>NC_142577.1:22132500-23332500 GCF_041283825.1 Pyrus communis | reverse complement strand
GTGGCACACATTCTCTTAGAATTATTTACTGTGCTATTTATGGAATAAATAATTAATTCCTACACCCTTATTTAGTGTGCTATTCAAGATTTAACAAAAGTGTTAAATTTGTGTGCAGTTCTTTCTGCAGTGAGCGGGATCAAGTCACTAGGCGCAAGTATGCATGTTTTAACTATTTCTTACATATGCTACGAGTTAATTAAATCTTAATAACGATAGGACTATGCATATATAGTTTTATTTATCAACGTTGAAATTTGACGAAAAATTTATCGATCCCAGATGCTGTTGTGGGGATTTCGGTAGCAATCTTGATCGGTCTCTTCGCTGTTCAACAATTTGGTACTGATAAAGTGGGCTTCACCTTTGCTCCTATTATCTTGTTGTGGTTCGCGTTCATCAGTGGCATCGGTCTTTACAACTTAATCGTACATGACGTTACTGTCTTACGTGCTTTCAATCCAGCTTACTTCATTTACTACTTCCATAGAAATGGAAAAAAGGCATGGATTTCCCTTGGGGGAGTAGTGCTCTGCATTACTGGTAAATTAACCAACGTTTGTATTTTAATACCATATGATATTTCCCTATGAATCGTTTATATATATGTCCGTTAGCAATTGCTAATTGTAGTGACATAAATTAACTAGGGACCGAGGCCATGTTTGCTGATCTGGGTCACTTCAGTGTTCGAGCAATCCAAGTAAGTAATAATTTAAGAAAATGCATGCATTAATTTTTATACTTCAAAAACGCATCACCCTTATCAGCATTACTTGAATTTTAAACGATCGTTTAGTACTGCTGCTAATGGAAATATTAATGTCTTCTTGTAGCTTAGTTTCACTTGCTGCACATTTCCCGCATTACTTTTTGCATATTTTGGGCAAGCAGCATTTCTCACCAAGTACCCGGACAAAGTGTCAGATACCTTCTACGCTTCAATTCCACGTGCGTTCTCATGATTTCTCATTAAGGCAATTTATACGAGTAATATTGTTTGTACCATATTTACTAAACTGACCACTCAGTTAGTAATTTTGATACAAATAATTTGTCTGAACCGCACATAGTACACGTAATTATGTGTTTAATAATCAATTAATTAGTGCATAATATATATCTATATCGATGTTTACATACGTGTGTATTCATGTGCATACAGACGTTATCTACTGGCCAACATTTGTGGTGGCCGTTTTAGCTGCCATTATTGCCAGTCAAGCTCTGATAACGGGGACATTTTCAATTATCTCCCAGTCCCTAAGTACGGGTTCTTTCCCTCGAGTAAAGATTGTTCACACCTCAGCAAAGAACGAGGGTCAAGTCTACATACCCGAGATTAACTACATACTTATGATTTTTTGTGTCATCATCACTGTGGCCTTCAAGACCACAGAGAAAATTGGCAATGCATATGGAATTGCGGTGGTTAGTGTGATGCTGATCACAACATGCATGCTCACTTTAATCATGCTAGTCATATGGAAGACAAGCATATTCTTGATTGCTATTTTCTTCGTGGTGTTCATTTTGATCGAAGGGGTTTATTTTTCTTCGGTTCTATTCAAGTTCATCGAAGGTGGTTACCTTCCGCTGTGCTTCGCCGCATTCCTAATGATGATTATGACGATCTGGCATTATGTGCACAAACAAAGTTACATTTATGAGCTCAACAACAAGGTGTCTAGTGAGTACATGAAGAAACTGGCCACTAACCCTGACATTAACCGCGTCCCAGGAATAGGGCTTTTGTATTCAGAACTTGTTCAAGGAATGCCTCCTATATTTGCTCATTTAGTTGCCAATATACCCTCAGTGCATTCAGTTGTGGTTGTTGTGACGATTAAGCCCCTGCCCGTGAGCAAAGTGTTGTTGGAGGAGAGGTTTTTGTTTCGACAGTTGGAGCCCAGAGGATACAGGATCTTCCGCTGTGTGGTGCGCTACGGTTACAACGATATAGTTGAGGATCCTGTGGAGTTTGAGAAGCAGCTGGTTGAGAATTTAAAAGATTTTATTCGCAATCAACAGATGTTAGCAGAAGATCAAGCTGCAACGGATAGCCAGAACACTCGGGCAACGGCTGACGAGGAAATTGAGTTTGTGCAAGAGGCAATGGACAAAAGTATTGTGTATCTGATGGGAGAGACACAAGTGGTGGCAGGAGAGAAATCTTCCTGGTTCAAAAAGATTGTTGTCAACTACGTGTACGATTTCTTGAAGAAAAACTTTAGGCAAGCTGATAGCTTGATGGCAATTCCAAAGACCAGGCTTGTTAGGGTTGGAATGACCTATGAGATATAATTAAGCTACTCGGCGTGTTTCTAAATGCTACCGGCCTTCGCACTTCACCTGCCACTTTCTACTTCCCGTTCCTTTTTTGCTTATATGTACACCCTAGATAAACACTTATAACTAAACATTAGTTTATTTTTCGCCCAATAAAATTTAACATAAGTCTATCGATCGAAACCTTAGTTTTTTTAATGTTTTGTTCCCTCATTTTTAAAAATTACTTTTGTTCCCAAGCATTTTCATTATTAAAAGTGTTTCTATTTACAGCACATCAATATTTTTAATAATAATATATGTGTTTTTTAAAAGAAACACATAACAAGTAATGGAGTGCAAGAAGAAATTAACTTGTAGGCATTGTTCTAAAAAGCATCCTAGGCAGTGCCAAGGCGCTAGGCGGAGGCCAAATGCCCCGGTTAGAGGCTAGGCCTTTAAAAAATCGGTGAAGAGGCGGCAATTAGATGCTTGCCTAGGCAGTCTTGGCGGCTCTAGACGGTTCTTTTTTTTTTTTTTTTTTTTTTTTTTTGGGGGGGTTAAAGGTTTGAAGATAATTTTCTTGTAAAATAACTCTAGACTTTCTTTCTTGTAAAGTAACTTTGACTACATATTTCATTTTATGTACTTAATCAATTGTAGACACTTATTTAGATGTTGTTATTGTTATATAATGAATTAAATTAAATTAAAAAATTTGCCTAGGTCTCTGCCCACCATCTCACTGGCACATTTTTAAAAGTTACATACAGAAATAAACTTAGAAGTTACATATAGAAATAACATTCATAAAAAATAAACTCAGAACTAAATTTGGAGGTCAATCTCAACTTTAAATTTCATCTAGCTAGCTAGTAGCTAGTCGTCATTTTTGAATTTTCAAAGGGACACTTTGGATGCAGTCTCTAACTACCAATGTTCTTTGACTAAAACCTTTGTGGCTTTTAGATTTTAATCGAAGTCCCTAACATAAATGTAATAATGTATTTCCATGTAGGTTATTATATTTTTAAATTAAAAATGAAATTTGTAGTTATTTATATTAATGAGATTTTAAATAAAACCCATAATTTATGGGATTAAAAATATTAAAGATGAACTATACTCTCCAATATATTTGTATACACACACACACACACACACACACAAAACACATGAGTACGTTCGTCAAAACTAACCAAAAAATAATTGTACCAAAACATGAGTACATTTTTCAAAAACACACAAAAAAAAAGAAAAAAAAAGAAGAAGAAAATTATTAAATTTCTTCTATTAAACTGGACATGGATATATTCTCAAATCAACGAAATAGAATGTACCCATATAAGTTTAAAATATGGATTAGAGAAAAGCTTGAATGAATTTTATATAAAAAATGGGTACATTTTATATTAAAAAAGGGTACATTTTTCATATAACAAATTGGTATATTTTAAGAATGGGAACATATAGGTACAAACTTATTTTAATTTTATTTTTTATATTTTGAAATGTTTGAATTGAAAATTAATTAGGAGTTTAATAAGGGTGTGAGTATTAAAACTCTAAATCAATTACTAATTTTTATTATAAAAATTATGTAACTTACATGTCATTATTAATATATTAATGATAGGGATTTTGATCAAAATCTAAAAACTCATAAAGTCTTGGTCAATGAACAATAAAAATTAGGGACCGGATACTGATTTTGCTATTTTAAGAAGAATGAGGAATATAAGAAGAAGAAAAAACTATATAAGTGGCCACTTTTATACACCCTTAAACCTCACTTGTCCACCACCTTGCAACCACTAGTATTCTCACATGTCCTTCACAACACTACTGCTTTTAGTCTAAAAAGTTTTAAGGTTTAACTTGGATAAAAAGTTAATTTTGGAGATTTAGAGCTTCGGAAATGACTGTTAGTAAAATTATAAACATGTATTGCAATATACTTGTCCATGTCATCTCTCAATGCTAATGACCTAACAGGTGGCCAATTTTCAAAATATCATGTAGTTATTTGAAATGTTTACTAAAAAAATAGAAACAACTTAAAAGCACTCTTCAAAATTGGATAGTATCTCTACCTAAACCTTATTAACAACTTAATTGCATAAGATGAACAGAATTCAGAATGTGTTAGGTAAATCGTATAATTGAAAATGAAAGGGATTTTCTTCAAAAAATAAAATAAAATAAAAGGGACTCCTCATGGTTTATTATTAGTCATTTTTATTTACAAAATATGGCTTTGTTAAATTAAACAATCACATTGTTGTCTCAAGTGTTGCGTCGGACCTGCCGGAATAAAAAAATCAAATATTTATTTTAGAAGTCAACTCTTTTTTTGGGTTCGTGAAAGATACGAAGTCAACTCTATTATCGAGCCCCGACCCGACAAAGTGATTAGCAGTGATAGGAGTTGATGCAAAATATAATGACAAAAATAGCCTAAAATGATGAAGCAAAGTCAAATATATTTGTTTTAATCAGCTTGAAGGCCAACTAGTATGATACTTAAGTAAAAAAGTATCAATATTCGACAAAAAAAAGGTAAAAGATTATTAATACATAAGCACTCAAATTGCGCACGCTTGTGCCTTGCTTCTCGGCAAAGCTAACTGAGTATAAGGTATTTTAAATAGTAAATTAGAAAGAAAAAAAACAATCTTGATAATTGTAAGTTTTATAGGAAAACGCTACAAGGTTTTTTGTATTATTAATTAAAAGGAAAGGGTTTGAACCTACTACAATTGTTTAAGGAATGAAGAGTTTCGAACTCGGGATATTGGGGTGGAAATTCAAGACTCTATCCACTAGAATATTTGACCACATATGCTGCAAGAGCTCAATTGGTGAGAAAACTCCTCATTTATCCACTTGTCATGGTCTAATTATGAAATTCTTTAATGATACACAGTAGGTTGAGTTTTTCTCTTAAGTATTTATTTGAAGTGTTTTATCTAAATTATGATGTTATGAAGCACTTATATATGAAAACTAAAAATTTTGAATGATGCTAAACCTACTAGTTATATGAAAAAGAAAGGGATCTTTTGATATAGGCGCCTCACTTTTGAATTTCTAGACTTCACATTTATGCCTTTTAGAGATTTGATTAAACTCTTTTATTTTATAATTTTGGTGCTTTATGTATGAGAATTAATTATTTCCTGTACCTCCCTAAAATCTCACGCAAAAAAGAAGCACACATCACAACTAATTTCCCATAATCTAGCCATTTGATTATCATCTCTTCCTTTAGAGATAATTGTAAAAAAATAAAGGAAAAGGTCAGCACTGGGTTAGATTGGGCAGTTGCTAATATGAGGACGTCACCTAGACAGAGTTACAACAGTGACCTGTTTGTAGGTTAAGTTGGTGCTCTTTGAAACCAAATTGCAAATATATTGTAGCTAATAATAGTTTGGAGAGTTTTTTTTTTTTTTTTTTTTTAAACAAAAAGTTTAGGGTGAGATTGACTACTTTCACCATCAGCATCATATGACATACTCACAATCTCAAACCGAAAAGACTTATGAGTTTATTTCTAGCTTATGTTTCTATTTTCTGAAATTGCTTATAGAAAAATAATAATAATAATTTGCTAATTCTTCTTTTTATGTTGTTATGTTAATAATTTTTTCCGCATTTTCTTCTTTGAACTTAAGAAAGGGTCATCAATTGTGAGGCTAAGCTCATTGTGATGCAAAGTCCATTCCCCTCATCTTAAACTGCCACGCCCCGATCTCGATGTTCGTGGGACATCGGAATGGTCACGTGCTGGCTTTCGTCACCCTCGGGTGTCGGCCAGGAAGTGCCTATCCTGGTGTTCGAGGAATATCGGGATCGGGGCATGATAATCAACTTCTCGTAAAACGTTTACAAAACGTATTCAGTAAATCATGCTATACTGAGCTTATTTTGGAATACCTTATTTTCTATTAAACCCATGTTCTTGTAGGGTATCTGATGGATGACGATATACTATTTAGAACATGTTTTCACACACTTCTTTATAGTATAGATGATGGATGACTTTATACTATGAAGATGCTTTTGTGATATATGTACCTATATTTGGAAAGACTATATTCAATGTTTTTGTTCGTATCTGGTGGTTACTATATGCCTGTTTGATAAATGATATATATGCCTGTTTGGCAAATGATACTGTTATGCTTGTTTGGCAAATGATATATATGCATGTTTGGCAAATGATACTATTATGCATGTTTGGCAAGTGATATATATGCTTGTTTGGCAAATGAAGTGTTATGAAGGAAACGTTCCAAACGATGAGATATTGATACTAATACCACTAGTTAGCACACTATACACGACATATGTTTTATGAAAGGTATTATGGCATGCTAAGGTTTTCGGAAAAACCTATTACATATTAGACTATTGATGTTTTCATAAAACTTTGGGGGTTAGTATGTTGATAACTGTTTCAGTATTATATATATATATATATATATATATATATATATATCAACTTGGTCCACTCATGTTTGTTTTGCGCCCCCTCAGGATTTAGATTCGAGGAGTACGATCCCCGCGTCAAGACACTTCCGCATCAGCATCTTTGAGTCCTCTTGGTATAGGACCCATTCCTTATTCATTCAATTTTTATATTATTTCTTATAGTGTTCTAGATTAGATGTGTGTTCTGAACACGTTCCTTAATTGCATATTCATTATATTTAAATTTATAAGTCTTATTTAGTTCTTATTCTCAGCATTTGCATTCAATAAATGGCTTTCGTCACCCTCAGGTATCAGCCAGCATGTGACCATTCCGATGTCCCACGGACATCGGGATCAGACCTTGTCATAAACTATCTCCAACCTTTAGGGATAAAGGTTAAAAATTTAAGCTAGAAAATTTTAAGTTATAACCCATAAACTATTTTTCTCCTCCAACTCTTGCGGCTTAATTGCTTAATAGTTGAAAGAGTTCTTTTCTTTTTCTTTTTTTTAAACAAAAAGTTTAGGGTGAGATTGACTACTTTCACCATCAGCGTCATGGCATACTCACAATCTCAAATCGAAAAGACTTATGAGTTTATTCTAGCTTATGTTTCTATTTTCTGAAATTGCTTATAGGAAAAAAAAAATTGCTAATTCTTCTTTTTATGTTGTTATGTTAATAATTTATTCCGCATTTTCTTCTTTGAACTTAAGAAAGGTCATCAATTGTGAGACTAAGCTCATTATGAGGCAAAGTTCATCCCCCTCTTTTTAAATTATCTCCAACCTTTAAGGATAAAGCTTAAAAATTAAATCTAGAAAATTTTAAGTCATTGTGAGGCAATTAGCCAAATTGCCCTTTTCAACAAAAAAAAAAAAAAAAAAAAAAAAACTAGTTAATTTAGTGGTACTTCTTTTTGAATAGTGTAAGAGGCTCAAGTTCGAATACCGTTAGTTATATATTTATAGAGAAAGATTAAAGGGAATTTTTTTGTTAAAGGCCTTGATTATGGTGCCATCAGAGTATAATACCTCTCGATCAATCAAGAGAAAGACTTATATGATATGAGTTTACCGCCACAGTGGCATTCATTGTCAATAAAATAAAATGTATAAATTTTTATCCTCATATTTTTATTTCTTTAGCACAAAATACCATGCAACGGTCTACCCGTACCATTAAGTTGTTCGCCTCAACCAAAAGTTCAACACCTTTAAAGCTTAAGCTTGTAGGAGCATTTTTACTCTAGTCGTAAGTCCGAGTTCAGTTTTTCACTCCTCCGACATCACTCATGTAAAAAAATGACTTGACACTTGACAGCCAATCATGCGGGACGCCTATAGTATTCAGAACTGAAAAATATTAGACACTAAAAAAATTAATAATTAAAGTCACAAGCATTACGGTCTCAATGATATTTATCTTCACTTATCTATAAAATTTATAATAATAAAAATATGTTATTCGTAAGTACTAAGAAGTGAGAAGGTGCATCAATGAAGATTTACGACCTCGCCAATTACTAGGGATTCAATATTAGTAATCTTTGCAAATCCTCGCGAAGGCATTACCTCCAATCACAAGGGACGTCAAACAAAGGTTACGGCGTTATGTGACAGATTTGGATCCCATCTAAATTCAAATTGTGGGGATTTTAGGGATCTTCATACCTAACCATTTATTGTACATTGTGCGGCCATAAAACATTTTGAATTTTTTTATTTAAAATTAAACACAAATAGTACTAATGAAAACTGACCGTACGATGTACAATAAACAGTCATAATGTGAGGATTCCTAAGATTCTCACAAAAAAAATCCAAGAAGGATCCTCATCCTTATGTGACATGTCCCCTGCTCCTTCATAATCTCATTTCTTTTGTTTTTGTATTTTTTCCACAATGACCCTTCATGTACTGTGAATTGAAAAATTGCATATTTATTTATTTTGTTGAAAAAACTGCATATGTATTTGATTCTTTCAGCTTTATTATTCAATTGTTTTACACCTTTCTCGTATCAATCGTGGAGGTGTTTTTTGTGGATGTCATACTTCAAGACGCTATATGTTGATTTACTTTCACCAATCATGGAGGATATAATATTGTTAATCATAGCAATAATGTTTGATAAAATAATATTTCTTACTTTTGCATGTACAATTGGGATGAATACGAGGCTCACAGTTAGTTGGTTAAACACGAGGCTCACAGTTAGTTGGTCAAATGCTACATAATTAGCTGCTTAACAATATTATATTGTCTATATATTACCAACTATTAGTTTAATACTACTTAAGGTCTAGTGGGAGTTATTTTTCATGGGATGTGATATCCACACATCTCATTTTATTTCTCACACACATTTTTAATTTTCGGCCGTCGGATGGGATGAATTAAAGAAGATCAACGAACATAAATTAACAAGGGGTGTGTAAGAAGTAATTTGGGGTGTGTGGATAGCACACCCCTTTTTTATTTGTAAATTGAAAGGTTTGATTCCTCTCCCTTAGGTCTAGTAGTATTCATCTTCACTTATAATTGAAAGGACTTAGGTTCGATTCCCGTCAAAGGTGAATTTGAACCACATTATTGCTAGCTCATTGTGAGGCTAAACCTACTGCCTCTCCCTTAGTGTAGATAAAATCGTTTATTCAAAAAAAAAATCGAGAAGTTTGATTCACATAGATAGTGACTTAGCCGGATTTTATAGTTAGTTATGTCTAACTCATTATGTGACTTAGACTGATCATTTTTTTTTTCTTTTCATTATAGTATTAATATCTTCTCCCTTGAATAAAATAGAATGAAAAAAAGAAGATATGGACCTGTCAAGAAATCCATTGAATTTGTAAACCATCTTTGTATAATTCCAGTATTGCAAACAAAATAGAGAAATAGACAAAAATGACCAATTTTCTTAATCTTGGAACATAAATAGGACAAACCAATCATATACAAGCCGTGAACACAATGCAAAAAAATGAAATGACGAAAATATCCACTTATAAAATAGTAAAAACTCAGAGCTCATTGCATCATTTTTTTTATTTTGAAGAGAGAGCTGTGAGCTCTGGGTTTTTTGGTTGAGCTCAAATCTGTGAGCATATCATGTGCATGTCGTGTATATACAGCAAGGTTCTAAAACACGCTACGCGCTAGTCGGATGGCGAGCCAACGCCCAGCGCCTAGGCGGATTTAGGTAAATCTCTTGTAAATAAGTGTATATTGACACTTATAAAAAATTATACTTGTATGAAATCTAAGGATAAGATAATAAAAGAACGATAAAATGCAAAAAGAGTATCCAACAAGTCCAAAATTTAAAAACATATTAAGCATATATGTCATATAACCATAGTGATGAGTATTGTAGGATGACATATGTACAACAAGTTCACAATTTAAAACCACATAAAATGCAAAATAGGAGGAAAATAAGGAAATATAGTAAAAGTCTTTAACATCCCAAAATTTAAGTTGATACACACCTATTCTATAAAATTAACAAAATTTCAAGGTATAAACATAGGCACATATAAGGAACGGGAACTTAGAAAGTTAGAATAAAGATAGGAATTTTTTTTTTTCAATTTCAATTTAATTAAAAAAAAAAAAAAAAAAAAACCGCCTAGCTCCGCCTAGGTCACCCACCCTGCCTAGGGCCGCCTAGAGCCCATCCATTTTTTCCCACCGTTTTGCAAGAAAACACCTTGGCCACCCTCCACCTAGCGCCTAGGCGCCGCCTAGGCCCTTTTTAAGAACACTGATATACAATGAGCATATCCTAAAAAATTCATCCAACAAAACACTAATTTTTGCCAATTTTAGTAAACACCGTCACAACATTCAGACAAGGTGGGGAATCCCATGATATAGAAAAGGGAAATTTTGATTAAATTTTGTTTCACTATTACTTCATACATTTTTTGGGTTTATTCTCCCCTTAAATATGAAAAAGCCCACTTCTTTAATCCCATAATCTGCAAATATTGGAAGGAAGAGAGCAAACAACAAATGGGTTTTCTTATTTTTGGTCAAGAACAAATAGATTTTCTTGTTTTGGTGGTGTTGACCCCTCCTACCCCAGGCTTTTCGTGGAGAGAGAGAACGAGTAAAAACCCAAAGAAATTAGAGAGCTTTTGTTTCTGTTGCATTTTACAACTAGCTAGTAGTTTGGAGTTCTCTCTTTGCTTTGCTAGCTTTCTCTCATCTTCTACATTTTTCTGTTTCTGGTTAGAGAGAGATAGGACTTTGTTCCCAGGTAGTAGGCACTAGTAGTTGATGACTAGGCTTTGTTCCCACCCTTGAGGCGAGTCCTGTGGTGGTGGTCTTGAGCCTCGATTGTTTGCCATTTTGCCGAAAAATGGTCGGAAATGTCGCGGCCTGAGTTTTGATCCCACGATCGGGGATGAGATTCGTGACAAGACTAGGTGTTTTGGACTCATGAGGACGAGATGAAATTGGTGGTGGCTTCATTTTGGACGGTGTTGGTCGGATGATTGTGCATCGTGTGTGCACAGTGAGAACGGGAGAGAGAGTGCGTGAGGGAGAAAGTGAGAGAAAAGAGAGAGCCGAGAGGGTGGGAGAGAGATTTTTCTGCAAATGACCTATATGGGTGAGAGGAAACAACTCATTTCTAAACAAAGGCAATTAGGTCATTTCAAGGTGTAAGAAAAACCGTATTTTTGTCCTATTATTGTGCATGACGTGTGCATATTCGAAAAATCATATTTATGTCTCAAGATTAAGAAAATGGGTCATTTTTGTCTATTTCCCAACAAAATAGCTATGAAACTATTAAGGTCGACACACTTAATTCCAGTAGTGCATGATTATCGAAAGGTAGGGAGACTAAATTTCTAAACCAAATTTTGTAAATCAAATGATGTAGAAGTTGATAATTGGATTATTACTTATGTGTTGATTAACGTACTTATTTCCTATTGGTGACACATTATTTGGTTTGCAAATTTAGTTTAAAATGTTCGTCTCCTAGCATTACCCTTACCAAAATGGTATATCCATGACTTTTTTTTAGTACATCGATTTTTTACACTAAGGGAAGGGGAGTTCAATTAAGCCACACAATGGGCAGCCTAATTTGGTATCGAATTCGCCATTCACGAGATTCAAACCTAAGGCCTCTCACTTTCAAGTGAAAAAGAATACCACAAGACCTTTGTACTGAGTGACGTTATATCTATGAATTATTATCTCAATATACATGTTAATCGTAATTGGCGGCAACACAAACTAATTGCCACAAAAGACAAAAACATTAGTGCATATAAAATTACTATAAAATACGAGAATATGCGAGTTAGTCACTCCAACAACGTACGGGGTGCACTTAAGGTTGATGAAGAACAAATAAATAAATCAAGGTAAGACGTCAGAAATACAATCAGTGTGCCAACCGTGTTTGATTTTGCCTATAAAACGAAAGGCAGTGAGTTTGTAGAAGGACAAGTACAGAAAGAGTCGTAGAAAAACAGAGAGGAGATGGCGGGGAAAGTGGTGAGCTTGAAAGAGGAAGAGACAGAAGAAGCAAAAGAAATAACGAACCAGCAACTGAAGGAGAGAAAAGTGTCATGGGCAAAGTTGCGCCGTGTCGACTCTCTCAATTTGGAGGCCGGAAGGGTTTCCATGAATGGAAGGCATGGCTCACAGGTCAGTCTAGAATATTAGCTACCATGTATGCATATTGCATGCGTTTCATACTTTTAGTTACTTTAAATATTTGTACCATCTTTCATCTCTGGAGAAAAACTTCTGTGGAGCTTGACTTGCCACTCAATAATGCTGAGTGGCACTACCATCCACTCGTAACATACCACTTAGAAGCTTTATCTACAGTATTTGTTATAATTTTATATTTAATTTTTTCATAATAGAATTTTCTACTAAATAATTACACCTCCCACTTTTTTACTCAATTCCTCTTCTTTTTTCTTGTCAGATTTTCTTCCCAGTCATGTATTGTTTCTTCTCTTCCCCTTGCTTTTCTGTGAAAAATTTGTAAAAAAAAAAAATAAGAACCCACCTTCTCTAACTTTTCATATCATGGAACCTAGAAACTAACCGATTTTGTCCCTTTTTTTTTGCAATTCGGTAGCAAATTTTATCAAACGAACTTGACTTGATTGATTAACACACAAATCTCTAATATCCAACAAAGGTGATACAAATTGAATCTACCATTTTGAAACGAAAATTTTCTCGTAATTAATTTGCTGTATAGAAATTCAAACCCCAGAAGAAGAGATAAAGATGCTTCCATGATTGTATTAGTTCATTCAAAATGTATCTAGGCAATGGCTTTATAGGGTGATTGGTTTTCTCAATCAAAACGTGGTTGATGGTTTCTTTGGTTCTTTGGTTCTAAAGTGAATTCTATTTTTTTTTTCTCCTTATTCCTGTATATATTTATGAAGAAATGCAAGAAAAGGAGTGGGACAAGTTGAGAAGGAAAGGAGACAAATAAAGAAAGGAAAATTATAGAAGTTTAGATGAATTAGAATATTAATTAGGAATATTTATTATGAAAACTTTAAATATAAATATGTTAAAAAATTATATTTAAATCTTATCACGTGGCAAGTTTTGAGTGGATAGTAGTGCCACTCAGCATCGTTCATTGGCAAGCAAAACCCCACACAAGTTTTTCTCCCATATCTTACAAAGCGAACAAATCCAATAGGATAAGTTGAAATTCATTAACAATCAGGAGTCTACTAGAAAATTTTAAAAATCTCTCAAGTGTAATTGATAGTATGAATAAGATTACAATCTAAAGGTCAATATCACTTATTTATAAGGAAAATTTTGGTACCGGTCCATGATTGATTAAAATTTTAGATTGAAACTTTATTAATGTGAATACTTTGATTAAATGACAAAATGTTAAATTTCAGTATTAATTAAGAAATTTAATAACCAAAATTATGAAATCCTTCCTGAAATCACGCAAATATTAATACAAAATAGAGATTTTTTCCCCCTCATATTCACAAAATATATATATAATATATATGTACAAATCAAAACTAAAAAGAAAATTGGTTACAAATTAAGAATGGGTACATATAAAAAGAAATATATGATACAAAAATTTAAGCATGAATATAAGTATATTAAATGTAACCTTTTTTTTTATAATAAATGGGTCTATTTAGAAATAGTTTAATAATTATTATTATAAAATTTAAATATGTTGATGTGTAAATATTTATTATTGAAATAATGACATGATAAAACCAAACGACCTTGATAAAAAAAATTAAAAAAGAGTAATGTTTCCATAAATGAAATAAGAAAAAAAATTAGGGATATAAACCTAATTTCGCCTAGTTAAATACCAAAAACGTCCTAGAATATTGAAATCGTTGAAATCCGTCCACATTCTAACTAGGCTTTAGGGCTGGGTTCGGTTCAAATCAGTTCGGTTTTTTATCAAAACCGAAACCGAACCGAAATTTCAGTTTGGTTCTTTTTTTTTTGTTTGGTTTTTCCGGTTCGGTTTCGGTTTTTATTTTAAATTTTAACATCTCCAATGCAATTATAACATAAGCATTCCAACTAGATCAACACATTTTTATTGATGAATATAATTAATTAAGGGGCATCACATGCTGCCTTTAGCTTAGTTTACTGGCAAAATAGATGTTTGTTTTATGGTCTTCTGTAAGAAAAAATGTGAAAGAGTTTATAACCAAGTATACATTTTTTGGGACCAATCCATACAGCGCTTGATGAATTAAGCATTCCAGTTACTGAAGCTGTGTGCCTTTTCTGTCTCTCACTTCTTTATGCACTGTTCATGCGGGTATTGCTTCCGCAACCCAAGTTTCTTCCTTCTCTTGTCTATTTGTATCTCAAATAAAAACTCTCTCCTTCTCTTTAAACCGAGGAACCCCAGGTATTATGCACATCCTTTATCCCTACCAAAGAATTTTAGAGCCATTCCCTAAAACCTGGAATCTTCATCTGCTGCCAGAAAATCCCAGCATCAATATCTCGAAAACCAATCCCTGTAGCCGCTTAAACATCCTCTTCTAGACCACCTAGCCCAAAAATAACAATTTTTTTAGCTTCATAGCCCTTCATATAGCATATATGATCAAGAATTCAAATTATATCCTACACCTCCTAAACTTAGAACAGAAAACAAGAATCAACACCGATAATTATCAGAGTTAAAGAACAAAACCAATCTACAGGAACCCTAAATCTAACCGAATCCCAGCAACAGATAATTAAATAAATAAATAAAATTTAATTTAATTATTCGGTTCGGTTCGGTTTCTAAACCACTGAAACCGAACTGAATTGAATTCGGTTCAGTTCAGTTTTTTCAATTCAGTTCGGTTTTTTCGTTCGGTTTGGTTTTTTCGGTTTCGGTTAGGTTCGGTTTTCCCTTTTTTTGGGTTTTCGGTTTTTTGAACCCACCCCTATTAGGCTTGTTGCATAGCAACTTGTCTTGTAGATATCGTCATTGAAGAAAGTTGAGGTTCCATCATAAAACCAATTGGCAATATAATGAGCAGCCTAATTACTTATAAACTCATGCAAGATCTTTTCTTTTTTTTTCAATGTGAGATTCTTACTCTCGACCGTCGTTCTTTTTGAAACCATATATTACAAACTCAAAACTGACACTCCAAACAAAAACTAGCTACTCATCCAGTTTTGGGATATGACATCAGCAAATAACCTTTTAATTAACAATTATCCAATTATTTTTCTTGATTGATCAATGCTTTATTTTTATTGCATGCAAAATACCCCCAATTTATGGGAAAGTGATCCTCTCCAGATCCCTTCCACACAAATCAGGGCCCTTGAAATTTGATCCAATGGTTAAAAATAAGGGGTCTCATTAAAAGTTATAATAACTTTAGCCGTTGGATCAAATTTCAAGGGTTCGGATTTTGCACTCAGGTGGCTCAGGTGGAAGGGATCTGGAGATGATCCCTTTCCCAATTTATGGGCTACTACAATCTTAACTGTCCATATATTTTATTGTCTTGTTATGTAAAAAAATAGTACATCGTGTGATAGTATCAACAAAATATACAGTATGACAAGTGATCAGATAGCATGGTACAAATCAAAGGGGCAATTTTTTTTTTTTTGGGGGGGGGGGTGGGGAGCAAAAGGTGCAGTTGCACATGACCCTAAATTTGAATGGCCCCCAAAAGTTTTGTTATGTAATATTATGTAATAATGTTCTATATTTAGATATTGCTTTTATTAGCACTTTAAAATCCCATTGTGCATTCCTTATAAGAGTAATTTTTTTTCCTTTCTAAATATAAAACGATAATGCTAGGGACACTAAATGATGTGTCACCAATAGGAAATGAGCATGTTTATCAATGCTTAATACAATCATCAACTTACACTTCATTTAATTTACAAAATTTTGTCTCCCTAACATTACTCAATATAAAAATTTGGAGTACAATGAGATATTCTGATTGTCAATAATAACACCCTAAAAAATGATAGTTTTCAATTTTATCATATAATAATATTATATATTCAAGTGAAACTTTAAAGTTAGAGTTTTGAAGGAATTTTTTTTTTCTTCATGTTTGGCTGTTTAAGATTGAATTGCTTCGTATTATGGGTTATTATACAAAATGGTCCCTGAGATTTGCATGATCAATAGAAATGGTCCCTGAGATTGAAAATCAATAGAAATAGTTCCTGAGATTGTCCACCATCCATAATTTTGATCATTCCGTTAAAAACGATTTTGGGCAATTTTCAAAACTTTGTAACTCAAACGTTTCTTAACCAAATTCAACCCATAATATATCACAATGAAGATAGGAAAGTGTAGAATAAGATTATCCCAATGGTTGCTGGAGATGGCTGGAAAATAGACTGAAAAGTGACTGGTCCGCGGGAAAACTTGAAAACTCGTCAGAAACTGGGTAAACTTTAAACGTTCATAACTTCTTCAATACTCAATCAAATCGAGTGATTCAAAAATGAAAATAATACTTCTTGATGAGACGAAGAGAATGGTACCTTTTTCGAAGGCTAACTCGCCGTGGTTTGGTCGGACAACGGCTTGAAAGTGGCTAACCATTTTCGAGTTAGCCAGTTTCGAGCAGCTTTTTGGCCAAACCACAGTGAGTTAGTAGTAAATAAAGATACCATTCTCTTCCTCTCGTTGAGAAGTATGATTTTCATTTTTGAATCACTCGATTGCGTTGAGTATTGAAGAAGTTATGAACGTTTAAAGTTTACCCAGTTTCCGGCGAGTTTTCCAGTTTTCGCGCGGACCAGTCACCTGTCAGGCTATTTTCCGGCCCTCTCGGGCAATCATTGGGCTTCCAAATAGGTATAATCTTGTTCTACACTTTCTTATCTTAATTTTGATATATTATGGGTCGAATTTGGTTAAAAATTGATTGAGTTACGAAGCTTTGAAAATTGCCTAGAGTTTTTAATGGAATGACCAAAATCATGGATGGTGGACAATCTCAGAGACCATTTCTATTGATTTTCAATCTCAAGGGCCATTTCTATTAATCATGCAAATCTCAGAGACCATTTTGTATAATAACCCTTGTATTATTTAGTGAAGGTTATCTTTGTTGCTTTTTTACTTATAATTAATGACATTTGTAAACTTGCAAACAGTGAGTGCTAAATTTTGTTTTGATTTAAGTGATTAGTTTTCTAATCTCAATGCATTGTTCTACTTTGTTTAAAACTATTTTAAGGAGAGACCCTTTTATAAATTTCGCACGAAACCCCAAAAATCTCAAAGACGGTCCTGATACAAATGGTAAGACTTCTTGAAATTTATACTTTGATCCACTTTTGTTGCAGGCAAATAACTGGCATAGAACGTTGAGTTTGGCATTTCAGAGCATTGGGATTGTGTATGGGGACATAGGAACGTCTCCGCTCTATGTGTATGCTAGCACTTTCCCTCATGCTATTGACAACAATGACGACATTATAGGGGTACTGTCTCTCATTATCTATACCATAGCGCTCCTGCCTCTACTTAAGTATGCCTTCATCGTGCTATGGGCTAATGACAACGGTGATGGTAAGATTGATAAGCATCAAGTTTAAAGTTTAATCTCTTACTGATGTTGAAGTATTTCATTTTTTTTTTTCATATTCGACATCTTAAATCTCATTCATACATGACACCACATTTAACTTAATGAACATATCATTAATTACCTTGACAAACTAGTTAAGTATTAATTTGTAGGAGGGACATTTGCATTGTATTCCTTGATGTGCCGACATGCAAAGGTGAGCTTAATTCCAAATAACCAACCAGAAGACAGGGAGCTATCAAACTACAAACTTGAAACACCTTCCAACGAGTTAAAACGATCCCAAACCATCAAGAAGAAGCTCGAGAACAGTAAAATTGCAAAATACATCCTTTTCCTTGTCACCATTATGGGAACTTCAATGGTTATTGGAGATGGGGTTCTTACTCCTTGCATTTCAGGTAATTAACTAGTATTTAAATTGGCACACAACATGGACTTCCTTACTTATTGAACAATTAATTATTAGTTTGCCCTTATTTATAATTTTATATACATAATAGTATATTGGTAACTAACTATACAAATACATATATTTTCCTGCAAGAGTTGACCTAAAGGTTTAATTTGCGTGCAGTCCTTTCTGCCGTGGGCGGGATCAAGTCATTAGGCACAGGTAAAGTGAATTTAATGTATACAAGTCTTAGAGGGTTCCCATTTATTTTCTGTTAGCAGTTTCAGACACTTGCTAACATCGACTTAGAACAATCCAGATGCTGTCGTGGGGATTTCTATAGCAATCCTGATCATACTCTTTTCTGCTCAAAGATTTGGCACTGACAAAGTGGGATTCACCTTTGCACCTATTATCCTTGTGTGGTTCATGTTCATCGGTGGCATTGGACTTTACAATTTATTCAAACATGACATTAGTGTATTACGTGCTTTCAATCCAAAATATATCATCGATTTCTTTAGACGAAATGGGAAAAAGGGATGGATTTCCCTTGGGGGAATATTCCTCTGCATTACTGGTAAATATATATTTATTATTAACCCCTTTTATATATTTTTAAATTACCTAATCTCCTTGTGAATATATCGATTTAACTAGTTACATAAATTAAACCAGGGACCGAGGCCATGTTTGCTGATCTGGGTCACTTCAGTGTCAAGGCAATCCAAGTAAGTATTACCTTATACGCTTAAAATTTTTCATGATGGATTTTTTTTAAAGTTTTTTTTTTTTTTTTTTTTTTTTTTAAATGAATTAGGTAGATCTGATATTGGTTTCTCCCAAAAAAAAAAAAAAAAAAACTTAACTTTTAAGTTAGAGATGAATAATTTTAATAGAGAGAACGACAATGTCCAAAATACGTATAGGAAAATAATTAACCAGTAGAGAACTGTAGATAACCGACATTGTTGCACCATAATACGTTTTCAGGTGAGTTTCTCTTGCATCACATTTCCGGCGTTAGTACTTGCATATAGTGGGCAAGCAGCGTTCCTCAGAAAGTTCCCAGGGAAGGTGGACGAGACATTCTATGACTCAATACCAGGTGATTATAGTTATCCATATCTTGTGGTTACACGGATTGAACGATTATTTAGTTAACTAACTTCATTGGTATGTAATTTATGCAGACCCTTTGTACTGGCCAACGTTCGTTGTGGCAGTAGCAGCTGCCATCATTGCCAGCCAAGCTATGATATCTGGAGCATTTTCAATTATCTCTCAATCCCTGAGTTTGGGTTGTTTTCCAAGAGTTAAGGTTGTTCATACCTCTGCTAAGTATGAGGGCCAAGTATACATACCTGAGATCAACTACATGCTCATGGTTGCTTGTGTTATAGTCACTGCAGCCTTTAAGACCACAGAAAAAATTGGTAATGCATATGGTAAGCACAAAAAGTACATTATCTGAAGTAGATAGCTAGTGTACTAACATTTAAGTTGTACAACAGAAAAATTATGACATGTAACCTTCGTGATGCAGGAATTGCAGTGGTTAGTGTAATGGTGATAACAACATGTTTGCTTACTCTGATAATGTTGGTGATATGGAAGACTAGCATATGGTTGATTGGTCTGTTCTTTGTGGTGTTCTTTTGTGTCGAGGTGGTTTATGCATCTGCGGTGATGTACAAATTCGTTCAAGGCGGTTTCCTTCCTCTGGTCTTTTCTTTTTTCCTTATGGTAATCATGGGGATTTGGCATTATGTGCACCATCAAAGATACATGTTCGAGCTAAAGAATAAGGTTTCTAGTGAATACATGAAACAATTGGCCTCTAACCCCAACATAAACCGTGTGCCAGGAATTGGACTTCTATATTCTGAGCTTGTGCAAGGTATTCCCCCTATATTTTCTCACTTTGTTAACAACATACCGTCCATCCACTCTGTTATAGTGATTGTGTCGATCAAGCCTATTCCATTCAGCAAAGTCGCATTGGAGGAAAGGTTTCTATTTCGACAGTTGGAGCCAAGAGACTACCGAATGTTCCGTTGTGTCGCTAGGTATGGTTACAATGATAGAATGGGGGAACCCAAAGAGTTTGAGGAACAACTAGTTGAGCATTTGAAAGAATTTATCCGCCATGAGCACTTCGTACTTGAAGGAGAAATAACAAACGAGGCTGTTTCAACTGGACAGTCATCGAATGCGGAAGAATCAGCTCAACAAGTTAACCAGCCTCGTGGTTCATCAGGGCGCATTCTATCATTTAATACTGCTGGATCAACATCTAACGGAATAGTCTGTGCACCCGTCAAAGGAGCTGCAGAGGAAACGCAGTTCGTGCAAGAGGCCATGGAGAAAGGCATAGTTTATCTGCTGGGACAGACGGAAGTGGTGGCAGGATCAAACTCGTCATTGTTCAAGAGGATAGTGGTCAACCATGTCTACAGTTTCTTGAGGAAAAACTTTAGGCAAGGGGAGCAAGTCATGAGAATCCCACGGACTAGGCTTCTCAGGGTTGGAATGACCTATGAAATATGAGATCACAGTGTGTGTGAATCCGTGATCTCAAATGAACAAACAAGATTGCCTAATGTGTTTCAATATGTGAATTTGTGTGTGGCCCTGATGCGAACTATAATTAAGTGATTAGTTTAATGACTATTAGGGGTTTAATTTTGAATTATTAGGCTTATTCGTGTTTTAGTAAAGTTTGTTATAATGGCGAGCTGGCAAGAGTCAGTCATAACTTGTATAAGACACTAGCTTGGAGTATTGTTGGTATGAGAAATATTTTACAAAAGAAATTAATACAAAAATATATTGGAGCTCTGCTTCTTCTCTCTCCCTTCTTCTTCCTTCCACCCCATTTCTGTGTATCGGTTAAGGTTGAATAAGGACTGACATTTGGATCATATCAGGCCCCGACACCAATTCAAGGGCAATGTTGTTCATGCATGCCATTGGATTAGCCATGAAATTTTTGTGAGCAGTTTGGTTTATGTATATGTGTAAATCTTTCCACTTGATGAAGATATAATTAAGTTTTTAGTTCAAGTACTTCAAAGTAGAATTCTTATAAAAAATAAAATAAAAAAGAAGCACAAAATATGGCCCTACGCCACACCAAAACTTGACTAACATCAAAACCATGAAGTCAAACATATTGACATTCCTCAAAATCCCATATTATGTTCATCCTTACCACTTCGGGCTGGGCCCATAGGCTTCAAAAATCCAGCCTTCACTTTGCCCTAAGATTTTATTACTCAATTTGTCATTGGTTGGTTCTCTAAAATTTTTAGAGCTGGTTCGGTATAGGATCTCAAATCGAAAATGGTATTCCAAATCTCAAACCGAAAATTTTTGGGACAAGATTCTGAAACCAAAATAGAACCGAAAATTTCGGTACAATTCGGTATTTCCCAAATCTCCTATGCGGATTGTCGTTTTGAAACCTCTAATTGTTGTATCAGCTTTCCGTGCTTGGCTCCAAGTTCCGATTTCACATAGAGAGTTCGAGGAGGAGGCAAAGGAGCTCGGTTCTGCTAGCTTTGAGGAGGAAATAAATGAATTATAGAAGAACCATATGATTAAAAACCCCAAATTTCAAACGAAATGTAACACGAAATTGAAAACCCCCATATCCAAAACCCTAGAATTCAAATGCCCAAATTAAAACAAATTGAAGCCACAAACAGACTTTACCACATCAAGATTACCTAATGAAGACAAGAAGATTATCTTAATGAAGAGAGAAGTAGAAGGAAGCAAAGGTGGCTATATTGATTATCGAATGCAGAGGAAGTTGTCAAGTGCGAAAAGAAAATGGAAGATTGGATGTAGTGTGAAGGTAAGGGGGAGAGAGTGAAAAAGTGTAGGGAGAGAGAGAGAGAGAGTTAAGGAGTGAAGGTCGGGTTTGGGTGGAGAGTTTCAGACTCAGATACACATTTTGAATGAACGGCTGAGATTAATTCTCAACCAATCCAACGACCTATAATATCTAAAACTATATATATTTTAACTTCGGTTCAGTTTGGTATTACCGAAAAAGTCAGATTGTGAGACCAATTCCCCTATCGAATGGTTCGGGATCGGTACCAAAATTTTCGGGATTTTCGGATTGAGATTTTTTTAGTTCGGTTTCAAGATTTTTTCAGTACGGTTCGGGATTTTCGGTATTTTTTTTCCACCCCTAAAAATTTTCATGGGATCCTTCCTTCCTATTAAGTTGCACAGTAAAATCATACGATATTTGGCATGTCACACGATAATCTTTCAATTCATATTGAGAAACAGTACAAATTACTGTTGTCTCTGTAAATCTTCCCGGTCCCCGAAATAGGTGGATAATTATAACTTACTACTAGTTGTCTCCATTTTCTTAAAAAATAAAAAAATAAATAAAAAATGAGAGAGAACAAATGAGTAATGTGTTTGACTTTACATTAAATTAATAGTTTAATATAATTTTTGGACTCCAAACATGTTACGATCACTTCATGCCACTAATAGCACATGTTTCGAAGTATGCAAATTGTTTTTTTTTTTTTTTTTTAATCGTACGCCCAATTTGTCTCTGGAAGACTGGAACATATCTATTTAGGGTTTTGGGGCTACTTTTAATTCCTTTTGATTTTCTACTTTTCGAAACATCGATGGCATTTCATTACCGAGAAAGAACCAAAATACAACAGAAGGCTGAACGCCCACTGCATAAGAGATTCTTGCAACAACAAATATGATATGAGGTCTGAGGGCTCCTCAAACAAGTTACAAGAAAGTACCGTATGAAGAGCATAGCAAGCTAAATGATCGACAATCCTATCGATATGATGACACACATACATATATATATATATGGGTAGAAAAAGCTTCTATTCATGGATTCCTATTAACAATGATTCAATGAAGAACTTGCCGCTTAAAACCAGCTTGTGAGGAAATGATGCCCATTATGGAGAGAGAGATATTATTAGTAAAAAATTTGGATAAATTACATAAAACTACCTTAATTATTAGGTTATTAACAGTTTCACACCTCGTCTTTAAAAAGTTTCAATATCATACCTTATCTTTGAATTTGTTGCAATGTCATACCTCCCGTCAGTGGTGTGTTAATTCATCTGTTAAATGCTGACATGGCTTGAAAAGAGGCCTATTTTCTATTAAAAAATTAATAAAATATTATTAGAATAATAATTTACCCTAAAAAAAAACCCACACCCATCTTCCCCGACCCCTTCCCCACCTACACCAACATCTCCACCGGCCACCACCTTATCCGCCCCCGACCCCTTCCCTACCCATGCCAACAGCTCTAACCTTCCCCACATCCTCTCTTCCTCCTCCCTCCAACAGCTCCAACCCCCCCATTCCCTTCCCATCTTCCCCGTCGGTCCCCCCCACCCCCCCCCCCCCCAAAACCTTCCTTCCAAGCCCAAAACCCCTCCCCCACAAACCCACCACCCCTCTTTTGCCTCCCAAGCCTCCCAACCACCTCCCTCTTCTCCTCCTCCACTCTCTTCACCTATCCTCCCATTCAAAAAAAAAAATAATTTTGAACTCGCACCTCACCCAACCCTTCATTCCCGTCGAAGTCAGACCACCTCAACTGGTTGTCTTTTTTTTCTTTTTTATTTCTAAGTTTTGAATGCTAGGGGAGGTGAAGAAAGTGGATGAGAGGGAGGTGGTTGGCAAGCTCAGGAGGGAGAAGAGGGGTAGGGGGTTGCGGGGGAGGGGTTCTAGGCTTAGAAGGAAGGTTTTGGGGGGCAATGGGGGGACCGACGAGGAAGATGGGAAGGGAATGGGGGGTTTCGGGGGGAAGGGGAACTAGGTTTGGGATTTTTGGGGCTTTTTAAAAAAAAAAAAACAATTTTTAATAGAAAATGGGTCTCGCCTCAAGTCACGTCAGCATTTTAATGGAGGAATTGACAGACAACTGACAGAAGGTATGAAATTGTAACAAATTCATAGATGAGGTATGACATTGAAACTTTTTAAAGACGAGGTATGAAACTGTTAATAACCCAATAGTTGAGGTAGTTCTGTGTAAGTTACCCAAAAATTTTAGATTTCACCAAATACTATAATTTTTTTTTCAAAGGACAACAAGGCTAATTTGAATGTAAATGAAATAACTACATATATAATATTTGAAATAGTTAAAAAAAAAATCACTTTTGAAATGACTACGTGCAACCAATACTTAAAAATCCATGAATATCTTCATTTTCTTATTATATCATCCAATCCTATACTATAAGCATCCATGGAGAAATTTTTAGTTGTGACGGGAACACAAGTGGTACACCACGTGTTTTAATAGAAGTGGTGGGATATTTTATTTATTTAAGTTATTAACTTTTTAGCACACATATCCCACCATTTGTATAGTGACACGTGATGTACCATCCCGTGTACCAATCACATTGAGAAATCTCTCTCATCCATGCATGCGAAAAGGTATTGATAACTTCCATGTAGGGTTAGAAAATAAGGAAACCAATTGAAATGACACGCCTCAACAAATTAAGTACGTAAATGGGTAAAGATTTAGAGAACTATTTAAATTATGATTGGACAACAACAACAAAAAATATATATAAAAAAAGATCATGACACACGTTTTAGATCTATTACATTTCTTTATATATGACAGTTCAAGTACAATGGATATTGTAGAGACACAATTAAATTTTGAGGATGGTACAAAAACTAGCTAAGCGTATAAATCATGTTTAAATAAAACCCAATTCAGAGAATTGGTAGAGAAGTTGAAGAGCAAGAAGAAAGAAGGCTCGATAGATGTTCATGGCAAAGAATAAAGTTGTGAGCCGTTTCAACTCCCTTAATTTGGAGGCAGGAAAAGTTTCGACGCCCCAAAGGTCAAAGCTACATGCAAGGTCTCTATTTGTTCATTTCAATATTTTTTTAATAGTTTTTGTTTAATTACAAGCGATATTACTACTTTAAATTGAAGGGGACGATTTGAACCCAGCCACAGATCCGCCATTTGCTTCTTGATGGTTTAGTTTGACATAGTCTTGAGATTTATACTAATTAGTTTGCTCCATTTTAATTTACTTATTTGTGTTCAGCAGCATGTAAGTTGGCGGAGAACTTTGAGTTTGGTATTTCAGTGCATAGGTGCTGTGTATGGTGACTTGGGGACGTCTCCACTCTATGTGCTTAATAGCACTTTTGCCCAAGGAATTGGCCCCCATGAAGACATTGTGGGAATCCTGTCTCTCATCTTCTACACCCTAACACTCATATCCTTGATTAAGTATGCCTTCTGTTCGGGCAGGAATTTCATTGGGAAAGGTCCCTGGCTCGAGCACACAGCTCCCCGAGGAGTTGGCACTTTTGTTGGTTGTCGAGCTCCTTCTTGCTGAGAGGCTACAAGAGGAGAACAAAGTTAGTTCCGAAATGTGCCTTTGTAGAGCCTTAGGTGTAGGCCTTGAGGCTCACAATCAAAATCAATGAAGTGCTTAGGCATGCCACTGCCATCTCAATATGGCAGATGTAGAACAAGTGTGTTTAAGTCGATCATTTGCGCCCTAAGTTATTCTAACTTCTTGTTATCAAAGGATTATCGTAGATGAGTTAAGTCTACATTAAGTTCTTTTCTATGCCTTGAGACCAAGGACTTTTAGTTTATTATCTTATATGCTTTGAAGGGTGAAAGTCCAGATCTGGCTTAAGCCATCAATCTAATTTATGTTCATCTTTTATGATAGTAAAACCACTAAATGAACCAGATCTGAGGACTGATGGAGCTTCTGATCACCAAAAGACTGGAAATACTTGAATATATAATGTAGAATACATCATAAACCAGATCTATTAATGGAAAGACGAAACAAAGAGAGTCGGGCAAGATTTCACCTTGTCAGGCAAGGTTGAACATCTTGCAGTCTTTTCTCTTTGTGATTACAAATGGTTGTGTGTTTGGAATGGATGGATGGTAAACAAGTTTACACGAGAGAATCGATAGTACGCCACAAGGGGTGATAGCAGAGCTTTAAACTAGACAAAAGATGGCTTTTGTGGGGAGTTATCCTGAAAAGGATTAAGGTCCGGCTGATTACAGCTTTTTAGATGCAAATCTGGCTTGAGAGCAGAGTTTTGTATGTTTGTTTGTTTAATTGGTTGAGTGTCTTTGTCTCTGGGACCTCTTCCTCCTTTTATAGACCTTTTATTTTGGCTGTTGCAAGTTTTGCCCGAAAGCACTTCAGTGAGTCATCATTTTTTTTTACATGTTATGCCATTAGAAAGTACTTCTCTTGTAAGCACATAACCTTTTCATTAATAAGGAGTCGTCATATTGTCTTGAGATGGATGGCTGGGCTTGGTGCTGGGCCTCGGGCGAGTTCCTTCACTTTAGCTCTTTTGGGCTTCCATTCCTTTAAGTCCAAATTTCAAATATTAACCCAAACACCTTCATCGTCTTGTGGGCCAATGATAATGGTGATGGTAAGAGAGAGATTTTTCAATGTGATCGGTGTCACTATACAAATGATGAGATATGTGTGCTAAAAAGTTAATAACTTAAAAAATAAATTTTTCCATCATTCCTATTAAAACACGTGGTGTACTACTTGTGTTCTCATCACAATTAAAAAGTTCTCGATGGTAAGATAATATTAGTGGCTAGCTGCACTGTTTTTATTGTTGTAGGACACCAATATACTTTTGTGCCTTTAGAGTCAAAAGACACAATATAATTTGTGTCCTGTGACCAGATTTCTAGTACTGAATTAACGATAGCTCTCAATCATACCACATGATGGCATCAACCTTCACAAATCTTCTGAATTTTTTTATTAAGTTTGTTGAATTCGTAGGGGGGGACATTTGCACTGTATTTATTGTTGTGCCGGCATGCGAAGGTGAGCTTAATTCCAAACAACCAGCTAGAAGAAAGGGAGCTATCAAACCACAAACTTGAAACGCCATCCAACGGGTTAAAACGATCGCAAACCATCAAGAAGAAGCTCGGGAATAGTAAGATAGCCCAATATGTTCTTTTCCTTGTAACCATTATGGGAACTTCCATGGCAATTGGAGATGGGGTTCTTACTCCTTGCATTTCAGGTAATTGAATA
This sequence comes from Pyrus communis, assembly GCF_041283825.1. Classification (NCBI taxonomy): domain Eukaryota; kingdom Viridiplantae; phylum Streptophyta; class Magnoliopsida; order Rosales; family Rosaceae; genus Pyrus; species Pyrus communis. Next base: position 23,305,141 of record NC_142577.1, on the reverse strand, counting down.
CTAGTTTCATGGCATACAATTTTGGACTTATTGAACGAATAAATGCATTGTTATTGTATACTTTAGCATATATATTTTCTTGCTAGAGAACTGACAAAACATTTTAATGTGCGTGTATGCAGTTCTCTCTGCAGTGATCGGGATCCAATCAGTAGGCATCAAATCATTAGGCACAGGTAGAGAAATATTTATATGCGATCGTAACACCGCCACAAAATGCTACTAATAAAGTGGAAGAAAAGGAGGCTTTAAATTAGGGTTTTGAATCATTTATTTATCTGTGCAAATCATATTAAATTTATTTATTTTTGTTGGTATCTTAAACGTTTAGTGATACATTTGGTAACATTGACTATTACTTCAGATGTTGTTGTCGGGGTCTCCGTAGCCATACTGATCATTCTCTTCACTTTTCAACAATTTGGAACTGATATAGTGGGATTCACATTTGCTCCTATTCTCATCTTATGGTTCGGAATTTACAACTTAATCACACATGACATTTCTGTATTACGTGCTGCTAATCCAACCTACATCTTTCGTTACTTCCATAGAAATGGAAAACAAGCATGGATTTCACTTGGGGGAGTAGTTCTCTGCACTACTGGTAAGTATAAATTTATCTAGATATAGATATATTTTATTTTTAACCATGTTTCTCCTTCTGAATTGTTTAACTAGCAAGAGGCATAAACATGCAGGCAATGAGGCCATGTTTGCCGATCTTGGTCACTTTAATGTCAAAGCAATACAGGTAAGCGAATAGTAATACCCAAGCCATTCTTGTTGTACATAGACTTGTGGATCTAATTTTGGTTTCTTTAGGAAAAGGAAACGAGGAAATTTTTATAGAGGACCAACTAGTATAATTTTTATAGAGGACCAACTAGTATAAATTACCTACAGAGTATCAACTAACAGCATTCAAATTATTACTATTGAACTGCATTCTTTTGAGTACTTCAGTGCATTCGTGGTGTAGCCTTAACTCATAAACCCTAATAATGCAGATCAGTTTCTCTTGCATCATATTTCCTGCATTGATAATGGCATATGGGCGATCAAGCCGCATACCTCAGCAAGTTCCCAGAGAAGGTGGATAATATATTCTACGATTCTGTACCAAGTGCGTTCTCACCACACAAGCATCATTCTCAAATTCCAAACCGGAAAATTTGTTTATTGAGATCGTATTTAACTATATGCTTGAATAATTATTTTTGTTTGCTGTATTAATCTTCCTTGAGGTGGCATTATGCAGAAACTTTGTACTGGCCAATGTTCGTCATGGCTATAGCTGCTGCTATTGTTGGAAGCCAATCTATGATATCTGCAACATTTTCAATTATCTCTCAGTCATTAAGTCTGGGTTGTTTCCCTAGGGTTAAGGTTGTTCACACCTCCGCTAAATATGAGGGCCAGGTTTACACGCCGGAGGTCCACTACATGCTTATGGTTGCTTGTATTACAGTCACTGCCATATTCAAGACTGGTGATCAAATTGGCAACGCATATGGTAATTAAGCACCCAAAATATTACAAAAATCCCTTCTTAAAAACAATTTTACTCTATGCACCAAAATTTGAATAGTAAAGAACTGAACATATAAATTTGCAAAATGACATGTATCTTCTTGTGATGCAGGAATTGCAGTTGTTAGTGTAATGGTGATAACCACATGTTTGCTCACTCTAATAATGTTAGTTGTATGGCAGAGGAGCATATGGTTGATTGCTATCTTCTTTATGGTGTCCATTGGCGTCGAGGGGACTTATTTATCTGCTTTCTTGTTTAAATTCTTTGAAGGTGGATACCTTCCTTTGTGCTTTGCTGCTGTCCTCATGGTGGTTATGGGGATTTGGCATTATTTGCACAAGCAAAGATACATGTTTGAGCTCAAAAATAAGGTTTCTAGTGAACACATGAAACAGTTGGCTTCTGACCCCAATATAAATCGTGTGCAAGGCATTGGACTTCTAAATTCTGAGCTTGCTCAGGGAATTCCTCCTATATTCTCTCACTATGTTTCTAACATACCATCCATCCACTCGGTTGTAGTGATTGTGTCGGTCAAGCCTATCCCGATCAGCAAAGTTGCATTGGAAGAGAGGTTTATATTTCGACAGTTGTAGCCAAGGGAGTACCGTATGTTTCGTTGTGTAGTTAGTTATGGCTACAACGACAGAATTCGGGAACTCAAAGATTTCGAGCAACAATTGGTTGAGAATTTGAAAGAATTTATCCAGAACGAACACTTCATACTTGGTGGAGGAACAACAGAGAAATCCGAGGAGGCAGTGACAAATGGACAGTCACTCAATGCTGAAAAAGAAATACGACAAGTTAACCCACCTCGGGTTTCATCAGGGTCCATTCAGTCACTCAGTGCTGCTAGCTCAACGAGTCCGTCCAGGAGAATTGTCTCTGCACCCAGTAGAGGAGCTGAGGAGGAAATGCAGTTTGTGCAAGAAGTTATGGACAAGGGTATAGTTTATCTGTTGGGAGAGACAGAAGTGGTGGCAGAAGAGAAATCATCATTGTTCAAGAAGATAATTGTCAACTATGCCTACAATTTCTTGAGGAAAAATTTTAGGCAGGGGGAGGAAGTAATGGCAGTCCCACGGACAAGGCTTCTGAGGGTCCGAATGACCTATGAGATATGAGAGAATAATATCAGATGACAATCTTTTTAGATTCCAGTAACTTGAAACTAGAGGGGTTTTATTTACCTGCGTTCTGTTCAAATTCATCGAAGGCAGATACCTTCCTTTGTCCTCAATTTCATAATATATTTGATTTCAAAAGTTGGTGCAGAGTGAAAAACGTTTAATGGCACTTTGGTAACCTAGGGTACTATTATTTCAAATGATGCTGTGGGAATTTCCATGGTACTCTCTTTGTTGTCAAAAGATTTGGCCCCGGTAACTTGGGCTTCGAAGCCAGTCGCCGGAAAAGCTAAAGCCAGGTCGACTCATTCAACATGTGAGGCGTGGCTTATAGTCATGGAGGTTCTTCCCACCTCCAAGTTGAACTACCTGGCTTAGCTTTTTTGGTGACTGGTTTCTCGGGTTCTCCATTTCTCTTTCGGCGGTCTCGGATATTTCTTCCGTCTCTACACTCTCTAGTCTCCCAGTTCCTTCGAATATCTGCTTTCTGTAGTTTCTAGATTCTCAGTGGTGTTTCCTGAAAATTTGTTGCAGTAGTTTAAAGTTTAAAGAGAAAAATCTACACCTATGGTGGTCGCAACACACTGGAAAATAGTAGTGTTTGTTGCTGAAAATGTTGAATTCGCATCATTATGCTCGATAAAAGGAATTAGGGTTCGTGTTCACTTCTTTTCTTTTTCCTTAAAAGGGAATGAATTTTAATTAAGCTGGATGATCTGAGATTCTGAATACATAAATCTTCCTAATAAAGCGCAGAAGTCAGAAGGCTCCTCAACCCTAACAAGCAAATCTGGGGACTACACTATTTCCCTCTATGAACATGCGTAAAACTTTCGACAGAAACATTCTCTATCACTATTAACTCGGCAGAGTAACCTTCAAAAATGGCTTGTAAAAAAGGTTGTCTCCAGCACCTGCGTAATTTGCTCGATCTCTAGCAGAAAAGGCTTCGGCATTTTCAGTGAACACACAAGCGGCATTATCTAGACATCTAGCTGCTACCCTTGTACATTCTCTCCTACCTTAGAGTCCTGAGTGCCTCAAAGCTTTAAGACATAAAGTTCATCTATATATTACACAGTTTTTATAGGAGAAGTGATTACATATGTCTAATTTCTGGGGGAACCAATAGTTTCAGTTTTTCTCAACTTAAAAATGGAAAACAACTCACATATACGTCTATGGACCTTGAACCCTCGCATGAACGAAAGCCACCACCAGACCTCTAACCACAATGTACAGGCTCTTCCGTGATTCGATGACGAATAATGTATAGAGTAGATGCAGACCTTAGTTTTGCTGAAACTACACTTGACCCAAAGTATCCATAAAGGCAGTTCGATTCTATGCAAGTGCATCTTCCTATTTAAAGAATCAGAGCTTTCATTCCGACAACAGAGAAGGATTGTGACATCATCCTTCCTGTGTGGAGTTCAGCACTACGCGTTAACCAAATACGATCCTCCAGGTTAGCAGCTATTATCTTGGCTGTAAGAGCAGAACAAACAATTTCTAACCAATAATTTAGCTCTTCAGATCAATACTCCCTTCAATTTTCTGTCTGCCTGTTGAACCATGTTCCATTCCAAACTCCGCAGCCAACATTTGTATATCAGGTGAGCTCTCCCAGTTGGCTTTGTGATCCCAGTTTGTATGTCTTGGCTGGGTCTCGCACCGCTGCAATCCACCAACACTATCAATCTGAGTCTGTATATCCTCCAGATCTTCAGCAGCAACAGCTTGTCGTTTTCCCATTTCTATGTCAGAACTTGCTTTGGGCATCTCTGGGCTCATGGGATGGCCTGATGGCATTGAAGTGGTGTAGACAGAAGAAGTATCGCCCTTGACCACTTCCCTGAAGTTATGTTTAGATCTTGGAATTTCAGAGAAGAAGACTTCCGCAACATTGCTAAAACACCCACGATTGTAAGGGTTCGTCTTCACGTTGTACCGGTACCGAAAGTTTTCATATGTTGTCTGTACACAAGTGGAAATTATCTCTAAGAGAGATAAAGAGAGAGGGAACACCAAACAGAAACAAAGGTAAAGAGCAACGAACCTGATTGGTGAGAATTAAATAGAGATGGAATCCTGTGAGACCTCCAACAAACCAAGCAGCTCCAAATGTATAGAGAATTAGAGCTCCTGAAACAGGTGACTTTGATAAAGCTCTCCAGAGACTGCAATGGTAATAATCCATTATCTTCATGACGTTTACCCAGCAGAAGGCAAAGACATAGAGACACAGAACAGTCGTGGAGGACACAAACATGAAAAATAATCTGTAATTCCTCTGTAAAAAAAATAAATTTAACAGTGTAAGGATTATAAAAAGATAACAACGTATCCAACAAAGACATTAGTGAGAAAAAACTCAAACAATGAGAGGAAGCATAGATTGAGAATGCAGGAGTATGATTATATGCAGGGCAATGACGTAAGCTAGAGATGAATCGAGTGTTGGAAACTCACCCCCTAGATGCATGAACTGTGCAAATAGTGAGTGAAAGACAGACATTCATCTCAACAAGTCACGATAGACAGATACAACTAAGAGATTTGCTTGATAAAAGCATAGCACAAGGAGATAACATTGTCATCAGTCTTTTTGGAATTTTAATATGTATATGTGTTTGTGTGTGTCTGGGTGTATTAATTTATTTGCACGGGAATAATTTAACCTAAAATTCAAAAAAAAAAAAAAATCTGAGAGAGCTTCTTCTGCTAAAAGGTTACACCTCACATCATATTACGAAAGATAAACACAAAGTTCAAAAATAGAATAACTACGTAAATACAAGCTATAATGTTAGTTCAATCAAAATGAAGCATACTTTGCCAATACATTGCCCCACCCATGGACAATGGTGATCAAAACGCTCAACGCAGTTGTTGCATATAGAGCAATGAGAGCATCGGGGTGGGCGATATAGCATGCATGTTTGACAGTATTTGGTTTTAACTATCACGCCATTAATGATAACTTCTTTTGTGGGTGGTATGCCTGTAGGTCCATTCTGGCTTCCTGGCCAATCAGAAGAGATACTAGAGACATAGCCGTCATCTTCTGGTTCTGGAGGATGCAAGCTACGAGGAATAATGCCAGGATCTCTTGCAGATGTAATCAAGAGAAGAATAACAACCTGCACTAGTTGATAGGCCAAAAACCTTCAGTTATAAATACATACAAAAGTAACCTTCAGTTATAAATACATGCAAAAGTTCACCGCTGCAAACAACGTAAATGCTCTTTAAAGAATAGTCGAGCAAATAAACTTATTTCACAACACCAGCTTTATCAAAATCATATACTAACAGGTAGGACTGACTCATTTAAGGGGTTCCATCAACTGATGAGTTTGACCAGGCAGGTCTTGTTGCCCGCCTATGTCCACAAGTTTACTTCCTTCTTAGTGTGGCGCTATGTCCCTATGCCACACCAAGTAGGTGGTGATTGTGCTGACCCTCAGGTTTAGGTGGAAAACCCATCCTTCCTGGATGAGTGGAAAAATCAAAACTTGACCAACATCAACACCATGTGCAGAACATATTGTGATTTCCCAACATCTCTATAAACCAATGAAACTACCGATTGCTTCTGCCTTAAAGCGGAAATAAATCTATAAGTATTATGCTCCATCTGAGTTTCAAGTTTACATTATCATATTCAGGTGTCCAAAATACAACAATTTGATAGTTAACTCGAATAAACTTTAGTAATAAAGTTACAAAGTATATGGCTAAAAATTTCTCCTCTTTTCTCTCATTTTCCTCCTACCGTGACATCTCTGATAGTTGTAAGAATTGAAAAACAAGTCATCTAAGATGAAGAACTCACATATACTGCTAATACAGGACATATAGCCACAATAAGATTGCCAATGTAGTGCGGGAATTGATGAATTAGTCCTTGCGAAACAAAAGCGCAGAACAGGATCACTGGAACCACAATTAGGGACACAGTAAGGATTAATGACCTCGAATCTGGACCCAATATAATTCTTCCATTAAAGAAAAATTTCTGCAAGAAATCACACGAAAATGAGTTCATTGTAAGGTTCATCTTTTACAAAATTCAATCCAAAGACAGGTCAATCTACGAAATGCGAGAATTATGAAAATTAACTGATAAATATATAGATTTGTATTCATTTTCTGTTGTTTTTACATGTAATGCAATTGGAATTTGACGTATTTACAGATTAATGACCTACATTGTTTCCTTTCCAAACTTGATAAAGCCGCAGGGACGGGCCAGGGGCGTCGATAATCCGACGGTCGGAGTCGGAATGCTGATGAGGCAGAGCATTTCCGTACATTCTTTCCTGCTGCGTTCTGACCATGTCGTTGTTTCTCATGGCCCTTCCCTCCCTACAATCCCTCCACCTCAACGCATTTGATTCCAACCCACCAGCCACCGTACGATCCGCCGCTCAAACAACCACCCCAAGCCTCAACGCTCGGAAAACACAATGCCCGTCGCATCCAACTAGAATCAAACACGCCCATATTAACAAAACAAAAACTGCTCCAAAAATTCCCGAACCGATACAAATTTGTCAAAAAATGAAATCTTTAACGTACCTTTTTGCCAGTCTGAAATTTTCTTTTCTGGGTTTTCGATGAGGAGGAGGAGAGAACCGAATCCGAAGCTCTGTCGCCCTAAAAGTGTACGGGTTTATTTCAAAATTTTCAGGGGCTTTCTGTTCAATGCATTTGATGAAACGCCATGAAAACGAGCAGCTGGGCTGGAAATCGGAAAGTGGGTGCGGATCGGGGACGAGACTCGGGGTGGGAAACCGGTTGCCTCCAAACCCAAAGAGGTGTATGAAGAGGGTGGATACTGATTACAAGTCCGTCCGAGAGGGACAATGCTCTCTGCTCCCGTGGCGATTTCCCTCCCAACGACTCGGTTAACCGATTTTTCCGAATATTTTTCTTTTTTATTTTTGCGCTCTTTTTGTCTGTTGAATTTTGCTGTGTAATTTTATTTTTCGGGGAAAAAAATGAGCTTAGGAGGATAAAGGAAAGAGGGCAACGTGCTATTCGCCGTTGCTTTCTCGTACTGTAGGATGTAGTAGCTGACTCTGTCTGCTGTTACGAGGAATGGAGCTTTGTTTTCCTGCTTGCCACGACGCACCAACTAAAACTAACATGAAACAAACAAGCTATTCATACATCTTCGCTATAGCTGATGTTGTTACGCTCATGTCTGCTCACATTTGTATTTTTTCTATTGTTATTAAAATCGTCATTTGATTGCTACTTACATATTATTAAACAATAATTAATTTGTTTAACTTTTTATAAGCATTATCGTTAAATTAGAAAATAGAAAATGAACAAATCATATCATGATGTATAAACATTTGGATGAACACTATGCCCTAAGTATAGTCATTGATTAAAATTTGTAATTAAACCACTAATTAAAGTGTTTGACGAATGCCCATTTTAGTTGGGGCATTTGGCTTGGCATGCCCCTCCAAAGCATCCTTTTCCTTTAGTTTTGCTTTGTCTTTTGTCTTTTATCTTTTTCTTTAATTATATGATTTGATTTCACATATTAAAAAAGCATAAGATACGTTTTATAAGGCTGCCCAATGTATCCATTTTGAGCCTACAAATTTCAACGGCAAGCCGGCAAATCACTTTCCTAAAGCTGTCAATGTTTTTCTGGTTAGGCAACCTTTTTCTTTTTCATTATTTTTTAGATTGGCTATAATAGTATGTGTCATTCAGCGATACAATTTAATACAAAATTTAATTCTTCCATAAATAATAGATTTATTAGGTTTTTATATGTAATATTTAATTATTGATTTTTCAAACCACTCAGTGATACTACCATAAAAGAAAATTTGTATTCTTGGAACATGTTACATTTTCAAATTGAAAAAATGGTTGGAAGGCTTGAAAACTAACTCATTAATCTTTAATTCTATATAAGCATACACTACCCTATATGCTTATATATGTTACCAAAGTAAATTGTTGTACAACAGTTTGAGGTATAAATTAAAAGACCAAGATATTTATCATATTAGACTTAGGGTTCATATGGAATCAACTCTGTAGGAAGTGCTTATACGTGGTTTCATCAGAAACATTTTGAGTATTTTTTTATTTATGATATTACTACTCTAAATTATAGTGGGTTTGAAATTGAGCCACGGTAAGTTTGAGAAGAATATATGGCCTAACTACCAAAGCATTTGCAAACATTAAAATCTAAAGTATTTCTTAGAAATTACTTTAAAATGTTTGAAACTAAAAGTGCTTATTCATTATTTAAAAGAACTTCAAACTTTTTTTGTTAAACGCAGCTGAAAAAAAAACATTTTTAGTTTTTAACAACAATCTCAACTAGGTGTTTGAAAAGAGATCCAATCAAGCCGTTGTGATAAGTTTTGGAGTAAAACTTATATATATGTTTTAACAAAATGTAGATTTCTTAGTTGGTAATCGACTAATGGTTGGTATTAATTTGGTATATGATGTGAGCTGGAAGATTCAAACTCCAAAGGGGAATAACAAAAATAAAAGGGGAAGGAAATTAAGGAAATGAGGGGGTGGGCATGCCGCATGTAGCTCAAAGCCCGAAAGAGAAAAAGCTAGTCAAAAAGCAATTCCACGACTGCGGCTCATTTCCGATTTCCGATGTGCTCCCGAAGAATCTGAAGTCCTTTTGTTCCCCTCTCAGAGCAACGAAATAGATAGTAATTAAACTTATATTCTAATTAACTGCTTGATCATTCTATTGATTAATTTTCTGTTAATTATATCCAATTCATTATTTGCAGGGATAAAGACCAATTATCATATGCTTCAGTGACTTTTTGGGCAGCCTTATGCTTTTCAAACTGCTCCTCCTTGATGTAAGCACGCAACAACAGAAACTTGTTCATAAATTCAAATGTAGTAGTTTTAATTAACAGCCCACCTGATAACTTCTTTTTTTGTTGGGCTCTTCTTTTTTTTTCTCTTTTTTTCTTTTTTTTTTTTTTTCAGTTTTCAGTTTTTATTTGTTAACTAATTTCATTTTTCATGTCAAATTGATAAATACTGAAAATCAAAATGATTGTTAGATGAACCCTTTAATGTTTTATTTATTTATTAGTGTGTCTAACATGAAGGGGATAATCACTTTGCAGGGTGCAAACTTTGGGGCCGAACAGTTTGTGTATTACCTGCATATGAATTCCAATAGTTTCAGATAAAGACACTGATGATCTCGCGCTCAGGTTAACCCATCTTATCTAACGTTAATATCTGTAAACTAGTCTCTCCATATGTGCTAACGAGAGTGCGGATAGGCCTTTTTCACTCCGTGCATATTTTGATTACGAATAATGCATCTGTATGCATAATTGCATTTCCAGACAAAAAAAAACCAAGGACTCATTCCAGCTGATAACCCTATGGTGCAGAAAAGCAAGGTCCAGATAGAGGAGAAGTTGAAGCTGTCGGAGAAAGCTAGGAGACTGTTGATGGAGCAAACGAGATCGGCATTTTTATGCTGTTTCTGATGCACTTGATACAGCATCAAGATCTGCCTTAGAATTTGGAATAATTAGCTTAGAATTTGGAATAATTAGGAAGAGAGAGAAATAAATAAATTCAACATGTTTAACCCTAATTCTACAAACCATGCATGCACAATGTGCCACGTGATGTAGTATGTATGCGTCTATTGAGGTTATAACAGATTAATAGTCAAGTCTTTTATAGTATATCCGCAATTCAAGGTTCAGAAAGACGCTAAGTGTTATTCGGACGGCGGGCTGAGACCTAGTGCTTAGGTGAGCTAGTCGGATTTAAGTAAATTTATTATATATTGTGTAAATAATTATCTATTTATACTTAAAAAACACGTAGTTGTATTCAGTGGCAAATCTAGGATTTCAACATTAGGTGGTCCTAATTGTAAAAGTTTCAAAAAAAACTTAAACGAAAATAACATTGAAAAAATTTACAATAAATTACTATTTGATGTTAGAGAGAAACATTCCAAGATTAGATTGTTTGATCTAACCAAAATAAAAAAAAATCATATGGACTAACAAAGACATAATATATATTAGAAAATTTTATTTGCACTCTAAAAATATCACTTTGTATTTCAAACTTTCTAAAATGAGAAAGAAATCTACACTTACAAGGAGTGCAAAATGTGATTTTTAAAGTATAGATAAAAGTTCTCTATAAATTAACCAACAATGATCAAATTGTTATAAAAAAAATCATAAACTATATCACAATAATCATATGAATATTTTCATCTAATACACATAAGACCAAAATCATCAAATTTATTTGAAATTCAATATTGTAATGAGGTGATGATGGAAAGATAGAGGTGGAATAATTGTGGTGGGCTTTCGGGGTAAGGTTTGTATTGGATGGGTGGATTTGGGGCTTTGTGCTAATAAAAAGAGGTAATTGCATGAGAAGTAGTTGGGCCTCGGGTTTGTAGACGAAAAAGAGTTTTAATTTTTTGAATGGCCTGGCTCAAAACGGCACCGTCTAGGCCAGGTCATTAAAAACAATATTAAACCTTCTTCTTCTTTGCTAAATGATGATGGGTGTTGCGCTGCAAATTCATGGAGTTCCAAAACCAGCACAGGACCAAGCAGTCGGGTGGTCCTTAACGATCTTCATAGATGCTTCTCTGATCTTCCGGAGGGTCCTGGGACCACCCAGGTCCTGTAATGGATCCGCCCCTAATTGTATTATGATACATCAATTGCAAAATAAAATAATATATACATTATAAGGTATTCGAACATATTGAAAACATGGGAAACAAGAATACAATGAGTGTTAAGTATTTAACAAGTCTCTTACATTTTATTGACAAAATAAAATGCAAAATGAAAGTTATCGATTTTCTGTGTAACAATCAGTCTTAAATTTTATGTTTTAATTAGTTAAATTTACAAAAGTACGCCTAACGACGAAAGCGTTGACTTTCATTGACTTCTGCTCTTTGACATGTAGGAATTTTTCTTTTAATTTATTCGCATTGCATTCGTCGATACGAACGCATGGACATGAAGGGAATCAAAATCGAAGCTAAAACTAAATTTCTATGAATTTTTGAAATGTTAAGGGCATTTTGGTAATTTCATAATTAGAGATATTTCTCCATCATGAGCCACTCATGGGGTGACACGTGGCAGGATTACCTCCATTTTCTGGGGTGTTCCTTTCTATCCCAAGACTCTCTCCCTCTCTTATTTCATATTTTTATTTCACTTCTTTTTTTATCTCTCACTCATTCCTTCTCACTTTTCTCCTTCCTTCATGTGCCCAACTCCTAACACCCTTTCCTCTTCGTACAACCACAAATCACCACCACAACCACCTTATTTCTTCGACGTGAACCACCACCACGAAGCCTAGACAAAGTCAAGGCCACCATTGGATTCTTTCTTCCTTACTGTGCACAGCGACCCCTTCACTATGTAACCCTTTTCTTTGGCGAATTCTCGCCATTTCCGGCAAAGGTAAACCTCGAAATTGGTCCATATCATTGTAGATTGTGTTTAGGTTCATGATTAGTAAGGTTTGGGGTGGTTTTGGTGGTGTAGGAACTCAGAAAATACAAGGGAAGTCACTGTGCAAAATCTGGAATTTCGAAACCATGATCATTTGGCCACCTTATAGCCATTTCTCCGGCCAACTCTGATCTTTCCAAATGGTATGAATCTCTTCTCCACATTCCTAACTACATTTTGGCTTTTGAATCACTTGATTTGGGCTTGTATCGAGCTCGGAATAAGCTCTTGAAGTTGGAGGAAAAATCTGAAAAAATTCCAGAAATTCGAAGAAGGCGAGTACGAGTGTACTAGCGACACGTGGAGTGCACATGCCTTCACCGGAAGCCATGTACGTTTAAAGAAGTTATGTACGTTTAAAGTTTACCCAGTTTCCGACGAGTTTTTCAGTTTTCCGCGGACTAGTCACCTTTCAGGCTATTTTCTGGCCATCTCTGGCAACCACTGGGCTTCCAAATGGTACAATCTTGTTCTACACTTTCCTATCTTCATTTTGATATATTATGGATCGAATTTGGTTAAGAAACGATTGAGTTACGAAACTTTGAAAATTGCTCAAACTTCCGGCCAAAAGCTCCAGGACACTTAATGGAGTTTTTAACAGAATGACCAAAATAATGGATGGTGGACAATCTTAGGGACCATTTCTATTGATTTTCAATCTCAGGGACCAAAGTAATGTGTTATGCAAATCTCAGGGACCATTTTGGCTAAAAGGCCTCTTAATAATGGTCCATATTTGTGTTTAGGTGTGTTGGTTGGAAGTGATCCCATACTCCCTAGTTCGATCAACTCCTCAGTAGCGGAATATCTGTGAGTGGACCCCTTCTTAAATTGCATGATTTTAAATGCTAGGATTGCATTCACGAAAAACATGATTTCATGATTTTACGTTTTATGCATTATTTATAATTTATTTACGATTTATTGAATTTACGTTTATGAAAGATTTACGAACCATGACTTTTTATGCTTAACGATATATGATGGATTCATGAATATGAATTTATGTTTTCACATGATTGATTTATTATGGTTTATGAGATAACGCTTTAAGCTTTTGAGCTAAAATGATTTGATGTGAAAGATATGTTTTATGTTTTCTGTGCTTATTTAGCGGGTATTCATACAACACATACACACACGAGTATGTATACGTCTATGGTCATAGGACACAGTTGAGGATATTTATGACATACTTCCAGCTTCACTAGCCACGGCTAGTGTCAGTGTGTTATATTATATTTCTTCTCTGGCACAACCTAGAGTCATACAGCTTCACCTTTGGTGATAGGACTTACCATACTTCTTCACTAGCGTAACCCAATGTCGTACAGCTTCACCCTTGGGTGATGAATATACCTTCGGGCGACTATGATACCGCTAGTTGAGTACTTTATTATTTTGGGTTTACGAGCTTTCTTGGATTTGCCTTTGGGCAATTTCGGTATCACTTTTAGATATGGTTTTATTATCTACGAATGTTTTTATGGCGTGTTAGGATTTTCAAAAAAACCTAGTATGTAGTATTATATATGTGTTTTCAAAATAGGGGGTTGGTATGTTCAGAAAGAAAATGGTTTTCTTATTATTAGTATTATTGTAACAACCCGTCCCGATTTTATCAAAACGAATGGGGTATTTTCGTGAAATTTCACCTTGCGCTAGATCTTTTTCTTTTAAAATTGGTTTTTGTGTCTTAATTGGTGGGACTTGGATTGTCTGCCTTCCCCATCCCCTTATATTTCTGTGGCCACGCCAACATTTTATATTGATTTTTTTTTATAGAAATAATAAGATAAAAAGCAATGGGACTATAAAATGTTAACGTGGCTTAACCGTGACCACGGAAATAGGAGGGGGTAGGAAGGGTATGAGATGGGAAGGGTAGACAATCCAGGTCCTAATTAGTGAGCCCAAGGGGCCTACCTCCTGATTTGTCCCCCGGTTCCCTTCCCATTTTCTCTCTTTTTATGATATTTATTACTCTCTTTTCTCCCCGTAACCTCATCTTTCTCTCCCCTAAGCTCTCTTTCTCTCATTCAGCTCTCACTCTCCCTTATCTCTCCATCTCGACTCTTCCTGCAACTCTCTCATTCCCTCTTCCCCGAAAACACACACACAGCAACCATCACCACCACACCTGGAATGTGATCTCGAAAACCTTAAGCCAAGGGAGTGCCCCACCGTGGCAGTCACGGTGCTTAATCCCCCGACGAACTCTGGTGACTTTCGAGGATTTTCCGACGTAGGTAAGCTTTGAGACTCCTTTGATCTTCCTTCCTCGTAGTCTACATTACTTGGTTAGTGATTAAAATGGCTTTGGTGAAGGTTTTAGCACGAAATACAACTCAAGGGTCATTTTCCAGAAATCTGGAAATTCCAGGCCGTGGTCATTTGGCCATCTTTCAAGCAATTTTATGGCCAACTCCTGCCACCACTTGGTCCCCACTTGGTATGAATCTCTTCTCCAAATTCCTAACTACAGTTTGGATTTTGAATCACTCAATTTGGTTAAGTAACGAAGAAGTCACGAAGCTTTGAAAACTGCTCAAACCTTTGGCCAAAAACCAAGTTTTTCGACGAGCACCGCCCCTTTCGAGGCGTTTTCCGGCCAAACCACTACGAATTGTCCAGCATGTAAGGTATAAATCTTTTCATCTCGTCGAGTACTACAAATTTCATGTTTGAATCACTTGATTTCGTTGAGTAACGAAAAAGTTATGGGCGTTCGAAGTGGTGCCCCAATTCATTGACCTGAAAACTGGTCAACCCGACTCGGTTGCCCTGAAACCCAAACCCACTTAGGCTGAGACCCAGCCCAATTACCCCAAACCCAAATCCTTTTAAGTCTAGGCGTTGGGCCGGATTACCCAAGCCCAACCTAATTATTTTTATTTATTTATTGATTTTATTTGTTGAAACTAAACCCAAACTCTTAAAGCCCAACCTTTTTAAAAACTTAACCCAAACCTTTTTAACATAGGGCCTTTGGCCTACTAAACCCTTTAACCTTTTAAACCCTAAACCCTAGCCGGCCCAAACCCTTTTATGTGGAATATTCCGTTAAGGAATATTCCATTAGAGAATATTCTGTCAGGGAATATTCTCTGTGTTGACTTTTACGAAATTTATCCGGGACATTTCTTAGGGTAATTCGACGTCCTGAATCTGTTTAAGAAGTCTGTTTTCCCAAATTCAATTGTTTGAGCATAGTATTATTAATCGTACCATTTATGTGTTTAGCTGCAATTAATAGCAGTGATTTCGTTATTCATTTTGGCATGGCTTTGCACTAACGGTGTATAGTGAGTGGACCCCTTCTAAAAATGCATGTTTTAATAGTAGAAATGCATACATGAAAAACATGATTTAATGATAACGTTTTATGAGATAACATGCTTATTGAGGCTAGTTTGAATTATTATTATTTTTCCTATAACCCGTGTTCTTTTTAGAATATCTGATGGATAACGATATAATATTTAGAACATGTTTCGAACACCTCTTTATAGTATAGAGGATGGATGACTTTATACTATGAAGTTGCTTTTCAAATATATATATATGTTCAATGGTTTTGTATTTACCTAGTGATCCCTATTCTGCTACGGGGCAAGGGATAGATTCCATCCTGGGCGACAGTTACGGTGTTGACATAGGGCCTGAAGATGGTTTTTCTCTGGCTATTAGCACAGGGACGGGGAGCTGGCATGGGGCTTGAGGTGATTTTCCTCTGACAATTGGCACAGAGACGGGGAGTTGGCATGAGGCCTAGAGGGATATTGGACATTCACTAATGATTACGATATATACGAGATATGTTTTGAGACATTGCACGACATGCTAGGTTTCGGAAAACCCATTTTATTTATCATGCTATATATGTTTTCATAAAACCTAGAGGTTAGTATGTTGATAACTGTTTTATTATATATATATATATATATATATATATATATCAACTTGGTCCACTCATGTTTGTTTTGCGCCCCCTTCAGGACTTAGAATGAAGGCATACAATTCCGGCGTTCAGGCACTTCTGCCTCGGCATCTTCGAGTCCTCACGGTGTAGGACCCATCTTCTTATTCATTCAATTTTATATTATTTCTTTTTAGTATTCTAGTTAGTTGTATGCTCTGAACACGTTCATTAAATGCATATTCATTATATTTAAATTTATAAGTCTTATTTATTCCTTGTTCTCAGCATTTGCATTCAATAAATGGCTTTCGTCATCCTCGGTGTCGGCCAGTATGTGCCTATCCTGATGTTCGGGGAATATCGTGATCGGGGTGTGTCAATTATTATTATAAACTTTGGTCCACTCACCTTTTGTTTTGCGTCTCCTTTAGGAGTTAGAATCGAGGCATACGATCCCGGCGTCAGGGCACTTTCGCATAGGTATCTTTAAGTCTTCTTAATGTAGGACCCATTTCTTTGTTCATACCTTTTTTATAATAATTCTTTCATAATATTCTTGATTAGTTGTATGCTCTGAACACGTTTCCGCATTTGCGCATTTCTTTATATTTACATATTTTATTTACTTTCGTTTACCATTATCACTTGCATGCATGTTAAAATGGATTCGTCACCCTCGGGTGTCGGCCAACACGTGTCTATCCTGGTATTTGGGAATATCGGGGTTGGGGCTTGTCATTCTGTCTAAATGAGAGTCATGACCTAAGGTTGCCTAGGCGGGTTTAGACGGGTTAAGTGGGCCTTTCTTAATTTTTAGACGTATAGGAATTAATCGGAATGATAACTAACCCCGATTTTTAGAACATTCGGCAATTGCAAGCTTTGGGAGGTTTGTGAGATCCATGGATATTGGGCCTCTATCCCAACCATTAAAAGATTATGAGATCCAATCTAAAAGAATTTAAAAGGCAAAAAGGAAGAGAGTTGGCAGCCTTATCACTCATTGTTTTCGAGATTTGACTTGCATTTGGGAGACAGACAGTGTACTAGGCAGCGAGTGAAAATGGAGGGATCAGACTCTGGGATTTATGGGAATCATCCGTACGCCCCGAGGGATCTAAAGCTACCCGGATTCGTACCTGGATTTCTCTCACAGTCCACCATTCTTGGCGTCTACGGCGTCTCCTCCCTACTCGTCGTTTCCCTCACCTGGCTCTTCTCCGGTACTCCTCCTTCCACTCCACTTCTTATCAGATCCAAATTTTATTCAGCTCAATTCATTTCACTTCTCTGCACATTGAAATTTGCTCAAGTAATTTGATGCGTGAATTGGGTTTGTGTACAGAGCACAGAAAGTTGAGCCCTTTGAGGTCCAAAAAGTTCATATTTTCTCAACTTTTTTGTATGATTGCAAATTCATTGGCTTGATTTTTGAATGTGGCGATTAAATATTCTACCTTAAACTAATCTAAAGTGCAGAAAGAGGGGGATTCGAATTCGGGCTCTAGGAAACGTGGCTATGCCTACTTATACTGTTATTACTGATTACATCCGCCCTAGCCAATGTAGCTACACCCGTCTGTGGTGTGGTGATTACTGGTTGTTAAAACTCGACAAATCTCCAATAAGGAAAACCGAATAATTCTAGTGTGGCATTTTAGTTCTTGGGTTCGTTTTGGATTCATGCTGTGTGCTTGTTGATTTGATGTTTTCTACGTTTTGGCATTGATAATTGAATGCTATGTAGCTGTAGATGTTATAGTTTTTGTTTAAGTCAATAAATTTGACATTTTGAGGGAGACATAGGAATGCCTCAATCGACATGTTTTACTTTTTGCTATGTACCAGGGAGATCACCGAGGAAATCGAAACTTGATAGATGGCTAATGTGTTGGTGGGCTTTCACCGGCCTTACGCACTTGATACTCGAAGGCTATTTCGCATTTTCGCCTGAGTTTTACAAGAATAAGACTGCTTGTTACCTGGCTGAAGTTTGTAAGTTCTGTCTCACATTCTTTCTTAATCTACAAGATTAGCATTGGATACAATTTGCGCAGTTTTATAACTACTGGGGCTTGTTGGATTATATAGTTCTTATGCTGATAGATAAAAATTGGCAGGGAAAGAGTATAGCAAAGGTGATTCAAGATATGCAGCTAGGGATGCAGGGGTCGTTTCTGTCGAAGGATTAACTGCAGTTATAGAAGGTCCCGCTAGCCTTCTTGCAGTGTAAGATTTTGAGTTTTGAATATCACAAAGTTTATATGCTGTGCAATGCAAAATTTGATATTCTGAACACGATTTCTGATTCTCGGCAGATATGCAATATCTAAAGGCAAGCCATATAGCTACATACTTCAGTTTGCCATTTCATTGGGTCAGCTCTATGGAACTGCTGTATATTTCATAACAGCCTACTTGGAAGGTGACAAATTTGCTACAAATTCGTTTTACTACTACGCATACTACATTGCTGCAAACGCCTCCTGGGTTGTAATACCGACGCTCATTTCCATCCGCTGTTGGAAGAAGATTTCTGCAGCAGTACAAGTTCAAGCCCAAGGCCAAGACCAGAAAAAGAACAAAACTCGCTGAGCTTGACTCCAGATCATTAACCTTTTAAGAAGATTTTTTTGGTTTCAAGTTATGTTAGTTATAATGGCTTCATTGAAATAATTTTGGATCATGAAACAGTCAATCAAGTATTTCAATCTGTAAAGATGATATTTTTTTGGGGTTTTTGACCCCAAAGATTTACAAACGATGAATGGTTTCTTGCACCGAGATTAATTGGTATGGATTTGATTGTTTGATACTGCTCATATGTTCGGAATCAGCGATAGGAGTAATCTCTTATGTGTGTTCGTAGATTTATTACATTTTTATGGGAAGGATAGGTTGTTTTCGGGGAGAAACTTGCATACCACCAGGGCCCTATACACTCGTTGCGTGTATTCCCGGGGCCACCAAGACTACCCTGTTCCAGGAGTTGTGTCATAACCATATTTTCTCTCCTTCCAAAAAGCAATGAGAGAGATAACCCTTGCAACACAGTTTGCTTTTCTTCTCTCTGTGTGAGAGGTTTTCTCAACTTTGTTTGAGTGCTTCCATTTCCGATACCTCGTTTAGCCGCCAACCTTAGCTTTGGCCAAGGTTGGTGGCTGCCCCTTTCCCTTCACACCTGCTTTTCCCCCTGCAATTTCTCTGTTTTCCTTTCCGTGTGCCCCAATTTTAGCCGTGCTTTGCCCCAATTGGAAAACCCCTTTTTTTATTTCCCTCTTATCCTTCCCTCCCCTGTCTTCCCCCCTCCCCCCATGCGTCCTCTTGCTTCCTCTTCTTCCCCTTCCACTTGGCGTTGCCCTCTCTCAATTCCACTTGTGATCCGATCTACCGCTACTTTGTTCAACCGTTGTTCACGGCTTTATCGGAAGGTGCGTAGAGCTCAAGCTCGGGTGTTCACACCACCACCTTCCACTTGTGTGTCAATCTCGACACTGTTGCCAGTGGTCTCACTGGTTTCCTTCCCAGGTTTATTCCATTGGTGGTGGCAGATTGGTTCCTTCTGGGGTTTGATTAAGGACAATGACAACTTCTCATTTTGTGTTTGGGGCTTGGTTTGGTTTCTTCTCTGGCGGTTTCAAGGAGGCCAGTTTGTGGTCGTCGGGAAGTGCTTCGGCAACGGCAAGAGATCTTGGCAACTAGGGTTTGTTCAGTGTTTTCTGTTGTCGGCTCAACCCACGGGCTGGGCTTTTGTGGTTGTTGTTTTGGAGGTCCAACTTTTGTATTGTGTTTTATGTATATTTGGGCCTGTGTTTATGTAAGCTTCTTGTTGGTAATGAAAAAGTCCGTTTTCCAAAAAAAAAAAAAAAAAAAAAAAAGCAATGAGAGACAAAAACCATGGACCTCATGACTGTAAATCGCAGTTGCTGTGTTTTCCAAATGTGCAAAGAGTTGTCGTCGTAGTCCTGATTCATTGAGGGAAAGGACTAGCCTAACCTCAGAACGTCACCATGGCGTCCTAGATCAATTATACAATGTCAAGTGTTTTAACTTTCTTGCATGTTATTATATTATTGGTCCAAGACACTATTGTAATCTCCCGGAGTTTCATGAAGTCCCTCTCCTTGTTGAGAGACTAATGTGCCTCTAACATCTGTGTTCACATTAAGGAATTTGCAATTAACTCTGGTGGCCTGTTATCGTATAATCACAGTTAAGCGATCGATGACTCCAAGTCTGGCGGGGCGTTATCTCATGATCAACGGTGGTGGTTACATGTCTGAACTATTTAGGGGACTTTGTTTTTTCAATGGTTTGATCCATTGATCCGCAACAAATTTAGAAAATGCTAACTAACTATAACTTAACAGCTGAGAAAATCAGGAACCTGAAAGAATGCAGCTCCATAGAACTGAAGGTAATCTCCTGCCAGGATCTCAGTGCCTTCAATTTCTTCAACAAGCTGTCCGTCTACTCTGCTATCTCCATCTTCAACGACGAAGCAAAGAAAGAAAAACAGAAGAAACATCTGCAGCAGCGCCATAAGACACTGGTTGATAGAGAAGGGGACTACAACCCTGAATGGAACCACACAATGCAATTCGACATGAATGACGTGTGCCTGGTTGACGAGTTTGATAATTCCCTTGTAGAATTCGACATGCAATGTGAGAGCGTCATTGGCAAGAAGAGCATTGAAAAAATCCGGGTGGCGGACTTGATCGATGACCAGTGCAATGAAGCAGTCCGGTTTGTGAGCTACCAGTTTTGGAGTAGCCCTGGTAAGCCTAATGGGGTCCTGAATTTTTCTAAGGTGATCAAGGACAATGATAAGCTCATATTTATATATATTTTACATCAAATTCACTTGTCTTTTTTTAGTTAGTTCTTTATATTTTTGAGCTATTTACTTTGCTTTTGTGTTTTGTAGGATTTGTCAAACAAAGAAAAGAAAAATAGCACAAGTGGGATTTTGAGCAACAAATTGGTCAAAACTGCCGGGGCAGATCGGCTGACTTTGGAAACAAGTTGCGAACAGCTCAGAATGAATTATAGAATGGGCCTTATATGCTTGGAAAGCTACAGATGTCTATTTTCTAAAGCATTTTGCAGATTGTTAATATCATTTTTCTAGAAGAAGTTAGGGTCGTTTTAACACTGAAAGATTCATAAGAGACTGAGCAGTTTGTAACTGCAATGAAAGCAATAAACCCAATAAATCTAGCAGCCAAAACTGATGCAGCCAAGAACAAGCCAGCTGACACCTATACAAATATCAGAGGAAATGAAATTAAAGATGAGGATTAAGAGGGAGTAATTGGCATAAAGGCTACCTAAAGAGTTATAATTGTTTTACCATTTCCTCTCACTTATTATCATCACTAAATGGCTATTAGTGTGTGAGTTAAGGAGAAGAAAATGGGGCAGCAAGTTAAAAAGGGAAAAAGGTTGCAGGTTGCAGGGCATGGTGGAAGGATAGAAAAAAAAAATAGAACAAAAGGCGAGCGGATGGAAAAAGCAATAGAGAAGGAATGAGGAAATCTTGGCATTCTCTTCTTTCGGTTTTATCTTCTCAAACTCATGTCTTTCTTTTGGTTTTATTTAAGGATTATGTGTAACTAATTTTTAGTAGTTAGGGGCTGTTTTGAAGCTCTGAATATGATTGCAAGTTTGTTATGACATTTCGTTTAAATCACTTATATGAATGGATAAAAATTGGTTCACTACTTATGTCAATGATGAATTCTTTATGTGTTTTCTACGGATGCATACTTAGTAAGCATGTAAGCATATCTAGGATTCTAACGCTATGAATATGTGTGTGCCTACCCTTGTTGAATGAGGACCTACATATGTTCTAGAGTAGTACTTGTTAATTGTGATTAACATGTGAACCAATTTTTAGGATAAGTAGGACAACGCTAGTACTTACAATGCCTTGTGATGACTCAAACTCTTTTCATTCTTAATGTTTCCTACTTGTTAAATCTATGAACACGCCATTCTAGATTGCATGTTAGGGACTAAGTTAAGTTCAAAATGTCATTCTCTTAACATACTACATAAGAAAGAGTAATAGGTTGAGTTCTAACATTGAGCCAACTTGAGCATCTTCATCCGGAAATAAAAGGAATTTAAATGAAACATAACATGTTTGCATGATTATTTGGTGGTGGATAGCAATTTCCCTAACTCGTTTTCTTAACTTGTGAACTACAATCTATTTTTATTATTTAAAATTTGTTTCTGTCCTCTTTTTGTTTGATTTAATTTAAATAGAAAATCAACTCTAAAAATCACAAAAATTTGTGTGAGTATAGCTCTGTGTATCTAGTGTCTTCATATAAAATTTTGTAGACTTTGGATAAGTGTAAGTCAGTCTAATAATTATTTTTCGGTGGCTGGTCAGTAGGGACAGCAACCCAGTTTTTGTGACATTTTAAGTAGTTGGATAAAACAATCTTCTGCGGGAAAGACCCTTCTTTTCATATGCTACAATTGACAAAACTTAGTGTTAATAAGGAAAATCAATAAGACATTTGTGTGCTACTTTGTAGTGTGCTTTTAATCTTATCAAATTTTTGGTACCATTTCGCCGAGGATTGTTATTTCTAATTACTTATTTTTCTATTGTTTTCTTTTCTTGTCTAATTAGTGTTTTTGTTTTTTATTTCAGGTACTCTTCGTAGTATATGCATACTCGAAGGTCCAAGAGCATTGATCTAACTTCTTACGATCTTGAGCTTGACACTTTGAAAGCTTCAGAGAAAAATTAAGTAGAAGCATGCATCGGTGTCTTTACCACCATCTTCTCCACCACATTTGAGTTCGGAAGAGGAGGAAGAACCACAAGAAGGCATGGCTGATAACCGAACTTTGAGAGAGTTGGCAATGCCAAATATGGATCAACAACCATTGTGCATCACATATCCAAATGCAGAAAGGATTTGAGCTTAAATCCGGCATGATTCACTACTTGCCTAAGTTTCATGGCTTCTCAACAGAGGATGCCAACAAGTATCTCATGGAGTTTCACGTGGTACACTCAGGAATGAGACCAGCAAATGTGGATGAGGAGCAAGTCAAGTTAAGGGCATTCACATTTACATTAGAAGCTAAGGCAAAGGAGTGGCTTTACAATTTACCTCCAGGGCCAATGAACACATAGAACTAGGTTAAGCAAGTATTCTTAAAGCAATATTTTTCGGCCACAAAAGCTGCAAGCATAAGGAAAGACATATGTGCAATCCGACAACAACATGGATAGCCCTTTGGAGATTACTATAAGCGGTTCACGCATTTGGTTGCATCTTGTCCTAATCATTAGATTTTAGAGCATCTTCTAATACAGTACTTTTATGAGGGATTGTGTGGTACTGATCGTGTAATGCTTGATGCAGCAAGTGGAGGAACATTCATGGACAAGACACCAACTAATGCTAAGGCATTGCTAAAGAACATTGCTGGCAACACACGACAATTTGGAGGGAGAGATAAGCTACCTCTTAAGAAAGTTAACGAGGTAAGTGCTAATTCTAGTATTGAATTACAATTAGCTAACTTGACTAATCTTGTGCAATAGGTTATGGTGACTCCAAAACAGGTATGTGGTGTATGTTCAATGTTGGGACATGCCACGGACATGTGCCCTTCGTTGATAGATCAAGGTGGTCTTAAGCAAGCTAGTGCGTTAGGAGGGTTTCAGGGGCAACAAAGGTAAAAGTATGATCCATACTCCAACAACTATAATGCGGGGTGGCGCAATCATCCATACTTAAAGTGGAACAATCAAGATAACAGACAACAATTTATTCCCAACAACTATAACTATCCACCTGGCTTCTTTCAAGCAAGATCGCAGGCACCATTTCAACCTCAACAACAAGAAGCTCCAAGTAAGTCTCTTGAGGATTTAATTGCTTCTTTAGCTAACTCTACTCAATCTCATCAACAAAAAATAGACAAAGCAATTGAAAACCTTGAGCGCCAAATGAGTCAATTAGCAAGTTTGATGGGGCAACAACACCAACCAGGAAGGTTGCCTAGCCAAACCGTGGTGAATCCAAATGCGGAGCAGATGAATGTTGTGACTTTAAGGAGTGGAAAAGAAGTTTTTGAGTAGCCGAGGATGCAAAAGAAGACTATAAAAGATACAAATGAGCAAAGAGGACAGCTCTTAAGGTGTTAGAGAGTGGTTTTTATTGACCTAGTTTGTTTAAGGATGCGTACGAGCTTTGTGCAACATGTGATCGTTGTCAACGAACAGGTAACTTGGGTCCAAGAAATCAAATGCCACAAACTCCTATTTTGATTGTTAAGATCTTTAATATGTGGGGCATTGATTTCATGGGACCTTTTCCATCTTTAAATGGTTTTCTTTACATTTTATTAGCTGTGGATTATGTTTCTAAATGGGTTGAAGCTAAAGCCACCAAAACTAATGATTCAAAAGTGGTTTCAGATTTTATTAAGACTAACATCTTTGCAAGATTTGGGACACCTAGAGCAATCATCAGCGATGGAGGGAGTCACTTTTGCAATAGAACATTTGAAGCGTTGCTTAGGAAGTACAATACATGCACTGCCTTTTTTTTAATTAGTAATGTATATTCATTAGTCAGGATCAGGCTGTAGTTTTGGTGTCTTCTTGACAGGACGACTAAAGAAGCTTCCACGCCTGCCACTCGCTCCGCTACGGAGAATTTCTTGTGTCATTTGTGTGAATATAGATAGCGGCATACGGTGGATATAGTTGTGACTCATTCCCTTCTCAACAGTAAAGATCTTGTATGTCATTAGTTATATAGAGTAAAATGTCACGTGGTTGTATACATCCAACAAGAATTCGAAATCTTCCCTCAATATGTCCTAAGAGAGTTCTAGAACCATGAGAGTTAAGAAGCTTTAGAATTGAATATGGACCTAGAGTATACAAAATGTTTTGAACTAGTTGGTAAGCACACCTAACCACCCACTTAAGAAGAGAAAACCCCTTTGATTAGCAAAGGAAAAGAAGTCCCACCATTTTCAAAGGAACTTCAATGCTTTTCTTCCATTGCGGTCCTTCAAGAAAAGTGAAATCTTCTTTTCATGCGCATCACCAATAGTTATTGTAAAACTATGAATATATCAAACCAACGGGCTACTTCATAACTATGAATATAAACCGCTTCTGATAACATTTGACAACAAAATTTACAATAAAACACTTGAAGTTGTTGTTTAAACACTTTTAACCAAAACGCTTACAAACAAAAGTTTTTTTTTTTTTTTTTTTTACAGAAGAAGTCGCGAATAAGCATTTGAGCATAACTTAATTTAAAGAAGTTGATCCAATTATTGCAAATTAAGTCAGGTTAGACGCGTTTGAATATAAGTCAAATATTAATTAACTCAGAGTACATCAACCTAGGCAACGCTGTTATGGTGACTCTAGTACTACTCTAGTCCAAAGGGTGGAGTTGATGTTGATGGAGAAGCATATGCACGATGTGAACTTATATGATGATTGTAATTTCACCAAGCCAATTAATTAACTTATATCTTGATCAACTCATATGACTTTTGACCATGCCCATTCAATTTATTGAAAAAGAATCTCAGCAAATGAACTTTAACCGAATGGTTTATGTTTAATTGTGTATTATTAAGTACAATTAGGAAGGTACATTTAGGGTTTAGTTTCTTGGCAATATTCTATTAGGAGATGACCTAATTGTGATTATATATGCCTGTTTTTTTTTTTTTTAACAAACGATATTATCTATACTAAGGAGTCAGAGAAGTGGGTTAAGTCTCACAATGGGCAAGCAATAATATTGTTCAAATTCACCTTTGGTAAGAATCTAACATAATCCCCTTACTTACAAGT
Source organism: Pyrus communis (assembly GCF_041283825.1). Lineage (NCBI taxonomy): Eukaryota > Viridiplantae > Streptophyta > Magnoliopsida > Rosales > Rosaceae > Pyrus > Pyrus communis. The sequence continues at coordinate 23,279,118 of NC_142577.1, read as the reverse complement.
GAAAATGAATATTATTAGACCACATTGTTTAAACACTAATTAAGTTATGAAAGAGCTAGCCTAGCTTAGCAAATAATATCAACTTGTGTTGTCTATTTAATGGAAATAATTAAAGTAATTTGGTGTTTTGCTTTTGTGAAAGACAGCTATAAAACTTCCATTGTTTGTTCAGTACTCTTTTCCTTGCAAAGGAAGAAATCTGTCATGGCTTGAAATATTCCGTCGTCCAGGTCTCCAGAAGTAAGAAAAGGGATCAAAAGGACCAAAAAACCCTAGTAGGGTTTGGAAATTTAAAAAGGAAACAAAACACATAATCAACAAAGTTCCGAAAATAGCCTCAAAACTTAAAATACTGTTTTGGGATGGTAAACGAAGAAAATTGGCCAAATCGCCCCTACGTCATAAGCGAAACTGGTGATCAGTCATGTTCCTTACGTTGTTCCTTTCGAAAAATGTATTATGCACCCAATTCTAACGCCGGAACCCAGACCTGCACTCCCTGAGTTTTGTTGCCAAACTTACGCTTGTCGAGCTCCTCTTCGATACGCTCAGCCATCCGTTCTACATCAAGCTAGATATTGTTGATGTAGATAAATTAATTTTAAATAAACTTTCATCGCTATGATCTCAAGTGGGATACTATGTATAAAGGAGTCTAAATTATAACTTATATACGTCATTAGACTCATTACAAGTAGATGGTGATTTGTCAATCTATCAAACAATGGTTGATTTTGAACCGATGTCGTATATAATAGAACTTCGAATTCCTTTCGAAGTACAATAATTCAATATTTTCTTTACTCTAACGTTCACAATGTACTGATGACATAGTTGCAGCGTGTGAAAGGAGACCATGCATAATAAATAAACTTAACCATAAAAGTCATGAAATGCAAAATATTATGTGCATTAGATTAGATTAGTATACGTGTGTGTGCGATTGATCCTATCATTCATCTATCACAAACTCTGATGTTGATTTCAACATAACCATTACCCAAGGTGCATAATCAAATTTCTGCCAGAATAGCAAGCGATACAATCGTCCTTCAAAAGAGAAATCAATGACAAATGACCCTCGCTGTTTATCGTAAAATTGATTTATTCTTTATTTCTTATTGATCAATATATATTGACTTCACTTTGTAAACGCCACCACTCATATTCAATTATTTTATCATGGTAAATTAATTTAAGATTTACTTTTTCTTTATAAGTAATTTTTTTTTTTTTAAAGGCTGCAATCCACCATTTTGGGAGTCGGAAAGACTCACAAAGGCATTTCAGCCTCCCCATAGCCATCATCAGGTGATTCACCAATGTCAGGAATTGAATTCAGGATGTGCCGTGTGAAATACAGGCTTAGAATTTGTTCCCAACTACTGATCCACTCCCTGGTGGTTTTTATAAGTGTTAAGTTTGGTTTGTATACATGGGCATAACGCAACATGCATTATAATATGTAGGATTATTTCAGTACATTCACATTCAGCATGCACATAACTCATATAACATTATTGCATTTTTTTATGCACCTAACTCCAAAACTTAGTGCCTGAGCAACGAATATATAGCTTCACTTTTTTCCTCCATTGAATATTACTTTTCACTGGCCGCTTTACTTAACTCTCACCGTCCAAAGTCCTTTTCATTACCTTTAATTTCTTAGCACCCTAATAAAGTGAAATATTTACCCCCACCTGGGAGATTTTCATATCCTCAGAACCACTTTATATACCCACCAGCATGACATTACTTAGTTGGCTAATCGCAGGGACATAATCGTCTTCAACCATTAATTAACATATGTTTTGTGCACCTAAAGTAACCATCGTTATCAAGCTTTTTCTCCAAAAAAGTCGATCGTACGTCCCACATTTGTCCACAAGTCGTGTACGACGAGGATGCATGGTTCCACTTGCGTAAAAAGATCATGAACTCCATGTGGCACACAGTACAGTGCTACAAGAAGCTTCCGTTTCTGATTTTGTTCTAATTTATTTTTCTTATTTTTTCCTTTACACTTTCACCCCACTCCGTCACCAAAAAGTAGAAGCTTTTTGCTTTCTATATAAAGCCCCCTAAGGCTCTTGTATTCCTTCATGCAAAATAATCAAGCTTCCACCACATTCTTTCTCTTGAGCATCTCACATTTCCTTAAATATTATTTCTTCAAAGGGTTTCGTTCACTTGAATATATAGGGTTTCCTTGCTAACTCAGTGCAATTGTGACTAATTAAGCAAGAAAATAATCATGAAGAATAAGGCTTCTGTTTTCTTGAAGCAGATAATCACATTGTTGAGCTCAATAGCCAAAGCCAAGTCCCTCGCCATCAAGAGCAAAACCAGCGCCGCTAAAGCTCGCCTGATAATGTTTTCATTGGTGAAGAACAAGAAGGTTTTGATGGACACTGTGTCGCACAAGATCCACAGCCTATTAGGTCACGATCACCGTGATCAAGAGGAGGCGGAGGAAGGAGACCAAAACAAGGCGCTTGTTCTCTACAATGCCATGGCCAATGAGTACTCGCATACAGCTGGTACTTCAAGCTACATGCGAAGGTACAATGGTGAAGATGAGGAGGAGGACGATGACGATGATAAGTACCCTGATCTCAGGCACTCGTTGTTCGATGAAAATGAGAACTTTGACGATGTCAAAGATGGCGGGTCTGTGATCGATCTGGTGAAGAATTCCAAAGAGGAAGGACAGGATTTCAAGCTGGAAGACGAGATAGACCACGTTGCGGATTTGTTCATTAACAGGTTTCACAAACAAATGCGCTTGCAAAAGCTTCTATCCTTCAAAAGGCATCAAGAAATGCTCGACAGAAGCGTCTGAATATTCTGACAAATCAACACAAAATAATTACTATGTTGTTTACATTAATTAACAAGAAGTATTGTTATTAGCATTCCAATAGGAAAATATCTTGCACTTTTTTTTATGAAAGAAAACAAGAAAGGCAAGAGTGTAAGATGATTATTTTAGAGTTCTTATAACAATTCTCTAATTAATTACATGTAGGATGAATCGATCGAACCCTATTATTTGCCATCAAACAGGTTAAACGTATCTGATTTGGCTATCTCATGCATCTATTATTGGCCCAGCTTTTCAGAAAATTTGAGCATGGCTGGAAAGTGCTTAGGGCTCTGGGGATTTTTTTTTTCTTTTCTATTGCCTTGTAATTTTACGAGTATAAATATCGCTGTAAAGCTGTTAGTAATGTATACTTTTTGGAATGGAATAAAGGTTGGGGTTAGAATCCAGTGCGCACTGCCACTGCTAGATCTGGTAACGTATGCATGTCAAGTCGTTGGTGGCGCTTTACTTCTTTAATTTTTTCTTCACCCAGTCACAAAGTCGATCGTTGCGCTACAGCCAACAACCTTGGTAGTGGGGTGCACCATATACTTGTAATTAACCAACTTTAGTCTTACTCAATATATAATAAAGGTTTCCTCAAAAAAAAAAAAAAATGTAACAAAAGGTAGATGCACACGTTTTAAAGAAGTGATAAACAATTGGATTGTGTTTTTAAAAACTATACACACAAATTAGTTGATGTGTGTTGTTTGAGACGGCTCAACCTAAGGCCTTAGACAGCAATTAGAAAGAGGCCACCCATGCCTGCCCGATACAATATTTAGGGTTAAGTTCGGATAACTACTCAATTTTCACTGAAGATTCAAAATTGGTCCTATCCTTTTAAAAAAATTAAAACAACTATCAAATATTGATGATGTGGACAATTATTAAATAGATTTTTTACTCTCAAGTCATCTATGGAGTTTTGAATCTCCAAATTGACACAATTTAGCTAAACAAGTGTATGACTTAACTTTGCTAAAAGAAGCCGATTTGAGGAATTATATCTCCAAAGACAACAATTACTAGAGACAAGTTTAGTATTTCTTCGTTACCAAAAAAAAAAACTTTAGTATTTGTTCACCTCATCATTTAATACTAGAAACATCATCACTTAGAGTTGGTAAAGTTATCGTTTAATGCCAGTAACCTAACGGGTGTCTAACTTTTCAAATGTTAGGTAGTTATTTTAAAGTTTTAAAAGGTTGAGAGATTAATTTGGAATCACTCCAGAAGGTTGGGTGCTTATCCGTGCTTAACCCTAATATTTATTTCATGGTTGAGCAAAAACAATTAATATTTAAAAAGGAATAAAGTTTAGTTGCAAGTGCTAGATTGTGATCTTACTTTTTAACTCGCTACATCTCGACTTCAAACCCTCTCTCCTTCCCTTAACAACTCAGAATACGAATATTGTTATACATAATGAAAAGCATGTATAGAGCTGTTTTAACGATGAGACTTTTTTTTTTTAATATGTGGCCCAATACACAAGCCTTGTTATAAGGCGGACAACGAGTTTATACTTTAAGGTGTAGTGATGATATCTCTGCTTACCAATGTAGATGGCCGAAAGAAAATTGAAAACAGTTTATGCTGGAAAGCATCACAAAAATCTCCGCGGCAGTTTCCTCTCTTTTATCTTTAAAAGACTTTCATGGTACGAATATACCATAGCATTTTGTATCGACAATACAATGACATGTACAAGTTTTCTTTTACATAGACATGATGCGCGGATAACAAGTTGTTGCGTCTTGACAAGTTTTCAGTCAATTTATAATTTGGGTTGATCCAAGCCCGCCAAGAATTTGCGTTTCCGAATCCAAAGCCCAGGTCCAGACCATGGGGTCTCAACTGAATTCTGAAAGCCCAAAATGAGGTCGATTCATCATGCGATGTGGCAGCCCACGCGACCAAAATGGCGGGAAAGGTTCCCGCCAAAAACAGAAGCCTCCTCCCGTGTGAGCCCTAAGGGCAGCGGAATTCCAATTTCTGAATTGCAATTCCAGCCGCATAGAGAGAGAGAGAGAGAGAGAGAGAGAGAATCACAGAGCGTGAGAGAGAAAGAAAAGAACTTTAATTTAAGGAAATGGCAGATAATCATCCGTCGACGCCGGATTCGCCGACTTCGGTCGGGTTCAACACCGACCAGCTGCCGCACACGAGCCGCACCTCCGAGAACTTCTCATCCTCCTCTTCCGATGACGAGGCCGCCGTCGACCCCGAAATCGTCCGAGATGAACCCGACGACGACCCCCTCCTTGAAGAGGAGGAGGGAGAGGATCTCTTCCACGACAATTTCTTGGAGTCAGTACTTCAGTTTCCTCTCTCTCTAAAAAGCATGATGTTTTTCAATTTATTTTATTTTCGTAGTTTTGATTTTCGAGAAATGATTGTTGTGGATGATTAATTAGTGATTATCGGAGAATGGATGGGCACGACCAATACGAGTCGGTGGGGCTGGATGATTCCGTTGAGGACGAGAGGGATTTGGATCAGATCATGGCCGCCGCCGGGCGGCGGAAGTCGAGCTTGATACCCGCGACGGCGTCCACACCTCCCGCAAGCTCCCCCATCTTCTCCATGACCAAGGTGAGTAAATTTTGTTTCTCTGAATTTAATGTAACAATTCAGATTAGGTTTTTGATGTTGGTGTTGGTGAAATGTTGAGAGTGTGTTGGCATTGTGGTTGCAGATACTGATGATGATAGCTATCGGCCTTCGAAGAGGGCAAGGGCAGATTTCAGGCCTCCGAGAAGCTACGATGATACAGATGGAATGCAGAGTTCACCCGGAAGATCACAGTCACAGCCCGAACACTCCAGAGAGACTGATGTTGACGGCGATGAGGTTTAGTTATACAAATCATCCTTAACTTGCGTTGCAAACCCTTTTCTTGTATGTCAAATTCTTATCACCGGTTGTGGGTTTCATGTGTAGGATGATGAAGACGAAGACTTTAATATGTATTGTGTTCAGGGAACACTTAGAGAGTGGGTTACTAGAGACGAAGTGCGAAGATTCATAGGCAGAAAATTTAAAGAGTTTTTACTCACCTATGTGAAGAAGGATCACAGTGATATCGAATGTGTGCGCCTCATTAATGAGATGGTGTTAGGTAAATGCGTAGCTTCTTTCATGACTGTTATGGTCTATTAACTGTTCTACTTTTTACCCAATTGTTCGTGCAAGCAGGAAGCTAATAGTGCCTTGGATTTTGGATTTGAATGAATTTACTGTTGCATTTTGCAGCCAATAAGTGTAGTCTGGAGATTGATTATAAGCAATTCATCCATGTTCATCCCAATATTGCCATTTGGTTGGCTGATGCCCCCCAGTCTGTCCTTGAAGTTATGGAAGATGTTGCCAAGAATGTTGTGTTTACTTTACACCCCAATTACAAACGTATCCATCAAAAGATCTATGTCCGGATAACTAACTTACCTGTTTATGATCAGATTCGCAACATTAGGTATGCTGGGGATTTCATTGTTTGGTGAAACCTTTCCTTGCCTTTTCCTTTGTGGTGACGTTTTCATCCTCCAATGATGTGCAGGCAGGTCCATTTGAATACCATGATTCGTATTGGAGGGGTTGTGACCCGACGCTCTGGGGTGTTTCCCCAGTTGCAGCAAGTAAAGTATGATTGCAATAAATGTGGGGCAATCTTGGGGCCATTCTTTCAGAATTCTTATTCTGAAGTCAAAGTTGGTTCTTGCCCTGAATGCCAATCAAAAGGACCATTCAGTGTCAATATTGAGCAGGTGAAGTTTCACAAATTCACATCTGCTTTCAGTTGTTTTTTAATGTTATGGAATTTTATAGTTAGTATTGCACTTGAAGTAGGTTGAACAGCTGTTGGAGGACGTAGTTGAGTTAAGGTTTTTGTTCTGGGTTAAACATCTATATAAAAATGTTGGTCTAAATTAGCCTTTCCTTTTCTTCCCCCTGTTTCCATCCCTTTTCTTAGCAAATACAAAGAGTATAAGTGAAACACAAATTGAACCTCGTATATATTCATTTCTTGCTTCAGACAATATACAGGAACTATCAAAAGCTTACACTCCAAGAGAGCCCTGGAATTGTCCCGGCAGGTCGGCTTCCAAGATACAAGGAAGTGATACTATTGAATGATCTAATTGATTGTGCTCGTCCAGGGGAAGAGATTGTAGGATCCTCATCTTTGTCTTGCTCTTTTTTACTTTGTTTTAGTGAATAATCACTCACTCATATTCTGTTTTCTTTTCTATTTGATATATTCCAGGAGGTCACTGGCATTTATTCAAATAATTTTGACTTGTCTTTGAATACAAAGAACGGGTTTCCTGTATTTGCCACTGTGGTTGAAGCAAATTATATCACTAAGAAGCAAGACCTATTTTCCGCTTACAAACTTACTCAGGAAGACAAAGAGGAGATTGAAAAGTTGTCAAAAGACCCTAGAATAGGAGAAAGGGTATGTTACCAAAACCCTCATTCTAAAGTTTCTAAACTACGTACCCCTTTGTATTACCATGAAATAACTATAAGTTTGATGAATGCAGCTTATCAAGTCAATTGCGCCATCAATCTATGGCCACGAGGACATAAAGACTGCAATAGCTCTTGCCATGTTTGGAGGCCAAGAGAAAAATGTTGAGGGAAAACACAGGCTAAGAGGGGATATAAATGTACTTCTCTTAGGTGATCCTGGCACGGCGAAATCACAGTTTCTTAAGTACGAGATACTATCATTCACATAAAAGTGTATCCAATTTTTTCACAGTGAGGATCTATTTAATTATTCAATTTTCCTCTGAAAAGGTATGTTGAGAAGACTGGGCAAAGGGCTGTGTATACTACTGGTAAAGGAGCATCTGCTGTGGGGCTCACAGCAGCTGTCCACAAGGATCCTGTTACAAGGGAGTGGACTCTTGAAGGAGGAGCGCTTGTTCTAGCTGACAAAGGAATATGTCTTATTGATGAATTTGACAAAATGAACGATCAGGATAGGTACTGAAATGCTACTGCGTATGTCAATCTTCCAATTATGAAAGCTGACTCACGCCCTTCCCCATTTATGTTGAGGATTTGAGCACTAACACTTTCATCTGGAATTAGGGTGAGTATTCACGAAGCAATGGAGCAGCAAAGTATTAGCATATCAAAAGCTGGGATTGTCACTTCTCTCCAAGCACGCTGCTCTGTCATTGCAGCTGCAAACCCTGTTGGAGGAAGGTCTGTTAGTGCAAAAATTTATTAAAAATAGCCATTGGGACATACAGACTCTCTTGCATTTTTAAACTTAGACATAATTTTCTTCTTCCCATTGTAACCATTACTTGCATTTCTGAGAACAATCTGACCTGTATGTCTGCATTCCAGATATGATTCCTCTAAAACATTTGCACAAAATGTTGAGTTAACAGATCCGATCATCTCTCGTTTTGACATCCTCTGTGTTGTTAAGGTCAGGATTCTACAAACTCTAGTCTACTTTTCCACATTTCTATGTCAGTTCATTTTGACAGGGTGGGAAAAAAATGATAATATGCAGGATGTGGTTGACCCAGTCACTGATGAAATGCTTGCAAAGTTTGTCGTTGATAGTCACTTCAAGTCACAAGCCAAGGGAGCTAACATGGATGATATGCCTATAAGCGAATCCCATGAAGATAGTGAAGCCTCTGCCAACCCAGTAGATCCAGAGGTTTTATACTTCATATTCTACCCAGTCTATGAACTTGTACTTGCTTGGTTTGTATGCACTTGAGTTTCTTTCTTTTTAATCTCACAAGTTTTTGGATCTTTTGTTTTCAGATAATTCCTCAAGATATGCTGAAGAAATACGTAACATATGCCAAGTTAAATGTATTCCCAAGGTTGCACGATGCTGATTTGGAAAAGATCACACGTGTTTATGCTGATATGCGGAGAGAATCTTCAGTTAGTTTCTTTTCATACGTGTTCTATCTTGAGAGTTTGTGCTTTGGGTTTAACCTTACAGGAGACTCACTCTTTTACTGTTATGTTTAGCATGGACAAGGAGTACCCATAGCTGTAAGGCATATTGAATCAATGATCAGAATGTCTGAAGCACATGCAAGAATGCACCTTAGACAGCATGTAATACAAGAAGACGTGGACATGGCGATTCGTGTATTACTTGATTCATTCATCTCAACACAAAAATTTGGGGTGCAGAAAGCTCTGCAAAAGGTATAAAAAAACCGCACATCTTCACTTTCCTTTTCCCATCTTTACTCTGGTGTCTTTAGTCTTCCAAAACTTCTGATATTATGACAGAATGGCAACTCTACTTGATACATTGAATTATTAAGGTTTTAGCTATTATTTAGCTCGGCAATGGAAATTTACGTTATAGTGAATATGGTCAATTACATATGCGAGGATTCTTAAGTATTCCACCGCGGCCAACTTTCCGTTCCTATTTTCTTGTATTTGTTGCTTATTAATGCTCTGATAAGTTTTCAATTACTCCTGGCCAAAAATCAAGTTGCAAATGACTCATGATATTCATCTGTAGGTCTTTGCTGAATGTTTATGCCCTTAACTTTTAAATACCATAGCTATATATATGCATTTTCACACTTAAATCATTGCCAAGCACGATCTAATCTTGTTTGTACTTTGTGCCTATCTGAAGAATTTGTAGATCACTTGGCAATTTTTTTTAAGTTTTTTGTGTAGTTGATTACTGAAGGATTTGTTTTGTATTATGCAGAAATTCAGAGAATACATGACTTATAAGAAGGATTACAACAGTGCGGTCCTTCATTTACTCCGTCAGCTCGTGAGGGATGCAATCCGCTTTGAAGAAATTGTTTCCGGATCAGCCGCAGGGCTCACCCACATTGATGTAAAAGTGGCAGATTTGCAGAGGATGGTAATGCAGACATGAAATCCTGCTATTGGAACTTGTAATTTTTGACTTTCCTAACCGAAATTGGTACTTGATAATCGAGCTTTTCGGATTTGATTTGTTCTTTGCAGGCGCAGGAGTACGAGATTCTTGATCTGCGACCCTTCTTTACAAGCGCTAGTTTCTCAGGAGCCAACTTTGAGTTGGATGAAGAGCGTGGATTGATAAGGCATCACCTTGCAAGATGATGATGGGAAGAAGCACGAGCAAAAATGTTGCGTTAGTTTTGAATGCAGATTATGAACTAAATCTCACAATTTTCATTTGCTCAACCATATGATTGCAAATGTCCTAATTTGCTCCAACAAATACAATTCAATTACTAATCATATGCTTTTTTTTCTTTCTCAAAGGTAAAATTCAATACCAAAAAAATACATACACGGGTTGATATTCAATTACAATAAAAGCACAAAACTAAAAGGTAGACTCGAATGCACCGCTAAAAAAGATACTTCTCACCGGCGACGGTTCAAAAATCACACATATGGGTGTGACCACCCGAGCACCAAGCAGGGGTTGAAGCTCTACGCACCTTCCGACAAAGCCGCGAAACGCGTTGAAATGAATCGGTCATGGATCTGGAAAATTATACGATGGAGGGAGGCCGAAATTGGGGATAAGTATAAAGAGAAAAAGGAGCCATAAAACAGGCGTACATAGTAGAGAAGAAAGGCAAAAGAAAAAGAAAAAGAGCTGCCAGCGACCCTGGCCACGCCGAGGGCCGGTGGCTGAAGGAGACACCGGATCGAAAAGCTCACACAATCGGTGAGAACACCTCTCAAACATAGAGAAAGCCTCTCACATAAAGAGAAGAATTATTGCTCATCGTATGCTTAAGGAAGTAATCCGTACACTTCTATTTTCTGCATGTACACCATTATATTTAATATTGATGGTACGAGAGAATGATGGAATCGAAAATTGACTATTGAACCAATTCGTCCATAAGTATTTGGCTCGCTTGGATATACTTCTAAAATAATTGAAAAAGCTTTTAGAGAAAATATTTTCGGATTCCAAAAGCACCAATTATATGTTTATTTTAGGAAGCACTTTAAGTGTTTTTGCAAGATTTACTTGTTTTAAGTGTTTTTTTTCAAGGTTTACTTACATTTTTACTAAGAATTGAATCTAAAAATATTTTTACCAAAAACTCTTTTAGTTATTTTGAAAGTACATCCAAACGAGATCTAAGTGATTGAGGTAACTTAAATATATAGATATTTCATAATCAGATCGTTTATATTCTAAATTATCATTCAAAGTTTGAATGGAGAAATTTCAATCAAATCGGCATCGTAAATTTGTTTTATACCTGGAATAACTGTACCCAGTTTGAATTAGGGAGATGTATTCAATTGAGAATTTGAGAGATTTTAATGGATTTTTATGGAGTTTAACTGATTTGTAGAGATTCCATATAAAATTTTGATTCAATTCTCTCAAAATCTAATGGAAAGATGTAAGATTTGCAGATGCTTAAAATACACTACGAAATCTCTTCAATTCCCTCTAATTCCTTAACTTTCTCAAATTATTTAAAACCAATTTCAAATTGAATATACTGGAATGTTGTAAATTTCTTTAAAATCCTAATTGAATACACCTTGAATTTCAGAGAATCACTTAAATTCTTGATTGAATACTCCTGAATTCATTAAAAAAAATTAAAATCTTTCAAAATTCCAATTGAATACATCTCCTAATATTTTATAAAACTGTTTTATAAGCCACAAGAAAAAAATTAAACGGTTCTATGATATTTATTACAATTAAACTACATTTCTCACAACTCATGCATCGTCCAATAATATCCTTCTACTTTATTAAAATTTCTTCCTTTCAACTGGCCGCCAAACAATAAAATAAATAAATAAAATTTATTCTCCTAGTGAAGGAAAGCTTTCAAATCAACTGTTCCAGTGTGTAGGCAAAATCGAAGGCGCGCTTAGGGTTAAGGCGCGACGGTCCTCATGGCAGGAACACGGTGGCGTCGAATCACTGACCTCCTTCTTCTGCTGCTGATTGGCTGCTCTGCTTCTCAGATCCACGCTTCTTCAGAATACGAAGTCGATTCGGTAACCATTCCCTTCCATTTTCTTATTTATTCATAATAATCTTTATTTTTCATGAATGTTTACAGAGAATTTATGATTTACAGATCTTTTACGAGCCGTTTTCTGAGTCGTTTGAAGGCCGATGGATTGTTTCTTCGAAAGATGAGTACCAAGGTATCCAGTTTTTTGTTTGATTGTTTTAATATCGGCTATTCGCAGGAATTAACTGTTTTCGGTTATCTATGTTTTCCTAAATTGTTTTTCTGTGCAGTTTGAGTCGTTTACTCTCCGAGTGTAGTCAAATTTATTTTTTTCAGTGAATTTTGAGTGCTTAATTTTATTTATTTATGTCGAGTTTAGGGGTATGGAAACTGTCCAAGAGTGAGGGACATGATGATTACGGGCTTCTGATGAGTGAGAAGGCGAGGAAGTATGCAGTGGTGAAAGAGATGGACAAGGCTGTGAGCCTTGCTGATGGAACTGTTGTCCTACAGTTTGAGGTCCGGCTCCAGAACGGGCTTGAATGTGGCGGTGCTTACTTGAAGTACCTCCGGCCACAGGAGGCTGGATGGAAAGCGGAGGAATTTGACAATGAGTCGCCGTATTCTATTATGTTTGGACCGGACAAATGTGGTTCCACAAACAAGGTTCATTTCATTTTTAAGCACAAGAACCCCAAGAGTGGAGAGTATGTTGAGCACCATCTCAAGGACCCTCCATCCGTGCCCTCCGATAAGCTGTCTCATGTTTACACTGCCGTACTGAAACCTGATAACGAAGTTAGGATTTTGATAGATGGGGAGGAGAAGAAGAAGGCGAATTTCCTGTCGAATAAAGATTTTGAGCCTGCATTGATTCCAGCCAAGACAATTCCTGACCCAGAGGATAAGAAGCCAGAGGATTGGGATGAGCGGGCGAAGATTCCGGACCCCAATGCCGTTAAGCCTGATGATTGGGACGAGGATGCCCCAATGGAAATTGAGGACGAGGATGCTGTGAAACCTGAAGGGTGGTTGGATGATGAGCCTGAAGAGATTGATGACCCTGAGGCGACAAGGCCAGAAGATTGGGACGACGAAGAGGATGGTGTATGGGAACCAACAAAGACGGATAACCCCAAGTGTTCTTTGGCACCTGGTTGTGGAGAATGGAAGAAGCCAATGAAACATAATCCTGCTTATAAAGGAAAATGGAGCCCTCCTATGATTGACAACCCCAGTTACAAGGGCATCTGGAAGCCTCGGGAAATTCCAAACCCTGATTACTTCGAGACTGAGAAGCCCAACTTTGAGCCCATTGCTGCTATTGGCATTGAGATATGGACAATGCAGGACGGAATATTGTTTGACAATATTCTCATAGCTGATAATGAGAAGGTTGCTGAATCTGTTAGGCTAACAACGTGGAAGCCGAAGTTTGAAACTGAGAAAGAGAAACAGAAGGCTGAGGAAGAAGCTGCAGGTCTTTCTGATGGACTCTCAAGCTACCAGGTAATCTAATTTTTTTTTTTTTTTTCATTTTATATTTGAGTTTCCTTCGTATCGATTGATTTTTGGTATATCATAAGCTAATCAGTGTTAAGAACAAATACTTGCAGAAGAAAGTATTCGACCTTCTTTACAAGATAGCAGATGTTTCTTTCTTGGATGCATACAAACCCAGGATCATTGTAAGTGCTTGGCTTGCCATTGCAGCATCATAACAACTTTTTTTCAAAAGCGATGCTTAATTGAATCATAGAAGATGATAATCATTTGTTTTTGCATTGCTCATGCAGGAATTGATTGAGAAGGGAGAAAAACAGCCCAATATTACAATTGGTGTTATCGTTTCCGTCGTGGTTGTTCTCTTGTCAATTTTCTTTAAAATCCTGTTTGGTGGCAAGAAACCGGCGGTATACATCTAGCATATATTCACTTTTCTGTAGTGGTAATGACTTTTGATCTCATAAGCTAGTGCACTTGTAAACTCTTTTGCCCTGTGCTTTTCAGGTCACTGTTCCAGAACCAAACAGGGCTGCGGCTGCAGAGACATCCCATGATGAAGGAAGCAGCGGCGAGAAGGAAGATGAGATTGAGAAAGAAGAAGCTGAAGCTCCTCCCCCCCGCAGGCGGTCTACCAGAGGGGAAACATGAGCATACATGCAGTATGTGGTTGTTATACTCGCAAAATTTTGAGATAGAGCCTACAGGGCTTGATTTCCTGCTAGTATGTTTCCGAAACTTCCTTTTTTACTTCTTATTAGAACACTTGTTTAAGTATGGATTAGCGATACTCTTGTGCTGATCGTTATTTTGTTGGAGGTAGATGTTGATCCACTCTGTATTAGATGTTGTTCCAGATGATATAACAGCAACATAAAGATAAGTTAATCACCAAAAATCATCACATGTACAATAACCATCCTTAAAATGGTGGAAACAATTTGGGTCCTTGAGTATGATTTCTCGTCCTACCATCCGGGATATAATTTTTGCAGAATCATGGCACCTGCGACACACCCGTAGGTTCTTAGTTACACGTATCGTTGTCCCAGATTGTGTACTGATGAGTCCGAAAGAAATAGCCAGCATTTCACTGTGGCCAGTCGGAACGCACTCGCGCTCTTCATCCACATCATGGAAACTAAAATCCGAATCAGGTCGATCTCCTCCGTCTTCCATTTTCTGCATCAAACACTGCAACTCCCAGTATATTCCCTGTGATCTTGGGTGCGATACGTCCCCCGTCCCGAACACATGAATTTTGTTTCTGATTTCTGTCCAAGTATAAGCTCTATTAGGTTTCAAACCCAAGTCTGTCATCATTCTTCGAACCTCATCGACCATGTCTCGTTTTGCATTTTCAGCATACCAGTTGGCAAGCAACACATAGTTGTCGGCATTAAGAGGTTCCCAATCACAGAGCTGCTCGATAACCCGCCTTCCCAATTTCAGTTGCCGGTGAATCCTACAGCCGTCTAGCAGTCCTCTCAGTACCTCGGGATCTCCTTCGATCTTTTTATCGGCAATAAAGTTCTTCGCCTCATCAAACAGCCCAGAACGCGATAGAAGAGTTACGAACAAAGCACAATGTGCAACCGTAGGTGTCTTGATGCAGTTGAAGTAAAACTTCCCTTCCTCAACCATGCGTGCTGCAACGCAAGCATGAAGGACAGCGGCATAGGTGATTTCATCGATCTGTATACTCGTTTCCTTTTCCATTTGGCAGAACAAATCTACTCCGATCTTTCCTTGTCCGTGTAAGCTGTACCCTGTTATCATCACAGTCCACGAAACAACATCTCTGTACTTCAACCTGGCAAAAACTTTTGCAGCTGATTCAATAAATCCCGACTTGACATACATGTCCATAAGAGCATTGAGAACGGTGAGATTCATTCGAATACCATGTCGCAGCAAGAATCCATGGGTCTCTTTGCCATGTTTACCTGCAGACATTCTTGCGCATGCTGGGAGAACACTAGAGACCGAGAGCGGATCAGGTTTCACCCCGTCTCCAATCATCTGCCTAAACAGCTTAAGACCCTCATTGAAGCCTCCCCTCTTCACATTGGCATGAATCATTTCTGTCCAAGAAATGACATCTTTCTCCGGCATTTGATTGAAAACTGCCCAAGCTTCGTCGACACAGCCACAGTCCATGTACATTTTCAAGAGGGTATTGCTCACCAACACATCATACTCCAATCCACGTTCCTTGGCAACCCTGTGGACTTTTATTCCGTCAATCAACGATCTCAACATGCCACAGGCACCAGCCGCCGTCGCCACAGCCACAGAATCTATCTGTGCTCCGGACTCCACCATTCTCTCAAACACATGAACCGCCTTGCCGGGTTTACCTTCCGCAATGTACAGTCTGGTCAGCATTGTCCATGAAACAGAGTCCTTAACCAGGGACTTGTCAAACAGCCCTTTCGCGGAGTCCGCGCTGTCGAGACGACCGTACAATTCAATGAGAGCAGCAACCACGTACCGGTCACCCGAGCAGCCGAGCTTGTGAGCGTGGGCATGGAGTTGCTTGCCGAGGGAGAGATCAGCCGAAAGGCGAGAGGCAGACAAGACGCGAGGGAGAGTGTGTCTGTCGGGGCGAACGCCGCGGACGAGCATTTGGTGGTAAGTGGCGAGGGCGTGGTGGAAGTCGGCATTGGCGATATGGGTCTGGATAAGTCTGTTCCATGCGAAGGTGTCTGAGTGGGGCATTTTGTCGAACACCTTCGTGGTGGGTTTAGCATTTCGGGAGTGCTTGTAGCGGGCGGTGTTGATTGGGTTCTCGGTGACGATCAAGCGCTGGATTTGGGCGGATGGAAGGGCTTCCATTTTCAGTTCAGTCGCACCTAATTCAGCATCGCCCGTACGGATTGGAGCGCAGTTATCGAGGAGGAGTTTCTTTTTCCGGAGCAGATAGGCTTTCCTTTGAGCAGTCAAGTTTGGTCAAATATCAACGACATGTCGTGCTTGTTGTCAGGTCTCAAGTCCTAATAAAGAAACGACACCTTTGGTCGAAGTGCTTTATTCATGGTTTCGGATTTGTGTGATTTGTGAGACATGATATTTGAGATACGATATAAAATATAGACGGTTAGATTGTTCAACTACATTATGAAGTGAACTTTAAAAAATGTGTCAAACTATATGTTAAAAACGTGTGTCTCTGAATCTTAACACATTATATATAGGGTTGTGTTATCCACACACCTCTTTTAACTTCTCACACACCTATTGTTAAATTTTTTTCCTTTGATATTCTTCAATCCATCCGATCCGACGGTCTAAAATTAGAAATATGTGTGAGAAGTAAAAATGAGTATGTGAATAGCACACCACTATATATATATATATGTATATGTATATGTATATGTATATGTTTAAATACATGAATGAAAGCAAACATTAGTGTAAACTACAATCAGGTTACTACTCTTTTCTAAGTTTTTTAGGAATAAGTCATTTTTCATTTTTATAAATCACAGCTTCACACAGAATTTATTAAAAACACAGAAGAAATTTTTGCACATTTTCAAAGTGGGATTTGCAAAATGTGGGATTTGCAAATCTATCAGCTGATGTGGATATTTTGATCCATATTAGTTGCTCATATAGAGTGTCTCACCGAATGTGTCAAAAAAGTAGATTAGACTAGTACAATTAAAAATAAACTAAAACGAAAAAGTAAAAACTAGACTATGAACTACATCACACTAAACCTAGGATTAGGAATTGAAGAGAATGTAAAAGACTAGTTGTGTTTGATCAGGGATCCTCTTCACTTATTCTAATCTTGTATTTATAGGGCAACATTAGCCCTTGATCAATCATTTGTCTGGCCTGTAAGTCTTGCTCATTTGAAAAACTTTCTTCCGCAGCCACTCTAATCTTGAGATATGATGTATGCGAAATCAACTTATTTTGTAATGTTCATCCATGTTCGGATCGATTCGCCTTGATCCTTGCCTTAGTGAATTTCTCCATGTGCTTATCTCCTCCGGACCTCTTTTAAAAGATCGTGGACCTTCTACTTTGAATCATGAACTTTGATTGCCTTGGATTGGACATCAATTTACTCTTCGGACTTTGGTTCTTGCCAATTTTATATTTTGCAGACGGAGATCTTCTATAGGTCATTATGGCATTCTTCGTTTCTTGATCACGCACTTTGACAAACATTTAATGTAGAGAGTTTTAACGAAACACTCTCAGTATTGTTCATTTTTAACGAAAAACTATATTTTACTTTTTTTCTGATACCATTCACTGCAAATTTATTTGTCATTTTCATTAAAACTAAAGTTTTTTTTATACTTTTCATTAGTTTTCCTTTTAATTTAAAGCCTTAAGGCTTGACTTGATTTCTAAGATCAATGATGCAGTGGCTACGATGTCATTGACTCATTTTGGTCCAAAACATAGTTCAATTCAACTTAAGTCCTACATTCTCGTATTCGGCTAATTAAACTTCTAGGTTAAAGTCCATAATTAATTAGACCGAATAGTGTAAATTCGGGAACAAACACAAACAAAACTAATTCATTGAACCAAATCGATTAGTGGTAAGGCAAACCAGACCGCACACGCCTATAACAAGTATTGACCAAAATAAAATTCAAAAAAATATATTTGACACGTAAATAATGTTCCAACTCTTTCTATTGTCCATGTATCTTTCTGTAGAATTTCTAGAAATACAATCTTGAAGCAAGTGGACTACTTGGCAAACCAATATACCACAATATTTTAACCATTGCACTTTGCATAGCATGTGTTCCACACAAAAATATTTGAAGGTCAACAAAGAGTTTGGCAGTCTTGAAAGGAAACGGCCGTTATATCGGTCTTGGAAGTAAACTGGCATTAAAATGATAGCCACGGGAACCCCCACGGGGCTCTAGAAAGTACGTAGAAAACAATTCACCTCACCCACTCCCCAGTCAAATAATTTGAATGTCCAGAATGGGCAAAAATAGGTAGGGGTCCAGCTAAAAACTTGTAAAGTAATATACAGTCTAGATTGATGACCAGGCCAACTTTGACCATAGCTCCACTTCATGTCCTTGTTGGAAAATTTAATAATAATATTGTTATATTAAATTTATTAATCGAATGAAAATCAGAAGTGAAGTCTTTTGGTAGAAGGATATGTCTACTTAAATGAAATGTTGCAACTTTTAAATTTTCATGATTAGTCACATGTTTTTCAAAGAGGTTTCTCATATTCTAATAGGGAAGCCCCCTATAATCACCAAAAGAATTTTTCATTGTTTTACATAATCATACATAGAGTGTTCTAAATATTAGAGAGTCACATTGAGTCCACATGAGAGAGTTTTCAACACAATCGTGATTTATAGAGCCTTGTGATTTGGAGTGCTACTATTACAATGACGTGGTCGTTGTATCTTGGGAGACATGCGCCGATCAACCATGAGCATCGTAGTGGGGCGTAAACTTGTCTTAAGAATAAAGTGTCCAACACTTACCTCAATCGTATTTTCTAGGTTTTTCTAATCCGTTATATCATGTTCAGTTAACATTAGTTACTCCATGCATTATTGTGATATATATAATTGCATGAATTATTTCTTGATTTTTCATGTGATTTAATATAGCAATTAGATCCTATTTTTCCAACAATCTTAAGACAAGATAGGTTTGATTGCTATACTTTTGGTCTTGAAAATCAATTGAATATCTGTCTCACGTTTTAGATACATGCGTGCGTGGTAGGTCATTAGAGTGTTCTATAGTTGCTTAATTTTCACATTGGATTATAGGAATATATATTTGTGTATATTTTCTTCATTTGCTTTTAGTCCCTGTGAGTACACTTTGGAAAGTGGAACGATGCTTGTGTCTTAGACTCTCATGAAAGGTAATGAATATTGTGTGTACGTTTGTTCTCTAAAATGTCATTTTGCAATGTTAGTTTTGACACGTAATTTATTTGAACATATGACTTACATTTCTTTGTAGAACTGTTTTGATCTGTGAACCCTTATGATGTATATATGCATCTTTGCATAATGTATTTGTCTACATGGCTGGAAATTGCATCTTTCTGTCAAGTCCAAACTGTTTTAATTCGAACAAATGTGTGAAGGAAAGGGATTCCCTCTTTCCAAAAACTTTGGAAAAATAGAAAAGATCGATGATGCCGTTTGAGTGGTATCGATTAGTTGGCTTTGTTGTATATGCGAAAAGCCATATTATAGCAATTGCTGATATTTTCTTTACCGTAAAAGCAAAGATGTAAATGGTGGTGCGTCTTGGACTACAGAAATAAAAATGCATTTTTTGTGGCATGCATATTTGTGTTCCTATATGTGTGAGCGAACACAATCTTTCAAATGGGAAGATGAGTCTCTTGGAAAGTTTCTGGAAAAACATGAATGGAGCATATTCTCATTCATGGAGAAACATATGGTGAAGAGATATTTCACTAGACATGTCTTTGTTCAATTTCCTACCTTTATGTATGTCCCATACTTTGAAGCCAAGTGGGTGAGACGCAGATCATGGCAGTTTCTCTCGAGGCATGTCAGTTGCCATTAAGGAAATGGCTACATGTTCAACTATGCAGCTGATGTATTGCGGTTGAATAAGAGAACCGAAATTAATATGCACTTTCAAATGAAAAGGGTCGACTCTTTTATCATAAGAGTTGTGTCGGTTAAAGGAATAAATGCAGATTATGCAGTGATATATATATTTGGCATGCTTTAGAAGATCCGCTATGAATCATACTAAGTCCAATGAAATTGCAATGCGAGTGATAACAACTCAAGTGATGTTTTCTCATTGGAAGGCACATTAGACATAATTGGTTCTAGCATGAGAAGTTTGAAAGTTTAAAGGCTAAAAACAAAAAGTGCTAGCAATGTTTCTCCTAGGAAAGTTCTAGTGAGGGTTTTAAGGCCTGATAAATGAAAATAAACCAAGTGAAGATATATATATATATATATATATATATATATATTCATAGGTTCCTATTTCATGAAAAATGAGAAATTGATAGCATTAAATAGCAACCACAATGTGAGGGAATTGTGGGGGTAGCTTAGCTTTTTTTGGGAAGTAGGATATACATAAAAAGAATGTAAAAGTTATTTGCATCTAGAAAGAGATAACGATTATCTCTTATAATTGAAGTTTTAAGGTATTGAAAGGTTGGAGATCTTCTAGCAAATACCTTAAATGTGGGGGATTTTACCCAAGTGTTAGCAAATTACTTATCAAGTTCAAAATACATGTTTGGAGAAATTACGTTAGAAAACGACTCTCAAAGGAAATAATTTCCATGTATGGATATAAAGTTTGTGATGGCCATATAATAAGTAGTCAACCTAATGGTACCAATTTTTAAAGGTTTAACAAGAAAGTAAGTTGTATCATCGAGGGGAATGGGTTAAAAGCCTAAGTCCTAAGAATCGCCTTAGTAGCAACCCAACCTAGTTGACTGAAGATCCCAAGATCTAGGTTCAAAGAGACAACTAAATTGTGGATGATTCAATGGGAGCACTGCGGAGATAATCTTATACCCATGTCCTATGATGAAATAGTGTTATCTGCAGCTTATTTAGGATAAGCTTTGCTTTCAATGATTCCTATACTTGGAAATAACAAGTGGGGTATTGCAGGATACTCTTAATGGGAAGTCACCTATCTTGAGTGAGGAATGGGGCCGTTCCTGTGAGAATTTTTTGTAGGGCTTAGTTTTCTAAAAGCACTCATGAGAAACCAAGAATTGTTGAGGGCCAAAATGAATACAATTGAGCAACCACGGGGTGTCTGGAAGGGTATTGTGTGATTACCATTGTGTTGGTTTACACAAACGGTTGAATAGTTCAAGACATCACATTCACTGATTAGCCAAGTAAATCCGATAGTAATTCACTACGGAAGGTTCAAAGCCAAAAGCCACATATCCCGATGCAGCACTTTTCCTACTGAATTCTCTTTCTAGTGTCTCCATTGTCATTTGCATGGTATCGGAGTCAATTTCCATTCATGAGGGGATTGTTGGAAAATTTAATAATAATATTATTATATTAAATTTATTAATTGAATGGAAATTAGAAGTGAAGCCTTTTGGTAGAAAGATATGTCTACTTAAATGAAGTGTTGCAAGTTTTGACTCTTCATGAATAGTTACATGTTTTCCAAAGAAGTATCTCGCATTCTATAAATAGGGAAGCCCCCTATAATCACCAAAAGAACTTTTCATTGTTTTACATAATCATACATAGAGTGTACTAAATATTAGAGAGTCACATTGAGTTCATATAAGAGAGTTTTCAACACAATCGTGATTCATGGAGCCTTGTGATTTGAAGTGCTACTATTACACGGACATGGTCATTGTATCTTGGGAGATATGCATTAATCAACCATGAGCACCGTAGTGGGGCGTAAACTTGTCTTAAGAACAAAGTGTCCAACACTTGTCTCGACCGTATTTTCTAGGTTTTTCTAATCCATTATATCATGTTCATTTAACATTGGTTACTCCATGCATTATTGTGATATATATAATTGCATGAATTACAATTAGACCCTATTTTTCCAACACTTGTTGGTAAGGAGAAATTTTTCATTATGACGGGAATGTAGGTGGTACACCATGTGTTTTTATATAAGTGGTGGAATTTTTTTTTTTTTTTTTAGTTATTAACCTTTTAACACACATATCCCACCATTTGTTTAGTGACACATGGTGTACCACTCAGTGTATCGATCACACTGACAAATCTCTCACTGGTAAGGCTAGCAATTGGATGATGGATATTGGCATTGGCTCAGGTGGTAGATGTTGTGTGCTTCTCACTACCTATTGGCAATTGACAATTTTCGACAGGTTGTCTAATTTGATTAGATTAGCTTTTATGTTATAGAGATTCTTAGGTCAGGTAGGTATTCAAATCACTTCATCCGTCCTGTTCAGAGGCGATCTTAAGAAATTAAGAGTTGTAGGTAAGTCTGAATACATATAAAATGTCTATTACTACATCAAATAACATTAAAAATTAATATCAAAAGAACGAAAAGATATAGAAACATTACTTAAATATTACACGTCTTGTATTTTTAGACACAAATGTACTAATTAAGTTTACATAATCTTGTTGGGGCAAAAAAATGTCACACACCAATTCAACCAAGTCTTAAGGCCCAATTGTCATGCAAAGCCTACATTCAAGCTCAAACACATGCTAAGGCACGGGATAGACGAGGAATATATTTACCAACATGCAATGCCACGGTGATTAAGCCAAATATTCACATTATGCTCATGCCTATTCATCACACCATGATTCCTCAGTCACTATTCATGCTAAGCTCAAGTCACATATTCGGGGTTTGTCAAGTGGATTGTGGTGTGAATGGTTATATAAGGTTATCGGGCCTACGTGGAATCAGGGTCATGAAAGACTTTGAGCTGCTTAGGGGCCGAGAGATCCAAGCCCATACCCTTTGCATTTCACGCGGGCAACATTAAGAGAGAATTAGCCTAGTTTACCCATTTCCCTAGCAAGCCAACCCCCTTAGTTGGTACTAAACTAGATTCCTGCATTACATGCATGTTAAGCCTAGCAAGTTAGGCATTTAATGTTGATTTTTCCTTCTCGGCCTACACAGACAAATAACGTGTGAAAGCCATGAAGCGTGCTACTAGAAGTGGCGCATGACGAAAGCCACCTTGGGAAAGCCACGCCTTGGGAAGAAGCAAACTAGAGGTCTCAACAATGCAGCTATCTTACACCAAAAGGGGAATAATATGAGAGATTTCCTTGAAGCCTAGAGAAAAACCATTCGCTTACATAAGGAGGGAGAAACCATTACAGAGTGGGACAAGACATAAATGGTAGCACAGAGAGTGAATGCAGGGAGAGAACCACCTAGGAAATAAGCCCAGAGAGTTTCATCTAGCCCAGAAACATACTCCAAGCCTCAAGTATCATCATTCATGCAACCTTAGTAATTTCCACAACCTTCCATTGAATATCTCAGCCATTAGAAGCCTTACTATCACCCTAGGAAAGCCCAAAGCATGCAGCTAAGAATGCCATGCAACCATGCAAACCCCTGCTGTCTCATGTAAATTGATAATCTTCTAACTTCCACACCACGCTTCAATTGAGCAAGTCATTATCTTGATCAATCATGTTATCTTCGAGCCGTTAATGCTACCAGAGTATTTCCTAAGACAAGCTAACTCTTTCGAGATATCCTGAGACTTGGTACGAGTCTGCACCAAGGGCGACAATAGGACGTTCTCAAAGCCTAAGTCCACCTCGACCTAAAAGTCCCCCAACAAATCTAATTTTTCAACTAATAAAATAGCTAACTTGTTCAATCTTTCTTGTGATATAGTTTTTTATTCAACTAATTATACAAAACAATTAAATCCTACAAATGTTGTTGCTCAGCTTTATAGGCTATTGTCTTTAGAAGAAGACTCAAAGTCTCTAAACTTCTTATTTTAACATACAACTCTCAAGGTTGGCCCCTCCGAATTGGGGTGCCTAGTCAGCCGCCTATTCCAACTACCTTCAAGACCGCCCTTGTTCGGTCCAAACACAAAAAATAAAATAAAATAAAAACCCATGACCCACCGCTACCTTGCATCTAAATCCCACCCCTCTTACAACAACCTCATGGCCCACCATCTCCAGGTGTTGGATGGAAGAATTTCTCATTATATTGAGTGAAACTAAGATGATCCCTACATATTTATGGTGAGCTACTTATGCCTATTAATCCTAGAGAAATTTTGGTACAACTATCAGTTTAGTGTAGCTCTTATGTTGGGTGAGACAACAAAAAAAATATAGAATTTCATGTCTTTACAAGAGGTGCCTTACAAATTTAGTGTGAATTTATTGGTGCAAGAGAAATTTCAATAGGGCTGCCATATTAGGGCAGCTCTTTCACTAGGTGAGACTGCCAAAAATACAAAGGAGTTTATGTATTTATATGAGGAACCCTTAAGACTTAGAATGAGTTGTTCGTGCATATTGACATTATAGAAATTTCGATAGGGCTATCATATTAAGGAAACTTTTAAGTAAGATCAGACTAGGTTGGGCTCACCTTGTGTAAGACTTAAAATACAAATAATTGTCTTTGAAAGACATGCCTAACAAATTTAAGGTTAGCACGATAAAATTTTGCATAAAGGTGTCTATTCAGGAAACTCTTACACTGGTAAAATTGGGCTGAGCATTATCGAATTTCATTCTTAAGTAAGATAGAAAAATATAAGCCTACTCAAAAAATTTCTTCAAAAAAAATTCTTAAAACCATTTCTTAATAACAGTTTTTTATAAGACCCAAAAACTTGTTCAAAATTATTTTTAAATCTTAACAATTAAAGAAATAAGAAAGGGAGAGCGAGTCATAACATATTGGAAGAGAGAGAAGGAAATGATCGGATGAGAGAGCGGAGAAAAAAGAAGAGGTGAGAGGTGAGAGGTGAGAGAAAAATCATAATAGAAAACTTTCACTGGCAGTTACTGTTTACTGCATATGGTGTGAGCGGAATAACCGCATCTTCAACAACTGCAGGAAACCTCCTACTACAATTTTTTAGTTGATCACCAATATGATTCGATGTCGATTGTGTGCTTTGAAAGTTAACCTTCCACCATTAACATAGGGGTCTTCCATAACTGGAATGTTGTTGCTCCTTAGTCTCTAAGTTGTTTGTTGCCTTTCCCTACGTGGATTAGGCTTTGGTTTTTAGGCTTTCCCTTTTGTTTGCTGGTGCCTTGAATTTTCTTCTTTGCCCAGCTTTCTGTTGTTGTTCTCTTTGGGCTTTTGCCCTTTTAATATATTATTTATTTAACGAAAAAAAATAAAAAAACATAGGAAGAGATAAGATAGAAAGAAAAAATGAGAGAGAAATGAGTTTAAAAACCGACTTTTTTATGTTTTTCTATAAGCAAGCTAAGTTTTTTAAGTTAGTTTTGCGTTCACTTTTTAAAAATAGTCATACCAAACAAGAATTATTGATTTTAGACTCAAAAATCGTTTTTGAGTTAAAAACATTAGATTCAAACCCTAAAAATCTTATGTTTTTATAAAAGGTGTCTTGTATATAAAAACAACTTACATGGACATGATAAATTGAGTTACACGCGGTGTCTCAGTCAAAGCAGTCAAAGTCCTTCTCTTATAAATGACGGGTATTTTTGCTCACCATTATCAAAGGTAGTAATGTTTATTACTATATTTATTATTATTTGATAATCTTAAATTTTAAGATTTATGTTTATTTTGTTGCATAAATCTTGAAATAAATAAAGTAATAAGAATCACCATTATTTGAAATGAGCAAAAATATTCTCATAAACGACGCGGATGCATATCAGCTAGATTTTCTCCCATTGGTTCACGTTGCAAATCAAGGATTGGTATGCAAATCACGTCATTCTCATTCATGCAATGCAATTGTAAATTTATTTCCAATTTCCAATTTCCAAACGAGTAGATGGAAAGCTAGGTTACCCATTTTGACTGCTAATTTGTCGATATCCCAATTATCTCAAAAATCTTAAACAACCAAGTTAAAGTTGTCACTGCCAGTTCGTCACCTAGGCCAGCCAGTCCAACTCTGCCAAACCCACCCACGCGCCAGCACCGCTCAACCCTACCAACCCATCTCCCATTACATTTCTGGAAAATCTGCGCAACCCAAGCTCCTCCAACTTGGGTTTATTTTGTACTTAGCAGAATTAGATTCACATCAAAAAACCAACTGATGTGGTAGGAGAGAAACTAATATACAACCGAAAATATGAATTATATGTCGATTGTCGAGTATTATAAGAATACGAAGATATACTTCGATGACAGACAAGCATTTAAAGATTGAAGTAAATCCTGCACCAAATATTCGAAAGAGAATTAATGAAGAGAAATAATTTGACATGTGCGAAGATCATTTCCACGGACTAGTGACACTTGAGAAAATAAAGAAGAAGAATTTAATTTTAATATGATTAGCAAAAAGATGATGATCATTAGGCAAAGGGTGCAATTAGAAAGTAAATTGTATTAAGAAAGAAGCATGAAAACAGTCATGTATTTACTAATCAGTATATTCACTTCAATCCAATGAAAATCAAAAGAGGTCCTCCTAATTGACATCTAAATCCTAACAAATCATCAATTAAAACTGCACTAATCATCATTTTCTTGATGATTTAATCTTGATCTTGGCTTTGGAAGAACCATTAGCAGAACTACTCTTTTGCTTCTGGGAAGCCTTGGATGAATTCACCTGAGATTTCTTCTTGCAAGATCTTCTCATCCCAAAAGAAGAAAGCTTTCTTCTCTTCTCCCGAACCTCTCTGATGGGTTCGAGCCTCGGCTTCCACTGCCGCGACCCAACAAGTTGCGTGTAGTCTTTCTGCAGCTGAGCCGTCGTGCAGACCCTGCTCTTGGCCTTCGTCGTCGCCGTGTCCTCCTCCTCATTGAACTTCTTTTCCTCCAGCAGCTGCGATATAAACTCATCCGAAACGCGTATTCTCAAACATCCAGAAGGCGTTTTCTGTATATCGAACGGCTCGCAGCTCGCGGCCTTTCTAAGAAATGCGTTTCTCGACGAGTCTTTGGTGTTGCTGAAGGAAGCAATGGTGACGAACGAAAGCACGGATTGGAAAAACTGCTGGGGGAGGAGAAAGTACTTGTGGCCGAGCTGGAGCTGGTCGTCCTCCGACAGTGCCGGGATCTTCTGCCCGATGTACAACGTATCGGACCGGCACACTTGGTGTTTCGGAAACTCCGTCATGACTTCCGAAACGTGGATTGGTTGGTGGTAGACCAACACAAGCCCGTCCGATTTGACGAGCTTGATGGTGCCGATCGGGCGGGCTTGGTCTTTGGAACGGAGCTGCGCGCGAGATATGTGGTGTCTGCCCATTAATTGGAAGCACCACGGCACCATTTGGTGTGCGAAGAACCGCAACTTCATTTGTCAACGAGTGAGATCGGAGAGATGTAATTGGTTGGGAACTTTGAGCATATACGTTGATTGCAGAAAGATGGATGATGATAAGGTGTTTGATTAAATTAGTGAGGGAGCGAAAAGGGTTTTGGCTTTTGGGTATGGTGTGTGGGGCTGAGAAAATTGATTAGAAGCTAACAAGATATGAGGGGGGTTTCTTGGAGTTTATATATAATTTTTAATGGAAACAAGACTATATGGGTTTGAATGGAATGTGTACATGTCTCTATACAATAGTAAAATATATTATGGTTTATTTTAATTCCAACATTATTTTAATTTAATCCAAAATCATCCAAAGGAAATTTAGAACTAAATGTAGAGAGAAAGTATATCTTGATTAAGCTGTAGGCAATGTTTAAAAATCAATGTTAGTGGAAATATCAATATGTAAATTTGTGAAAGTATCGACAGATATATCGATATTAGTTATTCTCGATGGAAATAATGAAAATTTGCTCAAAAACATGGAAATTTAAAATAAATCTTTAAGGAATGTTATCTGACAGTTTGTTGATATTTACTTATATGATGGAAATATCGACAAAATCTATCGGATTTAGCCGGAATTTAAGAGTTTCTGTAATATGGGTGAAGTCTAAATTTCACTCCACTTTTTATATCTTTATCCGATTTTTTTATATTTTCACAGAAATATCAACCATATCGAAGACATTTCAAACATTAGATATGCAGAATATATACGGTTCAAGTGAGGAGTAATCCTTATTTTAGCTTCTGTCCTAAGATACAAAAATATATATAAATTTTCATTCATATAACGTTCAATCATTAACACGAAATGGCACGAGTGCATTCGTACAAGTTTTCCAATTAGACAGCTTGGATTTTAGAGGACTGAAGACTGGGGGAGGGGGAGGGAGAGAGGGAGAGGGAGAGGGAGAGAGAGAAGAGGAGGGGGGAGGGGGGGGGGGGGGGGGGTGGTGGGGACGCAATAGACCCGGGTAAAGCTTTGCTTTCTACTTTTATTTATTTTTAATTTGAAAGTTTGACACTTTGGTTTGACTGCAATTTCTTCTCGAACGCCAATTGAGGCCTAGTTTTTAAATCCCAGATCCCGCCTCTTAGTTATGAAATAATATGTGGTCCAAACTCCAAACTCCAAACCCCACCCTTAAATTAAAGAGCTTTAACGAAAAAAATTTGGTACTGTTCATTTTAACAAAAATCATATTTTTACATTAAAAAAACAATCTTGGTACTATTCAATTTACCCTTTATTTTATCGTTATCGTTAAAACTCAAAATTTTCAAATCATTTTTATTAATTTGCCTCTTAAATTACTCACTTTTTTTTGTATTGAATAAATCGGTTTTTTTTTTTTTGGGTCAAAGGTAGATTTTATAAGACTAAATGTTAGATTAATTAATGACAGAGTTTGAACTCACACCGTCGTATAAAAGCTCAACATCTTTTCACTAATGTATTAAGGGACTACTTGCAAAATAAATCGGCTTTGAGAAAAATAATTTAGTGTAGATACTAAATAGTAATTTGGCAGGATATGCTCTATACTATTCCATATGCGGCCATGCTCGATTCATAATTTTATCCTTATATTTGGCACGATATGCATGAGAGGGAACACCAACTTATTGTAGTCAGAAGAGCCGGATGAGCACATAAAATTATTATAGAGAGAAAAGGAACGAAGATGTATACATACGGTTCGACGTGCGTCATCTACGAATTTCAGTCCGTAGTAAGTTGGTCAACACAATGTGTGTTTTTATTTTTTATTTTCTTTTCGTGGATAAGATAAGAGTATTAGTTTAGAATATTCTTGCGTTGAAATAAGAAACCAAGACTGGAGTACCAAATATTGAAATCTTTATTTTATATATTTTTTGTTGAGTACGAGAAAAAGAATATATCCGTAATTTCTGTGGGACTGGTCCTTTATGCTTTGCATGGTACAAGGGAAGGGTGAGAGGAGAGGAGAATGCATTTCCCGATGGACGTAAGAGTAACAACACCCAAGACGTGACGCACACACTACCATTCCCAACTTCTATGATCTTAAGATTCTTATTCTATCTAATAATGAATTGAAATAATATTTCCGCTTTTATGATTGGCCTATTTGGTCTTGATTGGTCCCATTTGTAGGAAAGGGCTCGATCCCTTCCTCTTAATCCATCAAGTTCGGAGATCTGAACGGTTGGATCAAATTTCAGTAGTTCGGATCTCCGAACTTGGTGGATTTGGAGGAAGGGATCCGGATGGGATCCCTTTCCCCATTTGTATCAGTCAATTGTGCCAAAAATATGAGGTAATTAATAGTTCACAGAGAGTTCCACTTTTAAGAATGTCTCTTTAACATCTCTCTTGTGCGTATCTTTAAATATTATATTTTAGATAATGCTAGGGAGACTAAATTTTTAAACCAAATTTTGTAAACCAAGTGATATGGACGTTGATGATTGAATTATTACTTAAATGTTGATTCATGTGCTTATTTCCTATTAGCGACACAACATTTCGTTTACAAATTTGGTCATTGAGATTGACATAACTCCTCACTTTGGTCTCTAAAATTAAAAATCAATAAAAAATGGTCTCTAACTTCGTCTACCACCAATCATTTTGGTCCTTTGTGATAAATTGTGATAAATTTGGACCAAAATGGCAAAAATACTTAGCCAAAATGATTTGACAAAAAATTGAGGGTTTTTATTTTATTTTATTTTATTTTTTATCATTTTATGATTGTTTAATGGAGATTTTTGTACAGAATTACCAAAACGATTGATGGTGAACAAACTCAGGGATAACTTTTATCAATTTTAAATCTCATGACCATTTTGACTAAAAAGTTTACTTTTAATATCTGTGCAGATTGTAGAGAGTGTAATGGAATAGGATTTTATCTCCTGCTATTCTCATCACCTCCCCTCACCTCCTCTCACACTTTGTCTTTTGTCTTATTGTCTATATTAAAAAATCAAAATAAGATATTAACAGGACTTAATCGTAACCATTCAAATAAAATAAGAAAGAAAGGGAGAGAATCCTCCTTTGAGTATAATCCCACATCGGCTAATTTTATGCTTGCATTAGAGTTCAAAAATGATTTTTATAAACATTTGTAGTCAGAAGAGATTATCACGTGTTAAATTCAAACGACTGCATCTTATCAGTTTGGGTTGTTGTGGAGAGTGATTCTACGCTTGCTATTGCTGCTATCAACAACTATTTCCGGGGTTTGTCTGAGTTTGGTTTGCTAGCGGAGGATGTCAGGTCTGTGGCAGAGTTGGTTTCCCCAGTCCAATTTGTGCATGTGCCAAGAACTTATAATGGAGTTGCCCGTAGATTAGCTAAGTTTGCCATTTCCATTAGTAATGAATTTGTATGGTTAGAGGATCCTCCTGATCTCATTCAGGACCTCCTCAGCTATGATCTTATGTAATGCGTTGGTTATCAATAAAATATCGCACTTCATAAATATATATGCGACGTACACATGGTTAGACAATATTTTAAGAAAATGGTAGCACTTCGATAAAAATATATGCACGCTTGTTCAAATTTGTATCCAGAGGAGTATTACTTTAACCAACACACTGCTGGATTGTGGATTCCCCTTTCAGCTACCTCCATATAACTTAGAATTAAAATTTGCGTACGACAAGGATTAGTGTTTCTTTGTTGGCATTTGGCATGCACTCAACTGTGAAAACTTCAACAAAATTCTGAAGATGTACTTTGCTTGAAGTATAAACTATCCACACTACAAGGAATTCTTAAACCTTACCTACTTTCGCAGGCGACACTTGATCGTCGTGACAAAAAATAATCATATTTAAGTCTGGTGTGGGTTTGATTCTCACCAATTTCTCTCCCTCTAATAATTAACTATTTAACTTACTAATCGTACGTATTTTCTTGTATTGTCACATTCTCGTCTTACTTAGAGAAGCTTGTCAATGGGAATTTGACAAAAACAAAGTATTCCAATCTTATCATGTGCTGCAAACTTAATCTATCAGTTGCATGGTGGTGCTTCTCTTACTATGCCTTCATCTTTTCCTCACGCGCTATAGATTTTTTACAAATTTGGTGCTTTCACCAATGAAACATAACAAACTACTCTGCAAATGTCAAGTTTAACAAAACTTACCTGTTTTGATTAAAAATGAACCAAAACTCAGGTATCACTCGGTCTATAACACTCTATATTTAACTATCTATCTCCTCACATGACATGAAAATTCTTAATCATCATATGTTTATGATTTTAGAGCTCGCTTGTCTTGTATTATAATTATAGTCTCTCCTCAACTTGCAAGTCAAGCAAAGTTGGCAAGGCCTGCGTTCCAGCCTGCATTTCCAAAATTGTCCGTGCAGAATTTTGCACTAAAACAATGTCAATATAGGTGTCTCAACCCACCAGAAGAAACACTTCTGTTTCATTTTGTTAGCGTAAAAGTATACATCGACAAGTTTGATGGAACAAGAAGTACGACCCAGCTAAACATTAGAAACCTTCACCCATAACAAATAATTAATATTAGAAAAGATAAGAGATAATTAATAAACTAACATGGGGTGTCAATAGAGATATTGAAATTCAATTTTTCTATTGTGATTTTGGTTTTTAATTTTAATTTTTTCTAAATTGAGTCAATATACAACTTCTCATGGTGTTATCTTGGTGGATCCAACTATTTTATTTTGATTTTACATACATAAAGGAAGAGCTTTTGGTATTACCAGAATATATTCTTATTTTCACATACGAATTTACAACACTTGTCACATGATCGGAACATATTTTTAATTTCTAAGTATGAGTTTACAGTACTTATCACGTGAACTCATAAATATAATTAAGTATAAATTATCAACGTATGATTTTACAACACTTATCACGTGAACTTACAAATATAAATAAGTATAAATCTCCATACAGTATGTCAAACTTTCTACATGAAAGTCTTTTGATACAATGAACCAAATACTATGTGCGGGGAGATTGTTTGAAGCTTAATAAGAAGGAAGTTGTCGTTGAGTCACGCAAATGTACACTAGCATTACCACACATACAAAAGCTTCATCAACATCTCATCCACCAATCCGGTCTCGTCCGCTTTGGAAAAACACAGTACAAAAGTACAACCATAAAACGAAACGTGCTGAATATCATTTGTTTTTCTTCAAGTGGATCGATCATTCTGTCTTTGACCAGGCTAGCCGAGTGGAAACGAACGTGTTCGGATGTTCTAGTTGAAGGAAAAGTACTCATCACAAAGGTGTTCAAGGAAAAGGACCGAAAGCCAAGTCGAGCAAATTGGTAAGTACGACACATGTCGGTGTCAACTGCCTGACCAGTTTACCAGAGCACTCCCACCCATTTGCCATTGTTCAGGCAAGGTCAGTCGATGATATTTACTATTTATTCTCAAAAGCAATTGTCTTTGTGCGTTCTATCCGTTTTGCCGTTGTCATGACGAAACATTATACAAATTCGAAACTCTTTAGTAAATCTAAATGTGAAAAAAAATATCACACTCATTAAATAAAATTGGAAAATGAGAATAATTAAGGGCGAATTTTAATTGTTCCAATTGTTTTCCAGAAATGAAATGTTTTTTTTTTCTTTTAAAAATGACATTCTTAAAATATGTTTTTTTTTTAATTTTAAAAAAAAGGGACAACTGGTGGCAAATCACAGTTATCCACCCCTTTCGGGGGCCGGGAAGACTCACAGAGGTATTTCAGCCTCCCCCTGGCCACAAGTACGACTTCTACACCAGAAGCGGGTTTCGAACCCGAGACCTCCAATTTTTAGTTTTAAGAAAGCCTCATAATCCACCATTTACCACTGAACCACCAGCTCGCGGTTTTTTTCTTAAAATAATTTTAATTACATGGAAGTTGGAAGGGAGGAAGCCATGAATCGTGGGGGAAAATGTAATGGGAGTGATATCCATTAGTCTCCTTTACTTGATTTGATTATTAACTTTTTAGGTAATGGATTATGATTTTTAAGGTGAAGTTAACAGAAATTTTTTTCATGCTACGAGTATTGGATGCCATAGATTCATTTGAATTATTTCTTTTATTGTGGTCCTATAAATCCCGACCATCTAATGCTCGTAACCTTTAATGCTACGTAGCATGAAAGTGAAAGCCGAAGTTCATCTTTCTTTTATTTCAATACTAATGTTTTAGAAGGCGGAAGGAAGTCAAGAATAAAAATAATTCCAACTTCGATTGCATATAAGTAAACCCGTCATTAGTGCATAAAAGCCTTGGATTATAGATTGTGTTGTAAAAAAAATATTATAGAAGACGTGAAGCCAAAGCCCAAAAAACCCAAAAAGAAAGTGGCCCAAATATGATGCATTAGCCTTCACGAAACTGCGTCCGGCCCATCAGGACTCATCTGAGTATTCCGTATCCCGCGGAGAGAGAGAGTTGACGAGAGTAGGGAAGAAAGGAAAATGGCGAAGAGGTGGTGGACAATCGGAGCTGCGGTGGCGATAATCGGAACAGGGAGGGAGCTGAGCAAGCACTACGGGTTGGACAAGGACGCTTTGCTCAAGGTGTATTCCGAATTGTCCGATCGGCTGGGAGTATGGGCGATCCCACTGTACGTTGCGATCCACACTCTCACTCTCGCTCTCTGCCTACCCTACGCCGTCTTCTTCGAGGCCGCCGCTTCTATGCTCTTCGGCTTCTTCCCGGCTATCCTCTGCGTCTTTGCCGCCAAGCTGCTCGGCGCTTCCCTCTCGTTCTGGATTGGCAGGTATTACTCAAATTTTAATGCTTTCCCTTTTCGTTTGAGCAATTTGACAAATGATTTGGGTAACTTGGTCTCCCTTTAATCTAAATATGGAGAATATCACTCTATTATTTGGTAACTGATAGACATTAGACACTGGACAGTGATCATTTTCCAATTACTGTGAAACAAAGTTTATGCAAGTTTTCTGCTTTTTCTTGTTGCGATGGGTGAACGGTGAAAACTTTATTGCAAAATTACAATTGGAATCACCCCAGCACAAAATGACTGATACCCTTTTCACTATTTAGTGAGAGAATGCTGGGATACTTATGATTCCGTAGAGGTGGCTCTAAGCTTCTAAGTAATAGAGGATTGGATGTAGTTAAAATTGTTAGCTTATGTTGAGTTGTCCACCCCACCCGTTGAGAGAATCAGGTTCGATTTTGAGTGAGGACAGGTTTGTTTTGAATTTTGATTTAGATGAGGGCCTACGCAAAAGAATTAACTTCCCTGCTGCAATGGGGAATGCATATTAATACCTTGAAGAGGTATCAATACCATTCATAGCATGACCAAAATAACGGGAGGTGTGCTAATATGTAAGCAGCACCTCACATTCTTCATATGACAACTGAGCCGATCAACTCTAATTGCCCCCGTGCCAGTTTGTTGGGATTATGCTCTGTTAATTAGGTTGCAGTTTAAATTTGTGTGTTTTCAGCGATTGGTTCTAGGTACTGCTTTGATGTTGTGCCGTTTGCAGGTTAATATTCAAGAGCTCAAGTTCAGCAATGGACTGGGTCCAGAAGAATAAGTACTTCAATGTCCTATCAAGAGGAGTTGAGCGAGATGGTTGGAGGTTTGTCCTACTTGCCCGGTTCTCGCCGATGCCATCTTACATTATAAATTACGCCCTTGCTGCTACAAAAGTTCGGTTTGTTGTGGATTTTCTGCTGCCAACGGTTATTGGATGCATGCCGATGATTTTACAAAACACATCCATTGGCAGCCTGGCTGGTGCTGCTGTTTCTTCGGCATCTGGCTCTCAGAAATCACAAATTTGGTCGTACCTTTTTCCTCTACTAGGAATTGTGTCAAGCATTCTTATTTCCTTGAGAATTAAGAAGTACTCTACTGAAAATTTAGTGGCTAAATCATCTCCAAGTCACGACTCTAGTAACATAGTTAGCTCTAATGACAAGGACCTGAAAAAGGGTCAGTAATAGATTTGTAAACCCTAAATTTGGTAGAATGTTACCATTTTCTGCTGCTGATGCAAGTTTTGCTGTTGAGGTTCCTCGTTGTTGTTATCTGCAATCTGCGTTGTTGGATGATATGCTATTTTATTGTTTCCATTAGGTCCTCCATTCTTCCCTTAGCCTACTCTAATCAAATTGTGGAGTTTCTTGAAAACTAAGCAAAGGCATGTTGAGGTAGTAGGTAGGTACTGTAGGGAAGACAGTTGGATGGTCCCATTTTTTACCGAAAATTGGTTAGTTAATTATACTTATACGAGTAATTTTGTGATTAGCTCAAAGTTCCTATGTTCTCATGCATGCTATAAACTGAAAGTGGTTTACGTAGCAAGATGAAGGCACCATTACAATTGTTATTGCAAAGCTGAAAGATCTTGTGGAATAAATGATGGCTGTGTATTGTTGTTGCTATTTTCTGTTGTGATAGTAGAACTGTAGAAGTCTTTTTGTTGTCAAGTCTGGGAAGTTTCCGTTATACCTTTCTTTGGTTTAGTGACACTAAATGCTGAATAATGATTTTGTCTGAGGCAGCAAGTACTTGTGCACGTTGACTCTGTGCGTTATATGGCACGTCAAGGGCCAATTACATCGATGATGTGAAACGAACAAGGTATGTTTCTAATGCCACTGTTACTAATGCACTGATCATAGCATTTCTTTCTTTTTGCTGTTTAGCCATAATGTGCATTTAGAATTTGCTGATGTTCATTCAAATGATGGTTTATGTTGATTTTAAGGTTGGGGTAGGGTATGATTCGTATTTGTCATAGAATTAAGGTACTGATTACAACTGTTAATCTCCGCGCGCACACGCAGACGCACATAGACATGCTGCAATAAAGATACGAGGCTTCAGGATTGAAGATCGTTGACTTTACTTTTTAGCATGAGTCTTAATGTGATCAAAATTGTTGTTTCATATATTATCATTAACCCCCCCTGAAATTCAAACACGGGTTTCTTTCTCGTTTGTCTTGTGGGTCAAAAGGGCAATTCAAAGCATTAGCTCTTGGAATTTGAAGATCATGAATGATATCTTTTATGTATGTCAAGCCGATAGATATTCCTTTTGAAATATATGTAGAGGAATGGTAAGGAGACTGATTGCACAATATTTTATAATGTTGGCACGGAAATTAACATTAAACTGTGAAACGACAGATTGTACAAAGTTCCACTTTGAGAGTCTCCTTAACATTTCTCATATATGACGTGGAAAATGAGGAATTTTAGCTACCTTCTCTATTTGATTTTCCCTACTTGCCTTTTCCATTCATTGTGTGATATATGGCATCCACTAACTTGAAACTCAGTATTTAATGTGTATGAAAATTGAAAATTACTTTTCCATACATCCCCGCACATATCAAATATAACTCATTCTTGTTTTTATCCTTAATAATAACTTTTATTTTTATTCTTCCTAATAAAAGCTATTAGTATTAAAGAATAAAAGAAAAATGAGTTATATTTGATTTATGAGGGGTATGCATGGAAAATAAATTTTTAATTTTCAAACACATTAAATTCTTAGTTTTAAGTTATAGTGGAAGCCACATGTCATACAACAAATAAGAAAGGTAAGTGGAGAAAATCAAACGGTGAAGGTAGCTAGCATTCCTCGTGAAAAATTCAGCTCCTACCATTATTTAACAACACCAAACCCACGTGTTGAAACACACAATGCCAACTTGCCATTTCAAAATGGTATTTCATACAAAATCCATGTGCTCTACCAAATTGACTTCCTAGAGACACGTCCGGCGCCCGCACGTGTCAGCTCTCTCATGCAGGGTGGGATCCACACGGGGGCCTCGCTTCTTATGAAAAAGTTGACGCAGCAGCGGTCGACAAGTCCACACGGAGGCCTCGCCTCTTAGAGCAGTTCTACTGTGGGCTATTGCCCGATGGACTGGCTCTCAAACAGGGCAGAGAGCCCAAGTGGGGAGGTCAAATGTGTGCTGGCGATGGAGCCTGAGCGGGCCCCAGGAAAAGGCTCGGCAAGAGTTGCCAGCCCAAGAGCCCGAAGGCCACGTAACGCAAGGATGACGTCTGGGTGACGTCAATCATGTTTTATATATTTTTTGCATCAAGCGTGTGGGCGCACGGTCATTCGACACAAATTCAGAATTGGGGTCCGAGGCGCTTTTCTGAGATGTTACTGTTGGGGAGGCCACGTGACTTCCCCACGTCTGTTGGATTTCAACAGCTATATTTTATGGATCGTTGGATTTCCAACGAAAAAACAATTTAAAAACCGTTTGAGATCAACTATCCACGCTATTTGGCTTTACAAATTTAAAAAAAAAAAAAAAATGGTTTAAAATTCTGAAATGTTACTGTTATGCCACGTGGCACAATCTGGAGTATTGGAATTCAATTTTTTTTAATCCAACGGCAGAGATTAATTATGTGAAAAAAAATTTTTTTTTAAATGTAAAAAATTAATAAAAATCTGAAAAAAAAAAGAAAAAAAAAAAAGGATTTTACTTTTTTTATATATTTTCTCAACTACTTTCAACCACATTCCTATCTTTCTCTCAAAGTTTCAATCCAATTTTTTTCCAACAAAATGACTAATAATGACACGTGGCGCAACGAGAACGATTAAAAATCTTATCTGAAATTACAAATAAAATTATTTTATATTATTTTATAAATAAAAAAAAATACTAATATTTTATTGCCTATTGCCAGGGCTATTCAGTATAGGAGTGGAGATGCAAAAGATAGTTACTGTTTATTAAGAGCAGTTATTGTGCACTGGATGGATTAAATAATGAATAATCCGGAGTGCCTTTGCAATGGTTGAGTTGCTCTTGTGAAAGAGCTGACGCAGCAACGGTCGACAATAATATCTCGTTGCCTTTTTTGTCAACATAATCGACTTCCTACCATGTCAAATGTTGAATATCCCATCATAGGCCACAATGCCTCTTTCACCATCACATTCTGTCTTCTTCCACATGCATCTGATATTTGTGGTGGTTCTTAACTTTTCTCCCTCCATTAGAAGTTAATGGAAGCAAGATGTCATCAACTAAAGCATAACTTCTTTCTTAGTCTTGATGTCACATTCATTTGTTTGGATAGGGTTCAGAAATTTGAAATATATCTTAATCAAGTGTTACTAATGATAATCATCGATAATTATCATCATCTTACGTACTAATCACTTTTTGAAACAATTTATAGGTGTGAGTTATCATACACAAAAAAAAAAAAAAAAAAAAGTTATTCACACGTCAATTTTTATTTCTCGCATTCCCTTGTAAAATTTTGATCATTAATTTTCTTTAATTTATTTGATTTGACAACTAAAAATTAAAAGAAATGTGAAATAAAAATGAGCGTACTGTAACACTACCCCACAAAAATGACCGAAAAAAAGGAAGCTTTACTGTTATGGGGATATGGGAGGTGCGTAGAACTCAAGACTTCAGACTAAAGGAAAATACATCATCATGATTGACCATGGAATTTCAAAAGTATATGCTCAACTTCAACACCAAAAATGAGAGACCAAATTCCAATTAGTTTGTGATATGAAATTGACTTTAAAAATCAAGGCCAGCTTGTGGAAAAATTCTTAGTTCTGTCTCTTCCGATCACGTCAACTCTCCCGCGGCAAATACAAATAAGAGGAGGGACCTTTCTCTGTATTAAAATCTCACACGACTCCGCTCTCACCGTCCTCAATAAGGGGGCCTTTTGATTGTGACTGTTGTCGAATAGGCAACGTGATTCAACTATCGGATAGGAGAATGTATTCAACTTGTGCCTTTGTGGTTTTGGAGAGCACTATAAACAATGCTTAATGCAGTGAACACTAAGGTGTAGATATAATCTAAATTAATAAAGGTTCTAATCCTCAATTAATTAAACACTTTCTGCATCCGATCAAGCAAATGGCATTAAACTCTTTCATTTCAAAGAATGACATCCAATTATTATATAAAGAATACACTTATAAAATGCGGACAAAACTTATCCAAAATACCAAAAAAATAAAAATAAAACACAAATCATATATGCAATTGGGTGGTGCTGCTGATTGGTGACTGGTGTGCTGATGTCAATCTTCTCCATTATCGGTGGTCACATGTTGCGGCGGGTCCCCATTTTTCTCTATGTCCCCACCCTGCTCACAGATGTCAGATGGTACTTACTTGCAGTAGGTATCAGTGCACGGACACCAACCACATGTGGTGGACCCTCTCCTCACCCCATTATTTCTCACTCTCTTTTTGCTCTACTTTTGGGTGCGCAAAAAATAAGTGTGCAAAATCCCAAATCCTCTAATTTGATAACACTTACATAAGCATTAGATCAGCTAATGATAATTACAGGCTCTAATCTCTTTCTCTCCATCTTTAATCCATATACTTTGTTTAAACAGTTAGAAATTCTCTTTGTGGAACTCGAACTTTGTGGTCGTTTTGTGTGAAAAGTCCAACGCCAACTCCTTCAGGCCCTTTGTTAGTGCTGGTGCCCCACAGTAGAACACCCCTGCAGCATAATCATCAATTTCGTCATGATTACGATGAATGATGTTAACTATAATTATGTTAACGATGTTGGATTTGATTAAGAGGGCGGCCATGATTCTTAATCGCTGTTGAATGTGCGTTTCTTAGTAAAGCTCGCTCACATCAACGATTAAGAATTAGTTATGCGCGACTGACTATGACATTATATTTTAGTCTCTTATGAATTTTGAAAAATAACATAAAGTGGTGGGCAATAGAAGGTGGGCTGAGGTTGGTGAGGAAGTTTTTACGGAAGTTTTTTCTGTACTCACCCACTCGGCTGCCCGGATGGTGGCGGGCGATATCCTTGTAAACTTGGCGCCAGTTGGGTTTGGCGAAGTGGGATTTGACACGTGTGCCGGACACCACGTCGACGCCGTTCTTGGCGTGGTGGAGGGACTGCAGCATGGCAATGAGGGCCGACCTGGCATCCCCTTCCTCGTACACACTGGTGCAGTAGTTGTGCATCTCGATCACACCCTTCTCGTCCATGTCCGCCACCTCATTCAGAATCCCTTTGAACCACTCAAACGAGCCTTGTTCTCTCGTCACCCAATAGTAGTAGGCTTTTCTGGTCTTGAACCCTTTGTTGCTCTTGTTCTTCCCACTGTTGCTGTTGTCATGGCTCGAGGCATTCGGAGTGGCCCTGCCGCTTTCTAAGGCGGACTCTGAATCATCGTCTTCCTTGCTCTTCATCTTCATGTTGTTGATGATGTCCTTCACAATGCTCACCATGGGAGTGGCTCCGATTCCGAGCCCTACAAGCAATACGACGTCGTATTTCTTGTAGTCCTGTGCCGGTGCTCCGTATGGACCGTCTATCAATATCTTAGGGAAGCTGTAACACCAATTAATTAACAAATCAATCCACATTATTCACTTTAATTAAATCCTCCTTTTGTTTTAAAGGTATGTATGTATAATTAAAAATGTACCTGGGATTGTTTCCTCCTTGCATATCAGCTCTGAGTAGGCCACTCTTCCCACCGGTTGGTGGCTGACATACCTAATTAACCAACACAAACAAATAATTAGTGATCATGCACAAGTTTTGGAGGGTTTATAGCAAGAAATCCTAAGATTACGAAGTTGTGATCGGTCAATTTCAAACGAACCTCAGAGAAAACAGTTTTGAGCTGCCGCGTCCAATCGCCTAGTGTTCGAATGTGTACACTCAGGTAGTCGTCTCCAGGTGCTGAGGTGATGGAAAACGGGTGCCTATCGATAAAGTTAGAACATAATTAGTGTGTTTAATTAGACATGGTTAGAAGATTTTGTGCACAAAATCTATGAGTGTTTACCATTCGAAAGGAGAAACCGCAGCGCAGTTGACAAACATGTACTGGCCGCTCTTGTATTTGAAGCCCTGAGGTTTCGACATGTGCAGTGCAAGAACATTTCCAGGATAAACAGCAACCTTCAATGTTCATAACAATGTAACAGATAATTAAGAAATTGATGATATAATTTGAACCAAATAGCTTGGTAGCCAAAATATAATCAACTAATGAAGTACCTTCATAATCTTGACTGGCTTGATGCTTGATCTAAAAGCTCTAATCAACCTTTCGCAAGCGTAGAGGGTGACCGGAACCGCCAAATACATCCATGTCTGCCACCAAAAGAAGTAAATCCACTCTCAAAATCATGCAACTCAATTACCCTTAAGGAACTAACGGTTTGTCTTTGACAATGCGATATTCTAAACTATTTTAATCTACAGGTAAAAGAATTCAAACTCGGGTGCAAGGGACTGACCGTTTTGTTATACCATTCCTTGGTGAGGTAGAGCTTGATGCCATGGACAATGAGGAGACCATAGACAATGATAAACAGGTGGTGGGAATACCAGAAGGCATTGAAGCCAGTGAGCTTCTTGAGAGGCTTTGGCAAATTGAGTTTGTTTCTTCTGAACCAAGGAGTTGCCAATGTGAAGGCTATGGTCATCAATACCACCATCGAAATGCCTGTCCACCCTTCCACTCCCTTCACAAACCACCAGTAGTTTGGAGGCTGCTCCTCGCCGAAGTAAGGTTTCAAGTCCTCGTACTCATCTTCGGTCGCATGTAGAATCCGTGGAAAATCACACGTCAAATGCGACCCCGCGTGTAGTCCAACTCCAACTATGATTCCAACCGCAATGACCTGCAAGACCAATTCAATTTCACTCAATTTTGGACACAAAATTGGATTCTCCGAATGAGAGAGTGACATTTTGTTTTTATTACTACCTTGTGGAAATTTAAGTTGTCGTCAAACGGCACGACAACGCCTAATTTGGTCTTGTTTCGGAGCCAAGTAATTGTGTTTCGGCAGACGGGAAGCAGAATCAAGGCCATGTTGAACTTGAGAATCTCTGCTCCTCCTTTGGCAACGCAGACACAATATCCCATCACCTCGAACGCCGCCTCTTTTTCGCGGTACTGCAGAAACTTGTATGCAAATAAACCGGAAACTATGCCAAGCCAGAGCATCACAACCCAGACTCTCTGCCAGTTATCTAGCACGAAGTACTTGGTTTTCTGGTAGCATCTTCGGATTGGGTTGTCCTCCTGCGTCGGCTTCAGCTTCTGGCTCAGAAGCTGACTCAAAACCCGGCTTTCGTTTACGCTCACAGATTGGCTAACCGGAGCTTGCAGCAACAGAGTTTCCAGATTTTCAACCATGATGTAGCCGACATTGTCCGGGTCGAGTTCTTCCATGATTAAAGCTGCATATTCCCTTGCTTGTTTCTGAATGTTTGAGAGCTTGTTTGCAGAAGCACTCATGCTTATAATCTGCAACACATATATATGCCATTAATTACTTTAAAAAATGTCGTCGGCAAGTAAAAACTAGATCACATAATTCCAAGCATATTTAGCTCGGTGCTTAGGTTAATTAAAAATTAAGAAATGTGGCCGGCGGTAATCAGTAAATGGCGGGTGGCCTACCTCTGTGACTTCTTCTTCGGTGATTCTTCCATCGGCGTCTCTATCCACCCTGCATTTACACACACATTAATTATAGTGAATATATTTAATGCACCAATTAATTTATTGACCAAGATTAACTAAATTAAGAAGCCTAATAAATGAAAATTAAATGGTTATGTAATGATGATGTGTTAGTGTAGTACATATCAAAGAATGTTTGGAGTCTGGAGTCAAAACTTTCGTCGGAGATTTGTTCCCAGAATTCTCTCAGCTGCGCCTTGTTGATGATATCACCGGTTATGTTCCGCCTCCGAGCAAGTGCCCGGAAAAGTTCTCCGGCAAACTCCTTGGACTCCTTGTTCATCCCTGCAAAGTAATTTAAACCGCGTTAATTGACTAATTTAGCTTTCAAAATTTACTAATTAATTAACGTAGTGATTTTTACACTCCTTTCTAAATTTCTAATCCCACTCTTGTTTCGGTCATTTTAATTCTCCCTTGATTTATTCAACCGGAGGTCTAGATATAGAGTGCAACAGGAGAAAAAGAGAGATCAACGGACCTATGCATTCGCCAAAGAGGGAGGAGTGGAGGAGCCAATTGGATTTGGCGGTGAGCTCGTCGTAGCGCTTGTCTACGGCGGCCCAGCCGGAGGTGGAGGCGGCGCCGGTCTTGGCGGTGATGAACTTCAGGTTCTTCAAGGCGTAGGCGGTTGCTGACTTAGTCCGATCGAACCGCTTCGCGTTGGAGGGCCTCTTGGTGAAGGAAGCCAGCCGCTTCAGCTCCTGAGAGACCTGCCGGATTTGCGACGACGTGTTCCGAAAAAGCGACGAGCGGAACGACGACGACTTCTTCCCCTCCAGCGTCCGCTTGGCGAGCAGAGCCAGCTCGGGATCTTCGCTGCTGGCACCGCCGGCCGCCTGGACGCTGTGGACGGCGACGG
This sequence comes from Pyrus communis, assembly GCF_041283825.1. Taxonomy (NCBI): domain Eukaryota; kingdom Viridiplantae; phylum Streptophyta; class Magnoliopsida; order Rosales; family Rosaceae; genus Pyrus; species Pyrus communis. The sequence goes on along the minus strand of NC_142577.1, from coordinate 23,235,356 downwards.
AGTCATCTCGGATGTCGAGAGTGATCTCCACGTAATCATCGTCATTGTTTTTGTCGGAAGTAGTACTAGTAGTCTTATCCGTACCGCCGGAGTTGTCGACCTTGGTGCTCTTATTCCGCCGCCACGCGCGGCTGGAGTTGGAGGACGTGGTCGGTGCGTAGTTAGACGTTCCCAGCGGGCCGCTGAAAGCTCGTCTTTCGAACCGGGTGCTACCTCCGAGCGCGGTGGACTGAGTCGACTCGGTGTCGGAGTTGTACTCCGAGGACGTAAGCATCCCTTCCTCATCGTGATGACCGTTCATTGCTCAGAGTTTTCTCACAATATCCAAATGTTTTGTTGATTCAATTATTTCATCAAGTTGTGAAAAACAGTGGAAAGAAAAGAGATGTGGGTTTGGAGATATTTTGGGATTAAAATTCGAGGGGTAGATGGGTATATATAGGAGAGGAGGAGGAGGAAGAGGGTAGCATGCAGCACAACGAAGTGAGAAGGAACACGAAAACGACTTTGAATACGGAAAAGGAAAAAAGCGTGAGAAGAGCGTAGAAAAGGATGGCCAGCAAAGGAGAAACATTCGGCGGGGATTGATGTGTGTTAGTCTAATATCTCACGACTCAGACATATGAGAAGATTTTTCAATTGGCTCGAAATTAAAGTCAAATCATAATAATCATATGTTATTATAGAAGTGGAGAATAGTTTTGTTTTTTATTTAAAATGTCATTTTAATTGTATAATGAAACATAGTGTATCGTTTTCTATTTTAGAAACATTGAAAAATTTCTCATACATATGAATTTTTTTTCAATATGCCCGGATCAGAAGTAAAACACTACATATCATTATACAATTAAATGAACACTTAAAAATAAAACTTTCTTTCAATCGTATAATAATATATGGTGTACTGTTTCGTACATATAATATGATGTACTTTCTTGTTATTCTTTTCTTAACCAAATTATTTAATAATATTATATGTGGTATTGTTGAATCCCACATTTGTCGTAGAAAAACAAAAGTAATAGTATATGATAATCTTACTCTAATTAACACGGAGGTCTTTTATGATAAAATTTCACACTTGATGAAATGTGTAGGTGGTAATTACCAAGTTGAGGATAATATGAATATTGTTGGAAGTGGATTTTTGACCAGTCTCTTTGATAATTATACATGGTATCAAAGCTAAGAAGTGGGCTCGTACTGTAGTGCCACGTGATAGGTGGGTCCCATTCGCCCCGAGCAAATAAGGTGGGTCACTTGGGGCCGTGTGTAAGGTGAGTCCCCTTGACTTTATGTGGTTGTCGATGTGTGAATCCCCACGTGTAACCCACTAATTAATTGGATCACACGTGAGGGGCTTGTTAAACATCCCACTTCGACCGTATCTTTGATAAAAGAAGAGTTTAAATATCTTAATTTCACTCTAACTAATACCGAGACCTTTTGTGATAAAACCTCACACCTGACGAATTGCACAAGTGGTAATTACCAAGTTGGAGACAAAATCGGTGTTGTTGGAAGTGGGTATTTGGCCCGTCTTTCTGATTCTACATAGTATCAGAGCCAAGGAGCGAACACGTACTACCACATGATGGGTGGGTCCCCTTGGCCTTTCGTAGTTCATAATTTCATTTTCCAAACCATTTCCGATAATATGCAAATAACCGAAATAACCAACTTTGGGTTTAATAATCAAAACACATCGATTGGATACCAAATCATATTTAGAATATCAAAATTTGCACAAAATGGCAGCATCGGCCCACTGACCACGCGCCGGCGTGGATGACAGTTTCCGGCGATTGGAAATCTAATTTTCTAACTTACTCTAAAAATTACCAAATTTTATAGGCAAATAGAGTTCAATGAGATAAGCAACTTTCATACCTGGATCGAAGTCCAATTCAGCCGGGAAACACCTCAAATATCCCTCAAACCGCCGGAAACCCTTGAATTTGGGTGTTCTTGATTCGACTCCAAAATTGTTCTGACACCCCAAACAATGCATGGGCTTTGTTCCAGGTCTCAAGAGGAGTCCAAAGGTAGTGGTAATTTTAGGACTTAGCTTCAGGATTTGAGGAATCGCCACCACGAACCTCGTCGCACTCACCGTGCGGATTTCACCATTTCAAGGCTAAATTTCACCAAATTTGGGGTGGAAAAGGTAGAGGGAAGGTCGAGGAATATTTTCCAAGTATTTTCTCGGCGTGATTCGCCAGAATCCGGAGAAAACACCAGATTCCATACTTTCTCGCCGGGTCGGGTCTCAAAGGAGAAACGGGTCGTGAGAGACTCAATTTGTCTACCTCTCTCTCTTTCCTTTCCTTCCCGTCTCCTCTCCTGATTCGGCCGCTCCTTCCTCCCCCTTCTTGATTTGCCCAGCCCTCTCATTTCTCTCCTTCCTTTTCGATCCCAGCCACACACGTGGCTTTATCCTAAAGGTCCATGCTTCAGATTTTTGCTGGAGCCTTCTAGAACTGGAGGGCCAAATTTACTAAAAAGTCCCCAACTTTAAATGTTAATAACTCCTTCGTTATAACTCCATTTCACTAACGGTCTGCGCCTACGCGTTCGTAATCTCAAGCTCTATCCAAATATATCAAGAAATACGATAAAATGTATGAAAATAAAATACGTCCTGGTATAATTACATTAAGTTAACTAGGGCAATTTCATCTTTTTCACCTATCGATAATTTTTTACGATGTAAATTATAATAATTTCCAGAAACAAAACTTCCAAATTCCTCAATTAAATTTTCATAACCATAAGTCAATCTATTTTCGATTTTCTCCACGTATTCATATATTTAAATTTTTAGGGTATTACAAGTTCCCTTGGCTCTACGTGGTTGTCAATGTGTGGATCTTGCACGTGTGACCCACTAATTGGGTCTCACATGAAGGGACGTGTTGAATCCCATATTTGTCATAGAAAAACAAAAGTAATAGTTTAAATATCATAACCCCACTTTAACTAATACCGAGACTTTTTGTAATAAAACCCCACACCTAAAGGTTTATGCAAGTGATAATTACAAAGTTGAGAACAATATCAATATTGCTGGAAGTAGACCTTCTCTGATAATTCTACAGTGATGTCCTCTCTATTGTTGGTGTAAGTTTTGAATTCAATCAACACATATGTTAAGAATTTAATATGTTATGAATTTAATATTATGTCGTGATGTATTGTTGCTTATTCTAGATGAATTAACCTACCTGTTGTCTAACTGTTTTTGTAAATATTAGTCTAGTCTCTCTTGTTTTAATATAATTAGTTGTGGATGTCACATAATTACTCATCCTCATTATTTGATTTTGAAATTTCTATCTTCACGTTTAATGATTTTACATCATGTTAACACTCAATGTCAAGATCACCAAAAAAAAAAAAAAAAAGTTATTACATAACAAAATTAGTGTTTTGTTAAGGACGTATTATTACACTATTAATGTAGGTTGTTAAGCATATGTAAACGTTACTACCTAACAAAATCATCGTTCAAATTAAAGAATACCGATATTCTTTTTTTAGAGAGACTTTAGATACGGCCCTGGTTATCAATGTTCTATGATTGAAATCTTGTTGGTTTTCAATTTTTTATCGAAGTTCCTGATGTTAATGTAATAAGTATTTTTATGTACGTTACTATATTTTTTTAGAGACTTCAACCAAAATCTAAAAACTAATAAAGTCTAAATTAATGAACATTAGTAACAATGGACCGAATACTAATTTTTTTTTTTTTTATGTACGTTATTATATTTTTTTTAAAGACTTCGACTAAAATCTAAAAATTAATAAACATTAGTAACAATGAACCAAACACTAATTTTTCTATTTTAGCTGTAGACTAACTCGGTCAAAATGAGAAGACTAATTAAAGTTTTGTTAGAAAACTCAGTAAAAGTGAGAAGACTAATTAAAGTTTTGTTAGAAAACTCGGTAAAAGTGAGAAGACGAAAACTCCATAAAAGTGAAAAAGTTGTAGGAAACCAAATGCCAAATGCCGGTCAACTGCTTCCTACAAACCAAAGAAATCAGTGCTTCCTTTACTTTCTTTTTCTTTTACTCAGAACATGCATTTGTATTGCACCACAGAATATATATGCATCTAATCAAGTGTTGCAACGATTAACCAAAGAAGTTACAATATTATTAACACTTAGTATTTGTGGACGCACGGCAGTCGGCATGGTCAGATTCAAGTCGGTCTCGGAACGTATTTGTATATAATATAAGTGGTGATGGGACGGTGAATGGTGGTGGTGAAAAACCAAACAAAAATAGATGGATGGGCGGGGCAGTATAGTAAGATGCCCGAGAGTGACCAACTAAAACAAGTAACAGTTACGTACTGCGCGTAATATGATCTGCAAGTTGCTATTTACTTGCCTTTTTTTGGCGTACTATTGAATTTTGATGTACCTAATCCTACGTCTGACAAACAAAGTTTGCCATGGTGTTTTGTTTGAGCAGTGCTAGCTAGTGCTTAAGGACCAAAATATTAAACCTGTTTCAGTCACACTGGCCACATTTGGTCCAAGGAATCTTGGTAGGTAGATCCAGAAAAAATCAAGATATTTAAAGATCGATTTTACCTTAAACGCGCCAAGGCCGATATATATTAACAATGTAGTTCTGAGTTTAAATAAGGAAAGAAACCAACCCAAACAAAATCACTAAAGTGGATTGTTTGATTTGGGCGGTGTGGATGTAAATTTCCGTCTCCTTCTTCTTGGACAAAATTGCACCTACAAAACAATTAACACTTTAGGGTCAAGACCAAGAGCCTCACACGTCCACGATGAATGGGGGGGGGGGAGGGGGGAGGGGCTTTGGCTGAAAAACCTCCGATACCAAAGTTAGAATATAGAGAGAAAAGTGTTTAGGGAGTTTTTGGAGTTTTGAAAGAATGTTGACTTAGGTTTTTAGAGAAAAATATGTAGTATTTATAGGGCATGACCGGTCCCCTTTGGAGAAAAGGTGGCCGGCCTTTGGGATGCTTTTTGTGTGCATTTTGTGGTTTAATGTGTGAGTTATTTGGCAATTAATGGATTAATTAGGTAATTAATCCATTAATTAGCCAATTAACACATTTTTGGAATGAAAATTTTAGAGGTTATGAAATAATTACCTTGTGGAAAATATAGGATGAGGATGGATGAAATAACTTTGAATTTGTTACCTATTTTGGGCACTTTTGACTTGATTGTGGAATGTTTGTCTACTGCTCGCGCATAGGAATTCCAGTGCTCCTCAAGGGTAATTTTGTCATTTTTGCCCAAAAATCTATGTGTCGGCTCTTGATTATTTTTGGCTCCACAAATGCCCCCACACTTGTTGGGCTGCTCGTAGGAAAGGGCAGCAGGTGTAGAGATCTTCTTGCTTTAGGAAACATAAGATTGTTTCCTATTTTGATGTTGATTCTCTCTTTAATAGGAAATTAGATCCTTCTAGAAAAGGGAAATAAATTACCCTCAAAAGCCTATTTAAGTCCACCTTAAGTGGGTTATTAAATCAACTTTGGAGAACGATTTATTCTACCCTACAAGAGAGAGATAGCATAGAGGATATTTGTTCCCCCTCCTCTAGCAATCTTCTACATCTTGCCTGTGCAAAGGATCGTCTTTCGTTACTTTCTTTGTCTTTTCTGTGCTGCACCAAGGTAAGAAAAAATTAATTTTCCTTGTCTTCTCCTTGGATAGTGTTGTCACGGGGCAACTGTCGGGGTAGTGCGGCATGTCGGCTGGCACAAGCCAGAAGTTGACTTGGCATGGGCTGAGAAGGTGTTGTGGCAGGGACCACTGCTTAGGCTGCTCGGCTTGGCCAGAGCCAAGGATAGCTTGCACGGCTGGGCCTGCGGATTGAGGCGTTGGGGCGCAGTGCTAGGCGAGCCGTATGGCTTATGTCCTTTGGGCTCTTAGACCTAACGGGGGCTAGACCGACAATTAAAAGAGATGAGGAGGTCGAGGGCCTCATGGGCTGTTGGAATGCTAAGTATACAAGCCTCCTGCATGTTGGTTTAGGAGAAAAAATGAGGAAAAAACCAGTATGGGTTGAGTTCCCCTGCTAAGTACCGTGAATAACATTGGCTGCTTAGTTCTCTTCGCCGGGAGAAATGTGGGTTGCTCTCTCGAGAGAAGGTAAAGATGATTAAGGCGGATACTTTGGCTGGTCTGATTGTTATCGTGCAGCCTACTGTGAATGAAGGTAGAAAGAAGAGATATTCCTCATCTACTCAAGAGATGCTGGTTAAGAAAAAACCAAAGACTTCTTCCGTTGCTTGTAAGGGTCCACCTGCTTTCGAAAGGCCTGTGATTGACATGACTTCTTCCAATGAGAAGAAAAATGAGGTTGCTAGATCTGAGCATGTGGCGCCTGCTATGTCAAGAATAGCTAATTTGATTGCTGATAGTATTGCTCAGTGTAGAGGTCTTGTCATGCCCCTAATGCCGAAGTTTGTGCCAAGACGTCCGTTGGGAGCTAAGTTCTGTTCTCCTTCAGAAAGGCTTGCTATTATGAAGAGCGATAAGTTGGACTTTGCTGCTAAAGTGGCGCTAAGGTACACTCCCTCTGCTGCTGAGACTGATTCGCCTGCTGGGAAGGAGGAGACTGCTCGCGTGAGCAGCTGTGCGAAATCCGCTAAGCCTGCTTCTGGGGAGGCTACTGAGATATGTGTACTCTTGAAACTAGATATGCTTGAAGACATGGATGCTTGTGCCAAGTTTGTTGAAAGTGTCAGAAATGTTTGTTTGCCTAAGTTCCTATGTGAAACATACGACCCAATATAGAAGGAATGCTCTGCTTGCTATGATGCATATATAGCAAGGCTGCCAAGGAGGTGGTGAAGACTATGGCAGCTAAAGCTTATTCCTAGGCCGAGGAGATCAAGCGATTAGATTCTAAGCTCATTTCGCTGCTTTTGCAAAGGATGAATAGTTGATTGCTGCTCATAATCAAGTGATCTACTTTAAGAGAATCGTTAATATGCTTGAACCCCAAGTGTTGGAACTTCAAGGTGTACTGAAGATCAACGAAAGTCTAAAGAATGAAGTGGATGAGCTCCAGCGCGTCCGTGCTGGTCTATTTGATGAGAATGAACAGCTGAATGGTGAGAAGAATGGGCTCGAGGTTTCGAGACCTTCTCTATTTCTCTGAAATACTTACTTGCTTTTACTTTTGAGGCTTCCATTGGTGAAGTAATTGAAGAAGTTGTTGCCCAGGCTAGGGCAGCTGGGGGTGAAGCGTTGGATGATGCCGCTGCTAAAAGCGTCACAACTGCTGAAGGTGTGGCAACCGAGTAGTTATGGGATGTCCAAGCTACTGAAGTGTAGTCTTCTAGGTAACCTTTGTTTTTCCTTGTAGCTCTTGTTTTTTTCTTGAACTCCTTCGACCTTTACTAGTTGTTTATAAACATGATTCCTTCACTTTTCTTCATCTTCGCTTCTTTTGTACATGCCCTAACCTTTAAACTTTATAGACCAATAGCAGGCGTGCTACTTTTTTTATAAGCAGACAGGCCCGCGCAGCCTATGCAACCATAGGTGTTGGTGTAGAACTTTGCAAAGTTGTTAGCCATAGGGTTGACAGCCGGATCTTTACTTACAGAAGCAAACAAGTCCGCGTAACCACTAGGTTGTTAACCTTGGCTTTCTCCAATTCTGTAGGTTGCGTAGCAAGTATCATAACATTTTAGGACTTGATGTAAGTTGTTCCGTGCTTGGCAGAGGTGAAACTATTGGACTACGTAGCATGTCGGCAATGGATAAAGCTTCGTATATACACGCTAGCTTGTTTAACCTTTCATAATAATGTGCGGTTGTATAAGTCTAGTGTGGCTTTACTACTTAAAGGGCAAGCCGTATGCAGTATTCTGGAAACTGTAGCCTACCTTAGTGCACTCGGTAGCAGCTTTAGGGTTCCAGGGCAGCCGTCCATCAGATGTACTGCGTAATGTGCCCTCTCCGTCTCTAGGGCTCGATTCCCCACGGATTAGGCCAAGAAACCCAAAATCCTTCAGTTAGCTAAGCCTTGAAAAAGACCATTGTGGCTACTTCTAGGAATCCCAACGCAAGCCATCGTGCATCTAGTTATACTAGGGCAACCAGGCTCATCCACGTCTGGATATTCGGAGTGTAGAGTTTATCCTCCTGCCTTGGAGAGCTAACCCATGTGGGTGTTGGGGAATTGGTTTACCCTCTCGCACTGGAGAGCATGGTTGGTCCCTCGGGGGGCACAGTTCCTGCGATGAGTCCCTAAGAATGGTGCGGTCTTCTTTTGAAGTGCAGGAGTGATCAGTTGTTGTAAGAATGCAGCTGAGCCAAGTTGTGATTACTTCTGAATTCCTCATTGAAAAACGAGTGAAACGAACGAGAACTTAGCTATAACGTAGGAACAACATAACAACTGGATAGTCATCGGCTTGTGAGGTGGTCCCCGTCAAGCTGCTTGAGTCTTCAGGCTTTGATGTAGTGGGAGGTCACATATGGTACTTCCTTAAATTGTAGGCACTCCATTGCTTTTCTATCCTTTTGTCGTTTCATGGTGGCGAGGGTGTAATTACTTTTACCGCCTACTCTGTTGATCTTGTACGAACCTTCCCATATGAGATCCATCTTTTTGGAGCCTTCTCTGTGGGCAATGATGAAGGCTTTTCTTAGGACTAAATCTTCAGGCTGGAACTGCCGGATCTTGGCCTTTTTGTTGTAGCTAGAAATGAGTTGCTGCTGATAGGCTGTGATGCGGGTGATGGTCTGCTCGCGCTTCTCCTCTGCCAGATCTAAGCTTGTGGTCATCTCCTTACTATTTTGCTCAATGCTTGGTAGTAGAGCGGTGATACTTGACTTGATGCCATTAAGATGAATAATTGCTTCTAAGCCAAATGCCAAAGAGAAATAAGTCTCATCAGTTGCTCATCTTTTGGTGGTGCGATATGCCCATAGACATCCGGGGAGTTCATCTGGCCATTTTCCCTTCTTGTTGGTGAAGGATTGCTTGAGGCAGTCAAAGATCATCTTGTTGGATGCTTCGGCCTGCCTATTTCCTTGAGGATATCTCGGCGTGGACATGTGCTGCTTGATGTCATACTTTTAGAAGAACCTCGCCATTCATTTGCCCACGAATTGTTGGCCGTTGTCAGTGACGATGGACTGTGGGATGCCAAATCAGCAAATGATGTTCCTCCATATGAAGTGCTCTATGTTCATTTGAGTCGTGGTCGTCTTGGGCTCTGCTTCTACCCATTTGGTGAAGTAGTCGATTGCCACGATCATCATGCCTCTGCCCCTAGTAGCTGGCGGCATAAGTCCTACCAGGTCGATTGCCCACTACATGAATGACCAATGACTCGTATGTGGGTGTAGCTCGCTGGCAGGTAGTGCTGGTATATGCTTGTAGCGCTGGCAGCGATCATATTTTTGTACTAACTTCTTAGCATCTTGGTGCATGGTAGGGAGTCGTGGAGCTAAGGACATGTTACACATAACAGAAGATGCTCAACTACCGGTATTGGACCATTCTAAAGCTAAATTATGGAGCAAGGGTCGGCTAGGGCCGTGTAACGCGCAGCAATAGGTAGTGCTCAACTACCGGTACATGTTACTCTTATGTAGAATCTTTTGGGGTGACGAGGACAAAACTTGCTTCCGATTGTGTCCTTCCAATGTTTGTCTGCCCTTGGTGTGTCTTTTGAGCCGAGTTGTTGCGTTCGTTAGAAAACTTTGCATCCGTCAGGGTCTACGTCTTTATCGTCGGCGTTTAGATTGAGTGGAATAATGCGTCATGAAGATGATTGTGTGCGTTTAAAGGTAAAACTTAAGTTTTCAGATTGCAACAACTATCGTCAAAGTTAGCTTTTGCATTTCTGATAGCATCAATGAGAGCTGTTGAACTGTGGAATACAAGTAGTCGGGCCCCCAGCTCTTCTCGTATGATGGTAGAGCTTATTGCTGCTTTAGATACCATCAAACATGTGAACCAGTCCTTCTCTGCTTACGGTTTGGATAGTAAGGAGGTGATGTCGGGTACTTCTTCAAGTCCTTGAATGTGCATTGGCGTGCCTCGTCCCAAAATGCATGTTGTTCTGCTATAGTGAAAGAGTCTGCTAGAGTTAGATTTTCTTTCATGATCAATTTTTCGAATAGTGGGTGGTCTGCTAAAAGTTCTTTTTGGAAGGCTGCTCTAGCTATCGAGTCGTTGCATCCGACTATCATTACCTTTTCTGCTTTAAACCTCTTCACATAGTCACGAAACCACTCTTTTGGGTTCTTCTTGACGTTGAACAAATGGTCGGACTTCTTTTTGATCGAGCGATAAGATGAGTATTCTTTGGTAAAAACCAAAGAAAGTCAATCGAAACTTCAGATAGATTGTGGCGGCAGGGTGTAGAACCAATCTTGCACCTCACCTTGTAAAATGGTGGCAAATATCTTGCACATAAGATCGTCGTTGTTTCGATAGAGGATCATTGCGCTTCGATAGTGCTTTAAGTGTCTCTCCGGGTCTTCATCCCCTTTGAAAGATGTGAAATGTGGCATGCTGAACTCGAGTGGAGGCTCTGCCTGCTCGATCTCGTCTGTGAAGGGTGACCCACTTATGTTGGTTATGTTCCGTCGTAGTGCCTTGTCGGTGACCTCGTTGCATTGGAAATCACACAATTGCTTAGTCAAGAGTCTCTCTACTTCTTCTTGAATTTGCCTTTGTTGGGGGTAGCAGAGCTTTCAGCTGCTTTCAGTCGTGATTTACTATTCTAGGCTACTCTTCTATGTGTTTAGCTCGTCTATGTCATGGATATAGTGCGTGTGGTGTGTTTCTAGCAGGCGAGCGGGTTCTTCGCAGGCTGCCAGTTGAACTTGAGCCGAATTGAGTGACTGTTTCTTTTCGTCCGTCATGTTGCCACGAATAAACACTTCACTTATAAGGTTGCTCATGTTAACTATCCAAATGTGACCCCAACCACGAATGTATGTTCATCCGTGAGCCTAGTCGAGAGTGCACGCTCCTCCGCGGGCTAAGACGGGAGTATACGCTATCTCGGGGCCCAATCGGGAGTGTACACTGCCTAAACGCTCGGTTCGTGGCTAGTCGAGTGGCTGCTTGCCGGGACGATACTGAAGAGGTTCTTTGTATGCCCTTTGTTAACTTATGGACACCTCATTTGGGGCACGTCACATCTCGGTACGCTGCAATAGCTGGTTCGCCAAGGTCGTTTTCTGTGCGAGAGCGCTCATCAACTCTATGACTTGTCGAGACAAGTGTTGTTCTCCATTTGGGTTGGAATAGCTTAGACGAAATGCGTCTCCTTGAGCAGTGGAAGTGTGGTCGACTCCGAGCGCGAGATTTGAGTTAGGAAATGTCAAATCCACAGAAGAATGTGGTGAAAATGCTCTTAGTTCGATCATTGGTTCGATAATTTGGAGCCGGAACAGTTAAACTAATCTTGGATCGATTTGGGCTGCTTGGAAGGCCACGGGAGCAGACTGGACCACATGAGTAGGCTGCTTGGTGGAAGCAGGCTGGGCTACGAGAGCAGGCTGGGCTAGATAAGTTGTTGCTTATCTAACTGACAAGTTTGAAAAGTCAAGGAACAAATCCCAGGAATCAATTTGAAGGATATGCTTCAGTTCCGCAAATTAGGATTGCAGTGGGACTCTACAAAATTATCTGGCCGTGCCACACAACATTTGCCTATAAATACAAGACTCAATGCAACGGCAGATGGACCTCCAATTCAACACACAACTGCCCTGCGCAAACCTCTCAAATATCTTGAGATTTTTTATTTTCTTTTTCCGCCAACACATCTTCAGTTTGGATAAACAGCACTGTGAAGGCAACCGGCGAACATCTTCAGTTTGGATAAATATCACTGTTGCCATAGAATCAGCCGATCGAATAGCACCTTCAGTTTGGATAAACAGCACTACGTCGAGGCCGACTGGTTATCTATCCAAGTCTCGGTCGAGGAGGATTTTCGAATCCTTAGTGGCAGATGTCATCTCATTAGCCATCTCAGCGAAGTGAGGTGTTACAAGTTACTACATTCAGCACATTGAAAGCCGAATTTGATATTGAACTTTGCAGAACTAGCAGCCTTGTCTTCAGGCACTAGAACCCGAAGGCCAAGACGTGTTCCTTCCTCGGCTGCAATCGCAAGATCAAGAAGTCAGCAACGCGCTCAACGCAACATCAACAAATTGTACTCCTTGACTAATCTCGACCGACGAGTTGGCACGCTCCGCATCAACAGAAGGATGTAGTTAGCTCGTTAGTTACTCGGCCTGCGCGCCACGTAGGCTTTGTAATTTTTAGGGTCAACAGAATCACAGAGCTTTGTGCATATAATCAAAACCGTTCATATTATCAATCACATTGTCAATATCATCTCTGCAAAAAAATGAATTAAAACCAAGATCATTTAGTCAATGTATTCTAACAAATACATAGACGGTTCGTAATGCTTTTACCAATTTCGTTCATTTGTTTTTACATAGTTCAATGAATAAATAACCTTAATTTTAATTGATTTTTTTGCAAAGATGATTTTTATATGATGATTTATAATATAAACGATTTGGATTATAAATACGAAATTCTATAAACTGATAATGAATAATTTTGAGTAAGAGCTCATGTTCATCTTTTGAACATGAGCTCAAACCGGACCAGACTTTTCAAGTTTTGAAACCAAAAAAATCACTCGGAGTGTGGTTTGATTTGGCTGTTCTGATGCAAAATCACAAGTTGGTTTAGGCAATTTTTGTTGATTGTTACATGATAAAATCACAAAACTAAGGATCTATGATTTTTTTATTTTTTTTGTCAAAAAAATACAAGTGTTAGATTAGGGCGCCGATCGATGAAGTTTGAAATTGCGCCGTGTAAGGGTAACACTCCACTATCATAATGGTAAAGGGTCACTTGCAAGGAAAAAGGATCATCGTCGGATCATTTTCTTGAGGATCCCGTAATCGTGTTCGGTCATCGTACATCGTGCAATTATAAATCATTTAAAATTTAAAATTTAAAATTAAATATAAATAATACCTAACAAAAACTAACCGACGATCACGGAATCCTCTGGATTCCCAAGAAATGATCTGGCATGGATCCTTTTCCACTTGCCTCTTTTATGGGTGTACTGTTAAGAATAAGACACAAAGTCTGCATTTGTATTACTAATCCTCTACCAAAAGATTAATTTTCAAGAACGTTAACGTTGTAGATTAATTTTCTAGAAGGTCGTAGGTTAACAACTTCCTCGAACATCCTTAATCAATATATACTCATTCTTTGTTATGATTTGTTTTTTCTAAGAAAGGGATCCTCTAGTGGTTTCACGGTAGTTTACTTTTTTAGGAACAAAAAAAACTTACAAAGGCATTTTACCCTTGTTCAGTTCCTCTTAACAATCATCGTGTGATTCACCAACTGACCAGCACCATAAATGGAACTCATAACATGCAGTATGAAATCCAAACTTAAAATTTGTCTCTAAACATTGAACCAAAAAATAATGTCAAAGCACGATCAAAAAGTTGGAACGACTACTATTTCTTACAAAGGCTCGGACGAGCCATAACAAATGACTTTGACTGTAGAATTGAATTCTTCTTTTTCTTTTTCTTTTTTAATTTTTCAACTATATTTGTTGATTATGGACGTTCGCAGCATACAAGGTAGGAATAAAGGCAGGAAGCATGCATGCATGCATACATGAGGCCAAGTGGTTGACGTCCAAAATAGATAATTTGCGTTGATTAAGGAAGATGAATAATAAATTCAATTGAATCGGGACTATTGTGAGTAATAATCCCAATCTAGAATAAAAGAATTTGGCTTCACATAGATATTAAACATTAAGTTTGTGTGACCTTCGTAGTTTCCAAAAGGTTACGTGGAAAGTACAATTTTTATGGGCATCAGAGATCATAAATTATGTAGATCTCGTTTGGCAGCTCAAATTATTTCAGTTGGATAAGATAGTTTTTGAACATCATATAATATTGATTAAATTAGTAGGTGTTTAATGCAATTTCATATTAAAGACTGTATTATTTATATTGTGTTTGTTTTTGTGTTTGGTACTAGGGTAATTATTTGTGCAGATTAAAACAAATAGTATCAAATATCTGTAATTCTCCATCCATCATCTTCTGTGACTATACACAACTCACAATCCCTGCAGCCAACAAATGCAAAGAAACATGCTCAGGAAAATAAGGTTTCTAGATTCATGTTTTGAAAAAATGGGTATTGTCCAATAAAAAAAATCTCAAATAGAGGTAGCAAATCAACTCATTGGATTGTTAATGGGTACCCGTTAAAATCCTTTTAATTCGATATCACCATATATAGAGGCGGGATTGATAGTGTTGATGGCAACATAAGGTGAAATCAAACTAAGTATGTCTTAATAGATACCAATTAACAAGTCAATGAGTTTGATCTGCCATCCTAGCCCCAAATGAAACTTCTCCTTTGAAGAAATCAACAGCAAACTAGAATATAACAATTTTATAAAAAGTTAAGTTGGTATATGTCTGTATTGTATTTTGCAAAGTGGTCTACTTTCTCAACCTTATATAATAATTCTCATATCTTAGTTAAAATTTCTGGTTAACGATACTGTAATCATCATTTGAATTTGAAACTGTCACGAGCGGCAAACAATGTAGATAATAACTCCATCCGTCATCTTTTTGGAAGACTATAATCTGAAAAAAAAAATAAAAAATAAAAACGGCAACTGGGTGATCAATTGCTGCTATTTCACCGTTGCTTTATTTTGGAATTGGATCCTTTCCGAGGCAACTTTTCAGGATCCTCCTAAACATTGTTAGTGGACCGTTAAATTTTTATCCAACGGTTACAAATAGGATGGCTCTCTAAAAGTTATAATAATTGTAGTCGTTGGATAAAAATTCAACGGCCCACTAACCGTGATCAGGAGGATCTCAAGGGTTTGCCTCGGAGAGAATACAATTTTGGTTGCTTGTTGACAATTGGCACGAATATGCACGATTGCCATAAAATAATGCTTAGTAAAATCAATCTTAGCGATCCCCTGTTATGGCGAGAATGATATAAATAACAAAAAGGGATTCTCTTCAGATATCTTTCACCTAATCCTCCTTATCAAATAATCCAAACTTTTGAAATTTGATTTAACGGTTACAAACAAGAATCTATTTTAAAAGTTATAATAACTTTAGCCGTTTGATCAAATTTCAAAAGCCCGAATTGTTTAAGAATAATTAGGTGGACGGAGAGGATCGCTTTCCATAAATAACAATTTTTCAATTGACTTTTTTAGATAAATAGAAAAATAGATACGTCCGAATTTTTCTTTATTTTATCTAATCTTGTAACGTCTAAAGGCGACTATTTGTAAATGAGAAAAATGCGGGTCAAATGGTCAGTCGGCTGATATAATATTGATGTGTGCAAAGAAGAAAACAATCATACACACAAGTTGGGGTACTTTTTGCTGATATAATAGATGTGTGATGTGCGCAAAGAAGAAAACAATAGATGTGTGCAAAGAACAAAACAATCATGCACACAAGTTGGGGTACTTTTTTTATTTCCTTTCCATTCTTCTTTATCTTCAGTTTTGAGTTTTGAGTTTTGACAATCAGACACAGACTTTCGATGCATTCTCATTTTCATTCTCTTCGGCAGGTAAGTTATATTTCATGTTGAAAATACCGATACAGTGAAAATATCAGGATACAAATTTGTAAAATTACCGATGGATATATTAAATATCGATATCGATATCGATATCGGTTGCTTTCAATGGAAATGATGAAAATTTAAAATAAAACTTTAAAGATTGTCAAACACTAGTTTGAGGGAAATATAAGAATTTCTCTGATATTTAAGTGTCAGAAATATCGATGATATCTATTGATTTTAGGCTAAACTTAAAGAGTTTATACGATATAAGATGAAGTTTAGACTTCAACCCCCAATTTTCATATATTTTTCTGATTTTTTTAATACTTTTATGAAAATATCAACTGTATCAAAGAAATTTTAAAGACTAGTTATATCACAAATACCATCAAAATTATAAGAACAACAAAAAGAAAACACAAATAAATCTTTCAATATCCGAAACTTCATGGCACTTGAAACTTGAATACAATCCTTTTTGGTCAATAACAGTTGAATACAACCGGATTCAAGAGATGAAGAAAAAACTGGCTGAGGAGATTGTTGAAGACATCTTTCGTGCATGCATCAGAGTCCTGGGCTTACCACCACTTTATCCTCGCCTTGCATTCATGTATGCTCTCTCATCTCCTCAATCACACCTCAAGTCAAGTCCCAATTTGTTTCAACTGAAAATAAATCACCTACACTAAATCAGATTGCCACTTACACAGATAACGAATTTCAAGCTAATAAAATGGGAATGGGAATCAACCAGGTAATTAGCCCTACACAAACACGTTGGTAGGACTTAACAGGGATTTTCTGCCGGTTTTCTGATTTTTTAAATCAGATATTGTGTGTCTGGGCTGCTGTGATCATACCCACCTTGAACGCTTTGAAAAGTCACCGAACGACAGCAAGAAATTAGGAAAACCGTCAGTTTCTTCCGATGACCTATCTTAAGGGGATAATATTTCCTAGTGTAAAGGTGAGTTTTATTCAAATATCATTTCATTGACCGGGTGTAAGCTAAAAAGATCCCTATCGATCATTATGAAATCGAAAGTATCCGTTAATGTATAGATAGTCAGTAGCGGAGCTAACG
This sequence comes from Pyrus communis, assembly GCF_041283825.1. Classification (NCBI taxonomy): domain Eukaryota; kingdom Viridiplantae; phylum Streptophyta; class Magnoliopsida; order Rosales; family Rosaceae; genus Pyrus; species Pyrus communis. The sequence goes on along the minus strand of NC_142577.1, from coordinate 23,218,579 downwards.
AGGGAGCACAAGTAGTTGGCGCGGGAGCATAAGTAGGTGACTCTAATAATTTACTAAGTGTATTTCCAAAGAAGATATTGAAACTGCCATATATACATACAACAACAAAAAATTGTATCAAACTCTCTCCAACCGAGCTTTCATTTTCTTATATGGCATTGAGTCAATTGAAAGTAAAGCTTTTTGCGGTAAATAATTTGACAGCAAACTTCAAATTTGACAGCAATTGTCTAATTTATTTAATAATTTTTTAATGAATGTGATGCTATATATAATAAATGTTGTTGTGTTTCTAAGTATTTAAGTGGTTGTCTCAATAATGAGACCTTACAAAAAGATGAATTTTTTTATAGAATGACATTATTATTTAACATATCGGATTGAATAAAAAATAGTACAAAATGTCAAACTATCACATAAGCCATCAAATATTATTTTGATGTTTAAAATTTATATATCTTTTAGAGATGTTCTATGTCTCCATTTATAAAAAAAAAAAAACATTTTGACACCTATGCCAACTATAAGACAGATGAAACAAGGGCCTTCAATTAGTATTTTTATTCAACTAATATAAACTAAACTACGTGGTTTTGTTTTTTATCAATTTAAAAAAAAAGAAGGTTTGGGCACGTTAACTTAGGGGTGGTTCGGTATGGGATACCATATCGAAACTAGTATCCCGAATCCCAAACCAAAATTTTTTGGGACGGGAATTTGAAGACCAATCCCAAACCAAATTTTCGGGAATCCCGAAATATTTTCGGGATTTTGGGACAAATCGGGAATCCCAAATTGAAATATGAAATTATGAATTGTTCTTCAAATATATAATTCAAGAACACATTCATGAACTAGGAATTTCATTTCATTCACACTACCATTTAATTGAACACTGGCATGCTTGACTGTTTTTATCATAGTCAAAATTCAAATTAATTAAACCCTTTTTGCAATCTGTTGAGAGACAAAAGAATCAAGTCTTCTGAAATCATCAGCCATGGCAGCAGCAATAATAAAATCCACATGAATATCATACAGAACATGAAAAATATGCAAGGTGTAGGGCATTCCAGGTTGCAGAGCATGAATTAGAAACTACTAGCATCAATTATAAAAGAATAATACATATATATATATATAAATATATATATATAATAATTAACATTATATATTTTCGGTTCGGTATGGGATTCTCGAAATATTGAGAAGCCAATCCCGAATTCCATACCGAAATTTTGGGATCGGTTCGGGATAGCATCCCGAAAATTTCGGGAATTTCGGTTTGGGAAATTTTTGATTTGGGATCTGGATTTTTTCGGTTCGGTTCGAGATTTTTAGGAATTTTTTCCACCTCTACGCTAACTTATCAAATACACTGAAGACCTTCTCAGGCCAGACTCTGCGACTTCTCCTTCTCCGTAACAGACTTATACTCAATCCCAATTTCAAGTTTCCTAGTTGTTCAAGTTCGACCAAGCACACCACCGCACTTGATTGTACTATCACAGAATCCTCAATTTTCAATCGGTATTTCTACCATCTTAGTTTATTGGGGTTTTTAGGGTTCATTCAATTCTATTGGTTAATTTAGTTTGACTCTTTATTGGAATTTTTCATTTTTTTTTTTAAAGGAGAGCAGCTAATTGCTTCGTCATGGCAATCTATCTTTTCGGGGTTGGAAGACTCATAGAGGCATTTTAGTCTCTCCTAGCCATCATCGTGTGATTCATCAGCATTAGGAATCGCATCCAAAACGTTCCGTGTAGAATACGAGTTTGTAATTTTGAAACTTTTCAATTGAATTTATATGTAACAATTTGAAATTTGACTTTATATTATTTTTTATTATTCAATTTTTAATATTTAACTTTATATGAATATGATGATGAAATGAAGACTGAAGCTCCGAATTATAAAATCAGATGAGGCACGAACGATGCATGCCGAATATTGCCTTAAATGGACTACGGGAATGGTAAGCAAGATTAAGGCAACGCAAATGAGGACCCAATCTTAATGAAAAGAAGTAAGAATGGGCAGTTTCCCAAAAAAGAAGGTAAGAATGGGCTGACTGGGTGGGGTGGAAGGGTTCGGGCAGCGCCAGCCGTGAGCGACGCGCCAGGAAATTTGACCGCGGATTCACTGAATTTTATATATATTTTTAATTTTTAAATTCTAATTTGGATAGATAGAGAGAATGACTGACCTTTACTCGGATTAAATTTAAAATGTATCGCAACTTCCACTCAGAAAATGTAGTGCAACTAAATATTACGGTTTAGTTTTAACAAAACAGTTTAATCATGGATTTTTACTTGTAAATAAAATGTATTATGTACTCTCACGAGTGCCTAATGTATTGTACAATTTTACTCAAAGATGGTAATAAAGTCGAATCAAATATGGGTACTATCAATATAAGTTTTCTCATAAAAGATCTCGGTTATATTAAAAGTAGAACTCTGTTGTCCAACATGCCTCCTCACGAGCGCCCTCACATGGGTTCATACCTAAAACTAATTTCCACATTGAAAATGGTTGACATTCATTATTTTGGAGCTAACACAACTTTTTTAGATTCCGATCATCATTCATTCACACTAGCACTAATGCATTAAAAACAACAAAGGAAAAACCTATTTGATTAAATAAATCCTCTTCATTAATCTTTTACAAAGAACTCAAATTATTAGAAACAAATACAAAAACCAAACCTAGACTCTGAGAAGTTGATTGATAATCTGATATTCCAATTTTTAATCAATCAACGACGTTGTAATCAAGAACATGGTTAGTAGTTTGTTGCTGCTTACTTTCAAACAAAAAACAACAAACAAGCTGTGCCTTTGTTGAAGCCCTCGTCTCTTCTATCATTATTCATAAACTATAATGTAGTAACGTCTAGGACCTTGTCAAGTTAGGTTTAGGGTTGTTGGAACTCTGGGTCTTTGAGAAAATTTGCACACTAGTTACGACCATCTTGTTCCACGTTTAGAGATGCTAACTTTTCCAATACGTTCAGGTCTTTGCGGGGCTTGGCTCATAATGTGTCTGAGTTGACGGGTAGAAATTGGATATGAGGATTGGTTTGGTGTTTAGCCCGGGCAGAGATGAAGCATGGCAGGGAACATATTACCCAATGGGACACCGAACATGTAAATGTGGAAAATCAACTGATTGGATCCTTAACAGATAACCATTAACAATCTAAATAGTTGATTTGCCACCTCTACGGACATGATAGACAATCTTCAATTAAAGAATTGCTAGTATTTAAAATGGGGATGGAGATTGGAATGGCGTACCCAACATTACTTCGAGTCTTTGATCCATTGTTTTCTCTGTAAATGTTTGAATTTGATAAATCAAATGAACTAAGCCCAATTTGTTGGTCCAAACCATATGAATCTATGCATGACGATAAAAGATTGGAGCATAACTTGTGTTAGCTCTACTGTGTACTTAAATTCGACTCCTGGTCTTTGGGCTCAAAATTTTAAAGTGGTTTGAGTGGGCTGAATTTGAGGGGATGTGGGATGTGCATTTCAAACCTACTTCACAGCAAAGCAAAGTTTGTGATCTGAGCTAAAGCCGTGGCCATTAGTAACCAGTTAAATACTTAATATACTTAGTATCAAGATGATCTATTTTCTTGAAGTACTAACTCTCATATCATGCTTTCTTTTGGCACTCCAAATAAAAAATCTTGATCGAACCTATGTTTTCCTAACGATGCAATATGTTCATGGTTAAACTTCACAGGATTCGGTTCACTTTATCTTCATCGAATCATCTAGCGTTCAATGCACGCTTCTAACAAAACTCCCTTCATATTGTTTCCTTGGAGATACAAGAATTAACGCTAAACTAGTTTTTAGTACCAACAATAATACGGTAACATTGTTCACATGCATGTTTAATACTTGCCTCATGGTTAGTCATGACTTCGTATCTTTACTCAATGACATAAATCAATAATAATATAACACATCTTCATGTTTTTAGAGCATTTTCAACAACTAAAATGCCTTTTCACATCTTCAGAATACATGTCAGTTGGGTTTAGGGTTTCCTTGATTTCTTGCTCAATTTCTCTAAGCTAGCCTTAAGTTTTATTTTGTAAAACCCTTGTGCAATTAGTAGTGAGCCGCCTACCTCTAATTTCTGTAGAATAATGTTGTAATCTTCCAACCTGGAATTTGCACACATGAGTAGTAACTTCAACACACTCTTTTTATCTTGCGCGCACACCCTTAATCTTGACCATTAATTTTATTTTATTAATTATTTCATCTAACGGCTATGAAACTAGAGGAATGTATATGAGGGAAGAAAATATATCTGAAGCTTCCAAAAAAAAAATTGAAAGTATATCTGAAAATTTGCACATCTCTCTTCTAGTTTGTGTTTTTAGCCAAACTACACCAAAAAGTGAAGAATAAGCAGTACTAGACAAATCGATTATATATTATCTTTTACGTTACAAATTAAATTAAACACAAAATCATGTATGATACAGGAAATCACAAATAAGCCGGAGTCCAAAACAAAGGATTTTGGGTGGTGCCCTATGATTTAAAAGTGTCGTTGTCAGTGTTCTTAGGGCAGGTACCAAACGTAAACATGGTGCGTGGAGCATGTAACTAACTGGTTTAATAAGCTAGCTATACCATTGAATTATGAAATGAATATTAACTCCATTATTGATCACCACATCAAGTCAACAACCACTAGTTTTTAAGGCACCAACAAGTTCGCAATTCGACAGCTAATATATCCAACCAAACTCAAATTATGATGATATATATGTGACTGATTTTGGGATTCAGTATCATATGATTCATCAATTATCATGTTTAATTGCTTAGTTATATCATGTCAATAGTATTTACAGTTCATTTGGGTATTTTGCTCAGCTTGTATGTAATGTGACCGAGAGCAGAGTCGCCCTTGAGATATGAAGTGCTAGCTAAAGCCGTGAAATATTATAGTAAATGAAATTTTATGCTGTATTCTTTTGAAGTTCATCCGCTTAGTGAAATTAGCCTACCACGCTAAACAAAAAATTAGTCTATACATACAATATAGTCTACTCTACCTTAAAAGCTTATAAAACAACCCCACTTCGGTCAAAATGCCTGGCACCGCATTTGAAATTAAAGTAGGAGGTATTGGGTCCAACTTTCTACCTCAAACCGTTATATAAACTTGCTAAGTTATGCCCTAATCCCAAAGATTACTGGAACCAGATTCCACGTTAAATAGTTGGAACCAAATTTCTGGATATCAACAGGATGTGATAGCCTAGTTGGTCCGTTTCATTAGCTTATCTGATCAGAGTCGTTGAGTTTATGACCAGACTTCTGAAATACTTGTATTCCGATGTACCTTATTTTGATCAAAAAAATTCATATGGTCCCACACCAACTATTAATGCTTGCCACATGTTTTGGCTCAAAGTTTGTTCCATATCATTGGTTCAAACCTAAATTAGGACGAAGATAGATCACTTTAAATTAAATAATTGCATTAATGATGTTGGCAATTGCCATCGATCATTAACGTTGATTCGGATGTTAGTTATCTTTTTTATCCAATTAAATAAAGAACATGAAGAAGTCTCACATGATAACCAGTTCATATGATCAAAGCTGATATCGCAGTTAAGCCACAGCATTATATGCAAATATATATACATTATAATTCGTGTGCGTATACATATGAGTTAGAATTTAGGGACACTCATTTTTTTATAAACATATTAATATTTATAGGGTATATTTCATAATATATTTTAACGATCCAAATCGTTAATATTCTAATACATTATTTATAAATTATCTTTGCAAAAAAATAAACAAATCCAAATTAAACTATTAAGACATTCGTTTAGTGAAGAAAATGGACAAATATGTTTCTGCAAAGAAAAACTAAATTCAATCCAATGGTTATATAGTTTTAGATTTGAGTATTTTTTAGTAAAAATGATATTTGAGAAAAAAACATAAAAAATAAATTGTTTGGATCATTGAAATATATTATGGAGTGAACATCATAAAAACGTGTATAAAAATATGTGGCAAAATATGCCTCAAGATCCAAACCTGACTTCCGATCTCGTGTTACAAGTATATATGGTTAATTTGGGTGTTATTTGATTCTGTGGAGACCTCCCAGCTCAGCTAGGGATCTGTGAACATATGGTACGCAGGCAGTGGTTTCCAAAGCAGGCAAGTTCTTTTGATCCGAGGCATCGGTTCCATATAAAAGTCGACGAGGGTTCCGCTGACACTTGTAATTAATTAAGAGCTAACTTCTGAATAATTAAGTTAATCGGAGAAGTAAAACATTACTTCATCTACCAGCCATATCTACAGCCATAATACGGTGTCACCTATATCTATATGTTTCGTCCAAAAAAAGTATCCATATGCATGCATGCCATGCAGCGTGCATGCGGAGATATTGGAGTATGAATAGTTTGTGTTTAAAGTTAAAATGATAAAGAATTCTCTGTATGTACAATAAAAAGGAAAAAGAAAAGTTTTACAGTTGATTATCAAGGAAATTCTAATATCCGTTCAAGATTCGAAAAATGTATCATAATGAGTGTGAGGAAGAATTTATGTGACATTCATTTAAATGGAAAACATGTTAAAATTAAGTTAATTTAAATGTGAGGGTGAGTAATAGTAGATTGAATTCAAAGTTCGAAACCCTTCTTTAATTCAAAAAGAAAGAAAAAAAAAACATGTGAAATATGAATAAAGTGGAGAGTAACTCATGACATGCATTCAAATGAAAAATGCATGTAAAATATATTATTGGAATTAACATGTTGTGGGTTGGAAAGCTCTCTTTTCTCTCTGAAAATCCTTCCACTCCTGCTCTGATCTCAACGATTGCCGTTTTGCGAGTTGGTGGCACGACTCTTCCGACGTTCTTCGTCGATTCCTTGGTATTTATCACCATTTTCCCTCCTTTTCTATTTGTTCTCTCTCATTTCCTTCCTGTCTTCCCTAGATTCACATTGCACAGCCCCTTGCGGTATTGTTATGCCAGAAAATTTGAACAAAATGTGGTACAATTATTTTTATCATTATTTAATATCATCTCTAAAAAAATTTATTCAATTTAAGTATTGTAATCATCATATAAATCAAACAATAGAAATGATTCGTTTCGATTAAACCTTTGTATGATAAAATAATAAAGAATGTAACTTTATTGGAGCTGAGCAATATTGTATTTCTCAACTTTCATTATTATTTTATGAATAATGTTATAAAAATTAAAATTTTAAATTGATTTTATAAATCATTTATGTAATTTTTAATGATTGAATTATTAATTAAAAATTAATTAAAATACTTATTTTTTATTAATAACATATTATTTAATTTTAAAACTTGATCACTCTAGCATAACATTATTTTATACCAAGAAAAACAAACGGTGGGTTGGCCAAATTAATGAAGGAGGAGCGTACTTGACACTAACAGAAAAGAAGAGAACAAAATATGTATCGCAGGAGAAAAGGTAATGAATGAGTGATTGAAAGGCTGCCAACCAAATGTGACTAAATAATTAGAACTGGAGACTCGAGCTGGAGTAGGAAGACAGCTTTCAGCTTTTGGATAGACTGGAACACAACCCCAAAAAGAAGTCTTTTCTACTATTAATAAAATAAAATAAAATTAATGAAAACAGATTGAGAATTTTAAGTTTTACTGTTTTAGTTAAAATGATAAAAATATATTATAAATAAATAGTATCATGAGTGATTCTTAAAATAAAAATATTTTTTTTGTTAAAAGTAAACATTATTAAGAATGTTTCATTTAAACTCTCAATAAAATAAAGATAATACTATTCACACATCCCCTTTTTATCGCACACGTGTTTATTAATTTTTATCTATTTATATTCTTCAATTTATTCAATTCGATGGTTGAAAATTAATAATGTATAAGAAGTAAAAGTACCTTAAAAACATATATAAGAGGAATTGAAGAACAATATACGTAGCACGAGTCATGTGACATTTTGTGTAAATAAAATAAATATATTCGAACATAAATTTATACATCTTTTTATCTTATTGGAATAGAATGTCAACATATAGAATAAAATCATAAAGGAATTGAAAAACAATGTACATAGAATGCATTCATCATCATATAACGTTTTTTATTAATAAAACAAATATATACGAACATAAACTTATACATCTTTTTTATTTTATTAGAATAGAACGTGAACATGTAGATAAATCCTTACCACGTAAATCTTCTAGCACAACGCAAATTCACAATAGATACATATAGAGGATTATTCAACACATCACAAATTGACACATACTATGCTATCAACAATCCGAAACTAGCTAGCTAGTGGATTTGAAGGGGATTTGACAATATATCATATAAATGTTTTGAATTATTATGTTAGATTGAGAGGATTCATGTCATGTGCTCAGGCTACTATTGCTGCTCACTGCAGACCATCCACATGTTGTTGTTCTAAATTGATCTACTCATGTGCACCCCAATCTCACCCGCCGATGATTCTTTCTTTCTTCCATCCTCTCCTTTTTTATTTGTTTTTTCTTTGGCTTTTTCCTCACTTTCCAAAACCAAAACCCTCCCCCATATTCTTATGTTGTGTTTGGTTTAGTCGTCAAGCTAGGGTTTTTTTCCTTTTCTTTTTGGGATTTTTGTGCAAGAAAAACATTCTCGTCGGATTCTTTTCATAAAACATGACACATCCATCCATGCACATTGTTCATCTCCGGTTTTGAAAACTTCTCACTGCAACCAACACACCACCACGCATCGCAAGATCCATTTCCAATGCCGAGTTGCTCTAACTCACTAATTTGTTAACTACGTAATCCTAAACAAAGAAATAAAAATAAGAAAAACTTATCCTGGAATGAAGCTGTATTCACCCTAGATCAGTAGAGAGCTATGTATCTATAGAGCTTGTGTCATCATCCCATTAGGGAAACTGAAAAGCACTGACAAGTCGTCTGCACGAGGAAACTCCAAATACGAGCACATATATTATATATCATTATACAGTGAAATCATATTTTTAAAAAAAGAATTTTTAACAAAAAAAAAAAATTTGGTATTGTTCATTTTAACTAAAAATCATATTTTTACACTCAAAATTAATTTTGATATTATTTATTTTATTTTTATCGACATTTTAAAAAAAAGAATTTTTAACAAAAAAAAATTTGGTATTGTTCATTTTAACTAAAATCATATTTTTACACTCAAAAATCAATTTTGATATTTTTTATTTTATTTTTATTGTTAAAACTTAAAGTTTTCAAATTATTTTCATTAATTTTTTTAAAAAATATATTCTTTTACATGTATAATATCATATTATATTATTACTTCGTGTTTCGATTACCATAAAAAAAATCTCCCCCGCACGTGCGTTACAAATATCTGTGCTTATTTCTCCCTTTCACTTTATTTTATAATTTTTAAAGTTGATCTTTAATAACAAAAGCCTGTGCTCTGGACTCTGCACTTTGCACTTGACGAAACCAGTTCCATGGTGGTTAGGGTAAGAAATAAAGAAAACAAAATACCCATGAGTATGGAGTTACAATTTCCCCAATGCCCTAGCTAGGTTTTCGAAAGAGACTTTCCTGCACCGGGACGATAAGATAATGATATAGATATTAAATTTATAGATAAAATTGTACAAAATGAATTATATGGAAGTTGATGATTTAATTGTATTAATTGTAAATAAACGTTTTTATTTTTATTGATAACATATTATTTAATTTGCAAGTTTTATCTATAAATTTATTCTTCCTAACATTATCCAAAGTTAAAACTTATACACAAATTATTGCATATTATTTTTCCTCCTTTTGCATTACTCTTTTTATTTTGTACTCTTTAATTTAATTTTATTTTGTTTGATATAAAAGTCTAAAGTAAAAATAGATGTGCATTGTGGGAAAGAGTGCATAAACAATTCTCAATATTTTGTTACTCTTGAGTGTCATGGTAATCCTAAGGCGTGTTATCGAAATGAAAATGAGGAGTGAGATTCCGATTACATATTATTTTTGTGTTTATTAAGATATGAAGGAATTAAAACTGTGTAGAGCTCAAAAGAAAAATGGAATTCAACTCCTCCTTTTGGAGGAATTGGATTCCTTGGTGAGAGGTGGTAATTGAATTCCTCTGGGAATCAAGAATGCATGAATTCTACACATTATACCCCTACATCTTTTATAAAATGCCAAGTTTGCCTCGGGTGTATTTATAGCAATTTGGAGAAACGCTTAATTGTGGAACGAGATTACAACAAAATAAGTCTTTTGAGGAAAAAAGTAGTTTGGAATTTTTTTTTTTTTAACAAACAATATTATCTATATTAAGAGAGCGTAGGCTTAGCTTCACAATAGACTAGCAATAGCGTGGTTCAAATTCGTCATTGGAGATAATCGAACCTTAGACTTCTCACTTACAAGTGAAGAGAAATATCACTAAACCGCATTTTGGAAAAATGCTTAGTTAAATCATTTCCTTACTCATCGCTATTTGTTTTATAGGTGCGACTGTAATATTGGCATGAGATGTTGTTAGCTAATTCATGTTAATAGTATACTTTAGCTCAATGAGAGATCCAAAAATTATACTTCATTGTATTTAAATAAAGGTTTAAAACTTTTTCTACAGAAATATTGTGCGTAGGCGTAGCTAAGAGAAATTCGAATTTAGTCCAGCAAAGATTTTTTATTGAAACATATCTTCGACAGCGTAGTGGGCTTTCCGATAGTTGGTGATACAAGCATTTGACACGTGTTGAATTTGACTAAGATCCACCGAAGAGACATTTCGTTGAATAGTTGGTGGCCAGTCTCGAGTCCTATACCAGATAGTCATAGTACCCTATAAAAGCAACTCACTTCTAAAAAATACAATGATTCAAAATTTATTTAATCCACTCAAATAAATAATAATTGATCACAATAAATAGTAATTAACCAAATACATCTTCATCCTCTAAAAAATGAGTTGGGCCAAAGTTTAGTCAATTCATATTAAAATATTAATTTTTTATAAATGACACACCCCGATCGAGATCAGGGCATGCTGGCCGTCACGTGGAAGTAACGTAACCATGTGCATAGTGCGGAAGCTAATAAAATAATAATATAAATAGTACGAATAGATAAAAACTAGTCTTACATAAAGTAATAACAACAAGTGCAGCGTAAGTGTGATGCTAAGTTCAGAGCATAAAGCCTAAAGCAGTCCGGGAGAAAATGACGCAACAAAAGTACACCCGAAGGTGGTCCTACGCTGGTGATCGTCTGTCAGATATGTCGGGAAAATCCTCAGGGAAACCACCAAACGTGCTAGCTAACTAGAACCTGGAGGGACGCAAAACAAAAGCGTGAGTGGGCAAAAACAAAGCTTTTCGAAAACCATTTAATAAATAAGTTCTAACCCCTCGCCGTAAAACCTGTATACTTCCCAGAAAATAGATATATATATATATATATATATATATATTTATATGCCAATCATGCTCAAGAATAAACTATGCCAAAACCTCAAAATGAAATGCAAGTGCTCAGATAATATCGCATCAATATCATTTAAACTGTCAGCCGGAGTCACCTAACGTGACCTGTACGGCTGAATCTAGAGCTCAAATCTCAATCTCAGTAACTAGACCTGCACACGAGTCGGAACCACCTAAAGTGGTCTGTACGACAAGCCTAGGTGTAACATATATATACGCTCAAGTGCTACGATCACGTGAAGGCTGTGCGAATAATCGCGGGTCACCTACGAGTCGGAACCACCTAGAGTGGTCTGTACGACAGGACTGTGCACCTAACTTGGATCCAAGCTGAGCGTGTGGTGCGGGAGGTGAACATCACGTGAAGGACTGTGCCCAACTCTGGGCGGGAGCACTAACACCGGGGGTGCAGGTTATGAGCTCTCTATGCATTTAAAATCACTACTGAATGTAAACATAAATCACAACTCACCTGGCACTTACCTGTGCGTCCGCATCACCAATACACACACATATATAAATGCAACTAATCATGTGTAACAAACGGCAATATAATTTATGGCATATAACGAATAAACGTTTTAAATCAATTTCTGGGAAAATATAAGTATATAGGTATATACGGAAAACCAAAAGCCCACTCACTGGTAAGTTGAAGGGTCGTAACCCCCTGCCTCGAGTGACCACGCTCGTCCTCGGGATAGGATTCACCTATATGCGAAACAACTATAAAAACGTTAATTTTAAAGCACATAACCAAACTTAAGAAATAACTTCTCATACAATGCTCAAATGAGGTGTATGAATACACCAACGTGATCTACTCAACCTCAGGATCATCCCCATATTTTTAAAATAATTTTTCACCGCTGCACGCGCCCCCACGCGCTGGCCAAGGCACGGCCACACGCGCCGGCCACGCGTAGGCACGTGCCTGGCACGCTGACGGCGTCAGTTAACGCCGTCAGGAATATTCCGTTATCTTTAACAGATTCCGTCAATGGCGTTAGGAATATTCCGTCCAAACTGACGGAATATTCCGTCGTCTTCTCCAGCGAGACTCCAGCGCCGGAAAATCGGGAAATTTTCAAATCGTGATATCTTTTTCGTTTTTCAACCAAATTTCACAAAATTGGTACCAAAATGAAGCTTACAACGAGAGGAACAAGATCATACCACTTTCAAGTGCTAAAATTCACGAAATCTCGCCTGGAAAATACCCCAAACTTCGGCCAACCTCGAAACTCGTGATCCCGACGTCCAAAACCTTCAAACGAACCACCCCGAGCCTCCTAAGGACCTCACCAAGCTTCCTACAAGCTTGAAATTCCCAAAAACATAAGAAATTACGTGTGCATGAACAGTACCCAAAATTGGGTATCCCGAGTTCGACGTGAAAACGAAGGTATTCTTACCTGAAATGGGTATGGTTGGACTCCAATGAACCTCACGAGCATGGATATGTACTTTATTTCTTCGATCTGTGAAGGTTTGGTGTGTTTGTGTGTGTGTCCGTACACATGGGTAGGAAATGGGAAGGGAAGGGAACTCGGGATAGGGTGCAGGGATAAGGGAAAAGGGTGCGGGGTGTAGGAGAGTGTGTGTGGCCCAAAACATGCCAACAAAAACCCAAAAACATACACACAACGAAAAATCACATTAGGGGCAACATCGTCTTTTCACGCGTACGTTTTAAAATTTTCGGAACGGGCTGTTACAATAAATAATTAAAAAATAATTTTATTTTTAATTTCAGATAGGATTTTTTTAACTATTCTTGTCACGCCGCGTGTTATTATCTGAAAGTACTATTTTTGTAGATAGATCTCCAATAAGATTTTGAACCAATCCGTCGTGCCACGTGTCACTATCTTTTTATAATCATTTCGAATAGATTTCGATAAGATTTTCAACCACTTATGTAGTGCCACATGGCATTATCCACAAGCTCATCCTTTCTTTCTTTTTTTTTCTTTTTTTTTTTATCCATATAAACCCTACATTCATCCTAATTCATACACCAAACTCCAACAAGCTCATAATCCTTCTTCATCATTTTTAAATTTTGAGTTCTTACAACGTCTTCTTCAAGGAGATTGTATGAAATCGATGAGCAACAGAAAAAATTGTTGGCTGAACAGGAAGAATTGTTCAATCTCGAGAATGGTGGAGATGAGGCGTTCGTAATGGAAGAGGATGATGAACATATAAGTCCATATTGGGTCAATGGACATAAATACGACGGAGCATACTACTTAGCAGACGACATTTACCCAAGGTGGACATCGTTTGTCAAAACAGTGCCACATCCATAAAGTGAAAGGGAAAAACACTTCGCAATATGTCAAGAGGGGTGTAGGAAAGATGTGGGGCGTTGTTTTCATATCCTGCAAGCTCGTTGGGCGATTGGCAGGCCTGCTATCAGATTGTTTGATGTAGAGACTTTTCGATCCATCATAATGACGTGTATCATTCTCCACAACATGATTATGGAAGATGAGTATGATTATGATGTAATCGATGAATACGAGCCGGACACGATGAACAATTCTAGAACATATATATATTGTGCTCATGACCGCACCGAAGATACCATGCAACACCAGCCATTGGAAAAGGGATAGACGGTACAATTAATTGATCATTGAACGGTACACTTCAATGCAACAACCATACATGCACTTAAGTCGTCAAAGTGACTTGATTGAGCACATGTGGGGATTGAAACAAGGTAAAGAAACTTGAAAGGAGTTTGTGGTCGAAGAATAAAGTTCTTAGTTTATTTGGTGTGTTTTTTTTTAAGTTTTATTTGGTGTGTTTTTGTAATTTTTTTTGGTGTGTTTATGTAATTTTATTTTGTGTGTTTAAATAAAGTATTGTTTGGACCCAAATTTACACTAGCGGTTCATGCAATTAAGGCTGTTGAGTAAGCATAGCTTCACACCGTCGGATAAAAATGAAGATAATTTTATTATTGTCAAAAGATAATATTATGATTTTTTTATCATAATAATTATGATAAATAATGAATTATCTTGTACAAGATAAACGTGATGCAAATAATATCTCTAAACTGCAGTTCACAATTAATTGGGGATATTCGACATATTGGTGTTGGCAGATTCACGTGGCAATACAGTTACTACTAGATTAGTTTCGTGCAATTAATCCATGCATGGGATAAAGGGGAAATTATGAAATGGTGATGTGATTAGGATGACATCTGAACAAAAGAGTAGGCTTCAACCTATGGACACATTGGGAAGAGTCCATTAGCACAATGATAGTGACATGGTGATCTCTTGACCATGGATCACATGACGATGGGATAAAGCCATCATTGTTTGGTCACATGTGGTCAATTAAAAAGAGATAATTATGGAGTTTTTTCCAATAATTATCAAGAAAAGATCAAAGGAATACCCTCCATATGTGCTTGGGAACGGCTAAATAAGGATTGTTCAAAGTTGTTTATAGCATGGGTTTTATAGCGTGTCATCAAGCAAATATCCAACCCTATAAATATAAAGTGGTAGACAACAGTAAAGCCCTCCAATTCAACACACAAACTGCCATGCGCAAACTCTCGCTCTACGCGAAACCTTTCAACAACTTTGAGATTTTTATTTCTTTTTCCCGCCGACATATCTTCAGTTTGGATAAACAGCACTGTGAAGGCAACTAGTGACACCTTCAGTTTGGATAAACAACACTGCTGCCGTAGAATGCGGAGCACCTTCAATTTGGATAAACAGCACTGTGTCGAGGTTGACTGGTTATCTATCCAAGTCTCAACCAAGAAGGATTTTCGTGTTCTTGTTGGCAGAGATTATCTCATTAGCCTTATCGGCGAAGTGATGTGTTACAGATTACTGGGCTCGGCACATTGAACGCCGAATTGTGTCATGATTGGATATTTTCACAAGTAAGTTTTAGAGTTCAGCATTCTGACGGCCGAACCACATTTACCATCAAGACATACATCTCTTTTGAGTACTTATGTCCGTATAGTTTGGCGCCGGTTCGGCATGCTTATACTCTTACGAATATTATCACCGTGACCGAACTTGGCACCGACGATCCGTGAACTTCGCAAGACTAGCACCCTTGTTTTCAGGCTCTAGAACCCGAAGGTCGAGACGTGTTCCTTCCTCGGTCGCAGTCGCAAGATCAAGAAGTCAGCAGGGCGCTCAACGCAACATCAACACATTTTACTCCTCGGCCGATCTCAGCAGACGAGTTGGCACGCCCCGCACATAACCGAAGGACGTAGTTAGCTCATTAATTACTTGGCCTGCGAGTCACGTAGGCTTGGTAGTTTTTAAGGTTAACAAGTACTAAAAATAAATAAGAAATTACATAAAGTACTAAAAATAAATAAGAAATTCCATAAAGTCAGAGTTACTAGGATATGTGGTGCTAGGATCTTCGTTGCTAGGATATGTGTACCTAGAACCCCCTCAACTTGTTCCCTTGTTTCTTGCACGCCTTATTCGCATCACGCCCTTTTTTTTTTTATGTCCAAAAATATTTAGAATTCGGAGACATTCTTACTAAAGGCTTGTTTATAGTATCACGATTTGCTTGAGCTATCATTTCTGCTCTAAGCATCTCCATTTCTCAACTTCTCTTTGTCTCTCATTAGTCGCATCATGTCTCTCAGTAGATGCTAAGATTGTTTGCATAGTCGTAGCTTTTGCCTTATCTCTAGCCACATCCTGTGCCATGGTCAGTTCACCTTGGCGAGCAAGGTCATCCATATATTTTGTGTAGTCATTCTTGGAAGAACTCTTTTTTTTCTTTGGCGCCTTTTTACCTTGAGGCCGTAGGGACCGATGAGTCGGCTCTGGCACTACTTCAGGCAGCCCTTCCTACTATTCACATGTGTCGCATTCCTATTGGTCTGGGTCTGCTTCTAGCGAACCATGTAGAGGGATGCCGTGCATGACAACTTATGGACCGGTTGGCACATGTTTGTATCTGGGACAATCTTTGACAACATTCCAACATTCCCACATTCCCATATGGTGAATGATTTGTTTTTGTTGTTCACATTGTACCATGCTTGTGTTTGAAGTGTCTATAAAATGTGGGATAAGACAATATTATAAAATGTGGGTGTAATACAAATAAATAAATTAAAATATTGATGCGGGTGGGATACAAATAAATAAATAAAAATATTGTCACCTGATCCACAAAAGTTCTAACACTACTCAAATTAGTGGAAGCCTAAGAGAGGCTGTTTTTCAAACAAGTAAGCGAGTTGTTGAGTTTTTTTCCAACGACCTTGAAGACCTTGACTACTTCTTGCGTCTTTTCCAAGCCTTTCGCAAAACGTTGTAGTAATTCTACTCCAAAGTTCTCGCAACTACATCTCATTACTCGTAAGCAGGTCATGAGTAATTTGAACCCAGCATTCACACAACATAACATCTTCGATGACCGTCCAAGTAGCCATTTTTTGCACACAAAAGTATATGAAAGCTTTGGTTCAAAGTGTTGAAAATATTGAAATGTGATGTAAGGTAGAAGATGATGGTTAGGTGAAAAAAATAATAAAGTTTTGTTTTATTTTTTCTGTATTTTTAACTAATTTTTATTAATTTGGACCGTTGGATTTGAAAAAGATTGAAATCTAGCAACCCAAAATTGGACACGTGACCAACGGTAAGAATTTTGACATTTTTTTTAATGTTTTTTGGCTGAAAATCATGGACCGTTGATCTAGGAATCGGACGGCCCTGATATTGCCACGTCGTTAGCCGTTGGGTTTGAAATTCAAAATTTTTTGACAGTTGGAAATCCAATGGTTCAGAAAACTAGCCGTTCGAAATCTAATGGCCGAAGACTCGCCACGTGGCCCATGTCCTGCGCCCCTTCAGTGCGCCTACAGCGGTAGAGCCCGTAGTCTGTTTGTTGTCAGGAAAACGCACGTGATGCAAAAAAAAAAAAAAAAATCAAGCCTTCGCGGACGCTAACATGACGTCAGATAAGCCGGTTCCTCACTCAATCTATTTTGGGCAGGCCTACAAACTGGCTTGGACTTTGGGCTGGTCTATTTTTATTTTTAGGGGTGGAGGGGTTTTTTTGGGTGCCAACCTAGTTTTTTAGGCTTTGGGCCAACCTCTTAGAGAGGGCTGGAGTTTCTCTAAGAACCTTCTCAACCATATTTTTTGAGCTTCTTGCTAGATATTCCATAACCGAAAAACTTTTCCTTGTTAAATACATCTTATTTATATTATAACATGTGAATTAATAAGATGATTAAACCGTGCCATCATTACACTAAACATTTAGTCGGTGTCTTATTTTGATTCCACAATTGCCAATTTTAACAACCCATTATTGTTTACCGACACATTGCTCCAATAGAGGCAAGCAGTTGCCAATTTCACTCAAAGAGCTAGCTGTGTTCCAAGTAGATGACAAAGACAAAATGTGCTAAAAGAGACTCGCTTTTCTCCATACCAAACCCACCTACTGCAGTATATTGCAGTTGCCATCGGCCACTAGCCAGCCTCTCATTTCTGATTGGCCACAAAAGATAAAAAAAAGAGCCAAAGAGGAGTTTTTTTTTTTTTTTTTTTTTTTACTCAGGACATTAGATGTATAACATGTGTTATAATATAAGTGGATAAATATTAAAAATATATCTTACAAAAAAGAGCAAGTTGTTGACATGTTACACTGCCAGCGTCAAAGTGGCAATAATAAAATGATTGGGAAAAATTAACACATGTCATTGTAGTATTACATCATAATAATTTTCTCTTGAAAAAAGAGTTATATCAGTCACGTGGTTTATATTATAACACATGTTTTACCATTTTGTGATGTAAATATGCATAAAATTTCTCTTGAAAGAGTCAAATTTTAACAACAACAATAAAAATTAGGCTAATTGAATTAATAGTCACGGTGGTAATTGATTAGTCGGAGGATAACCTATGCGGTAAAAAAATTAAGAAGATTTAAGTTCCTGTGATGAAGTTTATTAGAATTTAAGCCTAAAATTAAAAATTTGATCAAGGCTCACATATAATAAGAGTTGAGAGAATTTTCAATTTTAGGCCTAATCTTAAAAGATGGGTTTAATCCTAATTTTACTACATGTACTATCTTTGCCACTATCTTAGGCCATCTCCAACCGAAGGGTCCAGAGGGTCGAAAATAGCCCGAAAATCATCTCCAACCGAAGGCTAGGTCAGATGGCTCGTGGAATTTGAGAGGCCCCCATGGAATCTGAAAGGGCTGGAGGGTTGGCGAGAAATTTTTTTATTCCTGTCGGTTATAACCGATAGAAATGCTTAAGCTAAAATTCAAATAGCCGTTGCATTTGAATTTTTTTTTTAATAGGTTTTTTGGGCTAATTTTTTTTAATTCTTAAAAATTCTAATTTTTTTCCCATAAATACCTAAATCATTCATTCACCATTCCTTTTAATTTAATTTGTAGTTTTTATATTTAATTTGTATTTTTTTAAATTTAATTCATCGTTTTTAAATATAAGTTTTAGTTTTTAAATTTAAGTTGTTGTTAGATTTGAATTTAAGTTGTTATACTTTTTAAATTTAAATAATAAATTATGTTTGACCATTTGACGCTCGGTTGAATACAGTTTTTTGTGATAAGGCTAAAATGAGCCCTATAGGCTTTTGGCCCTTGGTTGGAGACGGAGGCAAATATGGACTTATACTTTTATTAAAATATTAACATTTTAGAGTGCCAGATGACGAAAATGAATTATCTGACCGACCTTCTTGGAAATAACCTTATCACCCTTAATGCAATTAGGCCTAAAAATTAATTTCAAACGCATCCTTTTATCTTTCGCCTGAAGTCCAATCCGCTCTGCCAAAAGAAAAATAATTGAACAGCTGTAGTGCTACGAGCAATATATAATAATCTCATTAATAATTAATTAATTAAATTTTCCACAGGTTAAAAATTTTGAACAGAACACTCTTGAATTATGAAATGCAGATAAAATCCCCGCTACAAATAGGGCTGCCCCCCTCTCATTTTTCCTCATCACACCTCAAAGTCTCTCTCTCTCTCTCTCTGCTGGAGGTAATGCTCTAGAATCTTGAAGAACACTCCTTTCAATCCTTTCAAGTTTCAAGCTTTTACTAATATGGTGTTCTGGGAACATTTTTTTTTTTTAAATTTTTTTGTGCAGAGAAAATGGCTTCTTGCAAACAATGGACTGTGTTTTTGAGTTTGCTGTGTTTGGCCTCTGCAACAATGGCAGCTCCCCTGAAAACGCCGGTTGCGGTGCCGTTCGGCAGAAACTACATGCCCACTTGGGCATTTGATCACATCAAGTACTTCAATGGAGGCAATGAGATCCAGTTGCATCTCGACAAGTACACAGGTACAAAAAGGAACAAGTAAAAGCACTTATATTATTAGTAGCGCTTAAGCGTTAACCAGTTAGTAACTTAATACAGCGGTAAACACTCGCTTGACAGTTAATGTTATGGAGGCTTACTAAAAATTGGTTTTTAATTGTTTGAAGGTACTGGCTTCCAATCGAAAGGAAATTACCTGTTCGGCCACTTCCATATGCAAATTAAGATGGTTCCTGGGGACTCTGCTGGAACTGTTACTGCTTTCTATGTGAGCATTTTTCTCGATTTCTTTCATTTTTTGCTTAATAATATTCCTTTTGTTTCCCAAATACTTTTGAAATGGGCATTGAGCTCAAATGATTTACGCTTGCTATTCAGCTGTCTTCGCAAAACAGCGAGCACGATGAGATCGATTTCGAGTTCTTGGGGAACAGGACAGGGCAGCCCTACATTCTGCAGACCAATGTGTTCACAGGAGGAAAGGGGGATAGAGAGCAGAGGATTTTCCTCTGGTTCGACCCCACTGCAGCTTACCACTCCTACGCTGTCCTCTGGAATCTCTACCAGATTGTGTAAGTTCTTTCTCCCTTCTTCAACCCTGTTTCTAAACTCCTCTGTTTTTATGAACATTTTTTTCTCTTGATTTTCCTTCGATATTTTCATTCGTACCGTGACGAAGAGGAAAAAACGACGTTGAAATTTAACGAAAAAATAAGATAATGTGACTTTTCGTTAAATTTCATCTTTTATTTAATTTTTTATTTAATTCTTATCGTTAAAAATTTATTTTATCTTTTATTTAATTTTTATCGTTAAAATTTTTTAAATTTTTTTCATTAAATTTTCTTTTAATTTATGCTATTTCTAATCCTGGTGACCCTCAAAACATTAGAACAAAGTTGTTTTGTGTGGAAAATAACAAGTGCAATGATTTTAACCCTCTAGTTTTCTCTTTTTATCTTATTTTTTTTTCCTTTTAATTTTTTCAATTTAAACCCGAGTGAATAGTGCAGTTTGAAAAAATGTTAACAGAAATCATTACATCTCTTGCATTATTCGTTGTGTAATTACGATCACGTGACGGGTACCGTAAAGATAATAAATTATAGACTCCTTCCACCATCATTACATTTGCACCAAACTCATAGAGTTCAAAATTTCCAACCGTTTAAAGAAAAAACAAAGTCCAGCAAACCCTAGTAAATCAAAGCTTTTCAATTTTAAATTTCCGACAAAATTTGACCAAATGTGGATTTTTAGGGATAAGGGTACTCTCCGGATTTGTTTATGGGGATTGAGAAATTCAATTAATTGTGTTTATTTATCGTATATTGTATGATCAGTTTTCGTTACTTACTATTTATATTCAATTTTAAATTTTAAATTCAAAATAATTTCTAATTGCACGATGAACGGACACGCTTAATTGATCTTCTGGCTCCCATAAAGGCGACCAAGAGAGGATCTTATTCCGGTTTTCAGTATTATGTTGACCAAAAAGTCCAAAACTCGTGCAATTTTTCAACAGACAAACATTGAACTTTGGTCACCAAATTATTGAGGGGGAATCTCCACTTTTTTCTTGCCTTTTCTTTTACTTTTTTCATACATTTTTTGTTTTTGGTCGAAACAATTTTTTGATATAAATTCAATGATTTTATCGTGTTTGGCCATTTTGAGCAAAATTCGTATGTGGCTGACGCGTCCCGCCATGTCATGCAAAATCAGATTCCTCGTGGACGACGTACCAATCAGGGTGTTCAAAAACTGCAAAGATTTGGGTTTGAAATTCCCATTTAACCAGCCCATGAAGCTCTACTCCAGCTTGTGGAACGCAGACGACTGGGCCACCAGGGGTGGGCTGGAAAAGACCGATTGGTCCAAGGCCCCGTTCATCGCCACGTACCGGGGCTTCCACATCGACGGCTGCGAGGCCTCCGTCAACGCCAGGTTCTGTGACACACAGGGTAAGAGATGGTGGGACCAGAGGGAGTTCCAAGACCTTGATGCTCAGCAATGGAGGAGGCTGAGGTGGGTCCGCCAGAAATACACCATCTACAACTACTGCACTGACCGAGTCCGATACCCTACTATGCCACCAGAGTGCCAGAGGGACAGAGACGTATAAGGTTACAAACCGACCGAACTATGATAATGTTATGTAGCTACCGCGCATCTCGTGACGTTGTGTCCGTCGCATTAAGATTATAACCGCTTTGTCTCGTTAAACAGAGTGCACCGATTGATTGGGGAAGGAGATGACACGTACTCAGTGTTATTGCGTATTCCATTGTTTTTACTATCGATTCACGCGTGTTGATTGTATTGTCCATTATCCGTATGAGTGTTATTATCGTTAATTCAGTTGTTATTATAAAGTTCTATTAAATTATTATAATAAATCTTTATAATAATATATTGTTTCTGTGTTCTCTTTAATATGGGCGGATTATTAAATAATTATAAGATCTAATTAAGTTGATCCACGTAGCGTGGATTCATGTGAGCACATGGTTTTTTTCTTTCTTTCGATGGTTACAGTGGCCTTGATTGATTCCCCAGCAGCAAGATTTGAGTAAAAGGTAAAATTATTGAATTCAAATCCCTTCCAGATCTGTGTCTAATGTCGGGAGACTTAGAAATTCGGACCATTCATTTTAAAATTTACGGCCATCATAGTTTTATCTCACTGACCATCTCATACACATCGAAAGTTGGAGATCTCTTTCTTCCAGGAACGCCCAGATCTATGGGTTCACTGAGTCCGGACTCCGAGATTCGAAATGAATCTCGTTTCAAAATTATTGGTCCGTGTGGCAAGAGACAGATGGGTCGGTGTGTTTTCGTCCACAAGCATGAGGCCACGAGGAATTGCTCGTACTTTGAAATGTCTGGAAGGTATTTTCTTTAGACATAAATAGAAATTGTTGGATAAGGTGGTCTCTGCTGTTTCAAAATTATTTGATGCCTTCAAGATGATCTCTTACGACTCTAGTAAATAAAAAAGGAGTACAAATAGCAAGACAGCTCGAGATTTGGAAGGAATATAAATATTCTGTTTAAGGGCAAGAAATTTGTTTAACTCACATATTACGTGATGGTTTTTAGTATTGTAAGATTAGTAAAGAGATGCTTATGCGAGAATATAACACAAAATTAGTCGTTACATTACATTTGATGTTCTTCCTTTTGAAGTTGCGAGAGTATTCAACACAAAACTACTTACTATGTGATCATATGCGGTTAGTTGTATCCGAATAGAACAATTTTGTTATGTACTTTGGGTTACTCTAAACTAATCTAATCTAGGAGGAGAAGAGTTCGAACTTGACTATAAAAAAATGAAGACAACGTCCTCACCAACTAGTCGTGCTCACATCTGCTAAATTTTTATCTTTTCAAATTGCTCGAAATGGAAGAAACTACGGAGGAGAAGGGGGTGGTTACATCCGCTTTCAAAATTCAAACCTTGGTGTCCAATGTGTTGGGTATCTAACTGTTTCTAACAAAAAGAGAAGGGAAAGGAGGGGAGGGGTGCATCCCATAGAAAGTGACATGGAGTCATCTTCTCCCACTTATATAATGCAAAATTAAGCAGATTTTCCGGGTACTGATTAAGATGGGAAGCACAGCAAATGAGATTTGAAGGGGCATCAATGGAAGTTGGAAGCAGTAACAGAGAAACTCTGCCGAGGCACCATCAAACAATCAATTTGGTAA
Source organism: Pyrus communis (assembly GCF_041283825.1). Taxonomy (NCBI): domain Eukaryota; kingdom Viridiplantae; phylum Streptophyta; class Magnoliopsida; order Rosales; family Rosaceae; genus Pyrus; species Pyrus communis. The sequence goes on along the minus strand of NC_142577.1, from coordinate 23,194,931 downwards.
TTTAAATGGGGGAGTGGGGAAAAACAAACAAGTCATTGTTTAGGCACAGATCTAGATGATCTGTAAATGTCGATGTTTACAATGTTACATGTGAATTGACAACTATAATCTATGACAATAAATGGGTTCATCCCATAAGATACTTCCTCAAATTATAACACTTGTGTTAGATATTATGCTTCCATTTTGAAATTCATAGTTGAAATTCAATGTTTGGGGAAATTTGATATATTATCAACATGTTACGTACCAACTAGCTCTTCGTCAAGTGATACTATTTTCTCTCAACGATGGTTCACTCAAATTATAACACGTGTGATAGGTCATATATTCAAGGTTGGAAGTTTAGAGGTCAACGTTAACAAGAAGCCACAGACCAAGTAGCTCTTAGTTACATGAACTTGTTGGGGGTTAATGCCTTAAGGTTAATCACTCGTTTGGTATTTAGGACTAGATTGGATTAAGTACCTCATGGTTGTGAAGGTAATGATTTTTCGTTTTGAGTGTATCACAAGCGATCGGACGTTAAGGACAATTATCCTTTCTAATCACCATTTTGTAGAAGAGAGATTTTATTCCTTAGTAATCCATCTTCTACCTTCTGCTCGACAAAATCTCTTCATTTCTTCCTTCAAGCCTTCAACATACTTTGAAGATTGTAAGTTGTCCAATCTAAGCTAGTATTTGAGTGTATAGAACCAGATCATGAGACTCAGGCTTTTAGAGCAAATAGCAAGCCAGCAGCCTAAGAAGGAAAAGTGTGTGAATCTGTAATTAAAACGAATAGAAACCGTCTTCTGGGGAGGAAACGAATCACACTGCAGTTGCCTGGTATGTTTTAAGACCGATAAATCTCTCACTTTCATCCTAATCACTCTAGCTTGTCGTAGTGACCGAATTATTGTTCTTTACTGCTTTAGCTTGTCGGAGTGAATATCTTGCTTGTAAAGCAAGAATCAAAAGATTGGAAACATTGTACACATTAACACCTGAGATATTGATTCTGATTTTCGAGACTGCATATATAAGGGAACAAATTCGGTTGTCTGCAGCCTGCGGAACAGCCAATCGCGATGGCAGACAAGAAGTGGATTATTCAAGCTAACAAAGAGCTCCATCAGATGCAGGATGTTTCGATAGAGGAGGAGGAGCATTGGAGCAGGGGTTGATATACAGACTGCCAGCCTGCATCACGGATATTAGCATGAAGGCCTACAAGCCCCAGGTGGTCTCCTTCGGGCCTTACCATTTTATTCGAATCCAATGGAGGAGCACAAGCACCGCGTGCTTCTTCATTTTCTGAAAAGATGTGAGAAACCTGTTGAGCTGTTCATCAACGTGCTGGCTGAGGTGGTGCAGGATTTGAAGTAATCGTACAATCAGCTTGATCCTGAGTGGAGAGATGAAACGGATAGATTATTGCAGCTAACTTTTCTGGATGGCTGTTTCATGCTGGAAGTCGTGCAGGTTGCTTCTCATTTAATGGATGATTATGCTCCCAATGATCACATTTTCAGCAATCAGGGGAAGCTCCATATCATGCCGTACATCAAGTGTGACATGTAAATGCTTGAGAATCAGTTGCCCTGCCCATGCTGGTTCTTGACAAGCTGGTTGCAGTTGAGAGCAATTACACTAAGGCGTAAGAGTCCTTAATGTTGAGAGTTTCAATCTCATGTCAGGAAATTAAGTGTTGCATAATAATTTAATATAATCTTGAACCTGCCAATTGATTTTGCGTTAGATGCTAACGTTTTAACACACGAGTCTGTATACTATGTCAGATGCTCAAGTTCTAACAGGTACTACTCTGCATCCTCTGTTGATGTTTTTCGTTGCGCAATAATCTCCATTTGTTTTCGACAAGATGAAGGGTTTGTGATCAAACTCCTAATCGAGTTCTACTCCCCCAGTGCAGCAGCCTCAAGGATGGGACAATGCAAGCATTCATTGGATGTGTATAGGAAGAGCCAGCTTCAGCGAGAGCCCTATTGCAAGAAAGGTCACCGCAGATTACAGACTGAACCGTCACGATGAAATCTTCTGGTCAGTAACAGAGCTCAATGAAGCCGGGATCAGATTCAAGAAAAGCAAAACCACCAGCCTCAAAGACATCTCATTCGCCAGGGAGTCCTCAGGCTCCCAGCCATTGTTGTGGATGACACCACTGCGTCCATATTCTTGAATCTGATAGCGCTTGAGAGCTTCCATGTTGGGGAAGGCAACGAGGTCACATCCTATATATTTTTCATGGACAACATCATAGACAATGCCAGAGATGCTGCCCTCCTACATGCTCCAAAACGCCTTGGGAAGTGACAAAGCAGTTGCGAATCTTTTCAACTAGCTCTCTAAGGACATAACGCTTGATCCAGACAGTAGCTTTAATGCGGTGCATAAGAAAGTGTATCACGATTCACTACTGCAAGAAGCCTTGGAACGTGTGGCGCGCCATTCTCGTTTCACACTTATTTCAGGAATCCATGGGCTTTTATTTCCCTCATTGCTGGTGTCTTCCTCTTCGTGCTCGCTATAGCTCAGACCGGATACTCCATAAATCCCTACTACTTTCCAAATGATGATCCCCCCACCTGTGTATGTTATCTTAACAATTCTACTACCCCTGCGACTCCACCAAACGCTGCATACTCCACCTCACCATCAAGATTTATAATTTACTTCGTTCTTATGTCCGTTGTATCAGTGGCGAAGCCAGAAATTCTTGGGAGAGGGGAGAAATTTAAAAAGTTTAGGGTCCCGAAAAAACGTGAACATTCATTTGAGGTCTAAATCCAGGATTTGCAAGAAGATTATTTGAACTATCCGTAATATTCATAGGAGAATTTGCACTAACCGAAATATTCAAAAGAGGATTTGGACTACTCAAAATAGCCGAAGGAGGGTTTTGAACAACAACATTATTTGAAGGATGACTTAGCACCATTTCTTGTTGTATCGTCCCATTACTTAACTATATAATTAGCAAAGTTTTAAAAGATGCTAAGTTCTAGCCGGACGGTGGACATGACTTTACACTTAGGCGAGGACCTAGGAAAATTTGAATAAATTTATTATATACTATATAAATAATTGTCTATTTATTATATACCATATAATATCTGAAAAACATTGATTATAAAACATATAATATAAAAAAATTGACAAAGTTTCTTTACTACTTTGTTGAATTTGATGGTAAGAGAAAAAAAAACAAACAAATAATTACGAGTTCGTAGTATTTTACAAATTATTTTTTGAAGCTCGTATAAATTTATAGTGAATTTTAAGATAAATAACAATGTCAAACAAGTGGTTTAAAAAATATTGAAAGAGTGGCAAATTAATTGGATAATAATTAAAAAACAAAAAAAATTCCAATATAAATCATTAATAGTAAGTTAGGTGGTGGAAATTGATTAACCAATAGTTGAAAAAAAAAAAAAAAGCAAATTGTAATTTTGAAAGGGCATGTGGGGTGGGATGGGAGAGAGAGAAAGTCTCTCTTCTTCCTTTCTTTTCTTCTTCGTCAGAACCTCTCCATTTCCAGAAGCTGCAAAATGCACATTTTCATTTCTCCTTTCTTTGGCCTAGTTTTTTTATTTTTTTATTGGCAAAAAAGACAGCTCACGATCAGCTTGTGCTGCGAAAGAATAGGGAAACCCAAAAGGCCAGAAAACCACACGAAATTTCATCACTTCCGACGAGGGGAGGGGAGGGGCGGCCGCCACTCCTCGCCCTCATGTAGCTTCCCCACTACGTTGTATGGATGCTTATTGATTGATGATTGGTTTAATCATTTCTAACAATCGTCTGTGGGTTTTGGAGGTTTCTTCTCCATAATTCTTCTCCTTATTTGTTTGAAAGATTTCCTCTTATTTGCATGATGTCCAAGAAACACCAGCATTCGAAGATTGGAGAACCAGAATCGTTTATTTTCTATCCATAAATATGTGAGGGAAAATGCATGTTGCACATAATGATTTTTTGAAATAGTGACATAGAACAGATGGTCGAATGAATAGAAGAAAAAATGTATTGAAGGAAGAGAAAAGGACGCAACAAGAAATTACAGTCTTGACATCCAAGTTCCGTTTTGGGCCCATGATACCTTACCAAAAAAAGCACAGCGTCCAGGTTTAAACACACTACTTTGTTGCGACATACGATAGATTTTAATCATTCGAAGCCTAAATCCCAAAAACATTCTGTAGTAAGAATCGAACCTTTCGATTTACATCCAATTTAGTTCCTTTACATTCCCTCGGACTCCCCTCCATTTCCAAAGGTTGAGTTAAATCTTTATATTTCCAATTTAGTTTCTTTCGATGGTTGTATTAGAATATTTTACAGTTGCCTTGACTGATTCCCCAGCAACAAGATTTTAGTAAAAGGTAGAATTATTGAATTCAAATCCTTTTCGGATTTGTGTCTATTGTCGGGAGACTCAGAAATTCGAACCACTTAATTTAAATTTTACGATTTATCTCACTGACCATCTTATACAAATGGGAAAGTTTAGATCTCTCTCTTCTAGGAACGCCCAGATCTATGGGTACACTGACTCCGGACTCCGAGATTCGAAATGAATCTCGTTTCAAAATTATTGGTCTGTGTGGCAAGAGATAGATGGGTCGGTGTGTTTTCGTCCACAAGCATGAGGCCACGAGGAATTGCTCGTACTTTGAAATGTCTGGAAAGTATTTTCTTTAGACATCAATAGAAATTGTTGGATAAGGTGGTCTCTGCTGGTTCAAAATTATTTGATGCCTTCAAGTGATCACCCAAGACTATAGCAAATTAAAAAGGAGTACAAATAGTAAGACAGCTCGAGATTTGGAAGGAATATAAATATTATATCTAAGGGCAAGAAATTTGCTTATAGTACATATTACGTGATGACTTTTGTTATCATAAAATTTGTATGACTTTTATTATCATAAAATTTGTAAAGAGATGTTCTCGCTTATGCGAGAGTATAACACAAAATTAGTCGTTACATTACATTTGATGTTCTCCCTTTTGAAGTTGCGAGAGTATTCAACACAAAACTACTTACTATGTGATCATATGCGGTTAGTTGTATCCGAATAGAACAATTTTGTTTTGTACTTTGGGTTACTCTAAACTAATCTAATCTACGAATAGAACAATGTCCTCACTAATTGGTCGAGCTCACATCTGCTAAATTTTTATCTTTTCAAATTGCTCGAAATGGAAGAAACTACGGAGGAGAAGGGGGTGGTTACATCCGCCTTCAAAATTCAAACCTTGGTGTCCAATGTGTTGGGTATCTAACTGTTTCTAACAAAAATAGAAGGGAAAGGAGGGGAGTGATGCATCCCATAGAAAGTGACATGGAGTCATCTTGTCCCACTTATATAATGCAAAGTTAAGCAGATTTTCCGGGTACTGATTAAGATGGGAAGCACAGTAAATGAGATTTGAAGGGGCGGCAATGGGAGTTGGAAGCAGTGACAGAGAAACTCTGCCGAGGCACCATCAAACAATCAATTTGGTAATTTAAATGGGGGAGTGGGGAAAAGCAAACAAGTCATTGTTTAGGCACAAAGATGTTAGATGATCTATAATGTCGATGTTTTTACATGTGAATGACAACTACAATCTATGACAAAAAAATGGGGTCATCCCACAAGGCACTTCCTCAAATTATAACACTTGTGTTAGTTATTATGCTTCCATATTTAAACTATAGTTGAAATTCAATGTTTGGGGAATTTGATATCAACATGTTACGTATCAATTAGCTCGTTGTCTAATAATATATATATATTTTTAACAATGGTTCACTCAAATTATAATACGTGTGACAGGTCGTATTCATAAATTAAGGTTTGAAGTTCATAAGTCAATGTTCAGATGAATTCAATCCACAAAAAACAAGAACAAGAAGAAGCCACATACCAAGTAGCTGTTGGTTTACATACGCTAGTTGGGGGTTAATGCCATATTGCAAAACAGTTCACTACAGACTGAATCGTCACGATGAAATCATCCGGTAAGCAACATAGCTTAATGAAGCCGGGATCAGAATCAAGAAAAGCAAAACCACTAGCCTCAAAGACATCTCATTCTCCAGTGGAGTCCCCAGGCTCCCAGCCGTCGTTGTGGATGACACCACTGAGTCCATGTTCTTGAATCTGATAGCGTTTGAGCGCTTCCATGTTGGGGCAGGCAACAAGGTCACATCCTACATGTTTTTCATGGACACAATGCCAGAGACGTTGCCCTCCTACACGCAAAAGGTATCATCCAAAACGCCCTGGGAAGAGACGAGGCAGTTGCGAATCTTTTCAACTCGCTCTCTAAGGACATAACGCTTGATCCAGACAGCAGCTTTAACGCGGTGCATAAGAAGGTGTATCACGATTCACTACTGCAAGAAGCCTTGGAACGTGCGGTGCGCCATTCTCGTTCACACTTATTTCAGGAATCCATGGGCTATTATTTCCCTCATTGCTGGTGTCTTCCTCTTCGTGCTCACTATAGCTCAGACTGAATACTCCATAAATCCCTACTACTTTCCAAATGATGATCCTCCCACCTGTATATGTTATCTTAACAATTCTACTACCCCTGTGACTCCACCAAACGCTGCATACTCCACCTCAAGATTTATAATTTATTTCGTTCTTATGTCCGTTGTATGGATGCTTATGGATTGATGATTGTTTTAGTCATTTCTAACAATCATCTGTGGGTTTTGGAGGTTTCTTCTCCATAATTCTTCTCCTTATTTGTTTGAATGATTTCCTCTTATTTGCTTGATGTCCAAGAAACACCAGCATGCGAAGATTGAAGAACCAGAATCGTTTATTTTCTATCCATAAATAAGTTATAAGTGAGGGAAAATGCATGTTCCATGATAATGATTTTTTGAGATAGTGATGTAGAACATATGGTTGAGTGGATAAAAGAAAAAATGTACTGAAGGAAGACAAAAGGATGTAGCGAGAAATTACAAATTTGTCGGTCGAGCTCCATTTTGAGCCCATGATACATTTCTAAGACCATCTCCAATGGTAACCTAAAACCTAAAAATATTTAGCCCAGAAAATTTAGGTTTTAGCCCAGAAAATTTAGGTTTTAGCCCAGAAACAGCTTTTCTACTCCAACCCTTCTGGCTTAAAATTTTAGCCCCAGATTATCAAAGAATGAATTAAGGCTATTTTTTTTTTAAATTAACTTTTAAAAAAAAAATTTATATAGACCATCCTAAATTAATTTTATGAACATTTTAACCTAAAAATATTTAAATTCCGATAAATTTTGAAAAATCACTAAATCAATACATGAAAATTAAGATAAACCACATAAACTTAAAATTACGACCTCTAACATGCTCTTTTGCCATCTTGAAAATTTTGGAAATGAGAAGAAATGGTAGAAAGAAAAATTGGAAGAATTGTAGGGGAAAAGTGAGTTTTGTGTGGATGTTTGAACAAATACATAGGTATTTATAGAGTTTTTGGTTGAATTTTAAGTTAAATAATTTTTTTTAATTAATTTAGCCGTTGGATTTAAATTTTGACCGTTAGATCTTTTTTTTACCGTTAGATTTGATTATATTCGATCCAAGCCGTTGGATTCAATAAATATATAAATATAAAAAAAATTTGAATGTGGACCATTGGATTAACCAACGGTCCAATTAAACTGGCCGTTGGATGAAGAAAAGTAGCCGTCGGGCTACAGTGATGTTGACACGCAAGGAGGACAGCCCCATGTGGGTGGGCCTCGGCTGGAAAGGTCCTTGGCGCGTGCAGTGCGTTGGGCGAGTCGGTTTTGGGGTGTGGGCTAAATTGTGGCTGGTATTTGCCTTCCTTTTGGGTTTTAGGTTTAGTTTAGGTTTTGGGTTGGAATGGATTTGGGAGGGGGGGGGGGGAAAGGGAAAATTTAGGTTTTAGGTCACCATTGGAGATTGTCTAAAAAGAGCGCAACGTCCAGATTTAAACACACTGCTTTGCTGTGACATAAGATAAATTTTAGCCATTTGAGGACTAAATCCCAAAATCGCATTTACGTCCAATTTAGTTCCTTTACATTCACTCGGACTCCCCTACATTTCCAAAGGTTAAGTCAAGTCTTTATATTTCCTACGAGTCCCCTACCTCCCCAATCGTTAAGTTTTTGCATTCCGTAAGACTCCCCTACATTCCCATGGGTTAAGTTGAAGTCTATTTAAGCTTATAGCTTCTATTGTAGGCGAAGGGTGGGGTGGGAGCTGGGTGTTGCTCGGATGGGGTGGGGAAGAAGATATAACAGTAATCTTCTTTTGTTTTTTTCAAGTTTATAATTATATAGAAATAATAATTATTTTTTATTATTTAAATATTTTTCATTTATATAATAATATTTAATTAGACCCAATTACTTAACACATCAATGCTTACCAGAAATTTTAATGAAATTATGACTAAATGATCACATTGATAAGGACTTCTATTAATTAATTTTTAATTTCAAGGATCATTAAAAATGATTGATTTCTTAAAAGTACCGACAGATACAAAATACCCCGATTTTATATCATTCCATAAAATTTTCAGGCCTCACAAAGAAAACTTGGGGCTGCATCATCATCTTCTGTACAGAAGCTCTCCCACTATATACATGGAAAGAGCGGAGGAGAGTGGGGGAGAAAGGCTGGCATGCCTGCCGGGGTCTCTACGAAAGTCCAAACTCCGCACTCTCTCACATATCTCGAAATGAAACGAACCAAAATCAGTCGACCAATTTTGGGTTCAGTCCAAGAAAAAAGTGACTGTACTTGCACTCGCACTACACTTCAGTCATATAACTCGAGAGCTGTCCCTTATCACTTCATTTTCCGATTCCAACGAAGCTAAGCTGCAAGAGATGACAGATTATCAGACTACAATACCAGTAGATAACGGAATGATCTAACACGAGAAAGGGAAAAGAGGAATTACAATGTTGTTTTCAGGCTTCCCCCAATATAATCCAAAGAGGATAACTGGCAAGATATTGCAGGCTATGAGCACGAAAATCATCAGTGCATGCATTCCCATCCATTCCATTACAATAGTCGGGCGCCTGTAGCCACACACATCAACCTGAGGGAAGAAGAAGAAACCGCGCAGTGAGAAAACTAAGCAAGCCGAACACTAAAGTATTTATGCTAAGACTGTCAAGTTGAAGAGAAGAGTGAAAGAAAATGCGAAAAGGTTTCTCTCGAATTCGTTGGCTAGAAACCGTACCATCAAGTAAATGGAAGCAAATAGAATGCCAGCAGCACCAGCTGTGACGCACATGTAACTGAATGTGTAAAGTGCCTTGTTTATATGCAGGCCTGAAAAAAAAGAAGCATAAAGGAGACGGTTTAGCGATAGAAAAATGCAGCAAGTTCGATTATATATATAACAAAATTGTACGGGAAGTGCGTACCAAATAAGTCGAGGACGAGGCCTAAGACTACAAGAGAGGAGGATGAGATAGACCAGTGTAGGATTCTTTCCCGGTGATCCTGCATTTGGAGGGAGTAATGGTTACAGATACGAATCCTCCGAGGAAGAAAAGAAGCATCTGATATCAAGTTTTCTCACCTTAAAATGGACAATGATGTGCCCGTAGTGCAAACCAACCAAGCAGGTAACAATAGCCATCATTGAGCTGCAACGACGAAGGGCAAGCGAATAAATTAAAATTTTAATACACGAAAAGATTAGAAACAAATAACTAAAATACATGTCCATCTAAATACTGATGTAATGGGATTCTGTAAATAAGTAAAAAAACACACCTCAGAAGTCCTTCAGGATCAAAAGGGGCTTGGCACCAAGAAGGAGCATCGGCAGGCAACGGGCCGTAATCGGGGGAGTTAAGACTGCATTCCTGTAAAACAGCAAATAAAGGTTAATCATTAGGAATGACAGTGAGGCACATTAAAATTAAATGAAATAAAGTAAAAGAAATGGATTCTTACCTCCGTTCGTGCGTAGATTGGTCTTTTATATAAATGCTCAATCCCCAATATCTTGCGATCAATCATCCCAACGGCATTGCAAGCCGGTCCTGTGTCACCCCGTACTCCACATTTTACCTACAAAAAAGAGATGAGTTAGAAAAGCAGGATAAAGCAAAAACATACGCCTAATTCTCAAAGGACTTTACAAAAAATTAAGGAAAGAACTAAGAAACATGATGGAAACTTACTGAAAATGTTTTTGGTGCAGAGGAGGAATCGACAGGAATCTGGTACTCCCAATCAGGAACATGTAATCCGTATAACAATGATAGATATAGCGTGGTGATTATCAAAGCCACCGTCCTGAGAAACAGGGCATACATTATTCGAAATTGAGCAATATTCACATTACTATTTTGAGTGATGCAGAAAAAGAAAAAAGTAGGACTCCTAATGCAGATAAATATTACTTACAATTGAGACCGATATTTCCTGAGCAGCGATCTTCCCGAGTTGACATTACTATCACGCTTTAGCCAAATCTCGCACAACGCTGCTACAAAATATCCAATTGCAATTCTCTGGGAATAAAGAGGAAATAGAAAACCATAGAGAATTGGTTAACTTTTGCCTCAAGTTTCCAACTTAAGAAATAACCCTAGTGATATGTAGCATATACCTGTAGAATGCCCATCCATCTCATCTTTGTGATATCAACCCCAAAAGTAAGATCCTTGACACGATGGAAAAATCCGCCTGGACAAAGACATGTCGGACATTGCTCAGTATACAGAACCTTATAGTTTGCATATCAAACTTAGCCGTAAAAAACGTTTGTACAATACATAAAATTACTAGTTCACTATTGCCATATGAACATATCAATCAAATGCTAATAGCTTGACACGCTATATTAGTGTACCTTGAAGAAAAAGGCCCAATGCTAGAAGCTTCAGCGTTCGTAAAACTGCTTTTCTCGTGGAAGCAACTCCGCACGATGGTTTCTGTGTGCACAAACATTTTCTGTTAGCTAGGTTCTTCCGAAAACAGCGACAGATTACTTGATCATGAAGAAAAGAACGAATTGAAGGAGCAAGGGATATAAATTTGTACCTTGTAAGTAAGTGCAAGGGAAACACCAACCATAAACAGGAAAAATGGCATGACTAAATCTGCAAGGGTTAAACCATTCCAGGGCGAATGGTTAATTGCGGGCAGGATTCCACCCATGTCGTCCACTATTATCATCAGCTGCATCAAACAATGGCGAGAGATTAAAAAATGAAAATAATTGAAATAACAATTAGGGGCACGAATGTTCGTGTGAACTTACGAGTTAATCAACACGTACAATTATATAAAAAAATAAAAATACATTCACTCATATTATTCATCAGAACAAGAGATGTAATTGTTTTATTTGTATGAGATTAGTTAAAGAGAGTTCCGTTTTAATCGTGTTATACATCATTAACATCATTTGTAACAACCGTACGTCTGAAATTAAAGAATATTATAGTGAAATATTTAAAGGAGAAAACGCGTAATAGCACTGGTTTCGAAGTGAGGAGTTAAATGACAATCAGAACAGTTGGACAAAATTCACAGCAAGTAAGGCCTGCAACAGGAAAGATAATTGATGTGATTCAACTTAAAAGTTTTGGCTTATCCTCCTAATGGTTGGACCAACCAGCTGGAGTTGAAGTGAGTGTCGGCTTAGCCGACGTACTTGGGAAGTATGGCCAATTTAAAGGACCCATCAGTACGTCAGACGAGATAGATTTACTCCATCAGCCCATCATATCAGATTAAATAAAAGGTCAAATAACTACGCAGAGAAAAACTTGAGATAGATTTACTCCATCAGCCCATCATATCACATTAAATAAAAGGCCAAATAATTACACAGTAAATTTACATGTAACCGTGTTTAAGAAAAAAATATTCAACAAGACTGCAGTAGACCAAAATGAATTTGAGACCTTGTGAGGGGCGAGAATAAATAGAGTTTGGTTATTTGTATGTGAGGATGGATGGAACACGTATACCAAACGTCCACATTTAAGTTTTCTTATTTTTAACGATAAGAAAAATATACCAGCAATTGTATACAAGAATATGTAACAGTGCAGGTAAGATTTAGGCGAATGGTGGTGGAGCTCCTAGTCACTTAATACAGAAAGCAAATGCTGACAAATGGGCATTGAGATTGAGGAGGTCGGTGTGGTACATCATGATTTCTTTATATTAAAGCGTTTGCAAAAGGAGAGAGAAAGGAGGGTGTCGTGTCCAGTTGCATTTGGTTTTTAGATCTGAATCGAGTCGGATTACACAAATCCAACATTCTACTCTCTAAGAAAATTGTGGTGGCCAAGGAATCAGTTGGTGGTTCATTTTTTGTAAGGGCGTCAGTTTTTCTTGGTTACTATTGTATTATCCATAAGAGTTAAAAATCAAATTTATATACGTGTGATATAAAATACAAATTTAAAATTTATTCTCAACCAATGAGCTATCCCGTTATATTTGTTAAGGGGGGCTAGTTTGGGGTTTAGCTATTTTGGGTGATATGAGCCACTTAACAACACTTGATTAGTTATCAATGATATTTTTTTGTTGACGGTTACATACAAACAAACAAACAAAGCAACCTTAAACCCATGCTTAGAAAAAGGGCAAAAACCTAAAACGAAAAAGAAAGACAAGACGGTGCCGTATCACCAGACGAATCATATTCGTTTCGTTTCCGTTTACTGCGTCGAAAAGCGTCGCATCCGATAAAGTTTGTTGCGCCTTTCAGCAAAAGGCAGAACTAAATCCGCCAAATGTCTTCAATATTAACCATTAAAATTTATTTCATCAATTTAAATTAATTTTCATCTTTTTCCATCACCAAAAATAGAAGTAAAAAAACACTGAAAAACCAGGGAAAGTAGACGTTACCACAACCGTGAGTCCGCGAAAGACGTCGAGGGAACCAAGGCGTTGCTGCTGTTGCCGCGACTTCGAAGGCAATGACGCCACCGCCGCTTCTTCGTTACTACTATTCATATAAGCGGCGCCACCGCCGGCGGGAGACTGATACGGCTGGATGGCCATCTCAACGTCGTCGTTCATACGATCATCACCGCCACCGATTTTAATGTTCTCCTTCATGATAGGATCTGCCATACGACGTTCATCGTCGTCGGAGCACCCTCTAATAGGCTCGTACATCGCCATATCTCCCTACCCTATAACCAAAAAAAAAAAATCATGAATCTTCCATCTTATATATCAGCATGTAAATGTGCATTACACGCAGAATCAAATATATGGAAAAAGAAATATCGCTCGTAATAAGAAGAAAAAGAAAACAAATATATGGAAACATGAATCACGACCAATGGCAACAGAAACCTGATATCGGAGGGGAGGGCAGCAGAGCCTTATCTTCTTTTCCCTCCTCTGGAAAACAAAACAAAATATAACTCTGAATATTTTGTTTTGGTTTAGGGAGGAGGAGGAGAGCCGCAAGGGGAAGAGGCACACCACCTTGCAGTCCTGCGTTTTGAAATGCTCCCCAAGTTTTCTGGTTTCTCCTTCTCCTCTTATGCTATAATTTTCTCTCCCCCTGACCCTGGTTATATATAAACATATATATATATATATATATTAAATAAATATAAAACCTAAAACGAAAAGGTATTTTTATATTTATAGTAAATGCAACTTGCAAGAGATATGGTTTTGTTGGTTCAGGTATATTATAGTAGGCAACAACAAACAGATATATATTATTTTGGGGTTCAATGATTTAAGTAGGAAACAGATTTGTTTCGGTCCGTGTATTTACGCTGTAAATTCCCCAAAGTGTCCTCCGCCCGCCTAACCGCCTAAGAATTGGTAAATAAGAACCTGCTTTGTATTAGGACTCGAGAGTAATAGTTCGTTTAGATATGTTTTTAAAATAATTTAAAGCGTTTTTTATGAAAGTATTTTTTGAACCAATTCTCAGTAAAAATGCAAGTAAATCTTGAAAAAAACCACTTAAAGTGCTTCTTGAAACAAGCACATAACTGGTGCTTTTTGTAGAAAACATTCAAAGTGCTTTTAGAATTCAAAAACACTTTATCTAAAAGCGCTTTCAACCATTTTGAAAGTACATCCAAACATTCCTAAAGCTACATCCAACTGAACTATAGTGTTTTAGTATACCACTTCGACTAATCGACCTAATCTCCAATTCTAATTACCAACTGATGTGTGACTCTAACTCTAACCCTTTGAGATTATTTGTCGTTAAGTTCTGATCAACTAATCTCCAATTCGAATATTAAAATAGCATATTCACAATTAAGTTATTTCCTCCTCCTTAATATGACTATATATCATCGTATAAATATAAATATAAATATATACACACACACATTAGATCAAGAATTTATCAGCCAATAACTTCAAAGAATAAGATATGCGAGAGTATGGTAGAAAATCTAGAAAATCACCTCTAGCTATGACAAGTATTTTATATATATATATATATATATATTTAGACGTAAATCTTCATCATTATGTATTTGATCTAGAATTTAGTGGCCATAAACTCCTTCCTATGACAATGGCGCTCAACATTCTAAAATTTTTCGATATCACAATAGCATATAGTATTATTAAATTAATAATTTATTTATATTATAACAAGTATGTATATGTTAACGAAAGTATATTATATTAAGTTTTAACAAATAAACTAAGTAAGATATTTCTAACATCAGAAACAAAACATCTGAAAATATCTTGACTGCCAACTTTAGATCTTGTCAATCTATTCTTGGCATCGGTTTCCCGAATCCTCACTCCCTTTTTTTCTGATGAGCCGCAAACACAAATTCCTGGCTTCCCAGAAACGTGACGCGAACAGCTGAAGCTGTTGATTGCTGGGATGGAACAGTTTTTCAGCAGCTCAGTTTTTTGCTTTTTCGGCCTGGATTTTGAATAACGGAAGCAAAAGCATGGGTTGTCTGTCTTGCTAAAAAGATGTAAATTCATGCTTGAGACTCATTTTCCAAACTTTATTTTCCATTTATTCTGTGTACGTATACGTTACGCTCGTATGTATCTATTTAGTACAGCAATAGACTATATATACAGTAAAAAGGGGAAAAGCTACTATTTGACTTTCAAAATTCCTTCCACAAGTAAATGGTTTTCCCACTAAGTAGAAAATCGACATGTGGTACACACTATAAAAAAGATTGATCGATGAATATCAGCAAGGGATATGGTTCACTAACTACGAATATTTGACTTAACAAAAAAGGTAGCTAGCAAAATAAATAAATATAATGTGCAAGGAAAGAAAAATAATGCGCGAATATCATTTCTTATAACGTTAACTCCGAATACTGCAAAGTACAAACGTATGACTTTAAAAAAAATAAAAAAATAAAAAAAAATAATAAATAATAATAATAATAATAAGATGACGAATAAAAAGGAATAGGCTTAGATTTAGAATTCGAAACTCTCGAAACGGAAAAAAAAAAGTAAAAATAATAAAGACGAAGAGGAATGGCTGCACCTGCATTTTTGCAGTTGATTTGTTTTATGGTAAATTCAGCGTTCACATTCAGTGATAAGCTTCCATTGCTTGCACATGTGATGAGGTTGCGAGATAAACAGACGGAAAGAGGAAAAAAGAGAGATTGAAATTCGAATATTTGTAAATTCCTTTGGATGGGACGGACAGGGGTTAAAATAATCGCAGAAATATCAGCAAAAGCACAAGTGTATCACACGACATCGTAGGCACCGTATACTTATTTTTGGTTGATTTTGTAGACAGCTTTTTTCGTAGTGACAAAAAGGAAATTATGCCCATATATCATGGAGTACGATTCTCTGTTCTTTTTTTTTTTCGTTTCCTTCTCTCATCTCCTATTTGAACAGTCACGATGAAACTATGTCAAAATCTTATATTAATTGTTTATAGAAAGAAAAACAAAATAGAGAATGTGAGAGGAGGGAATGAAAAATGATGGAAAAAGAAGGGAAGAGAATCTTAGTCCATATATTATAGTACAATTCGATCCAAACAGATTTCAAGCCCGTATTCTACATGAGTTTGATTTCTAACGCTAATGAATCACACGATGGTTGCTAAAGAGAGGCATTGCCTCTGTGAGTCTTTCCCCTAGAAGGATGGACTATCGTGACGAAAATACCAACTTGTCACCATTTTAAAAACGAGTAAGAAAGAATTTATGACCCGTTTGTAAGTGTTTTTAAACGATTCAAAACACTTTTAAATAAAATATTTTTGGAACCAAACCTTAGTAAAAATGCAAATTAATTATGAAATAACACTTGAAGTGCTTTAGTAGAAAACACCTTAAGTACTTTTGGAACCTAAAAATATTTTCTCAAAAAACACTTTCAATAATTTAAAATCATTTGCCAAACGAGCCGTTGGCTAATTAGAGTAGTTTGCAATTGACTACTTGAAATTATTCATTTGAAAGTGACAGTGTAATGCTCATTTGGTACATTTCATTTCCGTCGTCTAATGTTTGTACAAAATTTATTTAAAACAAAAAAAAAATTTTAACCTCAATTTTTTAATAGCCATAAGTCTCTCGTCCAAACACATCGTTAAGCAAAGTAACATAAATTAGGTAAACACGATTACATGCCATTGCCAGGGACGACGCCGTCCATGACGTCGTAGACCTAAACCACAATCACCCTAATAACTTTAGCACGGGCATTACGCACCGAGTGACAAACACAAAATAAAGGTTTACCTTTGGTGCCTAAACAAGTTGGAACCATTCCAAACATGAGTGGTGGAGTCGTACAAGGCGGTCATAAAAAATACATGCCGAGAATATGGTGGTTGGTTGGGCATGCAACTACAAGCATATGGTGGTCCGAAAAAACAAGTGGGGTGATTCACAAGGTCACCACCACCACCACCATCATATCATGTAATTAGGAAAGCGTCGACGTATTATATTCGATAAGAAGGTAGAGAAGCAGTTAAAGGGGAGCTATTCAGTTACCAAAACCAAACAATATACGACCCTTTTGCAATCAATTGGGTGTCATTACATTCACATAATTGGTAGTGCTTTGCCCACCCACCCTCCCTCCCTTCTTCAATATGGAGTTTTCTTTTCAGCAAAGCAAAAATCTTACCGCCTAAAGCATGTCAGTACCACCACGTAAACAAGGTGATGGCGACCGAATACTTATGTGCCAATGTTTCTGTAAGGATTAACTAACTTCTACTAAGAGTAGGCTCTATTGAATGAAATAAGACAATGGTTGGTATTTCTTTTGGGAAGATTGTTTCAAGCATATAGCTCTCAGGGGAGGGAAAGAGAGCGCATTTGCACGCCTGTGCAGGAGTGCAGACGCTGACCTGAAACAGAAAATTATGTTGGATCGCGCTACGTGCAATATTTTCTATGCAGAAACATGAAGGGTACACATTACTACATTGTTGGATGATAGACCAAGCATGGCTTCGAACCAAAGAAGGAAAGGAGCCCCCATTTAAAGGGTAACGCATGCCACATGGTAATACAATCCAAACAGCTAGCAAATGCTTATAGCCTATACACTCAATAAACATGAAAACTACTGATCCTTTTGAGAAAAGCTGCTTCGACGAAAAGTCAGCTGCCTAATCCCCCCTTTGTCATCAAACGTAACATGAAATTAAGCTCTCCTAACCCAACTAGGTATCAAAGTAAAGAATTCCCATTAAGCACCTGTTGGCTCTAACTTACAAAGGAAAAGAAAAAATGCTTCTGCATATTAAAGGACCACGGCACACGCCCCAGCAATCCACCCACAGAAATTATTAGGTCATGATACTCCTGAAAACAAGAACCAGAAAATGCCAGCTTACCCATTGCAAAGACGCATAACCAGTATATGCTTTTGCTTTCTTTAATTGAGAAGACATGACGTACCTATTTTCATCTCTTTAAGCCTGCGATCAGAACATTCAATGAGTATTTTCTACGTATACCTACCTATACAGATAATCTACTTTAATTATCTACAGAATCGTGGCTTGGAATCAAAATCTTGCCATTTATCCCTATCTGATCCATTAGTTTTGTATTTAGCTTAATACAAAAAATTTAGATAACCCTTGACTGATATGCATGTTCATATTCATTTCCCCATTAAAAGTATAGGCTTTTGCTACTCATTTCAAGTATGTACTCTTCACTCAAACTTATTCCACTATATATTTGTAGGTACTTACGCACATGAATCAAGATACAGGACGTTTACGCCTTCTATTTGTCAATTGCAATTGCTTTATTTATCATTAGGAAGCTTTACCAAGCGGCAATTGGATGTGTTGCATTGTTTTCGTTTTTTTTTTTTGTCTTTCCCTTCACAATCCTGAAAGTAAAGCAACTAAAGAAGTAACAACCTCAAGAGAACCAAAATCCACACAGGTTACCAATGCCTCTTAGCCGGTTCTACAAGTTTGATAACACAGAAGTTTTAAACCATTTTTTTTTTTTTTAATGTTCATAAACATAGTTAAACTTCGGTCTGAATTGCCGATAAATAAATGAGTTAGCAACGAACTACGTACAGTTTGCTAAGTATTCTGACTGATGACACATTATTTAGACTATTAGGTAATACATATTCGAATTGCCTAGCAAGGATGTAACAGAAGGACGTCGAATTGAAACATGCTTTCTTGAAAATGCATCTATTTCATCTCGATGAGTGTCATCACCTTACTTTCATTTCCTAATCACAACCTATTAAACTATTTCGTTAATAAAGAAGTTTACAAGCAATCATCACACAACAATTCAACTGGTGAGAGGCTCGATCAAAACGTGCAAATGCATATTTAGGGACGGGATTCAAAACTACAAATGATTCAGTTTCTAGCTGGAGTCAACATTAACTCATTAAGTAACTAAAACAAGAAGTGAATTCAACGTAGAAAGAAGACAGTGGCACTCACACAAGGCCAGCAAGCAAAGGAAGCAGTTAGTTAGCTATGCTCGTCTTTCTTAAGGCTGCCACAGACATTGCACTCCATGACATTCGAAGGACTTCCGTCATCTTTCGGGGGCAAAGGGGCCAGGGTGCCCCAGCAATTCGTTCTGTTGCACATGAACCTGACAAAGAAATAGGCGTGTGGGAAATCGGCTTCCCCTTGGGCTTCGGCTTTGGCTTCTTCAATGTCAATCCCGGATTCGGGTTCTGATTCCGAGGATGCCTCCATTTCCTGGTCTTGGTCCTCATCCATACCCTCTGCTTCTTCCTCAGCCTCCTCGTTGTCAGACCAACTAGCTTCCACCTTGCAGCGATCACATTGACAAGCAAAACCATAGTCCTCCGCCAGAGTCCTCTGCCGGTTCGAATAACTCTGATTCACCGGGAAATAGCTCAGGCAGATCTCCCTCCCTGCCGGAACATCATGTATCATCCTGATCACCATGTCCGTGTTGTGTTCGCTGTCTGTGTCGATATAATCAAACCGGCAGGCATTAGGGAGGCAGTCGTGGTTGAAGAACGAAGCTTTGGGATAAATGGCGTACGCCCTGCTCGACCTCTGCGACAATTCCGTGAAGGGTTCCATCAATCCGAAGGCGTTGAGCTTGTCCTTGGCCAGTAGAGCCGCTGAGAGCTCTGCCGAAAACATCTGCTTCTCTAGGAGAAATGGAGGAGGAGCACAGAGTGTCGAGATGAGAGAGTGAAGAAACTGGGCAGCTGCGGTGGTGTCGGCAACGGCGAAGTCGTGCGGCTGGCCCTGGAAAGACAATAGAATCTGGAAATTGGAAGGGGAAACGACCGCGAGGTTGTAGGCGGCGACCAAGAAACTGGCCTGGACCTGGCGATCGAGCGGCTGGGCGGAGAGAGGCGAAGAAGGGTCTCGGAGACGGCGCAGGGCTTGGCAGGCCCAAGGAGAGTGGGAGGAGGAGAGAGCGGCAGAGAGGCAATTGGGGCCGCAGAAGACGTGGTGGGAACACCATGGACATACTTGAGGCTGAGCTTGAGGTTGGGGTTTTTGTAGGGTTTTGAAGCAGCGGTGGCAGTAAGGGTGGGGAGAAGGAGTGATGAGAGGAAGAGCAGAGTAGAGGAGGATGGGAGAGTCTCTGAGAACGATTTCGCCACCCCTGAGTGGCTGAGCCGCCACTAACGCCCGTCCTCTCCCTTCTATCTCCGTTACCGTCAATAATTCC
This sequence comes from Pyrus communis, assembly GCF_041283825.1. Lineage (NCBI taxonomy): Eukaryota > Viridiplantae > Streptophyta > Magnoliopsida > Rosales > Rosaceae > Pyrus > Pyrus communis. The sequence continues at coordinate 23,174,768 of NC_142577.1, read as the reverse complement.
TTCGTCATTTCCATTTGCTTCCTGCGGTTTTAGGTCAGTTGTGTCTCGAACCCTAAACCCCTTCGTTTTTCAATTGGTGTGGAACTTAACACTAGTAGACTGTAATGCTTGATTACTCGCGACTTTAGTTACAAATAATTTTTTGTTTAATAAATAACAAGATGTTGTAAAAGCAGTGTGGATACCCTCTATAAAAGCAGTACTCACTTGAAGATTTTAGATATCAAGTCGTGTTTAGTAGGTTCATCATCTAACTGTTGTATTTAATATTATTGACTAATGGAAAGGTGAGGTGGAATGAAAATGGACTTGTGTTCAGTCTGTTATTTGTTATGCCAAAATGTGAAATGAACAGTACTGGATAGAGTTATGAATTCCGACTAGAGTGATTATCTAACCTATCTATATACATGATTACAAATCTTGTCTTACAAGTCTTTGCTAATCTAATCGTATTCCTAAGAGCTAATCCAACCATATCCCTAAGAACCAATCCAATCCAGAGTTATGAAAATTGTTAGTAATCATCTCCTTAGCTTGAGGTTTCGAAAGGGATAATAATCCTTTAGAACACCAAGAATGGTAAATAATAGAGTAAACCAATTGGGCTCATGGGCTGTAATTCCTCCAAGCCCATATAAAACCCAAAGCACCTTGTTAACCCATTGGGTTTATAGGCCCACCTCAAGAGAGTATTGAGGTTGAAAATTATAGGACTAAATTCTAATCGCTAGTCTTGTCTTTTGGGAGGAAGCAAGGTCGGTTCCAAAAAATTCCAAAAGTGCAAAGGGATGGTGGGACGATGAGTTAATCTAACCTAACCACGGTTAAAAGGTGTGTTAGGGTTAGGCCCGGCGGCACCTGCTATTATATAGAAATATCCTCCGCTCATTTCGTCTCTCGACTCTCCAGGAGCTCTCGGCTGCGCGCTTTCTAACAGGTCCTCCCCTTTTCCCCTTTTATTATTATTATTCTTATTTCCTTTTCTGATTTATCTAGGGTTCTTATTCGATTTTGTTCGCTCAATTGCTTGGATCTGTTTTATTTATTTATTATTATTATTTTTTTTTTGGGTTGAATTAACGAATTGGTTTATTTTATATTTCCTGTTAGTATATGGATGCTGTGATTGGTATATATATATATATATTTTTTCTGAAGGTGTGCAATCAATTCATATATAATTGTGTTTTATGACTTTTGCGTTATTTATTGATTTATTTTTGCGTCGAAATCATCAGGTTTTCTGCTTAATTTGTAGTTTTATTGGTATGTCCTGTGCTTATTAGCTTCCATTGTGAATAATTGTTATTTTGTTTTATGCTTGATATTGTATATTTATCATTTTTAGCTTGATTTCATCAATTAATTGCCGGATGTGTGTGTTTCGGCATATGCATTCGTCTCATCCCTTGTTACGTGCTATGGCCTGAATTGAATAGATTGCATGAAATATGTAGTGTGGAGGCCTTCTGGTATGTTATAAAGCAACGGCAACATGTGTATGTTTGTATGCTGCTTATTTCATTTTAATGTGGATTCAATGCCTTTCTCTCGTGTTCTCCGGATTCAGTATTTGTAGTTAGATGCATTCATGCTATTACCTTGTATTGCTGCTTGTTCTGCATTTTGGGTTGTAGGCTGCTCAACTATTTCAATGTGAAATGTGCTCCTTTTCGTGTGCTACGAGTTCAGTATTAAAAGTTAGATTCTCTTACCTTTTATGCTTCTTCATAAGCATTTTGGGTTGTTGTCTGCTTAATTCTTTCAACCTGAAATGCGTGACTTCATATCGTGTTCTACGAATTCATTTTTTATGGTTAGAACTTCTTTCCTTTTATGCTTCTTTATTTTCATTTTGGTTTGCCGTCTGCTTAGTTCTTCCAACAAGATTGTGACTTCTTGTTGTGTTCTTTGAATTTAGTGTTTGTAGGTATAACTCTTTTATTTTAGCTCTTACCTTATATATTTCTTCATTTTCCTTTTTGTTGACGGCTGGTTAATCCTTCCAAAATGAAATGTGTGGATATTTGTCGTGTTCTTCGATTTCAGTATTTATTGCTAAAATTTCTGTATCCCGGTACTTTTCACTTTATTACTTTGTTTCATATATTGCCTTTATTTGTTGAGTTTTTCACTGTCTTGTAACTGGTGGCTTTATTTTATCTGGTTTTGTTCATTTGAAACTCATGTATGTTATTTTGCAGGCCATCAATAGTTGTTTCAGCTGTTGCTGTAATTCTTCAGAATGGCAGATGGTCATGAGACTGATAAGAACATTGAGATTTGGAAGATTAAGAAACTGATCAAGGCACTTGAAGCTGCAAGGGGTAATGGAACCAGCATGATTTCTCTCATCATGCCTCCCCGGGATCAGATTTCTCGTGTTACCAAGATGCTTGGTGATGAATTTGGAACTGCATCAAACATTAAGAGCAGGGTGAATCGACAGTCTGTTCTTGGGGCTATTACATCCGCTCAGCAGAGGCTCAAGCTTTACAACAAAGTTCCTCCGAATGGGCTTGTGCTGTACACAGGGACCATTGTTACTGACGATGGGAAGGAAAAAAAGGTCACCATTGATTTTGAGCCTTTCAGGCCAATCAACGCATCTCTTTACCTCTGTGACAACAAGTTTCATATTGAAGCTCTGAATGAACTCTTAGAATCTGATGACAAGTTTGGTTTCATTGTCATGGACGGAAATGGGACACTTTTTGGGACACTAAGCGGAAACACTAGGGAGGTGCTTCATAAATTTAGTGTCGACCTTCCAAAGAAACACGGAAGAGGAGGGCAGTCAGCTCTACGTTTTGCTCGTCTTCGAATGGAGAAGCGCCACAACTATGTTAGAAAGACAGCAGAGCTTGCCACACAGTTTTTTATTAATCCTGCCACCAGTCAGCCCAATGTTTCAGGATTAATACTGGCTGGGTCAGCTGACTTCAAAACAGAGCTTAGTCAGTCAGATATGTTTGATCCTCGTCTGCAAGCCAAAATACTGAACGTGGTGGATGTTTCTTATGGAGGAGAGAACGGTTTCAACCAGGCTATTGAGCTGTCAGCGGAGATCCTGTCCAATGTGAAATTCATTCAGGAGAAGAAGTTGATAGGAAAATACTTTGAGGAGATTAGCCAGGATACAGGAAAGTATGTTTTTGGTGTGGAGGACACACTAAAAGCTCTAGAGATGGGTGCTGTCGAGATTCTTATTGTGTGGGAAAGTTTGGACATCAATCGGTATGTGCTGAAAAATACAACTACTGGTGAGATTATAGTGAAGCATTTCAACAAGGAGCAGGAGAACAATCAGAGCAACTTCCGGGATGCTAACAATGCGGAGCTAGAGGTTCAGGAGAAGACGTCACTGCTGGAGTGGTTTGCTAATGAGTACAGGCGGTTTGGTTGTAGTCTTGAGTTTGTCACCAACAAGTCACAGGAGGGGTCACAGTTCTGCCGTGGTTTTGGTGGCATTGGAGGAATTCTTCGCTACCAGCTTGATATGAGGTCGTTTGATGAGTTTTCTGACGATGGAGAAGCTTATGATGATTCTGAATAGCAATCAATCAACTCTTCCCCAAAACTGGTGAAGCAAGGTGGGGTGCAAAATGCCTGCACCAGTGCGCTCGGAGTTGTGGTTTCTGCTGCTGCTGCTCCTGAGCTATTCTCAGAAACATTCTCAGGCTTGATTGAGGTATCTATTTCTTCTCGCTTTAATATTTATAATATTATTCTCTTTTACAGCGATCAGTCTCTTTATCATGTTTTTATTTCTTGAAGGACATTACAAATACATTGTTATCTGATCCCAAAAACCTTGATCTGGTGAGATCGCAGAAGAGGCAAGGAAAACCGATCGTCTGGAACGAGGACACAATGCCGAGAGCTGCTGCTCCCTGTGGATCAGGACCTTCCGAACATATGCACCCGTGTATCGAGAACCCCTTTATGATGCTGGATTGTGGTCCTTGGGGTAGTGCTTTCGGTTAAGTTGTTGTATTTGGTGGTGTACTTGTGACTTAAGCCGTTACTGTCTTGTGGAACAATTTCCTAGCGTCGTCGCGGCGGCTCGTCTTTGAGATGAAGCCGGGCTGAATAATCATGTTTGAACTAGTAGTTCTCTCTCTTATGTGCGTGTGATGACTCTGAAGAAGTAATCTATGCTTCTTCTGGCTAATATTCCTCTTTATTTGGTGCTTTTGAATCCTTTTGGTGCTCGTCCTGCGATATGTGGATTTGTCGTTAAATTCGTAGATCTAGCAAAGAACGGCACCTTTTTGCAAGATCAATGGACGTGATTGGTTGCTGTGTTTACCGGTTTGCTTTCAAGTTCTAGTTTTCTTATATGAAAATGGTTCTCTTCTATCCTCCGTTTTAATCTGCATTTTTCACCTCCTAATTAAAAATGCAAAGTAAAATTGAAACAAAGTTCTTTTATGAAACAGTATATGAAGAATTTGGGATTTTTAGCAAAAAATGGTTCTTGATATATAGCATTTAAGAAATGGTTTATGTCTATTGTAAGTTATTTTGGTCATTCAAAAAATTAAAAATGTCCGTACTCGTTAAGTGGAGGTACTAATTTGACAAGCATCTCTTAAAAATGTGCTATGTTAACAAGAATATTAACAAATTTTTTAAGAAAAGATCAAGATCATTTACTCAGGGACTACATTTATCAATTTCAATGTCAAAGATCAAAATAATTGACTATTTTGAATAAAAAGTCAAGAATTTATAAAATAATGGCACAACTCTTCGAAAATTGGTGTAAACAAGTTCGTGCCTAAGTAGAGAACTCATTTTGAAAACATGTGATATGATTTAGAATATAGGGAAAAGATCTCTGCACTCATTTTTGGTTCTCATGCACATTTATTTGTTTCTAAAGCACATGAGAATTAATTGAAAAATAAATATGATGTGTGATTTCTTTTTTCTTTTTGAAATTCACAATGGGATATGCCTTTTGCACTCGTAAAAAATCACTTTACACTAATGAGTGTAAAAACTTGAGAAGAAAAAAAATGCATGATAACATTTTTTTGATTCAAAAATGTTATAGGCTCATTTCTCTCATCTTATAAGCTTTTTTTGTATTATTTGATATCAAATTAAATAATTTAAATAAAAGCAAAGCAAAGCATATGATTAAATATAGAAGTGTAGGACTAAATAAAAGACGTGTGATTATCATTTCTTTTATTTAAAAGAAAAAAAGAAGATAATTAGTGGTAAATTACGGTTATTCATTCTTTCTGGGGAGTGAGAATATTTATAGAAGCATTTCAGCCTCCACCTGACTACAAGTCTGACTTCCACACCAACAATGAGTTTCAAAACTTGAGATTTCTAATTTTTAATTTTAAGGAAGTCTCGTAATCTGCACTTTACTACTGGACCATGAGCTCATGATTGATCATAATTTCTTTGTAAAAGATGAGTAATAATTATCTTTCAAAAATATATTAAACTAGAACAAAAGAGAGGCCGAAACAAGAAAACAAACCCAAAACATCCAACAGAGCGAAGCTCGGCCCACAGAAGCTAGCCCTCCAGTGCCGAGGTCCTATAAAAAGGCGGCCTTCGTATTCATTCGGGGGAAATTGGAATGCGCATCCCGCGGCCGCCGTCAAAGCCAAGGCCACAAAATTCTGCCGAATCGTTTCTCTGTTTGTTGATTGATATTCTGCTTTGCTTTTCAGCCATTCTTTCTCTCTGCTAATTACTTTTTCTTATTCGCATTTGCGTGGTGTGTTCGAACTTGAAAATATCGCGATTCCTGGTGTGCGTGTTTTTTTTAATTGCTTTCTCAGACTTTGATTAAGCTCCTGATTAAGCCATTAATCAAAGAATATATATGTTAATAAATTTGAGTTAAAAAGTGAGGCTTTTGATTTGATGTGATGTGAAGCAGCAGCAGCAGGTCCCGATGATTGAACTCCATTTATATATATAAAAGTTTCAGCCTTGTCTGAATCAATTCTGTGTTGATAAGTTTTTACGTTCTGAGGGAGCTGCCCCCTTCACTTTTACCTTTTTTTTTTTTTTTTTTTTTTTTTTTGACTTTCTATGGAAGATTTTTTACATTTTTTTGTCTGACTTTCTATGGAAGATTGGAAAATCAACATTTTCCTAGAAGTGTGATATCCATACCAGTTTTTTTACTTTTTATATTTTTTTTAATTTTCAGCTATCGGATTGAAGAGATTTTAATAAATTTATAAATTTTTGGATTTTTGTGGAATTTAATTGATTTGTAGAGATTCTATATAAAATTTTGATTCAATTTTTTCAAAATCTCATGAGATGAGATTTGTAGATGCTTAAAATACACTACAAAATCTCTTTATTTTCCTCTAATTCCTCAACTTTTTCAAATTCTTTAAAATCAATTTAACTTGGAATGTTATAAATTCTTTAAAATCCTTATTGAATACATTCAGATTTATAAAGATTTTAATAAACTATCTTAAAATTTTAATTGAATACATCTTGAATTTCAGATAATCACTTAAAATCTTAATTGAATACTCCTAAATTCATTAAAAGAATTAAAATCTTTTAAAATCTCAAATAAATACACTCTCTAAATATTAAAATCCCTCAAAATCTCAAAATTTTCTATTAAGGGTATCATTTTTGCCAATCAACCAATTAGGAATCTCTTACTATTTATCCTTGGATAAATGGTCATCTGCAGTAACTTGTGAACTAGGAAGTTCTACTGTGGATGGTGAAACCCTTGTGGTTACATTTGCCATGACTGCAAAACTGGAAGGAGACCCGTTTGCCCTTGCGACGCTGTACATCTGCACTCCTGCATGCAATCTCTTGACCATGGCCCACATTCCTGCCCTAACACCCATCTTCACAATCTCCCTTGGAAGCCTTATATCTTCATGGTGAAACAGAAGCACTTCCGATGCCATTTGCTGCTCTCCTGCATTCCTAACTTTCACTGCTAGGTAGTTGTTTGGTATCAGTCAAAAGCACTTCTTCCACCAGCGGAGAAGCTATGAACAAAACTGTACCAAAACTTATACACGTACCTGAGCTTATACGCCAACTGGAATAGTAATTATCTACCTTTATTGCTGTTTTAGACGTTGGTAAGGATGGATATGGTGTCCCCTGATATATCAGAAAATAAACAGAAAGATGGCAGTCTATTGGAATTCATGCATCTCACACAAGGAAACATCTTGGATTTCACCGGGCGTACGTGTATACGTGAATAACACATGATGCGTGAGACATCACTGATGATAATGCAGAATATATTTTGACAAAGAACTAATAGGTGGAGATTTTTTGAGTGACGATGTACTAGCGTCGTGTCTGGTATCAGTAAACATATACGAGTGTTAGAACATGATACGGGGCAAGGACGGTACCTTTGTTGTACAATAATATCCAGACGGAGATTCCCAAATACGACGGACTATAACGTATTCTCTATCACTGCAGAGGAGTGGCAACTGTGGATGTTACAGAAAAGGATGTTCAATTGAGGTTATAGTTAGGAAGGAGAAGACACTAAAACAAAGAATTGTAGCAGCTGTAAGAAACCATATATGTTACCTTTCTTATCCAATGAACAGTCATGGTACCAGTTTGGGAGCAAACACTCAAAATCTGGAAGAATTTCAACGTGTTATCCCAGCTGCGTCTGAACTCATCATCCCAGAAGAAGTCTTTCAGCAACTCAGGCGACGCGTTTTCAAACACTGTTCTCGTACGGTACTGCGTAGGACCTAACTGAAATTTGATAACAATGTCACTACACCATTAGAGGACGCTTATGTAAGGAGTATTTCTGCTCATAAGTGCTGCTTGTTGAAAAACGTAATACAATTGAAATAACCAAGTATAATCCAAAAGCCTTTTAGTGATTTTAAAAGTACTAATAAACAAGCTTGGTTATGTAAATTACCCGCGGATCCCTGTACCAAGCTTGGTATGTCAGAGAAGGGGTAGAATGCTCCATCATGAGCTTCCACGGTGGACAGCCGTTGGTCTCGTTTATGTGGAAAACCAACACTTTCAGATCATCCTCATCCAATTTGCAGCATTCTTGTTCGTGATCAAGAGGCTGACTACAAGACTGGCCGCCGGAGGTGGCTGTGAGCCTTGGACGGTGGCTTGCATACTCGGAGGATGCCGCTCCATGTTCGTGGCCGCGGAAGCAATACACAATTCTTGGTTGCCACGAAATCCGCCATGACCATGACCAATGCCAAGACCAAGACCATCCCTTGATTAGAATTAAGGCCATAAAAAGTGGTATCAATGCTGCAAAAACAAGAGAGACCGCTGCCAGGGCCAATTGGGATATCATAGTAATTACGGTAAATGTTGAATGATGATACATAAAAATGTGTTCTGTTTGGCTTTGTTTGCATCTTGTCTTCCCAAAGGCAAGAAGAACATGGACAAACAGGATCTCCTCTGCATTGGAGCAAAGAATTTCCCACTTTCACTTTTTTCCTTCCAAAGCAGCTTGTCCAAGAAACAACTCATTACTAGAGTTACAAATGTGAAGTTAGTCAAGGACTACTTCAATTTCGAAAGCCCAGGCCCTCGTTATTGGGCAATTAGCTAAAATGATCAATTTTTGACATTTGATTGTTGAAATGATCAAAATTAAATATCGACGACATATCAATCAAATATCAACGACTCAATGATTAACATGCTAAAAATGGATTATTTCAGCAACCAAATATCAAAAGTTGATCATTACAGCCTAAAACCCTAAAAAATAGTAGCAAGGTCAATAAGTCCCAACATACTTCTATCAAAGAGGTAACTGAAGTGGGAGAGTCAAAGTCAAAAAGAGAATTCCCCACTTCTGCTCTCATTCAAAACGTGCATGAGACTTTCATCTCACATGACTCCACCTCGCTAATGTCATCGTTTTATTTAGAGCTTATAGTGCAAGAAAATGACATGAAATTTGGTATACGATAGTTTTGTAGTATTTTCCCAAACCGATTAAAAGTTAAAACATCAGTAGTAAAATGTAACATGGGTCCAAGTAAAGTTGGATGGCTAACGTAACACCAGTGAGAAAAAAATTGCGCAGCAGTTAATGGCTTTCGTTCTTTTATAACTCAAAGAACACGAAAATATGAAATTAGACAGAATCCTGTATAAACATAATACAGAGATGAATAGAACACCCAGACACCATTCCAGCTCTCCCAAAAGAGATGCTAGAAAGGGAAAGATTAGCATTAATTAATTAGGGAAGAAGAGTTGTTCTCAGGTCTAATATAACACAGGCAGAAACCCCTCATACATTGAACACAGTTCAAGCCTTAAGGGAACAGCGGAATTTCCGAATCAAAAACTTTTCCAGGCGCAGCCAAGGAGTTCACTTCGGACAGGCTTTACGATGCCAGGATACATACGGAGTCTCCTACTCCTGCAAGGGGAAAAAGTACATTAATACTAGAACCAGAGAATATCAACTAAGTTAACCTAACCACAAACAGACCACAGAATCATAACACATGCTAATGCAGCTGATCTTCAATATAAACACTACAGACGACATAGCAGCTGATCTTCAATTAACTTGTCCGGTGGCCTAGGCAACATAACTGACTTTCACAAGACTACTAAAATATAGGGCTGCATATGTTTTATTACATTATGAATGCCTTCTGACATTGGTCAACAGAACTATAGGGTCACAGGATCTTCCAGTTCCTATAGAAACTAAATAATGCCTAACCCGGAATGCGAGAAGCAGTGGGAAAAAGGAAGAGCAGCTTAAAAATAGGCTCAACCCTGAGGAAAAAGGAACAGCAGCTAACAATAGACTCAAATTAGACACAGAACAGGAAATCCACCAAATAATTTTTCTGCTTTAACCAAGGATTCTCCCTCAGTACAGCTAAACGATAGTACCTGTCCAGAATCTTGAACAGCATTAATTACGCATAATGAGGACTAAGATAACTGAAGCATGGCCCTGTTTGTACATTGCATTATTTGAAAACAATAACACCACTATCTTGATTTATAAGATAATTCTTGAGGCCATCAAAGTTGTATGCATCTTCAACCATTCTACAACAGTTCGCAGAGATGAAGAACAAAAATAACAGAAAATACTTTAAAACTATAGGAAGAACATGGATACCTGTTCCATCGGTTCAGCTTCATCGTTCTTCTGCTCCTTCACATCTTTAGGTTCAGTAATAGCCTCATTTTCATTATTTGTGTCCATTTTATCATCCTTTTCTTGAACACTATTGGGCTCAGCATCATCATCAAAAATTTCAAAATCTGCAGGAAGCTGACCCGACTTCAGTGCCTGCTCTTGCAAAACAAGTAGAATGTTAAAAGTAAAAATATTAAGAGATAAGACATTGAGAAAATCGTGCAGTAGTTTCTCAGCTTGAGCAAATAACCTTTTCAAGTCTAGCAACCTCTTCAAGAGTCTGGGAATTCACTATGGCAGCCTGCACATGGACAAACAACGTATAAAATAATTAAAAACCTAAGATGACTCCACACATAGCTGCAAAGTAGGAGAAAAAACCACCAACACAAAGCAATAATCTATCACAAAAGACCAAATTCTCTATCAATTGCCACAACTGGATATCTTGAAATATCAGAATAACTTTCAGTTGGGACAACTAATGGTGTAGTGTTTATGACAGTATGAGATACCACTCAAATATACTAAGAATTATTACTATGATTTGAACCTAAAAGTAAAGAGAAGATAATTTAACATGGATAACAGACAATGTATCATAATTGCTCAATCAGTTAATACTTGTTAACAAATCCAATCATATAGGTTGAAAAATATTTCATAATTTCATACTACCGTTAATTCATCAGTAGAGGAAAAAAGAAGTAACCCTAATAAACTGTCACCCCCGTCACAGTTAGAACGCGGACTTGAAAAGACTACAAAACAGTTAGAACATGGACTTGAAAAGACTACGAAAAATCAAAATTGATATTTCTTGAGTAAAACTGCATTGATTTTAAACGTAAAATGGTGAACTTTGTCTCTCCTGTGTACATTTAAATAATATTTACATTCGTTTTACTAACAGCTCCAAGGTGAGAAAGAAGTCCCATGCACATGATCACAGAATATAATGATTGATGCAACTATGTAAAAACTTAATTGCTATGATTACCTTGATTTTCATAATTTGTTCAGGTGTGGGGGCAACAACTTTTGGAGCCTGTTGTTCCTGGTAAACTTCTGGAACTTCTGCAGGCACGAATTTTTGGGGGGATACCTTTCTAGTCTCTTCTTCAACCTCTTTTGATGAAAACAAGGTTTGTGCTTCCAGTCTCTCCTATGATTGATGGAACAAGACCAAAGAGTAATTAATCCAGGTGATAGGTACAAAAGGAACAAGCTAATCTTCTATGAAAAATAGCATTCTATTTCATATTTCCACTTTTTTAGTGAAACTAGAAAGAAATAAGCAGAAGCCATGATACAAGTTAACAAAAGTGAAGCATTTGGACAAAACAAATCTTTTAAAGCTATAAAACCAAAATAATATTGTGTAACGTCTGGGAATCAGACACTGTAGAAACTAACTTTCAGTAGCCTCTGAGTTAAAATCTAAAATCCCCGGAAGAAAAAGCGTGAGAATTATAATACAAAATATATGTCACATTACACCCTAGCTAAACCCAGTTTTGCTCACAAGATTTGTGCTTCTGTCATGTTAGTATGGTTCTCAGCTACGCAACTCACGGCATTCCAATACTAAGTATTAGTGTTCCATTAGTATGTTATTCCTAGGCACTCCAAGACGAACTCATAATTGGTACCATAAAAAAGTCGCACCCACAACACAACGACAAACATGAGTTGTCAATTTGAAATTAACTCACCTTGTTTTTCACCTTCTTAAAATCCAGAACCCGAAGCGATTTTAACTTGTGAATCAAGTACAGCCTATAGTTGGGTTTCTTCGTGATGTTGTTATCCAAAAGGCTAAGATACTGCAACTTTGGGAGGGATGCAAGAGGGTCGATCTCTACCAGGTTGACTAGCCTGTTGTTGGTAAGTACCAACGTGTGCAACTTTGGCAAAAACTCTGCAATTACATACAACTCAGTAGTCGGTAGATACAAGATAACAGACTAGTATGTGATTAGAGGGACCGAAGGATTAAAGTTAGTTACCTCCAATGTTGGGATTGATACGGGTGATTCGGTTGTTATTGATAATCAAAGTACCCAAACGATTAAGATAGGGCATGTTTTCGAGCTTGACGATTTCATTGTCAGACAAATCAATGGTGTCAAATTGGTCCTGTCCAAATTAAACCGAAAAAACATATTTCATTCAACTAAATTCAGTAGTTTGCAGCAGATAAAAGCCAAAAACGATGGCTTGTCATGATAATAGTCTGAGTTAAGTAAACTACTAACCTCTGTAGCTCCCAAGTTTTCGATTACAGCAATCTTATTTCCTGAAAACGAAAAGGAGGCAAACAGTTTCAATTATCAAAACCCTAATGGCGTCAATGTAGGGTTTCGAATCGGTATTTGGGAATTGAGAATTGGGAAAGGAAATTACCTCGGAGATCCAACTCTCGCTCCTTGAGCGCATTGAAGAAGTGAGGGCTCTTCCACACCAAGTCGGCCGTCAGCCTCACCATCTCTCGCTCTCTCTCCTTGTTTCTCTGTTCTGCTACTTCGCAATTTGCCTGACCAAAACCCTAAACCTCTACTCTGCAAGCATCTGGAGTCGGAGATCGGAGTTCACCAGCTACGGTGTCGTTTCAGCCTTTTGTGCACGCCCTTTTTATTTAGCCGCAAAACTAGGTTAGCCTGCACTAGCGGTAACGGTAATTCTCGCAAATTTTCACTTCCGTCAATTGTAAATTGTAATTACCTTTCAAGCTGATACATATACGGCTTGTTTGATAAGTACTTTTAAATGAATGAAAGCATTTTTAGATAAAATAAATTATGGATTATAAAAATATTTAAAGTGCTTCTTGCGGATGCATCAATTATGTGCTTCTTGCAAAAAGTACTTGTGCTTTTCCACGCTTAATTTGCATTTTTACTAAGATGGATTTTAGAAACATTTTCTTTAAAAAAGTTTTCAGTTATTTAGAAACACTTCATAAACGAGCCTATAAGTATTTTAGTTACTTCCGAATCTTTGTCTTTGTAAATGAATTTTTTTGTTATCTTTTTATTTGGTTTATAGTTTGATTCTGTTAGCATTTCTATCAATGATGACTCATATGATTATACTTTAACACGTAAATAAGTGTAATTTAAGCTCAAAGTTCTTTAAATCATTTCAAAGTTCAAGATCAAAGTAATTTGATGTTAAACTTTGAATATAATAATTGTCAATCTTTCAACATTAAATTATGAAGAAATTTCAAGGCTAAACATGATATTGTATGGGCATAAAATCAAAATTCCAATTTTCAAGCGTGAACTGGTGCACAAAATGAATGAAAAATCAACGTTATATGACAGATTGAATTATGGTGAAAACCCAACAATGGACGAAAATGTAAGAAAAAAGCCAACATGAACGAAAATTGAATTTAAGAACAAATACAAGACCACTAGTGCAGTTTTAATCGAGTCGAGGAAGGAGGCCCAGGAGAATTGCCACGCAATCAAACATCTACAAACCGTCCGATCCAAGATCAACGACGTACGTTGCACAATATGACGTGTCTAATTACTTGCACAAAACGGGGAGACGGAAGTGAGGCATGTTCACAGTTCACTGAAGAGGAAGAAGAAGATGGCGCGCGTGAGTTCATGGATCTTAGTGCTGATGGCGGTGGCGATGGCCGTGAGGGCGGAGCGAAATATTAACAATACGGGAAAGGTATATTGGTCCAGCGCAGAAGACGAGGCGCAGGCTCAGACTCGGACTCAGCCTCGGGACGACGATACCGCCGCCGCTGACCTTGACGCCGACGGTGGCTTCTCTTCTCTGGAGGGAATGTTACAGTGGGCTATAGGCCACTCCGATCCCGTCCAATTGAAAGAAAAGGCGCGAGATGTCGAGCGATTGTCTCCCGCAGACCTAAACGACCGCCGGCTAGAGATAAAGCAGCTCATGGACGAGCTGAAGACGCCGTCGGACGCGCAGCTGATGCAGATTGCGATTGACGACTTGAGTAACTCGTCGCTGTCGTTGGAAGATCGGCACCGTGCTCTGGAGGAACTGCTGGTGCTGGTGGAGCCGATTGATAACGCAAATGGTAAGTCTGATTTGGGTGATTAGGGTTTACGTAATGAGCAAATTGAAGTGATTAACTTGGTGGCTCTCAGATATGAACAAGCTTGGGGGGATTGCTGCGGTTATACGAGAGCTTAATCATGGTGATGCAGATACAAGAAAATTGGCTGCTTGGGTGCTTGGGACGGCCAGTCAGAACAACCCAGTTGTTCAGAAGCAGGTACGATAACGATATGCAATAATAGTCGTTAAATTTGTGTAATTAAGTGTTAGGTATGCTCGATTCGATTGACTAAATTGTAAGCACCTCAGGTTCTGGAACATGGGGCATTGCCCAAGCTAGTAAAGATGGTGAAATCTAGCTTTGTAGAAGAAGCTACTAAGGCATTGTTTGCCGTTTCGGCGTTGATCCGAAATAATGTAGCTGGGCAAGAGTTGTTCTATGTGGAAGATGGGCATTTAGTCCTTCAGGTGAGGTGACTGCTTTAGAATGAGTAAATCAAAGCATGTTAATGAGTAATTTATGTGGCACAGATTATTGCAACTGAAATAAAAATTTCTGCTTTTAGGACATTATGAGTGATGCAAGCATTGATATCAGACTGCGAAGGAAAGCGGTGTTTCTTCTTGGTGATCTTGCTGAGTGTCAATTGGAAAACATGGATAAGGATGAGCTGCCCTTTTTCAGTAATCGGGTTTTCTTGAAGTCTGTGGTTGATCTAACATCATCTGCTGACCTTGATTTGCAGGAGAAGGTGCTTTTTTCAAGAATTAGTGTAATTGCATTTTGTTATCTTTACTGAATTTTAAGTTGTCTTCTTTAGGACACGCCTTAATCGGTCTAGGATTATGAGTTGTATTCTTATGTGCTTACTGCACTTACACGATTTGCTGATTGGTAGATTAGGAAGTTGGTGACTTTATAATGGCATTTATGATAAACAGTTTTTCTTCATTTGCAATGGTATGCAGGCCCTTATCGCGCTTAAGAATCTTCTGCAACTGAGGACAACCGAACCTCTGGTTTTTAAGAACTTTTGTGGGTTGGATGGTGCCTTGGAGAGATTGAGGCAGCGACTGCAGGGTTTAATGGTAGACGAAGACCACAGAGATTATGCGGTGGATGTGGAAAGCATCCGCAGTGAAGTGCAGCAGATTTTCGATAGAAAGTTGGAAAAGGTAGCTACTAGACTAGTTGTCTTTGGCGGTAATCTGTTGAGTAATTTACTTTTGGTCTTAAATAGCATCGTATCATTTTCTTTAACTTAGCATCTTATGAACGACAGGTAACACGAGTTCGTACATGATGCGAATGCAATCCTTAAACAACATTACATACTTGGAGACGTCTGGTGCACTTGAAACTTATGTAATGCTCTTGATCCTGGATCCGTACATAGCAAACATTTCGAAGTATGGTATCTTTCCCTAGAAGAAAGACTAGGGTAAGGCTTTGGTTGTAACTTGTAGTCGTAGATTGGTAGATGAAAACTTCAGGGGCAGAAATGTTATGTGTTAAGGTTATGATCTTTAGGAAAAATGCATACATGCATATATATGCTGCCATATTCATGTTCCTTTTCACACAGTGCCTTGATAGCGTGATGGAAGTTAAAAGTTTCACTTGGTAACCCATTGGCTATCTCTCATGGGGAGTAGATCAACTCCTCGGAAGCTTGTGCAAGGTTCTTTAACTTTTTGATGTACAAAATTCTACACATTTTCAGAGTTTTGAAGTGATTGTCTTACACTTTGATGTAATGGTAGGACTCTTCTAGGAATGAAGTAGGTGGCTAGTCCATAGCTAAACTGTTAAATAGCAATTTTTCTCGTAGGTACCTAAAAGCATTTGACCTAAATAGACCGGCACTTAGGTATGGTTTGGGGTTGAGGTGATTCAAAAAAAAGCTGGGATGAAAAAAAGCTGGAAGAGTTTTTGGTGTTCGGTAAACTTCCAGCTTCAATTTTTTTTCACAGTTTTGGGTGAAAAAAAGTCAAAAAACAGAAGCAGCAAAAGGCAGCTTCGAAAAACTGGCTTTTCAGCTTCTGCGCAAACTTCAAAACATGGATGAACAGTAACCTTTAATGAAAGTTTCTACCAATCCTACCCTTAAATCCAAATTATTGATTCGAACAGAACGACATAAACATAAATCACCACAAAATCTCATCTCTGAAATCCAAAAAAGTCATGAACATCACAAAAAGTACAAATTTTCAACCTGAAAAACTACCTACTCAGAAGCATTTCATCTCAAATTTTCCACCTATCAGTTAGATGAACCCAAGAGCCATGCAAACACAGCAAGCACAAAAATCCCAGAAAAAAAAATAATAATACCCACAAACAGATGCACTGCAATCGCATCCAAACATCAAAAGAAAAAGGAAATTTACGGGCATACTAAAATGGCAATATACAAGACCGTGTGGAACTTTATCGAACAAACACGTACCCTCCCTTCATCTCTATCATCCCCTTTTTGCTCCTCCTAGCTTCATCTCTACCAAATATCTTTGAAGATTTGTGTCGCCCCTAGCTTTATCGTCGAGCTTGTTGTCGAAAGGCATCGCTTCTCCTCTACTCAGATCCTCGGCTTCCTCGACTCCCAATCTCGCTCTTCACTCGACCATCGCCTTCATCCACTGCGACATCGTAGACAAACTCCATGATGCTAGCCAAAACCCAGAAGACAAAAAATACCGATCTGCCGATACCCATATGAAATTCAGCTTGTGAAAAATCCAAAAAACAAAAAACCCATATGACAAATCTAGAAGTTTTTTTTAGAATGAATGAGAAAAAATGGAATTTGATGATGAGGGAGTAAGTGGCGAAAAGAATGGAATTTGGTGATGAGAGAAAAAGTGAAGAGGGAGAGATAGAGAGGTAGTTGGACGGGAAGGATAAAAAAATGAAGATGATTCTAGAGAGTGTTCTAGAAAAGTAAAAGAAAAGAGAAAAGGGAAAAAATCTAAAAGATAGAATTAAGCTTGGTTATGGGGAACGGAGAAAAAGAAATATGATAAATAAGTTTGGTTTTGTTTATTTTACATAATTACAGCTGTTTTACATAAAAGTTTACCAAACGCTATCATACTGTTTTTTTTTTTTCCAAAAGCACTTTTACAAAAAAGTTTACTAAACACTCAGCTGCTTTATTTCACAGCTGCTTATTCTTACAGCACAGCAGAAGTAGCTTTTTTTCAAAGCACATCAATACCAAACCAACCCATAGGGTGGTCCATTTTATCCGGTATTTTGAATGTTTTAATCGTTAAATTTTTTTTTTTTTTTTTGTTTTTTTTAGACAAAGATGTAACTGTTTTTAGACCTAAGCACTCAAGAAAGTCCCGGTGATTTGGACCAGCGTACTATGTTTTTCTATATCATTTTCCAAGTTTTCTCACAAGGTAATGATGAAGATAAAATTCCTCTCCGCTGTGGACTTGCTCGCAAGTTCTTTTGACTTAATCGACTTGTTATGAAGGATGCTGACGTGTGCGATCGAGCCCGCGTCAACTTCTATTTGTCAAGAAAACAATCATTTTGAGTGACTTTTCTTATTCATCATTTAATGAAGTAGGGGGACGTGTTTTTAACTAAAAAAAACAAAAATACCTTTACTATTGTTAGGGGAAAATGAGAGATTTTGAAAGAGAATTATTATTGGTACTCTAAAAATCACAATCAGTATTTCAAAGTTTCTATAATTAGGAAGAAAAATACATTGTGAGAAGTGTAGAATGAGAATTTTGGACTGTTAATACCAATTCTTTTTTGAAAATGTTACAATAATTTAAGAGAAGGGTAGTATCAAATTCATTTCCCATCATATGACTTGTACCCGACAGAGGAAAAAAAAATGTAATTTCATATGCAAAGAAGGTTCACATGTTGATATCTGATCGCTGTCGTCAATTTTTTGTCGTTATGTCGTTGGTATTTAAAAATTGAAATTTAAATAATGTAACTAATTTTTCTAAATATTTTGACAAAAAAAGAGTAGAAACTTGATGGTTGAAGTGGTAGGTGAACGTCCTCCTTGGATCAACAAATATTGACAAAAAAGATTAACGTTAATTTAATGTCCAACCAATTACTAGTTTATTTAGTAGAAGCCTCAACCTCTTAAGGGTTGGTGTACGACCTTCCCCAGCTGACAACTTGCAAGTAGGTGGGTAGTCGTAGGTAGGCCTGTCACTCTCAGAGGTTCCGGACAACTAGACTCTGTAAACTACCAAGCAAAATACACGTCTCGCCATTTTCTTTCAATTTGGACGAGCAATCAATCGTCTTCCCATCAACCAGTCCCCGCCCCCACGACTTCTGGATTCTAGAGCGAGAGAGTTTCAGAGGAGAGAGAGAGAGAGAGACTTGGGGTGTGGAGGATCGTGGACTGAAAAACAATGGCTTTGCAGACCAGTACCAGCAGCAATGCCCTGCTCTCGACATCTCCGTCGGTTCCGTCTGGGGCCACTTCCGCGCGACTCCGAGCCCGAATGGTAGGAGCTGGAATCTGGGGTCGGAGGAAAACGGGAGGGGGAGGAAGGGTTTGTATGATCGCATGCAAGAGCAGCATCGGCGGCGATGGCGGCGGAAAGAAGGGAGTGCCCAGTTCGAATTACGTGGTGCCCCTAGACAAATCGTTTTCGTATACCAACTCGTCCTGCATCACTCGCCCTCTCGCTGAAATCCTCAGAGACCTCAATAAGAGAATCCCTGACAACATCATCCAGACGCCACCTGAAAATCCCTCCTCCAGCTTCATCCCCTGGTATTTTTCTCCTCTCTCTTTTCACTTTCCATTTGATTTTCTGGTTGACCAAACAAATCTCATGGAAAATTTGTGTATTTTTGTGTATTGGGTAGGTACCATGCGAACCGGATGCTGAGCTTCTACGCTCCTGGTGTGTCCCTTCTTATCCTTATCTTCTCAATTTGCAAATTCATAAGCTTTAATCATGCTCTTTATCTCAATTTTTAATTGCTCTCAAAACCCCACCTTTTTGTTTTTCAGAAATATTTTGCAATCTGTTTCTCCCTTTTGTAATCATTGCTTGGTAATTGGTGTATTTTTAACTGTTAATCTGATTTCAATAAACAATTAGCTATCTGCATTTTTCATTTCAACCATTCTTCAATCCTTGTGCAAGTACACAACTTGAGATATACGAATACCAAGTCTGCGTTTTCCTCGCAAAATTTCAACACGTTGGAGTGACTCAGTGATTGGAGACGAGTGAGTAATTATAGATTGGTGTTCATCATTGTCCTTAATTCCGAATTGGTCCAAGTTAGTTTACGAAACCTTGATGCATGCGGTATGAATTTTAGGCAGAGTATTAAGATCAGCAACCCAATTCAAATTTATGAGCTTCTGGTAGTTTGCCGACTGCTACTCTCTTGCTTTGTCTAGTGACGCTACACTTCATCTAGTTTCTAGTGAATCTCCGTATGTTATCAGTTTTTAACACTTGTTTTGACAGGATGGTGTGGGGAAATCCGTGATGTTATATTTTCTGACAATGGAAGTGTGACTGTGGTATACCGTGTCACTGTACGTGGATCTGATGGAGAGGTCTGGTTCTTCTTCTTTGTACTGTGGTTCATTTATACATTATTAATATATCATGTTTGATAACTAGTTACCATATAACAATTATATTCATACCTCTGGACTAGGATCATTCTTTGCTATTGCTTATTGTATTATACATGCCATTAGAAATCACTACAGTTGCATATTCAACTTTACAACAACAACAACAAAGCCTTATCCCACTAAGTGGGGTCGGCTGTTTGAATCCTAGAATGCCACTGCGCTCAGTTTTGCGCCAAGTCTTCTGTTAGCTTGAAGCACTCCATCTCTTTTCTTAAAGTCTCTTTCCAAGTCTTCCTAGGTTTTCCTCTACCCCTTTTGCCTTGAGCCTCTGTCTCATTTCAACTTTAAAAGAAGAAGAAAAACTTCTGTATGCATATTTTTGCATGTTTAAGAAAGAATGCAGCACCGTCAGATGTTACATTGAGTTCAATAGAACAGGTTCGGGTGTCAATTGGAGTACTGATTTAGCCTATCGTTAGATCCTAATTTTGAGTTTCAGCTGAGGGTATGTAAAAATAAATTATTTCTGTCTGATTGCTTTGAATTTATGGAACAATGGTCCTAAAGAAAGAAAGAAAAAATACTGTCAAGCATTAGGAAGTGAGTCTTTCATGTATTGTTAATCTTATCATTTTGGTGGCTGATTACTTTTAAGATGGAGACTTCGTGGAAGAGAAAATGGTTTGTTAACGAGCACTTAATACTTACTGAGTTTAAGTTTGAACGGGAATGTGAAATTGAACTATGTTAAATGACATAATTGAGTGCCCGAAAAGGGGCACAAGCCTTTTATGCAACAATATGCCTATTGAAATGAGGCAACCAATTGGACAGTGTTGCACTAGTAAATAACTAGAAGAATGTCTTTATCTCTTCTAGTTCAAATCAAAGGCAGTGAGGTAACTATGTATAATTATTGGCTGGATGCCTTGTTTTCGGGAAGTGGTGTATTCCCGATGTTATACGTGAGACTTAGCCAATTAGGTGATGTAAGTTCACTCTTTCTGTTTCAAATTAGTGCCGTGAGGAACATATTGATAACAAATTGGTCAATGTCTTACTTTTGGTTTTTTTTTTTTTTTTTTTTTTTTTTTTTTTTTTTTTTTTTTGAGTCGTGCCCTTAACGTTGCTAGACTTAAATACCTACAGTTCTAATATTTGATCTGACACACCGATGCAGGCACACCGTGAATCAACTGGAACAGTAACACCCAGTGATGTAGACATTGTTGATCCAGTTGCTGCAGCTGAGCAACTTGCTTTCGTCAGAGCATGTTCT
Organism: Pyrus communis; assembly: GCF_041283825.1. Taxonomy (NCBI): domain Eukaryota; kingdom Viridiplantae; phylum Streptophyta; class Magnoliopsida; order Rosales; family Rosaceae; genus Pyrus; species Pyrus communis. The sequence continues at coordinate 23,153,659 of NC_142577.1, read as the reverse complement.
CGGTTTGGCCTTGGCCTGTACCTGTATCATGAAGATTAGATGCAAAGAGACGGGGAGGATATAGCTGCACATCTTGTCATCTTTTTGTTAGATTTGTTAAGTCAGATTGCGCTTTATGCCTGTTGATGTATATATCTAACGGATGAGCTATCATATATGCTGCAGATTCATATACATATGGTTTAGGTTGTTGGGAACAAATAACCGTGAAAACGCTGCAGATAATAGATACAAATTCGGATATTGCAATCGTGTATTTATGAATCAATAGAAACAGTAAACTATCATTATCCTTGTTGCTGATGCTTGTTTATGTACAAGACTTATTCTCATATCATTTCGATTCATCGTCCTATCGAAATACCATGTCGTCGTCTCGATGATATACAGACTGTTGTGTCTGATTTGTATGCTATTATTTGTCAACTCATCACGGCTTCAAGAGCTTCGGCCCTGTATTCGAAGTTATCCATGCCGCAACCACATCCACAAGCAGGCCTATGTCTTTAGATGCTTCTGCACGAAGTACCTTCGAGTCTACACCCCATGTGCTGCCTACTTCTTTAGCAACTGTCTCCCATGGTGTCCCGACAGTGAGATTGGCCAACATCTCACTCCCGCGATTTACTGCATCTGCCATTGCTGGAGGCACATCCGGGAGCGCCTACATGATAGAAAGATTATTTATCTAAATTGGTTCTCTTTTAGAGATGGATCAAACTGGGGCTGCACTCGGGGAATCTAAGCATACATGCGAACAACAAATGTCAAAAATAAAAGCTACGGAGGTTTATTCCCCACTAAATGGTTGGCACAAAATTCACCTGTTGCAAAGGAAGTCCGTGATCTCCAGGTAACAAGCGAATCGACATGTCTAGCATAGTACTGATGGCTGAATCTGAACTTAACAATTCTGCCAATGTTGAAGTCTCATCAATCATATCATCCTTGAACTTCACCAGTAGATTCCTGGAAATACCGTAGTATGATTTTACCTGAAAAAAGCATCAATAGAGCGGAAATTTAAGTGGTATACCTTAACTACAATGGGAAAGTTAATACATTTGACTAAATATCATATAATCATGTAATTAAGAAGCACAGAAGCAATTTGTAAACAATTGATAGGTTTGCTTACAAGTCGCCGAGTTTCTTCGGGTTTTGGAGCAAAATCTTCTCTTCCTTTGACTAAGTCCATATACAGTGGAGGGAGCTGCTCAACTAAAGGAAGAACTTGCTTCATGATGGGAGGGCTAAGGTTTTCAAATTGCTTCAAAGTCATTTCTGCCTGCAAGCATTTCAATGTCCGAGTTTCTTTGTTACAAATCATATTAATTGCTAGATATGAATAATGGAATTCTTCAATGAGATGATTATATAATCAAGCTTATGCATCATGGTTTAAAACTAAAATAATCATGTATGTACAAATTTACAACACATTAAATTTAGAAGTCTCACCCCTCGGCGGACTGTCGGTGATGATGCAATCTGTGATAAAATTGGTCCAAGGCCTTGAGCAACTGGAACGAGAACAGGAGAGAACAGAGGAATAGCTGAGCTTGCCTCCTGTCAAATTAAGGAATCAATCTCAAATTTTATACAGCAACAGTTTAAGAAACCATATACGGTGTTATTAAGCATGTGTTTAGAACTGTTATCTTTTTGTCTTGTTTTACAAGTAAATACGGTGCACCTGAGGTGGCCATGGGATGTTAAGAGATGGCGTACCATTCAACTTGGTCACGGCAGATAAAGTAGGCAAAAAGAAGGGGGCATATTGTGGCATCTCACATCACCCAGGGGAGTGGTTCTTAAATGTATATTCCCATCCCTACCTAGCACGAGGCCTTTTGGGAGCTCACTGGCTTCGGGTTCCATTGGAATTCTGAAGTTAAGCGAGTAGTGCGCGAGAGCATTCCCAGGATGGGTGACCCATCGGGAAGTTCTCGTGTGAGTTCCCAGAAACAAAACCGTGAGGGCGTGGTCGGGGCCCAAAGCGGACAATATCGTGCTACGGTGAAGTCGGGCCCGGGAAGTGGTCCCGCCCGGGCCAGGATGTGACAAATTGGTATCAGAGCCTAACCCTGGCCGCGTGTGTGCCGACGAGGACGTCGGGCCCTAAGGGCGGTGGATTGTGGCATCTCACATCACCCAGGGGAGTGGTCCTTAAATGTATATTCCCATCCCTACCTAGCACGAGGCCTTTTGGGAGCTCACTGGCTTCGGGTTCCGTGGGAACTCCGAAGTTAAGCGAGAAGGGGGCTAGAGAAATCCCATGATGGGTGACCCACTGGGAAGTTGCCCGTGAGTTCCCAAAAACAAAACCGTGACGGAATGGTAAGCCCAAAGCGGACAATATCGTGCTACGGTGGTAGAGCGGGCTCGGGAAGTGATCTGTCCCGGGCCGGCATATCACATCACCCAGGGGAGTGGTCCTTAAATGTATATTCTCATCCCTACCTAGCACGAGGCCTTTTGGGAGCTCACTGGCTTCGGGTTCCGTGGGAACTCCGAAGTTAAGCGAGAAGGGGGCTAGAGCAATCCCATGATGGGTGACCCACTGGGAAGTTGCTCGTGAGTTCCCAAAAACAAAACCGTGACGGAATGGTAAGCCCAAAGCGGACAATATCGTGCTACGGTGGTAGAGCGGGCTCGGGAAGTGATCTGTCCCGGGCCGGAATGTGTCACATATAATGGATGTGGCTTTCTATAGAATTTATGAGCTGAAATGTTGGATCTCCAAATTTTCTCAACGAAGAGAGAGTTCACTACTTATCTCAGTTTCTTCTCTTCTCACCAAGTACTGACATGTATACTAACGAATTCAGGAAGTTAAATACCTTGTTATTGAATGCCATCAGCACATTCCCATTTCTTTGAACAGCATATCTTGAACCTGACCAACCATTCAGCCACAAACGTAATGAATTTCTAAAACCCCAAAGATTTGCACTCTTAAGAGCGGTTTATTAGGGGAAAACTAAAAAATGGCAATACCGATTAAAAGGTGGATGACAGATCCCAAAGAATGGCCAATGCCGAAAGTAGGAAGATCTTGAACCTGTACAATCAAGCATCTCAGGTTTTTATTGACCAAAAAAAATCATCTCAGGTTTTTAGTGGAGGAAGAAAATTAAGCAGAACTAGAAACATACAGATTCTGAAGACAAGAAATAAAAAACACACCGTCTCTTTAAGAAACTGATAGCACCTATCAAATTTGAATTGGGTTTCATCTGCAATGAAGAAGTGATCAAATCCACTAGCATATGGTGTTGCAATCACCAAAATACCCCTACAACACAAAAATGGCGGAATCATATTTTCTTCTTTCTCAAAAGCAGAAAACTCCATCAAGACCAATAGTAGATAGACAAAGACCAAATACAACTTTCTATTAAAAGAAATGGGGACTGCATATGAGCTGTATTAGCACGATACAAACTATAAAAGTTAATTACCAGGCAACCAAAGTTTTAACTGAATCTCACTTTTCTGAGAGGCGCTCAAGAAACAAACGGTAGGTAAGCTGAGGGGCAGCTCCAACAAAAATACCACCGATAAAATGTACAACGGCCTTGGGTTCTGAGTTTCTCGGTTTGAGAACCCATGCTCCCTGAAATAGAGAATGATAGATAAGTTTAGTAAGGTTATAATGAATATCCTTACCCCAGAAAAGAAACCTACAATAGATAGAGTACAAACATATTTGGCTGCTTTTCAACCCGTGTCTAACATATAATCTTTATTCCTTGAAAAAGGTTTGTAGGCTACCAAATTAGAGCCTTATGAAATGCTCGAGAGTCGAGAAAGTTTCTAGGATTAACAATTGCAGCCACTACCTGTTTTACTCATCATTCATTTTGAATGGTCATGATGGGTGCGAACTTGTATACGTTGCATTTCGAGGCGAATAAGGAAGCAGAAATCACTAAGAAAGGATGACCAAGCAAAGAAGAAACTCTCATTTCGAGCCGAATAAGGAAGCAGAAATCACTAAGAAAGGATGACCAAGTAAAGAAGAAACTCTCAGGCTGCTTAAGTCCTTACTAATGAGAGCATAATTTGTTCAGGGTGTTTGACATACATTGTTTCCTTGCACGGTTTTAACATTCTAAATCTTGCTTTTGTAACTGGAAACAAAGAACAAAACTTACTATGCAAATTCGATCAAGTTTTCGATCCACTATGCAAATTTGATCTAGTTTCATCTCAAAGCTATATCTATCCAGAAATCACTTGCACAATAGACTTTTAACTAAATAAACACCCGGAAGTGGTTCCGAATACAGAATTAATCTCGGAATATAAACATAGCTGAAGAAAATTTGAAATCCTGTGCCGGTTAACCTGTCCAGATTCCAAAAAGCTTGTGCATACAAGAATGAAGCTAAAATCGATGTGCTAAGCCGACAAATCTGAAGAAAAAAAAAAAAAGAGAGCATGAAATGATACCTCAACTTGATTCCAGTCTCCTGTACCATCCCAACGGCCTTGGGATTGCCTCACAGTCTCTGTAAGTAACCTACAAGTACATAAAAATAAAGATAACACTCGAGAAAGCGATATTCTAAACTACTCTAATTCAGCGGAATTCAAACCCGGGATGCAAAGGGGCAGTCGCACACACTGCCCCGAACAACTCACCTCTCAATCTCAGAATAGAGCTGAATCCCAGTAGGTTGTGGACCCTGTGGACTTGGTGGTTGTGATTGTCTCCTGGTGGTTTCGTCGTCGTAGTTGCAGCAAATCCCACTCCGACGACGGCGCTGAGAATTCGAGAGGCTGAGGAAGCGGCTCTGCGGCCGAATCAGCAGCCGCTTACTGAAAGATTGATGGGGGTGGAGATTGGGATGGGGCTGCGGACTCCTCACCCAGCAACTGGCCATGCTTTTTCTGCTCAAAGACTTCAAATTTTTCCGACCCAAATCAAAAGCTTCGATCTTTTGCTTCAAATCCCACTCTATTTATGTCGCTCATGTTCAATTGGTCAGCTGCCTGCCATCATCTTCTTTCTTCAGAATTTCAATTAGTACAAAAATTGAAATTGATGATGTGGCCCAACCTGAAGCCCACACCCTCTAAACGTCACCGTTTCCTTCAGTTCTTTATAAAGTCCAACGAAAGAGAAAATTTTTATTGTAACTGAAACACAGATGTTACATCACATGTTTTTATGTGAGTGGTGAAAAATTTTATTTTTTAAATTATTAATATTTTAACGAGAAAAACTTGTGTGGGGCTTTACTTGCCATTGGATTTTGTTGAGTGACACTACAATCCAATCAAAACTCGCAATGTGTCAAGTCTTAAATATTATATTTTATTATTTTTCTTTAATATTTAAAACTTTCATAATTATATTTCCTATTAATTGATATAAGATTAATTTAAGATTTCAATTTTCCTCTGATCTCCTCTGACTTCCCTTTTTCTTCTCAAATTTTCTCTCTACCAATGCCGGCTTCTTCCCCACTCTGTGCATTTCCTTCCTTCATAAGAATAATGGGGAAAAAAAAAAAATTAAACCATCTTCTCCATCTATAATGAAATAAAACTGTGATATATATATATATATATATATATATATATATATATTCTAACACAGGCTTGATGTTTAACAAAATTTGGTTGTTCCTTTTTTTTCATTTTTTTTTCCTCTTCTCATTCTCGCTTATTTTTCTTCCCCAGTTTTCTCTGCCGTGTGCAGTCTTCTTCCCCCTCTTTATTTCCTTTCTTCATAAAAATATGGGGCAAAAACAAAGTCATCTTCTCCAAACCTATACTTCTTTTTTTCGTTTTTTTTTTTAATTTTATTTATTTATTTTTTTACAAAAGCTGTTTATTAATTTTTTTTTCAATTATAAGCACAATTTCATTGCCCAACAGCTTGTCCTGTTTTATATATCTCTGAGCTGTAATTTGCGTGTTTATGTTTTTCCTATAAAGGATTAGAATATTTTGTAGCAAACTCTAAATACAATCTTGCAGACTCACTCCATACAATCGAGTTGATCTTTTCACAATTTATTGGTTATCCTTCACTTTATTTTGGTTGAAGTACAACTATTTTGGTTAATTATCCATCTTTAACATGATGGTAGAAGTGGGAGAGAGAGAAGAAACTGAAGACTTCTACGGCAAAACATAAAAGTACCAAAAGGGAAAATTTGGGAAGAAAAAGAGGGAGGGGGAGAAGAAAAATATACATCAAATTAATCTCATGATGTATATTAATTAGTAGGAAAAATAATTATGAGAATTTTAAATATAAAAGAATGATAAAAGATAATATTTAAGACTTGCCATGTGGCAAGTTTTAATTGGATTGTAGTGCCATTCAGCAAAATCCAGTAGCAAGCAAAGCCCCACACAAGTTTTTCTCTATTTTAACACACATATCAATAATACCATCTCGTACCGATAACATCGAAAAATCTCTTCCAACAAACAACAGAGTTTTAATACTTAAAGAAGACAGCCTTGTCTCTCTGTATGAAAAAACAGTTTGCCTTCCCAAGTTTGGAACAAGATACCAAGAAGATGCGTCCTCTGTACTTATCACTGAAGAAAATGCCCAAATTCAAACGCCGGCTGCTGCTGGCGGCGCTGCTGGCGCTGGCCGTCTCCTCCGCCTCATGGTTCTCCATCTTCCTCCTCCAGTTGTCCGAACAAAAGGGCCATAATTTGGGTCTGTCAGCTCCTCTTCCTCCAGATTCAGGACCTTACCACGACTGGCGTCTCTTCGCCGCCGATTTCCGAGAAATGCTCCAAACCTTCAAGATTTACGTCTATCCCACCAATTCCAACAAGTCCGATCCTCCTTCCTCCTCCGCCTCCTTCGCTTCCTTCGCCGCCGTCTTCCTCCCCCATCCCAACCCCTTCAACCCGAAGCTCGGAAACTACTTCAGCGAGCACATGTTCAAGATCTCTCTCCTCTCCAGCTCCCTCGTCACCACCGACCCACAAAAAGCCCACCTCTTCTTCCTCCCGTTCTCCGTCAATCTCCTCCGCAACGACCCCCGAGTGCACTCCGACTCCTCCATCGCCGAGTTTGTCGCCAAATACACTGCCGCCGTCGGCCGAGACTTCAAGTTCTGGAACGCCTCCTCTGGATCCGACCACTTCTACGCCTGCTGTCACTCTGTTTGCAGAGAGGCCGCCGCTAAACATGCCGGGCTGCACAACAATGCGATCCAGCTCACTTGCTCCTCCAGCTACTTTCAGAGATTGTATGTTACGCATAAAGATGTCGCCTTGCCGCAGGTTTGGCCGCGGCCTTCTCTGCAATCCCTCAACCCTCCACATGCCAGGTACCATTTTTATCACTCAATTTCTTTAATTGGAATTTGTATATTTTACCCAACATTTTAATTTGTTTTTTTCGTTTTTGGGTAATGTTCACTTTCTTTGTTTGCTCAAGATTCAGATAGATTGATAGTCTGACAACGTAAAATACGATGATGTTATGCTTGTCCAATTCTCGATTGGGATTTATATTTCCAACTCACCATTTTAGTGTACGCATCCCAGTGTTGAGTAATGTTCACTAGCTATGTCAACTTTGACTATGTTACCATATTAATCCTTCGTTGACAGTTTGACAATATAACATAGTGATGTTATGCTCGATGCAGAGATAAGCTCGTTTACTTCTCTGGACGAATCCAAAACTCGAATATTCGCCAACAGCTGATCGATTTATGGGGCAACGACACTCGCATGGACATATTTCCCGGCAACCCGTCTTACCCTTATGAAGAAGGGTTTAGGAGGAGCAAGTTTTGCCTCCATGTCAAAGGCAATGAGGTCAACACTGCGAGAGTGAGTGATGCCATACACTACGGCTGCATTCCTGTTATAATTTCCAACCACTATGAGCTTCCGTTCGCTAATGTGCTGGACTGGAGCAAGTTCTCGGTTATTGTCAACCATGGCGAGGTTGCCTTGTTGAAGAAGACATTGTTGTCGATAACAAGACAATCCTATGTGAGATTGTACCGGAATTTGATCAAGGTTCGTAGGCATTTTGTTTGGCATGAGTCTCCCCAAGGTTACGACTCCTTCCACATGACTGCTTACCAGCTGTGGCTCAAAAGGAGCTCGCTGCGTCTGTCGGCCTAATCAAAATTCCAGCTTTGTGGCTGAGGCTGTGAAAATTGTGTCTTTACACTTCTGAAGCTGAAAATCGCACTTGCACCACATGTATGATTTGCACCATAGTTTGTGAAACAGAATGTTTAAAAAACTAGTCTTGAGACTAGCCTAGGTGGGTTTTTTTGGCGGAGCTATCAAGAAAACGCCTTTGCTCAGCGGGAGTGAGCTATATTTTTGTCTAGGTGCCGGGGAGGCACGCCCAGGCGATAGAGGCACAATCTGGGCGTTTGATTTCTTTTTAAAAGCCCAAACCCAAAACGACCTTGTTTAGGCAAGGTTTTTATAAAAATAAAACAGCGTCTCTCTCACTTCACGTTCACGAAAAGAACGGAGAGAGCAAGAGCGGCAGACCAACGACAACCTGCAAATCTCAGCAGTCATAGCCGCTTCTGCCAGGCATTGGATTTTAATTTGATTTGTAATGGTCTTGACTATTATTTGAATTATATGCTTCTTGTTTGCTTAATTGTTTGAATGAAAGTGGATATTTGTTGTACAAGTACTATATTATATATATATATATATATGTATATATTAAATAATATGATAAGAAATCATAAAGTTACCGTGTCACGCCTCGAGGCTATTGCCTAGGCGAGATTATTCATAAAACGCCTTTAGCTTCGCCGTCACCTTTTAAAAACATTGGAAACATGATGTACGTCTTCGAAACTGAACGACTCCAGTACAACAGTTACAGAAAAAATGAACACAACAACATCACAGAATTTCAGGAATTACGAGCTCCAGAAAAATGTAATCCATCCATAGCGAAGATTCAACGGATTCTTTACTCACAATAGATATCTCAGTAATATACAGGTAGAAACAGTCTTCTTAAAACAGCACACTTTTATGGGTTCTTAAAACATGTAATTTTATTCAAATATATCATACTACATTTAATGTGCGGCGGACTGTGCCTGGTATGTACGGCGCCTCAGCTGAGACTCTGGAGTGGGCTGCTGCAAGAAGATCCTCGTTGGATCGTTGGGATCAACATACCTGCAAAATTTGGAAATCATAGTTAAACCTGTGATCCTTCTATTCAGCCACTTGACTACAAGCATAAAACAGCGAAATATGTTCACTTACGCATGTCTCATCATCTCATCAACAGGAGTTTGTGCTGCTTGCAAAGGATCCACACGAGGCTGTGACTCAGCGTTGGGGTGTTGATACTGATTACATTGTCTCACTGAGGAGATCAAGTTGAAAAAGAGTGGAACGAACGTCCCACAACCCCCTTCCTTGAACAAAATCTTGAATGAGTGAGTCGAATAAAGAGCCCCATGATGACCTTCTGGAACCACCTGAAATTAGTCATCAAGACCGATAAGATCTCCAAAATCAGAAAAGGGGATATAGGATGGACAATAATTGAAATCCTCTAACCCATATACTTACAGGCTCCACCTGACCAGCAATGTTGTTGCAGAAGAAAATTGGTTGATTAAACTTTTCACCATGGACATAAAGCTGAAAAATGGATGAATCCAAAGGTCAGCAAGATGCAAATAATAGACACAAAAGAAACACAGAAAGAGACATAAACTATGCGCGAAAACTGCATGAAGACAAAAGGCCGATCGTCACGTAAAAAATGCTTTTAAGCCTTACACACATGATAACAGTAGCACAACCTAAGTCCCTAGAAATATACACCAGTGAGCGACTGAAATCCAGCTACTGTTGGATATTAGGTTATTACTGATGTGGGACTATGACGGTTGACATTGAATATTAGGGGGGGCAATCATGTCTGACTGTAGGTTTATGACGAATTTGTGACATAAAAGGTTGATTAAATATGTTACAATTTCAAATTTATTAGTTCATAGTCTTGGTTAGAAAATGGCAATGAGAGATGCAAGAATTTAAAATCAGGATTCTACTGTCCTACCTAAGATCCAGTAGAGGGCCCTCGGATCAATCATAAGATCATACCAAGGATTTAGAAACAACTTAAGATGAGCTCCTGATTGACATCAAATCAAGTATTTGAAATTGGGTGAGTGAATTAGAAAGAGGCTCACAAATGGCGCGGTGAGCTTTTGGGCACACGGAAAAGGGGGAATGGATGGAGAGTGCTTCTCAGCTAGGCTTTCAGTGGGTTTTACCCTTTTGTGGAACGTTTTTTATTCTTCCAACAAAGTCTCAGACTCTCAATGTAGCTCAAAAAAGGGAAACAGACTAAGAACTCAGCAAGCTAAACACGCAAAAAGCAATATATTTGTTTGGTCACTCGTTGTTTCGGACTTGATATAAACATGAAAAGAGGCTTACACGGTTATAATCAACAAATATAAAGTGCTATAACCTCCGTTTGAGACAGGTAGACCGTTGAAAGAATTCCTATTCTTATGTACCTGATTATATTTCTGTGTACATTCTATAGTTCCATGTTAGTATTAGTCTGGCAGTTCCAAATCCTACTTCTTGCTCCGGAATGTTAACAAATAAAAATTCAAGGCTTCACAAATTTGATACACACTAACAAAGTGAACTTGTGCAAGAAAACCGCAAAAGAACGACGAAAGGAAAGCAATTTAGAAGTAAGAGCAAGTATAACATACCATGGGCATATCAAAAGCAGTAAAGCTCCCACCAGGCTTGTTGGAAACAAAGACCATCCTTATATTTGACAAGTAGATTGTTCCTTTTGCTTTCAGACGACCACCATCAGATCTGCAAGTTAAAAGCCAAATGCTCAATTCAGAACCCAATTCCAATTTCTTCAACCACATTTCGAATTAGAATAAAATTTTCACTCAGCAGTTTATACACTGCTGCAATCTTTCTCCAACAACTCCATGAAATCGAAAAAAAGATTCAATCAGCCATCAATTCATCAAATCAAAATTCCAATCAAAACCCAATCGAGAACGATGAAGATTGAATGATTTAATGGGCAGAAAGAATTAACCGATCAATATTAACAGAATCAAATTCAATCAGAATTGAAAGAGAATACGAACCCGGGAATCTTATCGACCTCGAACTCGACGCCGTCTCTGGCCAAGACGAACATCTCGTTCACAAAAGGAACCGGCATGCCGTTCGGGAACAGTTGAGGATTCACAGCCATCTCTGTTTCTCTCTCTCTAGATTTCTCGGTTTCTTTCTTCTTCTTTCTCTGCCACCTCCGGTGTACCGCCACAGAGGGATGGATCAATTTAACCGCGTCGCTCTGGCTTCCTACGGTGCGGGAATTTACCGAATCGGACACGCTCTCCAGCACCCACCCGCTTTCCGCAACCCTTTTTTTATTTTTTTTTTGGTCGAAGGGAATTTTTATAACAAAGTCCAGATGGACAAATTACAAAGACTCCGGTAATACCGAGAAATAAAACAGTAAAAATAAATAAAAGATAATACAGATAGAACGTCACATACGCACATAATGCATGAGTAAATGTTCCTATCTATATCAAAAATAAAGAATTACATATGAGTTCAAAAGCTAAGGCCCAATTGTAGAGGCCCAAAAGTAACCATACTAGAAAACCTAAAAATCCTAAACAGATCTTCGCCGGCTGCGTATGCGGCCGAATCGATGAAGACACCACCGCAAGATGCATGACTCGAACCCATCGTAGTCACTATGTCGGGGAAAAAGTGCCAAATCTTCAAATCTAATGAAACCACACCAAATACTGAACGCCACGTTTCTAGCCCTCAGTCGATACCAAGCACACAAAGGGCATCTAAATGCCCAGAACCAAGCTGTAATAAAAAAGGTTAGGTGGTGTAAACACCATTCTGAATAGATACTAGACCCTTGTAGGGATGACAACATATAGTTGTCTTTGACCGGGGAGAAGTGCAAAGGAAGCACCAAGCAAGTGGTGAGGTGAGATCCACCAAATTTGGAATTTGATTCGAAATTTTGGATGATCTTGAACCCAGGGCCCCAAATCATAACCCAAAGGGATTGCCATGAGACATGGGCAAACAACCCGGAGATCACACTCCATCCACACCAACCTTTATTTTTACATTTTCGGGAATTTCAGCACACGTCCTTGAATTATAGATCTTATTGATTTTGACCCCTCTCATTTTTTAAAAATTTTTTCTTAAACTTTTAATTTATGTCACAGTCCCCATATTGGTACAAAATATCGTCAGATGAATAATTTGAAAAACATCAATGTTAAAATTTAACAAAAGTGCATGAGAGGTAAAGATGATTGTATGATTAACAAATGGGTAGTGTTATTCGCATGCTCACTTTTACTTCTCATACATTTTTTTCAAATTTCAATCGTTGGATGAATTAATTAAAGAAGATCAAAGCTAAAATTTAACAAGAGTGCATGAGAGATAAAATATGAGTGTATGAATATCATTTTCCTTAACAAAATTGTCTACATACTCATTAGCACGAGTTAAAAGTTAAGACCAATCGAGGAAATCATATCGGAAAACAATTATCATTTTCTATGATTACATGTTCGATTGCACAATGAGCTATCACTTATTATAAATAACAAAAATATAACTAAATTATAATATTAAATGACAAATGTAAGTGGGTGGGCCTTGAAATCTTTAAAATCTGTATTTTTCAAATTTCCAATTTTGCACCAAAACCAATTTACCTCCAACATTTATCCCAATAAAGTTGTTGCCCTTTTTCAGAAAAAAAAAATCGGAAAAAGCAGAGCGATATACGTGCCTATAGTGATTTTCTTCACCAGATCTTTCGCAGAATTCCTTGGGAGTATAATATAATATATATATATATATATATATATATATTATATTATATGTAGCTTTCCCATTGGGACTAACTGGGCATACGATCGTATCAGAGCCAGAAACACAGAAACAAAGCAAAGGAGGTTTTCACCTTCACTAGGGCCACAAGTTTAAAAGGTAAATTCCATCTTCTTCTTCTTCTATTTTTATTTACTTTTTCTTTTTTTGAATAATTTATTCGTTATAAATCAACCATCAAATAGTTTAACATTTCGATTGAATGCTGGTATTTGTTCATATTCCAAACGGCATGTTGAGAATTATTAGAAATCGGAGGTAGTCTTCGATTTGATTGGGGTTTCAAACTTGGGTGCAAGAGGATTATAATAAATTCATCTAATCTATTGGATTTGGAGATTCACATCTAACTTGACTAAATTCACGTCTACTCTTACTTTTATATAGAATAATTCACTACTAATTACACTTGTAGTGTCTCCCAATTTGAATCTCTATCACCTCACAAAAAGGTCTCGATGTAATTTGAAGTAGAACTATTCCTACGGTGCATAGACACAGTGGTATCCCCTCGTATCCTCTGTGGTGTCGTGTCGCATCCTGGTGTCTTATTGTATTCCCTTGCGGTCATACAACAATTCTTCTTGTTAATTTGACGTGTTGCGTCATATCTCTGTATTTGTATCCATACATTGTAGAATTCTTCTAATTATGTTGTATTCTTCGACAAAGTTAACTAGTTTAATGTGTTAATTATTGTGTGGTTGATATGTGTTTTCATTACAGTTTGGAGGATATTGGGTATCTCCATTTACAACAATGGAAGGCAGAATACCAGTTATTAATTGGGGCCAAGGATGGAACTACATCCAGGGGAGGATTACGAAACTAATTAGGGTAATTACAGAAGGGTTACCGGAGAATCATATCGATGCAGAAGAATGCATGGCTGCTTATACCATGATCTATAACTTGTGTGTTCAAAAACCTCCTTATGACTATTCTCCTAATCTTTACGAAAAATATCGGGAGACATTCGAGGAATACCTTACTTCAATGGTGCTGCCAGTTCTAAGAGAGAGGCCAGATGAGTTTTTGCTGCATGAGTTTGTCAAACGTTGGGAAAACCACAAAGTCATCGTTAGGTGGCTGTCGCACTTGTTTATCTATCTTGATCGTTACTACATTGAGCGGAGATCACTTCCTGGGCTGAAAGAAGTTGCACTTAACTGTTTCCGCGACTTGGTTTACCTCCAGGTGAATGCGCGCGTGACAGCAGCTGTAATAGGTTTTATTCATAGAGAACGCGAGGGAGCGCAAATTGACAGAGCGCTGCTGAAGAATGTGATGAATATATTGGTTGAAATCAAGGTGGAGGGAGTGAAGACTGCTTATGAAGTGAACTTTGAAGCACACATGCTGAGAGAAACCGGTGTATACTATTCGCATAAAGCATCGAGTTGGATCATGGAGGATTCTTATAGCGATTACATGTTGAAGGCGGAGGAATGCGTGAGAAGGGAGAGGGAGAGGGTTTCGCATTACCTGCATCCAAGTAGTGAAAATAAGGTGGTGGAGATTGTGAAACATTGCTTGCTGGTGGTTTATGCAACTCAACTGATTGAAAAGAAGCTTTTTTCTGAATCTGTATCTAGTGCTTCGCTTGCTGCTGATTATGTCGAGGAGCTTTCAAGGAAATTTATTGCTAGTGTAACATTGGCACAGTGAGTTTCTGCGGATTTACTGCATGACATGTTAAAATTTTGTTGCTTTTGTTTACCAGTTCAGTTCGAATTTGCTGCGAATTTCGAGCAGCTCTTTAACTACAGGATTTTGAAAGGATGGGGTTTTCTTCTGCTTAATTTGTTTTGGGACATGCATGCTTTTGTATTCAAGCATCAAGTTTTAGGTAAAACTAATTAAATTTCATACAAGCATAATGCTGTTTATGTTAAAAGTTCTGTTTGCCATACTTGGTTGGTTGTGTTGTCTCTTGTTGAATTTGCAGGGCACTCTTCAATCATCTGTAGCAGATTTTTTTATTGGCATCTCCAACGACTATCAACTGAACATGGTGTAGGCCAGGTTCATAGTCGTTGGAGATTGCACCAAACCTTTTTCCTATACACTGAACTTGATTGTTCAAGCAGATATAGATAATCTATATCTCTTTTTGTAGAGATTGTTAATATTGCCTAGATGATTGTCCAAACATTATGATGGTTCAATCGAATCTTGAAGAACAAATTAAATTAGACATCGTTTAATCGTTCATATATATATATATATATATATATATATGTATAGAACAAATCAACTGTTTTTTGAAATGAATGAATCAATTAAGGAAGTAAATAATTTGATAACAAATACAAGTAATTAAGCTTTGACTAGTGTAGATGCTACAGAATATAGATTATTTCCTAATTGAATATATAATCAAGGATTAGAAAGGCTAATAAGGTTCTTATTCCTGCAGTATCCTAATTAGTATCACCAAATTATATATTTCTATACCTTTATAGATGGATTAATTAATTAATTAATCATCTCTCGCACAATTAAAAGCAAACGATCAAGTTATTGGTGTATCCGGCGCCTCACAATCAGCTTCCTCCACCACAAGCGGCTGCGACGCCGTGGGATTGTACTGTTGAAGCACCATTACCGATGCCGTAGATGAAAAGTCCGACGATGCCAAGAAGCTCCCCACCGGCCCCAACTCCGCGCAGTCGCTCGAACTGTCCACCAACGGCGCCGTCGGAGGCATTCTCCCCACGATAAACAAATTGACATTTTTAGCCATCGATTTCAACACGACACAGATCTCCGCCTTGCTGTCCACCACCTTCTCCTCGTACAACATCGACGGCTCCCCCCCGCCCTCCTTATTCCCACTATTCTTCCTCACATTCATATACTCCGCCAAAAGCGACTCGTCGTCCTCCTTGTCGCCGCCCCGGCCGCAGTCTTCCTCTTCCAAAATCTTCTTGTTGTTGTCGGAAGTAATCCCGACCAATTTCGCGCCAAATCTCAATGTCTTCCCTTCTGGGGCCACAAACCGAATCAATGTCATCACAATCCCCGGATGCTCCACCAGCCTCATTCCGTAAGCCAACGCCTCCCTGTCGTCCCGCCCTCCGAAAAACGCAACCACAATATTATACGATACATCGCTGGCCGAGACCTGGGCTGTCCCGCCAAGACCCCTGTCCACCAAAATCCCAACCGAACAGGGAGCGTGTTTGAGCACCCGCTCGTTGACCGAGCGAAGTGCGTTTCCTAAAGACTCCATGGTGCCGTCGAGCCTCTGGTGTTTGTGAAACGGGAGTAAAATCACGGCGGCGTTCTTTTGGTGGGCGCTGGCGCAGATGTCCTCGTGAATGTCGTTGAGAGAGGAGATGGCGGTCATGGGGCGGACCTTGACGGAGCTGAGCTGCTCGTAGGCCTCGAATGCAATGACCATTTGGTCCTTGTTGTTTTCGTTGGTTTTTTTGTTCCAGAAGGGGAGGCCGTTGTGGCGGGCCTTGTGGACCATGGAGATGGCGGAGGAGCGCTCCGAAAGCTCCATGAGGTGCATGGCGTAGACGGTGAGGCGGCCGCGCTTGCGGGTCCCCCGGGAGGACTCGATGAGGTTGATCATGGTGGGGATGTTGCGGGTGCTGTGGAAGCAGGCCAGCATTCGGAGCTCCGTGTCGGGGTTCTTGCGGAAGACGCTGCGGTGCTTGTAGGGGGCGCCTCGGCGGGCTGGCTTGTAGATGGCCACCACTAGTGGGGTGGTGATGAAGGTGGTGAATAATGCCATTAGGACGAATATGGCGAAGGTTTGGTCGTTCAGCACCTGACATGGTTGAAAATTCAAACTCGAATAGTCAATTGTACATTTTCTATCTAGTGACCAGGATGTGTGTGTGACATTACTGATGACCACCGTAACGTGAAGTTAACGGTAATATTAGGCAGTTTAAATTTTGTAAATAAAAAAACATGAAAGTCTACTTAGTCTCCTTCTTCAAGTAACAATATTTGGCAATGGTAAATTGATTTCTTCACGAAAAAAGTTGTAAGTTCAGTAGGTGAACAAACTTGATGTGTGTTGTAAGTATATATACTAATACGTCATTGATGAACAAACTCGATATGTGTAATATTACTCATATTAAAAATCATATTAGACACAAAAAAATAAAAACAATTTATTAATATTTAAGGAAACCTTCACATTTTGTTCCTCAATACTTGATCAAAATCATTAGCATCGTGAATGAATCATTTATTTTGTTGCTTAATTAGAGGTGAATGTGTACTAAAAACCAAACTTTTGAGAGCAATTTAGAGTGACATATGGAGGTCACAAGAAATTAACCTTTCTATCCTTGCCAATGTTGAGGACGATGAGCTCCACCAACCCCTTGGTGTTCATCAGAAACCCAAGCGCCAACGCCTCCCTGAACGGCACCTTACACGCCATCGACAAACTCACCGTCCCCACTATCTTCCCGAAAGTCGCGGTGAATATAACCAGCAGCAGCAGCGCCCACGACTGCCCGCCGCTGATGGTCGCCACGTTGGTCTTCAGCCCGCTCGACACGAAATACAGCGGCAAGAAAAGCCCCGACACCAGATCCTCTAGCTTCTCTATCAGCACCCCGGCGAACGGCCCGTCCTTCGGCACTATTATCCCCACCACGAACGCGCCGAACAGTGCGTGGATCCCAATCACGTCCGTCACGAAGCTCGCCGCCAGGACGAGGGACAACGTGATGCATATGTAGAGCTCCTTCACCGGCTCGCCATCGGGTGACCGCCTCGCCATCATGGCGAGGAGCGGTCTTAGGGCGAAGATGCAGAAGCCGACGAAGCCGGCCCCGGAGAGTAGGACCCACACGGAGACGAGAGGGGAGGTGTTTGTGCCGGTGAGGGCGATAGCGAGGGCGAGGAGGATCCAGGCGGCGACGTCGTTCACAGCGGCGGCCGACATGGCAATGCGGCCGACGTCGGTGGTGAGGAGCTTCAGCTCGGCGAGGATGCGGGCGAGGACGGGGAAGGCGGTGATGGAGAGGGCGACGCCGATGAAAACGAGGAAGGGGCCTTGGCTGACGCCTTTGGAGACAGTGGCGCGGAGGGCGAAGGAGGTAAAGACGCCAAGGACGAAAGGGAGAGTGATTCCTGCGACGGCGATGCCTAGGGATTTCTTGCCGGTGCGTCGAATGGCGCGGATGTCGAGTTCAAGGCCGACAAGGAACAAGAAGAAGAGGAGTCCAATGTTTGCCACGGTGTCCAGAACGGTCATGGCTTTTGCCGGGAACACGGTGTGTAGAAACTTCTGGCTTCTCCCCAATGCCGACGGTCCAAGCAATATCCCTCCCTACAATTATATGTGCATGCATGCAGAATTAATATATTTTGTGTTACCAAAGCGAAACAGAAATGTTCTCTTATCAAACAATCTGAAACGTAAAATAATAATGTCGCTAAATCATGAATTTGAATCGTTGATCAGGTTAACGAAAGGACTTACAATGACTTCGGCTATGACTCGAGGTTGCCGGAGAGGTCTAAGAAGGAATGCAAGTGTTCTGGTGAAAACAACGACCAAGACAATCTGGAGAATGAGTAAGGGAAGAGCAAAATCTAGGGGATTTTCGCCTTGAAAGGATCCATTGGATGTTGCCTTCATGGGGGCAACCAGCGGTGGCGGCGGAACCATCTTCAGATCGATTGAATTGATCAGAGATTTAATAGATCACTACACACACCATGGATCCGCCAGCCACCCCAACACACCAATGTGTAAAAACCAATTGACGAAGAAATGAACCGACTCAATTCTCCTTTTCTTTTGACACGATGAAGAGAATCTCAGGAGGCTAATGATCTCCGTCGGTTGATCTCTGCGTGTGTGCAACTGCAATTTGGTTTGATTCGGAACGGACTCTGGAGAGGGAACAAAAGAAGCTAGCACAGCAAAGGGAAGAGAAAACCGATACAAATGAAACCAACATGCTAATTATAGCAAATGAAACACGTTGAACGCTTTCTTTGCTTGGGAGTTAAGTGCCTGATGATTCCTCCTTCCCCTCCTACATGTGGTTATGGTTGGTTAGAAAAATAATTTCAACCTGAATTTATGACGACTCCGGTCTCAAATGACCAAATAAACCTCAAATTTGAATGCAATGCCCTAACGAGCCAATAATCGAGATATAAACTGATCACCACATATCAGAATTTCATCTCCGATGCGTATAATTTTCGGAGAGACGAACTCCATTGGAAAGAAAATTGACAGCATATCCATGTCAAATGTCTAATTAACTAGGAAAAAGCAACTCTGCTTACACATTGATACATCCTTCCATCCAAATCTTTTACAAAAACTACAAAAGGGGGTACGACGATCCAGTATAGAATTAAGTCTTTCGTGATCTTAGAACTGAAGGCCGTGTTCTCTGGCTGCATCAGCAAGGGCTTGCACACGTCCATGATATGGGTATCCACCGCGGTCAAAGGCCACCTTTGAGATCCCTTTCTCCAAACAAGACTTTGCAATGACTTCTCCTACCTTCTTTGCTACTTCCTGATGCCACAAAGCTTGAATCGATCAGAATTTTTATTTAACACACATCAAAGCTAAGGCAACAAGGTTGAGAAACCGAGCGATCAAAATCTACCCTGAACAATAAGAGTTTTTTTCCAACTGCTAAGTTTATTACTATTATCCGTAATGAATTCATCTACTGTAAGTTCATTAAAACACGCGCGACAGAAGGAGCTTGCAGATTGATGAAAACATAGAATAGAAAACATATATATTGTTCATTTCCGCAGTTTTCAGATTAATGAAACACATGGCCCGGAGCAATATTTAACATGTTTAAGCGATATGTGTGAACTTACAACGGTAGGACCAGAAGTGTAGTCAAATTCTTCGGAGATGGGTTTCTGCATTGTTGAAGCCGAAGCAAGTGTGTGCATCTTGGTGTCATCAATCACTTGGACATAGATATGCTTGTGGGAGCGGAAGACAGCTAATCTTGGCCTTTCGGGAGTCCCTTCAACCTGAGAACAAAACAGATGCGCCATCCATAACCACAACCAGTAAAGCAAACAAATGTCCGCAATATAACTCATTTCGTAAAATTCACAATCATAATTTGGTGAGTGCAGATAATAAACTCGTAGAACTAAGGGTCCGTTGAGAACGCATCAATGTCACTAATAAGAACGCAATTAAAGCTTCAAAATTTCAAGTGTCAACCGAAGACCATAGGCTCAAGAGGATTTGGGAAACTTGTCCAATTCTTCTACTTCACCAATGTACCATAACAATCCAAATAAAGCTTCAGAATTCTTGTGCCGAAAAGAAAAAGGCTTCGAAATTCGTTATCTTGAAACTAGAACAGGCTAACCAGTTCAACTATATGTAGAATGAGAGTGTCTAACACATGAAATTGAAGACACCCATCTTCCGGTTCTTGAGAAGCTAAACTCCAGCAATACTTATTTGGTCTAAAGGCGAAGAACACATTACTCAGAAGCTGACAAGAAACGGCTTCTGGGTTGCAAGGGAAGAAGATAAGGGGCAATTCAGAGCATATAATCTCAAGGGAGAAACAATTGGGTTGAAAGCAAAGAAATCAAATTGCAGAATTGTATATGCGTATATAGAGAGAGGATTCGTAATGGTACCTTCTTTCTGATACGGGTATGGCGGGCGGTCCTGTCTTCTCTTTTGGTTGTGGCTTTGGCTTCCACGACAAGAGACCGAGACTGAGTCCTTGGGAACGGAGTCGCCGCCACTCCCACGAGCTTAGGACGCAGCCATAGCTGCTGAGAAGACGCTAGGAAAGATAGCGAAGCTGGCATTGTATCTTTCCGTCTCTCTATCTTCGTCTCTCAGACTCTCTGTATTTCTAAAGCCCCACTCTGCTATTAGGAACCTTATCCATCCCCCGCCGAGCATTGAACTATACTTGTCTGCCTACTCAGTGTAGGAACTCGCTCTAAAAAAATTTCAAAATTATTTGTTGTGAATTTATAGAATTTCGTGTTTATAATCAGAATCGTTTATATTATAAATTACCATATAAAAATCGCTTATGCAAAGAATTAATTAAAACTAATGTCATTTAGTCATCAAACTATTTATAAATAAATGAACGGTATTGGTAGAAGTATTATGAACCGTCTATGTATTTGCTACAATAAATTGACTAAGCGACCTTAATTTTAATTTAATTTTTTGTAGAGATGATTTTTACAATGTGATTCATAGTATAAACGGTTATAACCATAAACACAAAGTTCTGCAATCAAAGTACCAAGAATTTTGAGTAGGAGTTGCTACTCATTTTGAGTAGCCAAGTATTGTTCCCCAAAATTACCCACTGTTTTTCTTTTGAGTTGGTTGACACTTTTTACTTCTCACACATTTTTTTTTACTTTCCACATATTATTCTTAATTTACATCTGTCGAATCGAATGAATTAGAGATAAAAAAGATGGAATTTAACACTTTCTCAATTTTCGACCGTCGAATCGAATGAATTGAAGAAGATAAAAAATAAAATTACCAAAAAGTGTGTGGAGGTAAAATTGGGTGTCTAGACAACACCACCTTTCTTTTTTCTATTTTATTTCAAATAAAAATTTGCCAAAGGGGTTTTATTCCCATCAGCCAAATTACTTAAATTATGCTTTGAAGGTGTGATTTTAATTTATAATTAAAAATAATAATCTTTTAAGGAAGTGTAATTTCATTTTTTTTTTTTTTTTGTTTGTTTGTCAGGTAATTCCCTCAATTTGAGTAATTATTGATTATAGATGTGTATCAATGTATTTTTATCGTTAAAAGATAGTATAATTCAACTTCAATTTCAAAGAGCATTTACTCGTACACTCGCTCAGAATGATTCGACCCCAATATTTGCTTGTATCAAAGAAACAATGTGTTTATTGTTTACCAACAATAAGAGGCAAAGCTTGGCTTAAATTATAAAAAATAACTTGCTTATAGCATTGTGTCCTGCTACAAGGCACGTGCCTTGTCCATCCAGTTGTGATTAACGAATTTTCTCGGTTCATATTTCATAATTAGTACAGTCTGTTTTCTTAATCATCATTTAAAGATTGCAAAAGCGTATATTAAGAAAATTACCAGTCATTTTTCCCCAGGCCAGCGTTGTACTTCACTTGATGTTGAAGAACTTTTGTGAGAAAAATATAAGGTGTTAGTTCTTGTGGCAATTCTAACTCAGGTTTTACAAGCAGGCAAATACCCCTTAATACAGAAGCTCATACGCAGCTCGTACATCATGCACCGGGTGACCTTTTCGGTTTCTTTCCATTATCTTTCCGGCAAGGGAGACTTGTTCCCCCATCACAAAGATGACTGCCTTCCCTATTCCTACAGCACCTCTGGCTGTTCTTCCTACACGTCGCACATACTTGTATCGCGAGGGAAGTTGAAGAGTATAACATGATCCACACTGAAAAGTCAATTCCACGCGATGCTCTGCCAGATATTTCATAAACGTCAACTTGCTGATTACTATATGTAAGCAAAGTTCAGTACAGGAAATGATGCAGAAAGCAATAGAAGTACTACCTATCAGTGCAAACCAAAAACTGTGAGACTTCCTCTGAATTAGTGTTGGTGAACTCCTCCATATTTGCGAGCCTTGATCCTTGAGCCAACGCAGAGTGGAATGGTAGAACTCAAAAGCGAGTTCCACTTCTGTCAAAACGCGTTAATATATTCTCAACTTTTCTGCATGTCTCAATCTGCATATTGGAAAGGAAAAGCTAACTTGAGTTGAACTTTATGAAGTGACTTGAGAAGAAATTTAATTCCATATTCAAAGAAAGGAAAAAGTCAGTGGTAAGCCACTCGAAAGTCAAAAGGGAAAGGTTCAACCTTACCTTGTTACAGAAAATAATCGGTTTGGGAACTAGACTTCCCTCCACAAGCTGCAGAAGAGCAGATTTCTTATTTGAGAATGCCTTCTTTGGAGATCTTTCACTTCCATCATCTCCACTGCAATCTACAAGCACCGGACATCAATTGTGATTATCAAAATCCATCATTTTGGAGTAAGGTAAAGCTCTTCAGTTCTAATAAAAAGAATTTGATGTGAAGTTAGGGAAAAAATTTGATCAAAAGTGAAACTAATAATGCGGCAACAATAAGAATACCTTTTCTCCAACAATAAGAATACCCTTTTCTGCAATCCACACGCCCCACTCGCCCACTCGCACACTCGCCAACTCGGGAAGAGGGGCAGAAGAGGTACTTGAATTTACATGCCCTGCATTGCCAACACCATCTGTAACAAGCCTCATGAGTCCCCTATCATCTACTAAATCTTTCCAACCTCCGCCGTCTTAACTCTTCCAAAGTAAGGTGACCAGAATAATGTGGTGACTGAGGTGAACCCATGCCACTGCCATAGCCATCCCCTCTCCTATTTGTCGAACACATTTCACATACATCTAGCCAAGCAGAATTCTCATGCGTACAAGCATGGCACCTCCAGAAACCAGATACAGACATTCCTCTCTGACTCCAACCAACAGGTCCTCTACCGGATACTTGCCTCCGCGGAAACAAGCGCTGTAAAAACCTCAGAGGCCATTTCAGCACACCAAAAACACCTCTGAAGATAGCAGTAAGTGGGTCTGAACCATTATACGAACCCCTCAGCCAGACATACACAAGACCGGCAAGTATTCCACTCAAATGGCCAACAAAAGAGACACCAGGTACCAGCATTTGGGCAAGAGCCAATTCTGCCCACGCAGCATAATGAGACGGTATTGGAATTCCATACACATAACTGTTCTCAGTCTGTGAGTTGAGCACGACCTTCATGGCAAAGAGAACCCCAGAAAACCCAACAGAGTATTCAGAGTAGAAAGACCAGTCATAGTCAAAGAACAATAGTAGGGACTTGGAAATCAGCAGTGACATTCCTTGGGACATACCCAGCAGGACAGCAACCATGGATGCAAATTCAGCACTATCCATTGAAGATTCTAACGGAATCCCCTTCCATAACAGGGAGAGCATGTTGTAAACCAAGTGAGACTCTCCGGCGTGGAAGAACGGCGACAAGAAGAACCGCTTCAAGTCCCCATACTGTTCAAACCAAATTCAGAAAAAAACGCTCACCACATTATATAGATAATGAACCCATTAAAACCCAATTGACATATGAAACCAAAACAAGAAAAAGGTTGTAGCTTGCGATAAATTCTAACAGAAAAAAAATAATATTTACATGGAAGGGACCGAAATTAGCACATTACAAAAAATTTGGGGTTTTTCATAACTTAGAAATTGGAATAATAAACTGGAAAAAGCAACAAATATGGGTTATTATTTACATTGTTCATAAAAAAGTAAAAATAAATAAATAAAAAAAATCAGTTGTAGCAAAATATAACCCAAAAAATAATAATAAAAAAATAAAATTCACAAGATTATTGCATACATGGAATTACAAAAAGGGGCAAAATTAAAACTTTACAATAACTTGGGGTTTTTGAGTAAGAAACGAGAAATTACCTTAAGGATGAGGTGGGGATTGAACCTGACTTCTTCAATGGAAGGAAGAATGGGGTCAATAAAATCCGGGCGTAAGTAGATAAGAGAGTTGGCGGCAATAAGTCCGGCGGTGATGGGTGGTTTCCGGTCGAGCCTGTAATACTCACTGAAGGTGTGAAGTGCCAGCAGCGGCAACATTCCGTTCGATCGCGGCCTTCGAATTCCTCTCACCATTTTTGAGCTTCGAACTGCGTTGGATTGGTTGATCTTCGAGCGCAACGGCCTTCTCTGTCGAATCGATTTGGCTTCTTGGTTAGTACGAAAAGGACCTTCCAAAGTCCAAGATGCTTCGGCTTCGCGGTTACAATTTTATCTGTTCTGTGACTTTCTTTTGTACGACTCTGAGCACGTGACTTGCGCGTGCATGAAAGGCATCAGTTACGTAAGTTTCGTGGTTTATACATGAGTAAACTCTAGTAATAGTCCGTTAATTTTAATTTAATTATAACAATGATCTTTTAATTAAAATTTTATTATCATTGATCCCTTAACTCATCAAAACGTGCAGTTATGGTCTCTCAATTAAAAATTCATTATCAATCATCTTTCAACTTTAATCAAACTGGAGAAAATGTTCCTTAACTTTAACCCAATTCGAGCAATGGTCCCTCAACTCTAACCCAATTGTAGCAATGGTCCTTCCAACATAACACCTTTTGACAAAATTCTGACGAAGTTTACGAAAAAAACCATAACTACACGTTTTGATGAGTTGAGGGGCCCTAATTGTAGCAATGATCATTTTAACCTAACTCATTTTGACAAAATTTTGACAAAGTTGATGAAAATGACCATAACTACACATTTTGATGAGTTGAGATACCAATGATAATAAATTTTTAGTTGATCAAGCATTGCTATAATTTACTCTATATCTAAACTACACATTAATGAAAAGCTCATTTGGATGTGTTTTTGAAATGATTAAAAACGTTTTTGATGAAAATGTTTTTAGAACCAATTATTAGCAAAGATGCAAGTAAATCCTGGAAAATCACTTAAAATGTTTCCTGAAAGAAGCACATAACTGATATTTCTTGCAGAAAACACTTTAAGTGTTTTTGAAGCCCAAAAATATTTTCTCTAAAAACGCTTTCAATCATTTTAAAAACACATCCAAACGAGCTCAAACCCTCTTTGTCAACCAAAAGATGATGAAAAAACTTTTTGTTTTCTTCTATCACAATAAAAAAGTTATGAACAGCAATATAATTTCATAAAACAAAATTTTGCTGTGTTTTGTTTAAGCCTCACCTACATATAATTTTATCATCTTTAATTTAAAAAATTAAAAAAAAAACAAACAAATAAACCTTTCTCCTAACTCCCACGTTCTCTCTTACTCTCTTCTTTGATCTCTCTTTCAATTTTAAAAACAAAAGTAAAAAATTTCACACCCTTTATGTTTGAGCACATACTAGTATATATTAAGAAATTGGCTGACCCACAAGATAGCCCATTAACTCGTGATGCAAGGCTTGTGCCTCGTGGCATGCACTGCCAGTTCGACTGCTATTAAAAGGAAAATTTTACGTTGGTCAATCAAATTTAGTAATGTCACATGAACTTATAACCTTCGTTTGATTTATTTGCTTGACTTTCAATTTGATCATCAACTTTCTTACTATTTTTTTTAAGAGAAATGTTTGGCTCTTTAAGATTGAGTAAGAATTCTTCCTCAAAATATTTTGTGACTGATTTACAAAACTTTATACTTATGACAACGATTTATATTATCAACCACTTTGTAAAGAATTTAAAAAAAAATTAATTAAAAGATAAGGTTGTTTAATCAATCAACTATAACAAATAGATAGACTGTTTGTAATGCTATTACTGTATCTTGACCATCTGTTTTATGCTGTACAATGACTAAACGTTCATATTTTATTACGTTTTTGCTAAGTTGATCTCTACATAGTGATTTTTTAATATGAACAATTTTGATTGTAAACACGAAGTTTCGTAAATTAGTCGCAAAGTATCGAAACTCATCCTTGCCGGGTTATTTTTTCTTTTATATAATGGAGTAGATCACCTCAAAACTAACTTAATAAATTACTAGATGCAGGACACACAATATGTGTGATTTAATATTTTAAAAAGAATTAAATTAAATTTATGTAAAAAAATTAATGGAGTGGGGAAGTTAGAAAAAGTGGAAAGAAAAAAAAAGAAGACGTGGGTGGGTGCAAATGAGAGAGACAGTGAGTTTAGGTAATGATACAATGACATGGCTGTGAAGTCCAGAGAAAAATAACAAAAATTTGTTTGTGCAAAATTATTATAATGTTCCTTTTTTTTAATATTTTCTCTTAATTATGTATAATAGGATATAATAATAATTTCATTGATTTTTTTTTTGTTGACAAATAGAATTCTATTAATACGAAGTTTAGATTACAAACTGTTATTTTTCCTTCAAAAAAAAAAAAAGAAAGATTACAAACACTTCAATCCTAGAGACTCTGATGAGACCATCGAAAAAATGAGTTTCCATTTAGTAAATCTTGAAGTAATAGTACTTAAAATTTATATTAGGGTATATTATCAATTTCCCCCCTAAACTTGTGATCCTTGGCCAATTTCCCCCCTGAACTTTAATTTTGGCCAATTTCCCCCCTCAACTCTCATAATTAGTCAATTTCCCCCCTCAACTTTAATTTAGCCAATTTCCCCCCTCAACTCTCAAAATTAGTCAATTTGCACCCTACTGTTAAATTTTTAATTTGATCATAATTAAACAAGTGTGTGTAAGAAACTAAATAAGATGTATGTTAATCATGTTCCTATATCTTTATCCTATTACAAATAGATTAAAATTTAGAATTTTACAATTTATCATAGATAGTATTATTAGTCATAATAAATCAGTATGGAGTAATTTTATTTGATTTTTGACTATACAAAATTGATAACAAAAAGGATTGATGTGTAAATTTTTGTATGTGAATACAATTTTCTTTATAAAAGTGAAAGCTAAGTTCAAGTAAATTGCGGAGAATCGAGCTTTAGTAAAAAAACGGCTAGTCTATTCATAATTTTCGACTCCTTATTAAGAATAACCCATTTTATTGAAATAGGTTTGATCCATGAGTTTAGGATTATTATTTCTTTTTGTTATTATTTCTTCTTCTACATGCTTTAAACCCGATTCATAACTTTTTCTTATAATCAACCCATGTCACATACTAATTGTATTATGTTTTTGTACATTTTACCCTATATTATGCAGGTGAGTTTATGTTAATTTTAGTACTTTGTTGGAAGCTATTAGAAAGATTGAAAATTAAGAAAAGAATAGATGGAAAATTAAAAAAAAATAAAAATTAACAGTAGGGTGCAAATTGACTAATTTTGAGAGTTGAGGGGGGAAATTGGCCAAATTAAAGTTCAGGGGGGGAATTGACTAATTATGAGAGTTGAGGGGGGAAATTGGCCAAAATTAAAGTTCAGGGGGGAAATTGGCCAAAGGTCACAAGTTTAGGGGGGAAATTGATAATATACCCTTTATATTATAATTCTAATCGATAAAGTCGTTCTCCCCAACGTTCCTCTTCCGGTAAACATAAACCAACGTCCCGCCACAAGTTTAACTTTTTAAATTCAATTTTCAAGAAAAGTAGGCACTAGGCAGGCATATATGACCAAAACAAATAAAAAAAGGCATAAAGATATTAAAACGTGTTTTTGTTGGTAGGAATGGGACTACATGATTAATGATTATGTTATGTTTCACAGCAACCAATGAATACTTAGGTTGTCTCTAAAAATAAAAGAGAACCAATTTATCCTCCCATAAAATGAATCTGCGTCTGTGGGATCTTGGTCGTCGTCTTCTTCTTCCCCATCAAGTTCTGAAAGTAAGTGATGAGAGCCACAGAGGATTGGAGCCGCTGAAACTGCAAAAGAAGCTAGCTTGGATTCCATTTTCTACCCAGAATCCAGAAGGCCAAACAATGCATTTACCTGCCATTTTTGTAAGCCTTTTCACCCATTGAATTTTCTTTATTTTATTTTTCTTTTAGTATTTCTCAACTTTTTTGAATTCATCAGAGGGTATTGGGTCTAATCCATTTCCTTTTAATTTTTCAGGTTGGTTTTTTATTTCTGTAGGGGAGTTGCAGGTGCCCATTTCAGATTCATAAGAAAAAGGAACCATTTTGTTTT
The DNA here is from genome assembly GCF_041283825.1 of Pyrus communis. Lineage (NCBI taxonomy): Eukaryota > Viridiplantae > Streptophyta > Magnoliopsida > Rosales > Rosaceae > Pyrus > Pyrus communis. Next base: position 23,124,999 of record NC_142577.1, on the reverse strand, counting down.
CTGGATATATTGATTCATGTAAGAAATTGTTTCTCTCAGCTCCCAACTAACATATCAATTTTGTTCAGTAAGAATGCCATGCTTAAAATTTTGTAGAAATGGTGTATGGGTCAATCCGAAATTTTGAATTTTAGCTGATGGATGAACTCTCATACGACTGTTACTTGGTAAATGCAATTGTTGGTTTTGCAAAGAACTGACCTTTATTTTATAGCTCTATATGCATGTAGATTTTTGGTTTTTCGGTTTTTCATTTTTCGTTCTCAAGGATTTGGTTGGTTTAATTTGTCAATCCTTTGGAATATAGGGAATCTCTGCACCAATGTGTTATTCCTGGATTGCCTGATGATTTGGCATTGAGATGCTTGGCAATGGTGTCTCATGGGTACCATGGATTGCTCGAAACTGTCTCCAAGACGTGGAGAGATTTATTGCGCAGCTCGGACTATGCCAACTATAAAGCTAGAGAAGAATGGTGCGGCAACTGGCTGTTTGTACTTACAGAAGGATCTAACAATGAGTGGGTTGCTTATGATTCTGAAGCTGATAGGTGGCATCCTTTGCCAAAGATTCCCACCGTTCATGGTGACCGGAAACACACTGGATTTTCGAGTATTAGTGTCTGCAACCGATTTTTCGTTATTGGAGGGTCCTATGAGCAGAACGATCCACCGGTTCCCCACAAAAAGCCTTTGGTAACAAATGAGGTTATGCTGTTTGATCCGTTTAAGAAACAATGGACCAGTGTGGCAAGCATGATCACACCGCGTACTCATTTTGCATGTAGTGTTGTTTCTGGTAAAATTTACGTTGCTGGGGGCCGCAACTTATCTTGCACCAGAGGGCTTGCTCTTGCCGAGGTTTATGATCCAGTGGCTAATAAGTATGTTCCTATATTTGGCACTTCAAATATGTCTGAGAACTGATGTTACTGTCACTGCTTCTTTCATATTTACATATGGAAAAGTTTTTCATTCTTCATTTCTTGCTATACTATCTTTCGCCGTTTCTTTTTTAGCAAACTACTTCAGTCTTCCTTGAGGTTTGGTAAATTACTGACTTTCCTTATATCTATCTCTACCTCCCTTGTTAGAAGTGAGGCCCGACGGTATTAATAGCAGATAACATAATGTGTTATGTGTGGATGCGTGTTTGTGATAATATTATAGCGAACTGATTCAATTGTGTTTCTTTCTTCTGTTGTCTTTCTTAATCTGGTAATTCTTTACTCGAGTTATAACTGTTTGAAATTTTCAGATGGGAGGAGCTGCCGCCAATGCTTAATCCTCAGATGGACTGCTTAGGTTTATCATACAAAGGCAGATTTCATGTTCTCAGTGACCAAGTAGGCCTGCCGGATCAAAATACCTCCGAGGTTTTTACTCCATCCGAGGGAACATGGTGCACCGTGGAAGACATCTGGCCTTTTTCTAGGGCAATGCAATTTGCAGTTCAGGTGATAGGAGATAATCGAATATATACTGTTGTAGACTGGGGCGAGAGCTTGATTAAAACAAGGGATACTGAAAGGGGAGAGTGGTACAACATAGGCTCAGTTCCATCGGTGATTTTTCGTGATCACCCTCGGCAGCTGGAGGCTTTTGGCTACGGTTTTGCTGCCTTAAGACGCGAACTTTATGTTCTGGGAGGGAAGGCTCTCAAGTGGGAACAATCTGGTGCCGGGAGGTTTGACATTGTGAAGTTGGGTGTGGTGAGGGTTTGCAACCCCTCGGTTAAGCCATTAAAATGGAGGGAAATTAGACCGATGACTGGGTCAGCTCGTGGCACCGTGATAGGGTGTGCATCCATGGAAGAAGAATCTTCATTTTGAACGCGGTAGAACGCGGTAAAGTTGCATGCCGACGCGAAAATCGGTTGATTTTCAGCTGCCTAACTGACTAACTGACAAGAAAAGCCTTGCCGGAAGAATGAAATCAAATTTGCCAAAGGAAGCTGCTTTGGCTTTGATTCTGTAATGCTACAAAACTGTGTGTACCACCAATGTCTTTTGAAACTATATAATTAAATTAAATTGAGATTTATTTTTTAACACATGATTATAAGTCAAAACAAGGTGATTACTGTTGTGAAGTTGAAAACTTTATCAAAACAACACAAGGGAGAGTGACTACTTGAATTCACAATAAAAGTTAGTAAATACTTGAATTAAGTAAATTTGAGTATGAGAAATATATTAAGCGGAATTAAAACTTTACCCATTTGCACTCAACTCCTAAAAGAGATGAACAACCGTGACTTATTACCTGTTGTTCTTCTTTTTAAAAAGAAAAAAAAAATCTCAATTTGGCAAAATAATTGACATAATTAATAGAACTATCCACGAGTCCGTTTTTGGAAATAAATTTAAAAAAAAAAAAAAATGTGCCAAAAGAAGGGAGTGCGAGAAGCAGCCGGAGCAAGAAAAAATGCAAACGCCAGTGCTGTTGCAAGATGGAAGTCATACACTGAATCAAACGCCATCAACGCGCGGCAATCACTGCCCTTAAAATTCAAGATCCCACAAGAAACCCAGAAACCAGCATCCCTTTTCTTCTTCTTCTTCTTCTTTTTTCCTGCAATTACTTGCAAGATGGGAAAACGAATATGGATTCCCTGGGCGATCATGGCGCTCCACGTCGTCGCCATTCTCTTATTCACCAGAGGCTTTCTTCTCACCCGGACGGAACTTCCATTTTACAGCAACTGCTCCGACGTTTCGCAGTCGCCTTGCTCCTACTCCGTTCCAGAAACCCAGAACCGAAACGACACCGTTGACCCGAATCAGCAGCGTTGCTGGAGCAAGCCTGCTGTTGGGCGCCTTGTAATCATCGTTTTCGACGCCCTCAGGTAAACCCCATTTCAAATTTATCAAATTTATCCAAGAAAATAATGTAGGCAATCTCAGTTTTGTTAATCTCTTTGCTCTTTTCAGGTTTGATTTTGTGGCTCCCAGTACTTTCTTTCAAGGTTAGCATTTTCAATTCTCACTTCATTAGTTGTTGCCTGCAATGCGATTGCGATTGTGAAGTCGAGTGCTTGATAAATGTTGTTGCAGAATCAAAACCATGGATGGACAAATTAAAACTTGTTCAAGACATGGCAGCCAGAAATGCGTCGACCGCTCGGATTTTTAAAGCCATTGCTGATCCGCCAACGACGAGTTTGCAGCGTTTGAAGGTTAGCCTTTTCACTTACTTGTTTGAAATTGCAAGAACTTCAAGATGGTTGCTTTGCACAATGCTTCATGCACCTTTTAAGTTTAGTCTTTCATGGAGTATGAGTTGATGCTCCATGCTTTTGAGTTTGCTTTTCTAATCTAGCAGCAATGCATGCTTTCATATTCGGAATTTGGTGAATTTAGAGCCTGCTTGCTGGCCTCATGCCAAGGATGAATTTTAACTGTGTCAGTTGCTTCCCTTCCAAAATTTTTTAGGGCTTGACAACCGGTGGATTGCCGACTTTTATTGATGTTGGGAACAGCTTTGGTGCTCCAGCAATAGTGGAAGATAACTTAATACATCAGGTTGCTCTCCCTCTCCCTCTCCCTCTCCCTCTCCCTCTCTCTTTCTCTCTCCCTCTCTCTTTCTCTCTCCCCACCATGATTTACTTGGCATAGTTATTCCTTCTTTCAAGTTGTAGAACTTATTGTCGTAAGTCTGAAATGTGGACCAACCTGCAGTTGGCTAAAAATGGAAAGCGAGTTGTAATGATGGGGGACGATACATGGACGCAGTTGTTTCCTCGTCATTTTGAAAAATCTTTTCCTTACCCCTCTTTCAATGTTAGAGATCTTGATACGGTATGCGCAACAAAAACATTTCACTTTTTAACCTTTTTCTTGAATTCAGTCATATTTTGAATTTGATCATGGATTGAAGTAATTTATCTTTCTGTTCCAGGTGGACAATGGCTGCATTGAGCACCTTCTTCCATTCTTGTACCAAGAAGATTGGGATGTTCTTATCGCACACTTTCTTGGTGTGGTATGGTTTGATTGCTTGATTTTTTCAGTGATAAATAGATTTGGATATTGTGTCTATTGTTCCTCTCTGAAGAACTGCTCAAGTAACCAAGGGTTCCGTATGAGAAGCAGATTATGTTCTTCCACTGAAAGCTGTGCAGGCTCTATATAATTTATTTATTTAAAACTATCTCAATTTAGCGGACCCCACTTAGTGGGAAAAGGCTTTGTTGTTGTTGTATTTAAAACTATCTCAATTGTCAGGATCATGCTGGGCACATATTTGGGGTTGATTCTATGCAAATGATAGAAAAGTTGGAGCAATACAACAATGTCTTGCTGGTAAGTCTTCAAACTCACAAATGGAAATTGCTCTTACATAATATTCTTCATTGGACGCTTTGCTTCTATGGATATATAATTATTGGTTACTTACTAGTTGGCTGTTACTAGGCTCCCTGTGATAAATTACCCAGTTTTTAATATTTTTTTACGTGTTTTTTCCCTTTTCTTCCAAGATAAGCAATTCAAGTATAATTTTGAACCCCGAACACATGGGAAATGTTATTGAAAATATTCTTTCCTCAACTTTCTGAAACCTTTGGGTCATTGTTTCAAAGTATTGAATAGTTTTAGCCTTTTAGGAACATACATTTGCTTGGTGCCCTTCATCTTGTTCACCTAATGCAATAGGTCTAGCCTTTTATCTATCCTTCCCTAATTTCCTCACAAACTGATCAGTTTGCTTTAGAAAGTAGTTGAAGCACTGGAGAGGCAGTCTGCGCCAGGGGGCTTACATGAGAATACTCTTTTGCTTGTGATGGGCGATCATGGACAGACTGTGAATGGAGATCATGGTGGGGGGAGTTCTGAAGAGGTACAAATTAAATGTGTTTTTCTTAAACGTTTTTGTTTTAGTTTTTGTTTGTCTTTTTGTTTTACTCATGCTAAATTAATAAGACACAATGCAGGTTGAGACATCATTATTTGCTGTGAGCTTTAAGAATCCTCCGTCTCCCATACCATCAGAGTTTGATACTTCATCTTGTGAACTTGATTTGGTACCCCCTCTCTCCCTAAGCACATGTATATGCTTGTGGCTTATAAATTATGTAGAAATCTTCCACCTACGAATGAGTTGATTCCTTTGCCACTATTCTCTTATATTTTATGGAGGCTTAAGTTATTCCTTGAAAATGAAAAGAGAAACATTCAAAATGGTTGGACAATTAAAAAAGTTTAAATTTGCAAAATCTAATTTTGCCTATTACTTACAGGGATTGATGAAACTTGATTAGATAATCATAAAACTAATTTGTCTTTCAGACTCTCCATATGGTAGGAGTCCTATAAGCCTTAAGAGAATTTTAAAGAAGATCTCTTTGTTAATGGCATTTTTAATTAGGTTTTTATGGGTCATAACTCATAAGTTAATTTTTTGTTCTGAATAAATTATTTATTGTTTGGCTACAGGATGGGAGGAATATTTGTGCAAGTTCCATCCAGCAGGTTAAATGGGTTAATATATTTGATTTTGTCTTACTTGCCAATCACCCATCCTTAGTCAAGTCACTCTCTGCAGCTTGACTTTGCAGTGACAATATCAGCGCTGCTTGGTATCCCCTTTCCTTTTGGAAGGTGTAGTGTAAGCATCCTGTCAATTTAATTTACGCCATTATGCATGCCATTGCTTATTGATTATTTTGATCATGACATGACTACCTCAGCTCCTTATTCTCTTCTACAATCAATAATACCATGGGCAAGCCGCAAGCCAGTACTTGATGAAAATAAAATGAAACATTCAGCGATCATGAAGTCAACATTTGTTTCCTTTATTTGAGCCAGTTCTTATATGGACAACATTTGACCAGGTTGGTCATTTCTAGACCAAAAAATAAAAAATAAAAGACCTTAAGGTAATCTATTGGATGAAGCTGCCACTGTAGCGCAAAATGCCATGCAAAATGGGCTTTTTGTTTTTATCTTCGAGTGAGGTCAAATAATCACGTGGTTGGATTATCTGGGTTTGTTATGCATTGTTATCATGGTAGTTGGTACTCAGTTTGTAACAGCATTGCACACTGAAAGTGCATTCACTTTGTGTCCAGTTGACAATGCCTGGTGATCCTTCTCAAAGCTTAACTTGCTTGAAAACTTGATTTCTTATATCTAAGTCATCTTATATCTGTTTCAGTCCCATTTCCCGTATTGTGGAACAGCTTCCTGTATTTCCAATTTAATTTATGTAGATCTCACAATAATCAATGTACATTGGATAGTTCACCTCTATACCACTGTGTCATACTTTAGCTTTTTGTTGTTGAGGAATTTATATGCTAGCTGTTTCACATATATTGGTTTTCTTTTCAGTATTGGGCGTGTTAATCCTCAGCTTTATGCTTTAGGAGTTGGAACATGGAATTTTGAAGATAGTGTGGGCAATTCCCAAAATCAGTCAAAGTTGGAACAATGGATGCTGAATTATGCCAATGTACTCTGCACCAATTCTTGGCAGGTATTACTTTAGCAATTTATCTTATGTCAATATACTTTATAAATTCTTAGATGAAAGCTTTAACCGTCCATCATTTATATTAAATAATTGTTGGATTCTTCTTGTTTAGGTAAAAAGATATATAGATATATATTCTGCTTCATCAGTTATTGGATTTTCCCACGAAGATTTGTTGCACATAGCAGACATGTATGCTAAAGCAGAGGAGAGATGGTCACTGACTACAAAGAAGTTGCTGTCACACGAAAAGGAAAACCACAATGAATTATTGCCTGCTCTTAAGAGGCAAATTAATTTGTATTCTGATTTCCTGGCAAGTGTTGCTGAACTTGCACGCTCTAAATGGACTGAGTTTAATTTAAAGATGATGGGTGCTGGACTTGGCATTATGCTGATATCACTTCTTGTCCATTTCCTTGCAATTAAGAAGGTGAAGGAGGAATATGGTTTTTCTTTTACTTCATCTGGAGATTCTGGGATTTCCTTCAGTTTAATTTTTTCTTGTTTTATGGTGGTGATGCGTGCATGCAGCTTCCTCTCGAATAGTTTTATCTGTAAGTATTAGATAATTTTTATTTATGTATGGATGGCAGCACAAAATCCATGGCTAATGCTCATGTTGGCAAACTAACTTTTACTCAATTGTTTTTTTCTTTATGCAAACCTTGTGAGCAGTGGAAGAAGGAAAAGTGGCATGCTTTCTTTTGGCCACAACTGGACTAATTAAGATGCGATATTCAATCATGAAGAAGAAGATGATATTAGAAGTGAGTAGTTGTTTACCTCAGGTTTCTAATACCGTGCCCTCACTCAAGGCCCCAATTCTTTTTAATCAGATATTGCGGAAATACTGTTACAAATTTGTTATTGTTCATTTCTGATAGAACTATATCAAATATAGTTTCTTGTAATGATCATTTTTTGCTGATGTAATTGCAGGCCCTTGTTTTCCTTCTTCTGATCGCCATTTGCAGATTTACTATTGAAGTTGGATTGTCAAAGCAGGCTCCTAGTTCTGAAATTATTAATGCATATCCTTCATGGATGCTCAGGATCACCGCAGGGTTTCCAGTTTGGAATATTGTTGCTGAAGTTATACCGGCAGTTTCCCTGATTTTATTGGCATTTTTGCTGCGCAAGGCCATTACTGGAAGCTCTTCCGAGGGGATTTGGAAGTATATTATCATGGGAACTAATATAAGTTATATACTAATAGCAGTGCATTGGGCTTCAGAAAGTAACATATTCAATCTGGCCGAGGTGCTTAAAGGCATAGGAAGAAATTACATTCCTCGTCTGATATATGCCGTTGGATTTGGACAATTGTTATTACTGGCATTTAATCAGCTTTTCAATGAAGGGAAATCCTCAGATTGCAGCAAAGTCCTATATATTAAAACAGTGGCCATGTTTTCTGCCTGGAGCTCAACACTCATTCTTCTGTTGGGAAAGCAGGGTCCTTGGATTGCTTTAGCATTCGTTATTGGAGGTGCGTGCTTTAGTTATTTATAGTGTCGGTGCTTTATTTTCTCTTGAATGGTTTCTTTTGGCCAATAAAATTTCCCTTGGTACTTTTGCATCCACCTTTTGGCCTTTGTTATATTTCACTTTTTTATTTCAATATTTGTTCAGTCGTAGATGTTGTTTAATTGGATAAAGCATGTTGTTATGAAACAGTTTGTTGCTCTTTTTCTTAAAGTTTTGGTACCTGTAATAATTTTTCTTTTTACTTTTGACAGGTTATTGCATAATGAGGCTGGATAACATAGAGCTGGATGCCAAAGATGGAGGCAGTTGGAATACGATGCTTGATCCTATTCCTGTAACGCAGTGGAGCCTTTTTGCTGTGTGCCTGTTTTTCTGCACCGGTCATTGGTTTGTTGCTTGCTTCCTACTTTGTGACTTTCATGTTTTCTGATTTCTCTTATCAGCACACTTTGCGTTAGTTTTGGAATCATTTTGGTTTGGTCCCTACAAAAATAACTTATATGATTTAATTAAGAGTTGATTTTTCTATATTATATTTGCATTGTTTTCAACATTTTTCGCCCTCTTATGTTTCATAACCCAAGATAAACTTTTCTTCAGGTGTGCTTTTGACGGCCTCCGATATGGTGCTGCATTTATTGGGTGAGTCACAGGTATTGGATAAGTGGTCACTTTCGACTACTTATCTTTTGAAAACTAAAGAATCCAGTAGTGATTGGCTCCTGCTTTTGCCCTTGTGAGTGTTCATAGTGCCCTGTGGATAGATTATTATTAAAACCCTGTGTTATTTTCAGGTTCGATGATTTCATCCTAGTTCCCCAAGCAATCCTCCTTACAAATTTGTGCTCCTGGGTCAGACTGAGAAAGGGAAGAAATTTGTGCTCACACGACTATCTCTAGTAAGTTTATTGTGTTGCATATAGGTCATGTGTTTGCTATCTTTATAAGTTTTATCCTCGTAAAAGGGATTCTCTCAGTAAGATCATAGGGCTCGTGGATTGTCTAGCCAGTTTGAAAGTTAATTGGTCGTGATCGATGTCTTAGGTGTACATGATTTATGGGCTCATCATGGCTACTTCGGTCACAGCAACTATAATATGTGTTACAATGCACAGGCGGCATCTAATGGTAAGTCAACAAATATTAATTTTTCAACGATTATTGGACACCCATAACCATATGTTTTGCTTGCAGGTATGGGGTTTATTTGCCCCGAAGTTTGTTTTCGATGTGGCGGGTCTTATCCTTACAGACATACTCGTTTGTTTGGCCTCACATTACTACTTCGGTCAAGTAGAAGACGATGCCCTGCAAGATCCGTTCACCAAAGACAATGCCCTACAAGATCTGTTCACCCAAAAATAGAAACAATACATGTAATCAACTGAAAATTTTTGTCCACATTTATTTATTGATTGATTGTTGTAGCAATTGATTCGAGATAAAGATGAAACCTGCATCGATACCAAATGCCTAGTCGTATCTGTTGATTTAAACTGGAATACTTGCAGAAAAAGCTAATGAATGTGATGTTCTAACCCGCTCGTTGAGCTGTATTTGCTGCTCTTTGTGCTCAAACACGACCGGCCTTGACTGTGCGCAATGGCTGCCGTGCAGTACACTACAAATTGATGGAAAATACAAAGGTGATGACTGGGTGTGAAATCAATGATGCAATGAGCTTGTAAGAAGTTTGGAGGCAAGAGATTGGAAGATCTGCTTGTAAACTCAGACATGTGGAGTGCTAGGAGAACTAGATTTCGACGTTTTTGTTGGATGGTTCTGGTCTTCAATTGTAAAAAGTCGCCAAAAGAATCTAATGCCCCTTCTGGCCGTAACTTAGCAGCCAGAATCTCACACCCCGGAAAAAGCCGACTCGGGTTCTTTTTGGAAGTGCCTCTAGTAAGACAAAACAATTTCATGTTACCAAAAGCGCCTCCAGGTCTCGCTGAGATGCTTTTTTAGAAAGTACTTATGTCAAAAGTGCGTTCGTTACAGATTCATTATTAATTATATCAAATTTTGAGCGCTTCTTGAAATAGCACTTGATAGTGTTTTTTGAAGAAACATCGGAAAGTGCTTCTCCAAAAAGCACTTTTATGAGCCATATGCGCTTCTAAGTTTTCTACAAAACACATTGTTAGAACGTGCTTTTAGCCATTTCGAAAGCAATCCAAAATATATTTTTTGGACTCATAATAAAAAGTGCATCCAACAAAAGTGCTTATGAGAAGAAGTACTCAGTGAAAATGTATTTCCAAATGGCCCTCATTGGTCACCTTTGGGGACTTCTCTCCAACTAAGGCCATCTCCAATCAACCTGACCAAAGGGTCATAGGACTAAAAATAATTCAACCAAGGGTTAGGCCAAGAAGCTTGTTGGTCTCACTGGGCCAAAACCATCAAATTAGGCTAGTAGGTTGGCCATTTCCAGCCAGCCAGCCTAATGAGTCTAGCCCACTTTTTTTTTTTCTTTTTTTTTTCCTACACAATTTCTCACATACATTTTACCATTCCATATTATATTATCTCATTTTATTTCAATTCTTCACATTCTATTTTCTTCTAATAATTCTTCCTTTAATTTTTTCAATAATTTTCAAATGGCCACCTCTTTTAATAATCTTCCAATATGTCTGAAAATTTTATTTTAATACGGTAGTTTAATTTAATTAACTATATTAATTCAATTAAAATAATAAATTATGTTTGGCCTATGCCCCCTCGGTTGGACATGATTTTTTGTCAAAAGACTATGTTTGGCCTAGGCCCTTTGGTCACCTCGATTGAAGATGGTATAAAATATGACATGACACTGTTCATTTAAATATAATTTCGCTATAGGGCTAAACATAGCCCTTTAACCCTCCTTTGATTGGAGATGGCCTAAGTATCTTTCGTTCTACCTTTGACGTTGTTTGGGAATTTGTCATCTAATGCTGCCCTTGTAGCTTGCACATCATATGTTAGAAAACAACATTTGTAATTAAATTATATATTTGTGTTTCTAAATTTTATATTAGGAGAGTGATTAGGGGTAGATCGGTTAGATTAGATCCCTGTCAAAAGCAACGATGATTGAGATAAGTAAGTGTTGGATTTCTCACGGCCGGTCCGCCGGCTTATGGTGTTGTTTGGCGTCGGGATTTTGGGAGTTGGAATGCCACTGTTTTTGTATGCATCCACAATTGGGATGCCACCGGCATTGGAGATGATGGCGTAACATTTTTCTGCTCTTTAAAGTCTAAACAAAAACACATTCCCTTCCTCCTAAGTATAATATACACACACACACACGCACACATACTTGGAACCTCCCTCACCATTTACACATATACGAGTTCCTCTCTCCTTTCTCCGCACTCACTCTTCGTCTTCCAAAGTCTCTACCATCCTTTCTCTTTGACAAAGGAACTCGCTAACATCCTTCGTCATGGTAATTACTAGGACAGAAGCACTTTTGCTCACAAACACTTTTAGTAGAAATTTATTAAATTGTTTTTATAGAAACTTCAAGTATTTTGTGAAAATATTTCGTGAACAAACTACTAAAAAGTGCTTTTGAATCCAATTGTATTTTAACTTTTTTCTCCAAATGCTATTAGTAGCTCCTTTAGCCATTCTAAAAGCACATAGACTCTAAATTTAAAGTGTCCTACCTTGCTTCTTCAACTTTAGCATTTTACACATGCCCACACCCAAAAAAATATGAACATACATGGTTGTTAGTTAGAAGTTAGAACTACAACATGTTGTATGTCATTTTCTAATATTAGTTGGCTTTGATTTGTAGGACAATGAAGTTGGTGCTAAAGACTTAGACTATGAACCCTCGAAGAGGAAACAAGGTGGATTCAAGGCCAACTATTTTATCTTTGGTAAGTGACAACTTTCGGATAACTTAACGAACACTATAATGTTATTTAGACACTTAAGACTGACACACTCTTTAGTGGTATGTACAATTATATTTGAGAACCACCTATATCAGAAGGAGTGTCATTTATGTGTCTAAATAGCGTTACTCTTACGAGAAATCACGTTAATTTGAGCTCATGCTGAATGTGTTTTGTGTGCAGCAATGATGTTCCTGGATAACATAGGCTTTGTGGCTAACATGGCCAGCCTGGTTTTATACTTCATGTTCGTCATCCACTTCGACCTCTCTGGCTCTGCAACCACCACAACAAATTACTTGGGCACCACATTCTTGCTCACCATTGTTGGAGGATTCATCTCTGATGCCTACATGAACCGCCTCAACACGACTCTACTCTTTGGCGTCATCGAGTTGCTGGTAAATCTTGTTTCTTTCCATCCTCCCAACGTACTTAATCCGATTCATCTTAAACGGAAAAACAAAAAGAACTTACTTTAATCCACAAAAATTCTCTGTGTAGGAAGTCTGTTTAAAAACATACTTGCATCGATATTGCAAAACAAATATAGATAACGTCATCGTGTTTGTTGGTAACAGGGACATCGACACATTATTGATGACTTATCACAATTCGTTCTTCAGTACAGAACAGATTGTCTGTTTCACACCTGGACTACACTAATCAATACATATATATATATATATATATATATATATATATATATATATATATGTTGTGTTTTGACTTGCAGGGATATATGTTGCTGATTATTCAAGCCCGTGACAAAAACCTGCAACCTCTACCTTGTCTGGAATCAACCTGTGTGCATGGCACAAAAGCCCTACTGTTTTACGCTTCGATTTCCCTTGTGGCACTTGGAGGAGGCGGAATCAGAGGAGCAATCCCAGCTTTAGGAGCTGATCAATTCGACTCCAAAGATCCCAATGAGCACAAGCACATAGCCAGCTTCTTCAATTGGTTTTTGCTTAGCATAACAGTTGGAGCTGTGATTGGTGTCACATTTGTGGTGTATGTGAGCTCAAATGTTGGATGGGATATCGGATTTATCATCTCCTTGTCCTGCGCTGCAGTTGGTCTTATCTTTGTTGCATTGGGAAAGCCATATTATCGCGTCCGAGTTCCAGGAGAGAGCCCTTTGATTAGGGTTTTAGAGGTCTCTCTCTTCCTTCCTCTCCCGTTGTTTAACTTGGAAAATATAGGGTAATTAGTAATGCCACTAACAGTGGACTGATTAATTTGAGATGACCCTTTTGTGCAGGTAATGGTGGTGTCTGTAAAGAACTGGAAGGTGGAGGTACCCCAGAATTCCGATAAACTGTATGAAATACGTGCCCGCGATTCTGCTTCTAAAGCAGAGCTCATCCCTCACAGCAATCAATTCAGGCAGGTTCCTCAAAGCCTTCATTTGTTATCACCACCTTTTCGCTTACATAACTTTGGACAGTCTAAGAAGAAATTCTTGCTTAAAACTTGAATATAACACGTTTCTGATAATAATTGATCACGTGACTGACATCGGTTGTAACTTCTAATACACGAACTTTTTTGGTCATTAGGAACTTAGTATTAGGAGTCTCTTTGATAGTTACTTGCTGTTCAAGAAAACGTGCAAAATAAGCAAAAAAAAATACCAATTAACAAGACTATCAACTTTTCTTTGGGCAGATTACTAGACAAGGCAGCCGTTCTCCCGAATGGCGCGAACGCAGCAAGAAAATGGAAAGTTTGCACAGTAACACAGGTGGAAGAAGTGAAGGTTTTGGCAAGGATGATGCCTATTCTTCTAAGCACAATCCTCATGAGCACATGCTTAGCCCAATTGCAAACCCTTTCAATCCAACAAGGCACCCTCATGAACACACGCATTGGCGATTTTGATGTCCCATCCACCACAATCCCAGTGATTCCTCTAGTATTCATGACCCTCCTTATTCCAGTCTACGAATTTGCCTTCGTTCCCCTCTTGCGCAAAATCACGGGTCACCCCAATGGCATAACCCACCTCCAGAGAGTTGGGGTCGGGCTTGTCCTCTCAGCCATCTCAATGGCCATAGCAGGAATCGTAGAAGTTAAACGAAAACACGAGATGGTTCACCACAACCACAAAATCAGCCTCTTCTGGCTCTCTTTCCATTACGCGATCTTTGGAATCGCGGACATGTTTACACTCGTAGGGCTGATGGAATTCTTCTACAAGGAGGCACCCGCCGGCATGCGCTCTCTTTCCACTTCCTTCTCTTGGCTGTCTCTGTCCATTGGCTACTACTTGAGCACGGTTTTCGTCGAGCTCATTAACACCATCACTAGCAAGTTCACTAAGAACAAAATGGGGTGGCTGGAAGGGCGCGATATGAACAAAAGCCGCGCGGACTATTTCTATTGGTTCCTCGCGATCCTTAGCGTGGTTAATTTCGGAATTTACGTATGGTGTGCCCAATGGTATAAGTATAAGAATGATGTTACGGTCTACGAGGAAATGTTGCTCAAAGCCAGCGGACCTCGGTCTTTCTCTGCAAGTAGTGTAAGCTTTGTGTCCAAGGTAGGTGAGAAGGAAGAAAAACAAAACGAGGCCAAGTGAAAAAAATAGGAAGCAAAGTCTACGCCCCAAGTACTAGTACAAGAAGTTCCATTCATAGATAAAATTTTGAGTTTTGAGTGCCAAATGCAACATGACATAAAAATGAAAATTCCCAAAAGCCAAAAGCCAAAAGCCAAAAGCCCTCTAGATGGAAATGTCATGGAAGTCTATTTTTTATATAAGAGTAGAAGTATAAATATAGGTGGATGCATGGACCACAACATCTTGTAATATTTGTAACTTGTACCTTGTAGTGCTCAATTGACTCAATACTTTAAGGCCAATTGCATATGAGTAGTAGCTAGGAGATTGTAATTTAAGTTATTATAATCAACAATTTATTATGCATTTTAGATTATGTGCTTGATTTGCCAATCGTTTGTGAAACCAATTACACACTATTATGCGTTTTTATCAATGCATGATTGACATAAGATAACATCACAATGGCATTCCAAAGAGTGTGAAAAATTATTTTAGAATATGGGACATGCATAAGCATTAGTATGGCTTTTAGGTTAGAACTCATGATGGTCTGCATGACATTGAAATGTGAATTAATAGGATGATAATGTTGAACATTTGAGGGTAAACGCTTGACCCTCTAGATAATTACTCATTTGCAATCAACCTCCTGAACTATCTTTTTGTTAAATTAACTCTTTTAAACTATTTGAAATTAGCCAATTAATTTCTTACCGTAAAATTCGATAAAATTTCTTCTGCTTTGTTATCAAATACTGGCATGACTTTATAACCAAGAGTGATTCATATGCTGATTGTGTGCCAGTATTTGATGATGGCAAAGTGGATGGAATTTTCTTGAATCTGATGGTCAGCGATTAATTGGCTAATTTCAAAAAGCTTAAGGGGTAATTTTACCAAAAAATAGTTTAAAATGTCAATTTCAACTAAAATAATAATTTAAAGGGTTAAACGACAATTTACTCAATATTTGATCAGTATTTGATAAGTATGGGGACATCATGGCTATGCAAAGATGGACAAGGATTTTCTTCCTTTTTTATTTTATTTTTTATTTTTATCTCCCCTCCTCTCTCCTCCTCTTTGAAAGCTCAAGATTCCATTGTTGTAGAGACTAATAAGAAGTAAAAAAGAGAGAGAAGGAAAAAAAAACTGAAGATAGGAGGGGAGGGAGGGGAGGGAAAAAGATAGAGGAGAATCCCCACCAAAAAGTGGGAGTCATAGTTAGAGTGTGGTACAGCTCCCTACTAGATGTGATTGGTAATCAAATGAAGTGTCGGCTGCCATTCTCACTGGTCAGTCTGGATTAAGTTAGAGCTGGCCTCAAATATCATTAAACCCCACTAAATTTAGAGGCATACATTATTTACTTAAAAAAAAAAAAAAAGAGAAGTTAATTAGGTAAAGTTAAAATGTCCCTAAATGCTCTAATTCTATCAATTTACATATTGACATTATATAGTTTTTGAGTAACCTGTAGTAATGGTTATTCAATTTTATTTAAATTAGAGCAATGATCATTTAACTAAAAATTAATTATTATTAGTTCCTTAACTCATCAAAACGTGTAACTATGGTACAATGAGTTATGTTGGAGCTTTGGAGGGATTATTGCTCTAATTGAATTAAAGTTGAGGAACTATTTCTCTAGTTGGATTAAAGTTGAGGAACCATTAATACAATTTTTCTTATTTGCCCTTAATTTAGCCTCACGTGCATGGCACGTGACTTATTTTGACGGAAATTCTAACGGAGTTGACAAAAATGATTATAGCTATACGTTTTGATGAGTTGAGGGACCAATAGTAATGGACTTTTGATTGAGGGACCATAACTTCAATTGAGTTAATGTTGAATGATCATTACTACAGTTTAATGATAGTTTTAATAGTTCATGAAAAAGTTAAGAAATAATGAAGCATGTGTAAATTGGCAGGAGCGAGCACCGATAACCCTCCAATTAGGCAATCACAATTATTGCGTATCGATTATGGTTGTTGCCCACTTTATTAGCGGTAAGCATGAACTAAAAGGCCAAATGTAGCATATTTACCAAGAGGACAGTGACCACTACCAATACCAAATAGTGATGGAATTGAGTTCATGAAAGAAACCAGAACCAAAATACCCCATTTCTCTCCCACTTCTTCTCCGCCATTTTCTTTATTTAGTTTGGAACTGCTTTTTTGAAAAGCACTTTTAGGAAAGCACTTTCACTAAAAAGCACTTCTAGTAGAAGCATATTGGGTACGTGGTGATGTTCAAGAAGTTCCAAACAGGGTTATTTGTTATGCTAAGTCCTAAAGAAAGAGATTTGATTTTTTAGCCAATGCCAACTGGTGGTTGGGTTGCTCACTTCCTCAATTACGACAATATTCCTCTTCATATTACCAAAGTTGTTCTTCAGCCACATTCTCTGTGTTTCTCTGTCTCTCTGTATCCCCCTTCTTTTTCTTCAGCTGAATTACATTGAAAAGTAAATAAAAAATAGCTGTGGTTTAAGCTCTAGTTCTTACCATTTGTTTGTGCAATGAGATTTCTGGGGTCAGCCAACATGAAGCTTTTCTGGGTTTTGGGGTTTATGGGGTTTGTGTTTTGCAGAACAGATAGAACTTTTATTGGGGATGTGAATGTCGCACAGGAACAAGACCTGCATTATACTGAGAGTAATGTGTATGGCTATGCAGCTTATGGTTATGGGTTTTCCAGCAGACCCTTAATGGTGGGTCTCACACTCATCAATGGAGCTGCTGCCAAAGGAGCAGGTTCTCTTTTTTCACCAAAAAAAATGAAAGACATTTCTCCTTTTCTGCTAATAAAGATACTTGAATTTTACAGATTAGTGTGTTTTTAAAGTTTGTTTCTTTGTCGAACGATTCGATGGATTCATAGGTAGTTGAAACTCCATCTGTTTCTTAGTTAGATGCTCATGTGGCCAATTTCAGAAATTGCAAAGGAAAGGAACTGATGCCTCTATTCCTTTGTGGTTTCATGACTTTTGTTTTCTCAATGTGCAGTCTGCCTGGATGGAACATTACCTGCTTACCACATCCACCATGGATACGGATCAGGAGCAAACAGTTGGCTCATTCAGTTGGAGGTAAGTAATATCCGACGAAAACTAAGATCTGTCATACAAACTTGACAGAGTGAATTATGGCAGTTCTGTTCTTAACACATCACCATTAATAGTTGTGATGAATCTGATTGAGTTATACTTCTGTTTGGTACTAACTGTTGGTACTTCTATATGGATATTTCATCAGTACTCTGATCAAATTAGTTTACCATCTGAAGTTTCTCGTTCAGCGAAGATGATTTGTGCTTCTTTGCCTTTTGTATGCTTCTAAAGGATATATAGGAAATAGATATTATGAAGTAACTTCTTTGAGTGGCTTGCCTGTAATATATGCTGGGAGCTAATGAACATCTTTGGTTAACTTCTTTTATTGATAGGGAGGAGGATGGTGTGATACAATCAGAAACTGTGTTTACCGTAAGAAAACTCGTCGTGGTTCATCAGCATATATGGAGAAGTATATACCATTTGCAGGGATACTAAGCAACAAAGCAGGAGAAAACCCTGGTTATCTATCTGTCTGCATCCTTATTTCTCTACACATGCAGCACTATATGTCCTACATGATTCTTCGTCATTAGTAATCTGATATTCTTGATGGGACACAAACAATTGCAGACTTTTACAATTGGAACAGAGTTAAGGTTCGATATTGTGATGGTGCATCTTTCGCCGGTGACAGTCACAATGCGGTTAGTGGGAGTAAATGATCATATGCTTATTTATTTTTAAATTCTTGTTGAAAACCAGCACTTATTTTGCTTAATTTCTACCAGAGGTAAGGAACTCAAGTTTAATAGTTGCTGTATTTACACTGGTCGTTATGTTGCATCATATTCTTAAGATTTTTATTGTCTAACTGTTGCAAACAAAGCAGTATTCTTATAGATCTTATGAGTTATGACTGAAATTACTGGTTTAACTGTTGCTCAGGCTGCCCAATTGCATTTTCGAGGACAACGTATCTGGAAAGCTGCTATGGAAGACTTGATGTCAAGGGGAATGCGCTATGCTAATCAGGTTATTGTCATTAATTTTTCGGAGAGGATATGTTTCACTCTTCTGCTAGTGTTATACATTTGACCTTGGGATTTCTAGGCTCTTCTTTCTGGATGTTCTGCTGGTGGGGTTGCAACTGTACTCCACTGTGATGAATTTCGTGGAATGTTCCCTGCAACTACTAGAGTGAAGTGCCTCAGTGATGCTGGACTGTTTCTTGACGTGTAAGAATCCATTTTTCAACAAATTTTGGCATGCCTTATACCTTTTGGTTCTTACTCAGATAATAATCTTGTTATCTGAAATTGCAGAGTTGATGTATCTGGTAGTCGCACTTTGAGAAGTATGTTTAGAAGAGTGGTTAGTCTACAGGTATTATCCATTTAATATGAAATCTATCCACCTTCAAATGTGCTTTATGGATTGAAACTTCTATGACTAATAGACATGCAATTATTTTGCAGGGGGTGCAAAAGAATCTCCCATGGAGTTGTACCAATCGCCTCCACCCGACTTTGGTAGTTTCTTTTCTTGCATTTAATCCTTAAGATGAACCTTCTTTTCTATATAGATTATACAAAGAACCCAATTTTAGAGTGAGGTTTCCCTTCTACTTTTAGTCTTGATCATTAACTTCGTTGTTCAAATTTCAGTGCTTTTTCCCCCAGCACTTAATTGCAAGTGTCAAGACTCCCCTTTTTCTGGTCAATGCAGCTTATGATACATGGCAGGTGCGTTCTTAATTTCTTATCCTCGCATTCCTTTCTGATTCATGTGGTGGATGGATATGCATCTTACAGTAGAATCGTGATACGCTGATGAATGAACGACCATCTTGAATCTTTCTCCTTTACTCAGATCCAGGCCAGTTTAGCTCCACGAACAGCAGACCCTAACGGCCATTGGCATGCGTGCACAAAAAATAATGGACGTTGTGCTGCATGGCAGATGAACTTTTTGCAAGGTGATTCCATTACGTTAATTATGCTTTGTGTTCCAGATGATGATTTAGTTACATGCTGAATGCTTGGTGTTTCGGAACTGAATTCGGTTCTCTTTTCTTTCTTCAACAAATTATCAGGTTTCCGGATTCAAATGCTCAAAGCTGTAAGTGGATTCTCGAGGGCTGGTAAAAATGGTTTGTTCATAAATTCTTGCTTTTCTCATTGCCAGACTGAGAGACAAGATACCTGGTTTTCTCAAAATTCTCCTCTTATTGGAAATAAGGTATGCCCTATTGTGCACTTTAAACTAGGTTAAAGAAAAGACTATCTATGGATTTGCTGTCATTTCTTTTTCACATTTTTTTGGTTACACTTAAGATTCTGTCTTGAACTCATATGCAATCAATTATCTGCAGGGGATAGCAAAATCAGTCGGAAACTGGTATTTCGATCGGTATAGTATCAAAGCTATAGATTGTCCGTACCCTTGTGACAAGACCTGCCATAATCTGGTGTTTAAGTGAAAATTACTGTATATCATCTCTTGCCATAATCTGGTGTTTAAGGGAAAATTTCTGTGTATCATCTCTATTTGTCTTCTCTCCCCAATTTATATTGCCAACGGCGTGTAATGTAACATTTTACCTTCTAGACCGAGTCATTGCTATGAAGCTCGAAGAGCGATCAACATGTTCATGTATCGTTTTTATGATCCAACATATAAATGTAATCCTCTTGATTAAATTCCAGTTATAATTTGACATCCAGTTGAAGAAAACGCGATGAGTAGCAATTTCTCGAAACAAAATTCATCCAAAAAAAGTATTTGTCATGAGAAATACATGGAACAAAAGGGAGAAGATAGAAGTTCATTACAACTTACATACTAGCTAGTTGAGTGTTCATATCAAACTAAAGTGGTGCACAAGTTCCATATGATAAAATTTCTAAATATATTCACCTAAAACTGCCTATCTGCTCTTACTTAACTGATCCTTGCTTTTGCTCAATACTTTCGTCCACTTTTGGCCTTGTGTTCATAAGAACCTGAAATTAAGACGGAGAAGGATTTCAACATAGTATTCAGCTACTAGAAAGAGTTTTACGATTTGTAAACCACAATGAGGATGCAGTACTACTCAACTAACAGTAACAGAAGCCTCACCTTTCGAAGCATGGTGTTTTCATTGACAAGCGTAGAGATCTTTTCTTCCAACTTTGAATTCCTATCATCCAATTCTTTGGCTCTTGATTCCAGATCGTTGACGTAAACCTTTTTCCTCTCCCGGGCTTGTTGAGCAGACACCCTGTTCCTTAGCAATCTGTAAGTTTGAGTGGACATGTTTCGATCAGTTTTAATTGGAATTGATATATATATTTTGGAAATGTTAGCTGCAACCTGATAAGTCACTACAAATGGTTTCATTTAGCCTTTTAAACTGACTTGAGAACCAAGAAACTTGGACAAACTAAAGATGAGTTTGTATATAGAAGCCATTGATTGATAATATAGGAATTCCGAACCCCTACATTTACTATTTATAGTACCTCTTCAGTCGCCTGTACTCCTTATCGACCGGATTTCGGCCTCGGCGGCGCTTGGCCGGAAAGCCAGACTGGGCATCTGGGTTGTTGTTGTTACTGGTGGCATTTGCGATTGTAGAGGCCGCATTATTAATATTATTATTAGGAGGGGGCAACGCCTCCACGTCCGGAACCGTGAACATATCTTCATCGCTCTCTTCTGGAACATCATCACCACCATCATCATCATCATCCAATGACCAAAACCAAGGAACGTCTATTAATTAAGACACAATTAATATTCAAAATTAAATATATAAAAAAACAAAAACAAAATAATTAGGCATGGAAATGTAAATAAAGCAAAGCCAAAAAGCCCCAACCCTCGGATTAATCTATCTTCTCAACTGTAAATACATTGAAATTGTTATTAATTTGATAGGCGCTTCTCCAGAAGCTTGTTCTATGACTTAGAAAAAGTTTTTTTTTTTTTTTTTTTTTTTTTTTTTTTTGTCAAACGCAATTATTTATCAGCGTTCCAAATGTAAGAAAGCATTGTTAGCTATTCTAAAAACAATCCCAAACAAACTTATATATTCTCATGTGGATTAGTACATTTGAATATTTTATATGAATTTAATTAATGTAACATTAATAATTTAATATGGAGGAAAAGAATGTGCAACATTTAGTTTGACAAAGTATAAGCAAACCTAGTTTGTTACTGTTCTTGGTGTTACTATGAAGAAGAAGAGAAGGATGAGGAGGCCCCAAGGAAGAAGAACCAGATGGCTGCTGTACTTGCTGTAGTTGCTCCAAACTGGAGGAGGAGGAGGAGATGGATAACATGGGGTTTTTGGCTTCACCATCTCCTGCTCTGATTGGGACTGACATGGCTGGCTTATGAGCTCTCGCTCTCTCTGGACGATGAGCTTATATATGAAATGATACACAATATTAAGGAATATATATTGATTATATATGCGCCTTAAGTAGTTGTGTATGTGCGCGTTTTTAGATTAGTTGCCAGGGTTGTGAGTAAAAGGAAGGGGTTTGGTTGAGGAGCGAACACGTTGATGTAAAGGTAGCCGCACGACACTCTTCTTCCTAGGCCCATTTTCATTTGTCCTACACCTCCCTCCCTACAACGTCCGTAAACCCTAAAAGCAAACACAACAAAAATCTATTTATTTTTCTAGCTTAATTTCATTCTTCAAACTTTGATATTCTTTCTTCTTCCCTTTTATCTTTTTCTGTTCTTAATGTACTACTTCAATAATATAATTTAAAAAAATTGGTAAACAAAATAGTATATGGTATGTTATTATTTTGAGATGAAACGCGACTGATGAAGTTAAGGTATTATATTATAGAAACTAAAAACAAACAAAAGAAATCCAAATATAACTTTCTCTGTTGTCATTGCAATTTGTATGCCCTTTGAGAAAAATAAGAACATCATATTATGAGCTGTAATTCATTAGGGAAACATATTTTGTTTCATTTCTCACACTTTTTTTTATTTTTAGTTTAATTTAGTAATAAAAAATAAATAAAGATGTACGAAAGAAGGTCAAAATAGATGTGTGAAAATCATCTCTCATTCATTTTCGTAAACATGCAGTTTAGTTTTCCTTACAAGAATTATTCATGCCAAAAAAGTTGAATTAGTCGGGAGTATTTCTTTTAGCAATTTGATTATCCTCATTTCCATTTCAACTGCATCCAAGAAACTGTTTTCCTTCATATATTTTAAATGATCATACAAGTGTAATTCAATATTTGAGTGAATAAAGTGTTGCGTTTCTACCTATGCATTATGGATTTGAAACTCTCCCTCCCCTAACTTGTGTATTAGTTTTTACTCCTCCCCCCTTGCCTTAAATGATCATACAACTTTGAATCTAGCCAATTTTTTACAAAGATGACTTTTGAAGAAATATACACCGTTTTTGTCATTGAAATACATTGTGAGATAAACCTAAGTAAAAAAATATGTACATATTGCAAGTGATGGATTGTTTTAGTGGTTATGATTTTTCCCCCCTTCCTCAGTGTGGATTAGTAAAAAATATTGCTTGCAATTAGAAAAAAAGTGTACCATGTTTTTTTCTTCTTATAATAAAGGCATCCTTAGATGAGAAAGACTCAACTAATTAAGATTCCATAATCACATCTTTCCCTTTCAAGCTTCAGCCAACCATGTTGGGCCAGTCTTCTTGTACTTATCCATTTATCCATCTAGGTCAAAGAGTTGGAATGCTTGCTTTCTTGCTTTACAGACCGGCTTGTAATACAGACGGCAAATTCAACCAGCTCCCAAAACTGATCTCGCATCTGGCATTTCCTTCCTACTTCTACACTGTATCGGTTCACACGAAAAAATACAGACGATGTCGCACTCTATTTTTCTCCTCCTGCACTTTTTTTTTTTTACTCTTTTAGCCTTTGAACTGAATATAAATCAAAAGAAAAACAGTTGAGGGAAACAAAGGGACGAAAGTAAAAGAAGAAACTGAGAATGTAAAAATCACTAACTTATAATAACATTTCCAACTTCAGGATTGGTCTAATGAGCAGTTTCATGTATCTAGTTCTGGGCCTCAATCTTATATTGAGATCCATAATGAATAATATTATCAATTGGACGGACCATGCTCTAATGGGATTGGATTATTTGGAAAAACTGAAAATTAATTTGCAATGGGCCATGTATGGACAGCCAGAGAAGGTATGTTTTAACCATGTGGTTACTTTTAGAGCTGAATTGAGATCTAGGGCAACATGATTCATGAGCATACAAATGCCACGTCATACAGTGGCAGAGTCAAAATTTCTTATAAGGAAAGGCATTTTCAATGTAAAAGAACAAAAGGGTAGTAATCATATTTATTCTTGTCGAGTTTTCATATTTTGAAACCATTGCATGATAATCCCATCATGTTTACTATTGAAAGAATTCTTAGAATCAATGAAACAATTTACAAACCCTAACATTCAAGCAAGAGCTGGTAGAATAGAGTACAAACGAATAAAAAATTACAGGCAATGATAGAGATTTACAAATCTTATTGTTGCTTATTGAGTGGATTTGTAATTTTTTTTTTTCCAATAAGTTGAATGGATTTGGAATTTGGAATTGCAAAAAAATATGAAATTTTGAGAATGAGATGGGGAATAGTTCTCGAATCTCTAGATTCCACCGGAAAAAAAATTAGACTAAAGTGTTAGGCAAGATAATGATTGAATTTATTTTAAGCGTTGAACAATAATAGGATTTTAGAGGAAGATAAATGGTTATAATATACATATGTATATAGATATAGATATAAATATATTTTTTCAAGATCAGAATATGCCCAGAATCACCATGGTCCCTTGGTGCCTCCATTATACTAGACTTGGATCCCTTGGTGCCTCCATTATACTAGACTTGGAATTATGCAAAGATGGAGAAATACTTACCTATCACGTGATCAGATATGAGATAGAGAGTAGTTAGATACAAAGGGTATTGAAAACCGTTGCCTCTTTAAGTTTTCCTCGTCAAAATGTGTGATGTTAAAAAGAATCTACCATACAATTAGAGATGTATTTCATCACGTAGAAAATGTTGCAGACACAAAGATATATTATCAGTAACACACTCGATTTTCTCGTGACATTTACACAACATGTTTGCCAATCGCGAGGACAACTGGACGAGAGCCTTTCCAAATTCCAATCGCAAGGGGGATTAACGTGTTGCCCTACAGCCCACGAGAGCAACTCTAAAAGTCTAAACCCTAATGTACAAGTAGGTCAATATTAATTAAGGAATGCTTAATCACTTGCATTTCTTTGGGGTAATTGTATAATGTGGTTACAATATAAGATAGCTATAAAGCAATTAAAGGCCAGGAGGGGTTATTGGTCCATGCTTTCTTCAAATATTTGTTGAGAAAACAAAAGGTGCATGGAGGGTCAGTGTCTCTCCACATGCCTTGGGTCAGTTCAACGTGGGGTTCTTTGCCCTACCCGACTTTCTATCAATCCCCCTTCCGCACTCACACAAGCTTTTGGAATTTGCTTTTATATCCATCTTCTCATCTCATTCATCACTCCCAAATAATAATGTGTGCACTAGTGTTTTGCATGTTTCCTTTTCTTATGTCGCATTGATTCATATACTATAAAAGCAATATTCCTAATTCATATATGTTACACGGAGGGGGATTTAATAAAAAATAATATTTTTACTATTTATTCCTACCATCATTTGTATTATCATTTTAATATAGATGAAACCCACATGTGTTTGTGGGCCAATTTAGTTAAGTGCACTGATGTGGCCAATTTAATTAAGTCCAGATCTACTTGATTTTCTGTCTTAAGCATGTGAGAATAATAATAAAATACTTATCATAACGCCGAATTCTCTCGAAATTTCAAAATATCGACTAAATATAATCATGTATCTATCTCTTTTTCTTTTCTTTTCTTTTTACCCAAATCGTATAGAATTTGATCACTTACAAATGATACAAGATGTTGTGGTCCATGCATCATACCATGACATTGCCATCTATAGGGCTTTTGGCTTTTGGGAATTTTCATTTTTATGTCACGTAACATTTAATACTCAAAACTCAATATTTCTCTACGCATGGAACTATAGTACTAGTACTTGGGGCATACACTTTGCTTCCTAACTTTTCACTTGGCCTCATTTTGTTTTTATCTTTCTCATTACATGATTAGTTTCAGAATAAAAAAGATACGAACATAGTTGGTAATAAATCCATATTCTACAAATCCTCATATTTATTTAGAATGCTAAAACTTGAATCTTGACCCACTCATCTTCCTCATATTTAATTAGAATACAGAAACTTGAGTCTTGATCCATCCATCCATGAACACAACCAGATTCATATATAATAAATCGGTTGATTTGTCTATCTGTTCATAGCTAGGCTGGCAAGCCAATCAACAACTTCACATTCTCTGTTGCATAAGAATATTTGGTTGCTTTCAACTCAAAAGATGGTTGTTAATTAACACTTTATCGTATATTATATCCGATCTGAAACACTTGATGTCAACCATTCTGTCGGATAGCAACTAATTAAAGTTTAGACGTTGGGAAAATAGTACTTTGAGGGAGAAAAAATTATTAAGTAGAAGGCCATGATCGCATTTTGTGATAACATGCCAAAGACTATTACCTATAAAACTTTGAAATCTATAATTTATGGTCTATCACTACTTAAAAACAACAAGGCTACAAGCTGTCAAGTAGAATGGTTGCCAGGTAGACATGGTTTGTACAACCCATCTGAAATGGTGCATCTTCTTCACTATTTATCCATATATAGATATTAGGGCAAGGATTGTTTGGTACTAAATACCAAATTTTTAGTTGATAATCTTAGTGCATCATTTATAGTAAACTTTTATCATGTATGCACGTACCAACCGCTATTTTAGATATTAATACAAACACTATTTGGTTTCTTATAAGTCTTTTTTCTTTATTTGCAAAGTATAGTCCATCATATTTGTAAAAGTAACTTATAAATTATGATTCTTCATGAGAAATAACGCGTTATATATAACGAGACAAATATTTTTTTATTGATACACCTGAAATACCAAATCTAGAGGGGAGTTGTTCGTGCCACCATGTATACATAGAAGAAAGGATATTCAATATTTAAAATATCTCGATTATGAAAGATTATATGCTTATTTTAATAGATTAAGGGTGGGAGGAATGAGTTGTCTTTTGGGATTAGTGTGGTAATACAATCCTAATACTATAGTAATAATATATTAATTTATATGCATACATCATACATGCCATGACTAGCTCATGTGGCCGCCAATCTGTCAAGTGCTTTTCTAAGCATATATTATACATGCTCTTTATCCTTCCTTCAGTCATTTCTCTTTGCCTCTTTTTCTTCAGACTCAAACTGCAAAGCAAAAGCACTTATTGCAAAGGAAAAGCACTTCTCCTCTTTTTCTTATCGATTCTCATCCCATAGCCATGTCTACTGAGACTGGTGTTGTACCTGTGGCCGCTGATGATCAGGTAAACCTGCTTACATTTCACAACTTATATTGTTAGTTCTTTCTTTAATCAGATCCTGTCACCTCCCAGTATGGACACCTTGCAACGGCTTCACTCCAGTCGCTAGCCCGTCCTTCGGATCCCTCAAATGAAAATTCTCGTAAAATCGAGTTCCAAATTTGAATAGTTTTGTTTGCGATTCTCTGTGGTTTCAGTAGTTAATTATTGGTGAAAACATCTTGAATATTTGCTTTAAGGTTGTATGAAGAGCACTCGTCCACAACACACAAACATCTATGGTTGTATAGTGATATTTTGATGCTTAGGGGTAATATATATGTGTTTATATCTAGGGAATCTTGTTTCTTTGGTTTATCATTTTTGGCAGGTCTGTAGCTCTCTATCTTCAACTGATGTAAAATACAACGGTTTTTCTTCACACGTTTGTTTTCTCCTTGAGCACCATTTTTTTATCTCTTGATTCTCTTTTGATTTATTCAATCTGACGGCTAGTAATAAAATAGAGAGAAGTGCTAAGGGCATGGGGAGAAAAAGGGTGCAAAAATAAATGCCAAGTACAATATATAAGTGTGGTTCCACTACTAATTATATTGATACCCTTTAAGTTAAAACCAATCACTTAATATGCAAGTTAGGAACAATATCGGCATGACTAGTAGTGAACCAGTGATTTGTCTCTCTGAAATCTTTGACATCAAAATCATCATTAACTAAGGCTGCAGAAACAGTTTTTCTTAGACATGCTTGATGTCGTTTTACCAATCTGTTATTATGATTTGAAATTAGTTGTTGATATCATATTGTGTTATGGCAGCCAATTGTGGAAAAAGTTCATGAAGAAACAGATGCAGTTAATGGGAGTGATAGTCCTCCTCCACCCAAACCTGATGAGAAGAAGGATGAAAAGGAAGATCTTGTAGCAGGGAGCTCTGTTCGTTCAGAGGTTTCTGCAACCAAGGTTGAAGAAACACCAGTGGATAACGATAACCAGACAGAGACTCTTGTCGTTGTTGAGGCTGAGAAGATTGATGATGATGTTCCGGTCGAAGCTGCCTCGAAAGAGGTTGAAAGGTCTGATAAGGAGCCAGAGCAATCATCCACAAAAGACTCAGCCAGTGAAGCTGTTGAAGTAGTTGAAAGTGTACCAGTGAAGAAACCGGCAGTTGAGTCAGTTGAAGATAAACCAGTGGAGAAAAAAGAAGAGAAGGCAGAAGCTATTGAAGCCGATGAGAAGCCAGCTAGTGAAACAGCTGAAGCAGTTGAGAAAGAAGCCGATGAGAAGCCATCTAGCGAAAAAACTGAAATAGTTGAGAAAGAGGTAGATGAGAAAAAGGCAGTGGAGAATGTAGCAATTGAAGAAGTTGAGAAAGAAGCAGAGAAGGATCAAGCTATTGAAGCAGTTGAGAAAGAAGCAGAGAAGGATCAAGCTATTGAAGCAGTTGAGAAAGAAGCCGAAAAGATGGAAGTAATTGAAGAAGCAGATGAGAAAAAACCAGTGGAGAACGTAGCAGCAACTGAGGAAGTTGGGAAAGAAGCAGATGAGAAAAAACCGGTGGAGATTGTAGCAACTGAAGAAGTTGAGAAAGAAGCAGAGAAGAATCAAACTATTGAAACAGTTGAGAAAGAACCCGAAAAGATGGAAGCAATCAAAGTAGATGATGAGAAGAAACCAGATATTGAAGTAGTTGAGAAACAGATAGATGATGGGAAGCCAAATGTTGAAGCTTTCGAGGTTAACGCATCAACTGAAGAAGCAGCTGATCAGCCAGCGGAGGAGCCTGTCAAAACTTCTCTTGTCAAAGATTCAGAAACTGTAAATGAAGTAGTGGAGGGCAAGCAACATGAACAGTTGAAAGATTTATTAGAGATGGAAAGAAATGTTGAGAAGGAACTCAAGCCTGAAGAAAATGCTGCCACTGATAGCTCTGTGCCAACCGTTGAGGAAGCACAGACAATTGAGAAAGAAGCTGAGAAAGATGCTGCAGTTACTAATGTAGAAAAGCCGGTTGCTGAGAAGACCGAAAAAGAAGCAGGAAAAAATGCTGCAGACAAGGATGAGGAGAAGAAGATTGCAAAAACAGAACAAGAAACTGAAGGGAATGTTGAGAAGACTGGTGAAAATGTTGCACAAGTTGCTGATAGAGATTTAGTCGCGGAAAAAGAGGTAGTATTGGAGAAAGAAGAGTACAAGGACATTAAAGAGAATGAAGTTGTAGTTGAGCCTTCTGCTGCCATTGTTGAACCGGAAAGCAAGTTGGAGAAAACCGAAGAAGCAAAAAATGAGCCCGCTGCCGAGAGTCTTGAGGCCTCCAAAGAGGAGGCCAAGCAAGAGGTTGCAGTAAAAGCACAAAGGCAGCAAGGTGGGATCATTTCGAAGGTGAAGCAGTCCATTGTGAAGGTGAAAAAAGCGATTATTGGGAAATCTCCTAGCTCAAAAGTGCTTTCACCAGCACCAGAAGCCAAAGCAGATGAACAAGTCAGTGTCAAGTAGTTCTTTTGGTCAGGTGAAAGATAGTTTTTATGGATTTTATTCACCGTGTAGCTGATTGTTTTGGTGTTTCCTCATGAGGGCAGAGACCATGCGTTTTGTTTTGTGTGGGATTTGCAAAGATTTTTTTTTTTTTTTTTTTTCTCAGTTCTTCTGATTGTAGGCACAATTGCTATTAGTTGTGTTTGTTATGGTGAGTCTTTTGTGTGAAATGTAATTGAACATTATATTGATTTGTTTATTAAATTTCTCAAGTTGTAATGTTGTAGCTTACATTAAGTTACATTTTTATAGTCTTTTTGTGACGAGGGAGAACAAATTGTGACATAATGTTGTATTGAAAAGGAAATGAAATGACAATCTTAAAACATTTAAATTTGTAATCCATCGAGAAAAATCTCAAGTCGTTGAATAATAATATATTTAATTGTAAAAGCTAAAGTGGCTTTACAAACTACGTCAAATCTTAGTGTGGTTAAAAACACTAATTAAGGGAAACACGAAAAATAACAGAATATTTAAAGACAACCCTCAAAACTCAATGTTTTAAACCAATAGACAATATAACTTGGCCTTTAAAACTGTTTATTATGAAAAGTAACATATTTGACTCTTCTTGTTATTCTCTTTGAATTAACGTACTATAGACTCATATTGGGAGATCGACTTACATGATAAGACTACACAGCTATCGTGAAGTTCATACCATATAAGTCTTCTCATATCAGAGCTTTACGGCCCAAATTTACAAAAGATTGGATCTTGATTCTAGGCTTACACCTGCGAAATTGCAGCTTAATTCTTTCATTATTAAAACATATACAACCTTTCGCTTTAATCACATGTATATTGAACGACTACTTAACCAGGCCACATTGAAGGTAATCCTAAGAATAGGGTTGTAAATGTGTTGAGCTAAATTGTATATCACTAACATAAGCTGTTCACAAATTTTACGAACTAAGTACATAAAAGTTTAAGCTTGATTTCTTTCTCATTGAGTCAAACTAAGCTTAGCTTATTTCTTATTTTTTTTCATAAGCCGAACTTTGATGAGCAAAAGGCGAGCCAAATCCAATGCAAGCTCGAATTGTGTCATGCGGATTTACAGGCGTATCCAAAAATACATTGAGCTTTCGGAATTGGGTTGAAAGCCTAAAATGAGTTCTACTTGGGCTGACTTTAGAGTCACATTTCCCATTTGACTTGTACACAAATTGATCAAAGAGTTTCAAGAAATTAAGAAAGGGGCCGCCACCCCATCTGGAGATGGACAAAAAGAAAACTAAATTCAAAGTTAAAGGATTACATATGCAAGTTCGGCCAGTTGGCCGGCTAATGTTTTTGCTACTTTACACTCAAGTCTAAATTCTGAACTTATAAATTAAAATAATTTAGAATAAATAATGTCATATCAAAACTGAGAGGAATAGTTTGATGATAGTCGTGATTGTAGAATAAATTAGGAAAAGGTCTCCTGACAAAGAAATATGCATGAAGAAAACACCACAAAGCAAGGCTAGAAAAGGGATCATGTTTAGTGGCGGATGCACATTGGGACCAAAGTTGTTTCAAGATTATTTGGTGTTCAGAAAATATACATATGAAGGCCTTATGAGGACCTTTCGAAAGTAAGGTATGACTCCTTTTTATACCCACCAAGTGTTTGATGTTTGCTAGGCATATCTCGACAACACTCAGCAGGTTGCGTCGAGAGTACCCAACAAATTTTCTCGATAATATTCATCATAATGCTTTTGCAGATGCCAATATTTGTTGACATATGTGCAATCAAGTTCGGCTAACGACAACAAGCCTACTATATATCAATATCTGTTGATATATGTGCAACATGATCCCAGCTATATTTTAATTTAAAAAAAAAAAAAAAAAAGCCTTTAATACTGAGACTCTCCAATCTCTGAATTCTAGATTCAGCACTGATCGCGTTGTGCCCTCACTCCAGCGAGGCAGTAAATAAATCAGCCACGGGAAGAAGACAATGCGTCGGTGGGGCTACTCAACGCAAATAATACCTTGCTATATTTGACTGAGAAGGAAAGGGACTAGAAAAGAAAGTGAGATTAAGCTCTATGTGTGTATATATATATATATATATATATATATATATATATCTTGATTAGTAGAAATTGGAGTGATTAAATGATTAAAATTAGCAATGGCATCAAACACACATGATAGTATGATACAGCTTGGAATTGGAAGAGAGAATAAAGTTGCACAGAAAAGAGAGGTTCTTCGGTGCCCCAATTGCCCATGCATGACCTTTATTGGGTTCATAAATTGTGGGAGCCTTAAGAAGAAAAGAATTGGATAAGATAGAAAATGACATTTTGTAGGTGACAATGGGGGCAGTGGTAATTAGATGTTGGGAGCTATGGCCAAGGCCAGCTTGGAACAATTTGAAAGTGAGAGAGTAGCTATCTCTATATATGGGAGCATTCGAAAATACTTACCCCCTTACATATATAAAAGAATCATTAATTTTTCGTTACTGACGAATCACAGTTTGAAACATAGTGAGTTTCTATGGTTTTCGTTATAGAAAATTTGGTTTTCATTAATATATGGTGAGTTTCTATGGTATATGGAATTTAAAAGCATTTTTTTATATAGAGGCACTTAACTCCTTGTCTATATAAATGAGTCAAATCACAATTAAAAATGTGTTTTCTTTTGTACGATTTTTAGTGAGTTAGTAGTTTATATGTATCAGATTGTAATTGGCAATTAAGAAGAAATGTAAAAGGTGAGCAATATTGATATAAAACTATGTGTGTATGTATAAATATAAATATATTGTTATATACAATATATACCCGTATGTATGCTTGAGACGTACACAAAGTAATTAACATGAAGATCAATGTCATTGAAGTAAGAGAAAGATATATGTATGGCAGAGGCACGCTGTGCCAGACCGAAGCAACATATAGGGGGAACAACCTTTTCTTATACCCTTCTTGCTTGGTTGTTACAAACCCAAATCTCCTATCCCTCACTCCCTCTCCCTTCGAACCCTAAACCTTTCTTCAAGACCAAGCTTGCCTACCTGTCCCCCACCCACCCCAAAATAAATAGACAAATTTAATTTAGGCGCCCTTAAAATTACTAGCCAAAATCATCCCAACATTTGAATGGTGAGGGTTTTGGGGCTTGAATCTAACTCCACTCGTCTTTGAAATCCAGACTTGCACTTCACGTCTGTGACATGTATGATGCAAACAATTTAATACATTTAGATCAACTATGACTTGCGAAAGATTTCCTTGGTCACATCAATAGATAACCAATGACTTGTATAAAAAAAAAGATCACAATGTTCGAATGTTGGAACAAAACAACTAACGATTGTTGTAAATACGTTATCTCGTTAATAATGATGATGCATATGAGGTCATCGTTAGGGCATAGGTGTACATTTGCATATATGATAGGTTTGAAAGGAATTGTGCTAATGTTAGTCGCACATGACATTATCAGCCTCTAATGTATGTAGCAACTGTGGAGCCTTCAAGTGATAGTGTAACATGTGATTGATACTTGCATGCATCCCCTTTATTTCGAGATTGTACGACCTTAAACAAAGTTCATGAGTATGAACTAGCAGGTCACGGCCGGCACCTCTCAAACTAATGGGATGATTGCAAAAACATAATAACTGGTCAAGCATGTGTGAGGGCTAGAATTGAAACAACTAATGATTTGTGGAAGCACGTAGTGATCTTTAAAACTCATTTCAGTTCACATAGCTAATCCTATATTATTCTGCACGTGTATTAGATGCTCATGTAGACCATGACTACGTCTCTCAAAGGCCAAGACATGAACCCAACTTTATCAAACATGCAATCAACTAAATTCCGCCCAATAAACCCACCACTTTCTCTCTACTCTCTATCTCTCTTTCTCTTTCTCCGTCTCACTGGTTTGCAAAACTAAGTCTTTGAATTGAAGCAATTTATCAAACACCTCAATCGAAACTCCTACGACTTTGACACTTTTTATAACTTTCAAACCTTCATGTTCCATCTTTGTCTCCCCTCGTCCCTCCAGTTCACTCTTTTTGCTTTAACCTCCCTTTACCCCTAGCTTTTACCTCTTGCATTATTACAACAACCAATACCAAATAGCACACGTGTTGCTCTAATTAAACGGAATGCTAATTACAATAGTGCGCATCAAACATCTAAGTATTATCATACGTACATGTGACTTTAATACTAATACGCGCGAGTCTTTTAGATCTAAGAAGCTTGATACATCAAAACGTTCAACTGTAGTATCCCACATCGCCCGTGAGGGCGTGGTCTTTGGGCCTTTCATATCCATGCCCAGAGCTTTAACTTCAGAGAGGCCTTTTGTGGACTACGGTCCACAAGAACAAAACCGTACGGTAGCTGGGTGGCTGCGACATAGTCCAGGCCCAGAATGCCAAAGCGGACAATATCCGATATCCGAGAGGTTGGAGTCTGGGATGTGACAATTTGGTATCAGAGCCAGACTCACGGTCGTGGTGTGCCGACGAGGACGTCGGACTCCCTAAGGGGGGTGGATTGTAGTATCCCACATCGCCCGTGAGGGCGTGGTCTTTGGGCCTTATATATCCATGCCCAGAGCTTTAACTTCAGAGAGGCCTTTTGTGGACTACGATCCACAAGAACAAAACCGTGCGGTAGCTGGGTGGCTGCGACATAGTCCAGGCCCAGAATGTCAAAGCGGACAATATCCGAGAGGTTGGAGTCTGGGATGTGACATCAACGAACCAATAAAACTTGAAGTTCAGTTTTACGTTAAATTTGTATGTCAAGTGAGAAATAGGTTCAATTTTACGTTTAATTTGTATGTCAAAGTGAGAAATATAATTAAGGGAGAGGGTGTTGCCAATGCCAAGAAGAAATATTGAAGGTAGTAGATGATGATTTTATGTTTTGTCTGATGGGTGGAAGGAAAGCAATCACTTCACTTTATTATACATGTGTGTGTGTGTGTGTATTTATTTATATATTAATTAACTAATCGTTTGTTAGTATCTCCGATGCAAGGATTCAAATTTTATATTTGAGTCTAAATATAAGGTAAAATATCTTCAATGCACATGAGATTTAAAATTCATATTAGAGTTTTGAGGTAAAGTGAGATCCAAATTTATGTTTCCATATGAGATTTAAGTCCAAGGTGAAGCCCATGCTAACTAAAAAAAAATTATTTAACCAAGAAAAATGAGATTTAAATTTTGAGTCCAATCATCTCCAATGTACATAAATAAATTGTTAAAATTCAAGGGGAGCATTTTTGTTCACCACCATGAATTATGTGTATGCTCACCATACACTTAATCATCTTCCACGTGTTATTTCACTTAACTTTGGTTAATTTTTTTCAAAATTGAAAAATGAACATTTATTATGAAATTTAACCAAAGTTAAGTGAAAAGACACGTGACAAATAATTAGATGTATGGTCAGCATACACCATAGTTATGGTGGTGAGCAACAATGCTCCCAAACACAAATATGAGTATTGAGTCCAATGTTTTCTTCTCTGATGCAAAGACTCAAATCTTAAAACTCAAAATGAGCCTTAAAGTTTAAGTCTTTGCATTGGCGAAGAAAATCAAAATACACAAGTCCACCACCTTTTTGAAATCCAAATATGAAAGTATAAGTCTAAAATTTGAGTCTTTGCATTGGAGGCGCTCTCATTACTAATATCTAAGAGGATTTTTTGGGTGGCTCGTCACCATGAGTCTATGCGTGAGAGGAGCAATGTGAAGGGAATAAGATTGTGCATGGCCGCTGAAGGCTGTCCCAAAAGACCTGTTTATCCCATATTAACAAAATAATATTTTTATTAGGTGTAATTAATCACAAAATATAATATAGTTAAGAACACATCCTAAAAGATAATTTAAATTTTAAATTTAGAAAAAAGGAGAAAAAGGGCAAGAAGGCAGATCATCTGGTCTCCGAAGAAGGGATTGCTACTTTAAGTTTGTTTCCAACAAGGGACTAGGCAAACTGCCTTTGCTTCCTCTTCTTTCCTTGATGTTCTTTTATTCTTATTTCTTAATTATAAAGGGCTAGGATTCTTAAGAATAAAGAAACAGTTGTCTGCCCATGAAGTTCTTTGGTTTGGTTGGTCCATTGTGTCTGGATAGAGCTCTAGATTAATATATAAGCTCTTAAATTTGTTTAACATAATATCTAATACATAATTATTATTGAGAAGGGAGACATATTATCCAATCCAAAGTATGTCTAAGTGGTCTATGGCCCTATATATGGATGCCATCGTTTAAGTACCAAAAAAAATATTTTGAATGATGCTAAAATACCATCACGTAATATAATCAGTTAATATGTGATATACAACAATTTTATATAATAATTTTTTAAATATTTCATACGATAATTTGTATTACCTTGAATTAGGTATACTACTATTCTAGTACTAAACAATAATTTCTCAATACCTTCTCTTCTCTCTAACTTAATTTCATGTCAACATAAGTACATACCTTCAGTGAAATGACCCGACTACTTTGCAGAAAAAATTAACCCCCCAAATTTATGGTCATCCACTTATGGACTCACAACCGTACAGCTACAGTAGAAGAGCCCTGCAAACTGAGTATCACACATGAACTAATTAAAAGCCTCAGTATATAATCATGTTGATGGGGGGCTTTCAAAAAATTGTACAATCTGGACGTGGGACATCTAATGTGATTAAATTAACATTTATCTAATCTCCAACTTTATAATCAAGGAGGGCCTGCATGCAATTTGATTGGCAAGCATGTATGATTAATTACACAGACATAAAACCAGAAATTAAAGAGAAAAATGAGAAAAATACTTCACTTGGCGGGAAGATGGTCATTGGTCAATAAATTACCCAAGAACAGAAGTAGACAAGTTTTCTATATTAGGTAAAAGAAGATTATATTAAAGTTGATTCCTTTAAGTTAATTGAATACTGATAACTTTGTCCACCTTTAGGAGCCTCGATAGGTTGTTCAGTTTGAATTAAAATTTTACTTCAAGTATCAAGTAATATTAGGAGAAAAGTTTAGGTGGGGTTGTCTGTCTACGTTATTTGCAAAAATCTTTCACAAAAACATAAATGTCTTATATTATAGATTTATTGACCTGACATTAGTTTCATATGTTGTGATCGTGCGAGAGTCGTCCTAATTAGACAACAATCCAAGTGGGATATATATGATGCATGGAGATGTGGTGGGCCACAGTGGTAGCCAAATATGTCAAAGGGGCCAGACTCTTCTGCTCAATTTATGACTTTGTTCAGTTTGTTTGGGATTTGGCTCCCTCTCCTTTTCTGCTGTAGTTTGTGTGTGTGTATATATATCATATACACACATGTTCGTGGCCTGATATAGCGGCTTTTTATGTATTTTCTCTCTGAAGTTTCTCAACACATCTGATAGAAAATGGGAAGAGCTGCTGCAGCTCATTCATCATCTTCTTCAATAGATAGCAGCAACTATCCTGATCATCATCGTCCTAGCACTACTGCCTCATCATCTTCTTCCTCTCTTTCTCGGAAAAGCAATGGAAATTACTGTAATAGCCTCAGCAGCACCAGAGCAGATTTGAGCACTGATCTGAGACTTGGCCTGAGCATCTCTCCCTCTTATCACAGTGACTTGCCTTCCACTTCAACCCCAAGGTATATAGGAAAAAACCACCCCAATGCGTGATTGTTTTTTTTATTTTTATTTTTTTCCTGCTGAAGAACAAGAAGAAATTAAAGGAAAATAATTCATGGGTTTTTTTCCAAAATTAATTCTTCATTCTTCGCAGCCAAAAAAGTTCTCATCTTGATTGATTTTTGTTGTGATACAATATCATATAATATACATACATCATATACATACATACATATACATACATACATACATATGCATACATATATATATATATATATATATATATATATATATCAACCTATCGTATCGACGAGTAACTCATTTTAGACTCCCATTGCCCTTTGAAAAGGTAAACGTCCTTGATCTTTCTGTAAACATGTGTATATATATCTATGTATGCATGGATATATAGATGTTATGACTGAAAGTTGATAGACATATTTTACAGGGAGCAAGCATTGATAAACTGGCCACCAATCAATTCTATCTTGAGGAGCACACTTGCAGGGAGAGCAGCAGACAACAGGCGCCATCCCTCCCTATTTGTGAAAGTCTATTTGGAGGGCATTCCAATTGGTAGAAAATTGAATTTGTTTGACCATGATGGTTATTCTGCTTTGATTTCAACTCTTTGCCTCATGTTCAAGACCACCATTCTATGTAAGTTATTAACACACATTTTAGGATTTCCTTGGGTTCATATTTTTTATTTGGCTGCAATTTTGGAAGCAGGTCCTGAGGAAAATCATGTTCATTCAGACAAATATCATGTACTGACTTATCAAGATCAAGATGGGGACTGGATGCTGGTTGGAGATGTGCCTTGGGAGTAAGCACGCATAACCCTAGGGAGGCCAGTTTGGTAACGAATGGTTATTAAACGGCGCTTAATAACTCTATTTTTGTTACCAACTTTTGCCTCTCCTCCGTTTTAATTTTCTTAATATATACTTGTGTCCTAACATTGTGTTTCTCATATCTTGGCTTTGATACACAGGATATTCTTGACCACGGTGAAAAGATTGAAGATCACTAGAGCAGACAGATGTTGAATTATATTTTGGTCATCCTCAGAGACTCGGATACAGTTTTGTTGTCGTGGTGGTTTATAACTTCGTACTCAAAGAAATTCAGAACTAATATACATATTTTGGGCTACATCCAATCTTGTGTAAATTATCAAATATATAACAGTTGTATTTTCTTTTATTCAAGCGATATTATAATCTAATTTAGATAGGGAGATTGGAACTCAATGTGAGGGAAGATCTCATTATTCTAGCTAACTTAGCTACACTTGTATGTGTCCGCATAACAGTTAAGTTGTATATGTTTATACTTCTAGTATTTCACTCCTTTTTGCTGTCTCTTCAAAATCCACATCAAACCCAATTATTCCTGAAGTAAAAGTGAAGTGAAAAATTGGGGCTTTTGAACAATTTATTGATAAGAGGGTGGGGGGAAATTTGTTAAAATGGGACCATGGTTGGTCTCCATTTTTTCTTGTGCACTTCCTTTGTTTCCTCTTCTGTGCTTTTCACATTGTTAGGTGGGAATTAATGTGGTTTCAAAGTCCCTTGTTGTCACAACAAGATTGTTGCCTTTTAGTTCTTGTGATGATGAATGGTAATTAGCAACTATGTTCCTCATCGAAGAAATGACTTGCTACACGTGTTCGTGAGCTTAGACGTGCACACCATCATGCTTCTGACTCCTATCCTTTTGATTGCAGAAACTCGGATCAATTCAAAGATGGATGATAAAGTTATGAGCATCATAATTTTGATCCTAATAATGTTAAGACGTGCAAACATTGACCACCCAATTTCTTGAAACGTCGTGGTGGTGTCTCAAAAAGCAATAGGATGCTAAACCCTATTCCTCGTAACCGCGACAGTTAGAAAGAATCTACATTGTAATTGCTTGTATATCTATTTCTTTTGCGACGTATATGCAACTAGGAATAGTTGGATTCTCTCCGGCAACTTATTTAAAGTTTGTTGTCCACAAAATCATTGTATTTGTGCTTGTTATATTCTTGGCAGGCCAACTTAATTAGTCCAGAAGCCACCAGGTTACATTTACATCATGAGTAGTACTCAGGGAACCTAAATTGGTAATCAGGGGAAAACTGGCATATGGAGAATGGGGCACTACTCTCTTTGGCTATCTCCAATGAAGCGAGTTAAAGGTCCAAAAGCCAAAAAATGAATTGATTTGTTCAGAAACTCATCTCCAATCAATAGTTGGACTATAGTTCTATGGAGCCTATCATGCCATTATTTGGCCATAAGGGCATAGGTTGGTCAAATGGAGCCTCCCTCTTAGCCCCTTTTTTTGCTTCCCAACTCCTCAGTTGCAATAACTGATTTAAATTTAACAGCTAGATCAGAAAAATTAACCAATAAATTTAAAACAAATAAATTATTGAGGGAGCTATGTTAAGTCCTTCGGTTGAAGATGATATATGAGTATGGCCTAATACTGTTTATTTAAAAATAATTTTCATATGCTATAATTCTGGACGTATTTATGTTTAACTTTTTCGGCTAGAAATGGCCTTATTGACTATAATTGTATGACCACCAAGCTTAGAAAGGTTTAACTACCAAGTCATCCACATCAGTGATGTTATGTTGGAAATGTACTGTAATCCTTACCGGTTCAGCCCCAATCAACAATGTACGAACCAAACCATACCAGCTAAAATCATCACTTGCAAACTTATATGTCCCTTATTTCATATCCATTTCTTTGATCGGGCCTTGGGTGTCCCCTTTCTATGGTACCATTTTGATATACGTTTGTCACTA
Source organism: Pyrus communis (assembly GCF_041283825.1). Classification (NCBI taxonomy): domain Eukaryota; kingdom Viridiplantae; phylum Streptophyta; class Magnoliopsida; order Rosales; family Rosaceae; genus Pyrus; species Pyrus communis. The sequence goes on along the minus strand of NC_142577.1, from coordinate 23,084,948 downwards.
CTCTCTTATCTTGTGACTACTTATGAGAGAGTGAGAGAGAGAGATCAACACGATTTGACTAGTTCTCATTTAGAGTATCGCTTTTTTAGAAAGAAAAAAAAAAAAAAAACTTAGCTCTATCATGTAGTGGTATTTCTTTTTACTTGTAAGTGAGGTGTTTTAGTTTCAAATCTCAAGAGTTCAGAACCAATTTATTTATCCATCCCCTATACACCGTTGTAATGAAAAAACCCTCAAAAAAAAATTTTCAAAAAAAAAAAAAATGGAGGCGGTGACATTTTTATAAATAAGTTTAACTTTGGTGGCACTCACTATTTCTACTTAATTTCTTCTTCTTTTTTTTTTTTAATACACACAGTATTATTTACATTCGTGGGGGATGATCTAAGCCTGACAGTGGACTAGCCATAATAATTTGGTTCGAATTTGCCTTTAGCAACAATTGAACCTAATACTTTTCACTTACAAGTAAAATGAAATACCACTAGATTATAGTATTAAGTGACACACACCGACCCGGAATGTCCACTAGGATTCCAAATCAAGCTGTGCTGGCTGACACCTGGATGACGAAGCCATAAAGTATAGTGATGTGGAAAATGTGAATAAATTTAAACCTAAAAGTACCTAAAGACAAGAGTGTGCTGTGAGCGAGATGAACCCATTTCACACGCGACGTCAGAGCATAAGTAAAGTACAATAGTGTGGGTGAGGATCATACCTTCAGAGGTAGCCACCTATATTGAGATTTGCCAAGAATCCTCGTCCATACGAACTTTCAACAACTAAAACCTGGAGGGGTGCAAAAACAAAGGTGAATGGGCCTGAAAATAAAGTTTTGATAAAAACCTTTTGAAAACATTATAAACCCTTGCTGTAAAACCTATATAATTTTCCAGAAAATAATAATACATACGTATATAGAAATCATGCTCGAGAGTAGTGAAAACCGAGTATATGCCATGTCAAGTATCTTAGAGCAACTCCAACGTGGGAGCCCTCCCCCTAGGCTATTCACTATTCAATCCACATGGTGAACAGTAACCGCCCTTAATGAACAGTAACTGCCTTTTACATCTCCACCGTTGCACTTGAATAGTCCTGACAATAGGCAATAAAATAATAGTATTTTTTTCACAAAACTTGTCTTCACTGTGGACGAAGAAGCTTCCATGGAAAAGATTGAGAGCTCTGCTGAGCTCCCATATGAGGAGGAGGGAGACAGAGAAGAGTAAGGTTAAATCGAATCCGACGCCGACGGAGAACCAAGCCCTGCGAATTCGGCAATGTGTCTTGCCGAAATGGAAGAGGGGTTGGTTGAAAACCCAGAATTTGAAGTTGTAGTAGCAATAGGAGACGGTGGTCGCGGGAGGAGGAAGCGGTGGAGACAAGTTTGCAGGGGAGGAAGTGACAGAGACAAGTTTGCAGGGGAGTTTGCAAGAGACGGTGGTCGCATGAGGAGGAAACGGCAGAGATCCGTTCTCGTCACCAACACAGTCAGTTTCATCGGAACCCACGTCTCCGTGGCCCTCAAAAAGCGTGGAGACGTCGTCCTAACGTCAGCCCACGTCAGATTACCTTCGGGCTCTCGGGCTGGCACGAATCGACGGACCTAGCGCTCGAGCCTGCTCTGGCTCCCTCGCCAGCCAACACTGGACTTCCTCTCTCGAGCAATCCAGCCCTGTTTCAGAGTCCATCCCTCGAGCAGGAGCTTCCGCTGGAGCTGCTCTTAGTAATAAAATAAGTAAGCCAGGTGAAATAAATCAATGTAAAATGATATGCTAGCCGGAGTCACCTAACGTGACCTGTACGGCTAAACCTATAGCTCATTAACCAATTCCTGCACACGAGTCAGAATCACGTAATGTGGTATGTACGACAGGGCTGGGTGTAAATAAGTACGCTCAAGTGTTACGATCACGTGAAGGTTGTGCGAATAATCGTGGGTCACCCACGAGTCGGAACCACCTATCGTGGTTTGTACGACAAGGCTGTGCACCAAACTTGGATCCAAAGTGAGCATACGGTGCGGGAGAGTGAACATCACGTGAAGGACTGTGCCCTGGCCACTAGCAGGAGCACTAACACCGAGGTGCAGGATAATAAGCTCTACATGCCTCTACGTATAACCATAACCAATGCAACCACTAACATCATACAGTACTCATCTGAAACTTACCTGGGCGTCTGCAGCGTCATGCAATAATATACATATCTATACTAATGCATATACTAAAATGTAATGCAATTGACATGGCATTTAAAAACATAATTCCATTTAAAACCATTTTTGGGAAAATGGAAAACATATATACGTATATATAGAAAACCAAAAGCCCATTCACCTGGAGTCCGCGCTACAACTCCCTAGCACAAACATCAAGGCGTCACGAATGATCGGTGCCTAGGACAATTATCAAATCATGTCTTAGAATTCTTATCAATAGAACATATAAATTACATATCCTATTCGGGAAGATCCGTAAGTCGGATTCTCAATCCGTAAGTTTCTAATATCCTTAAATATTACGTATTATAACGTATCAAAGTTTGGTGACGATCCAATGGTCGGATCGTTGATTGCTATAATAATCAAGTGGCCGACCTTAATGGAACTAAGTTCAAACGACGGAAATTCGCCAATCAGACTTCACCAATGGAATTAGGGTATTCAAATTTAGCCTAGAAAGGTCAAGGGACGTTTTGGCCCACGCATCGCCGCAGGTGGCGGTCTGCCGCCCCAACTTGCTGGAAAAATTCAACTATTTCTAAAAATTCTCAAACTTCACAGAAATGAATATCTCAGTGAGTAGAGCAACTTTTACACATGCGACCAAGGCCAATTTGGCGGGGAAGTGTCCCAATTTCATCCAAACCCGCTGGAAATCCTATAAAGGGTGCTTCTTAATTCGTGCTCATATCGACTCCAACGCTCCAACAAATGATTGGGCATTGTTCCTGAGCTCAAGCAGAGTTGTTTGATGGTGGGAATCGATGAGATTGCATTCAGGAATGGCAGATCGCCGCCTAGAGACTCATGGGTTGCCGTCGGAGCTGACGGCTTCGAACTTCATAATTTAGAGCCCAATTCCTTCAATTTTTGGGTAGAATGTGAAGAAGGGATGTCGGGGGGGGGGGGGGGGGTTGATCCTAGGTGGTGGCAACAGTCAATTCGTCGTGAAATTGCCGGAATCACCACCGGGTTGAGCAGGGTTGTAGAGTCAAAAGGGAACCGGTTCGGTTCCCCTCATTCTTCCCTTCTTTCCTTTCTCTCCTCACCCATTGGTCACCCCCTTCCCTCTCTTCTTCTGAATAGGCATCCCACCCCTCATTTCTCTCATTTATCTCTCATCTCCACCGCCTATCTTTTCTTCCTTTTAATCTAGGCCACACACGTGGTTGAGCTCCATCAGATTTTGCTCCAAAAATTTGGAGCATTCCAGAAAATAACTAATTTACTAAAATGCTTCCCGACTTTAAACGTTAATATCTCTTTCGTTATAACTTCAAATCACGATTCATTTACGCCCACGCGTCTGTAGTGATGAGTACTATGGGAATACACCAAGAAAAATGAACATTACGTGACACGACACGATAGTCAACAAAAGTCAACACTTTGTCTCGAAGGGCATTTTCGTAAATTCACTTTTTAAAATTATAAAAATCATAATAATTGGGGATGGGTCGTTACACTAAGTGACACTGTTTCTAGCTAGATAGGTCAACTGTTTATTCGTAAAAAAGTTGAACTTTGGTGGCACTCATGTTTCTACATAATTTATGTCACTATTTCTAACATAGGTCAACTGTTTTTACAAAAATGCCACCACCTCCCAAACTTCAACTTACTTATGAATATGTCACCATCCTTTTTAACTTTAACTTATTTACGATATTGTCACTAAACTTCACCTGAATGTTTTCTTTGATCAATCCCAATCATGTCGTGTATGATATATTTATTTGTTCTTATTACTACAAATTTTTATTAAGTGTTTATTATTATTATTATTATTATTATTATTTTATCTTAAGAGTTGTTTTTATTAAAGGTCCCTAAAAAAACATACCAACAAAAAATACATGATTTCTTCTTTAGGAAAACTAATGAAAATGACTTCAAATCTTTACATTTTAATAAAAAAAACATCCACTTACTTTATTTAATGATAAGGACAAAAAAATTATTAAAAAAAAAAAAAACACATGAAAACCCAACTTGCGCCGGGCGCATCCCCCCTCCCAACCCCCCTCCACTCTCCACTTTTTTCTCCCATTGTAAGCTACGTTAATAGATTATTATTATTATTATTTTGCTTAGAATAAGAAAAAGACTTCAAATTGAATTACATTCTCCAATTTAATTTTTGTTGTGTTGTTTCCCAACAGTAGTTAAGATGACAAAAAAAATTTCAATATGCTTGGAACATGGGGTGGTATACCACATGTCTCTATACAAGTTGTGAGATTCATGTGTTAAAAAATTAATAACATAAAAAATAAAATTTCCCACCACTTACATAATAACACATGGTGTACCACTTGTGTTCCTGGCATAAGGAAAATTTTCTCCAAGATGACACCCAAGCTCAAGAAATTGGATGGAAAGCTACATTTATTACTGTAGGTATGTCAAAAAAGTAAGGAAATTTTAATTTGGTAATTGAAAACAGCTTTTTAAATATAATTATTGAGAACATAATATTCTCAAGATTTTGATTTAAATGATCATTTATGGGTTCATTATTTTCGGCGCAATGGATGCTTTTACAAGACCAAAAATGGTCTAAGTTTCAAACATTATGAAATTGAACCAATAAGTAAACACTATTTATAAAACTGAACTAATAAGTAGACACTATTTATGAAACAAAAACAAGAATTAGTCATTATTTCCAAAACTAAATCAATAGGTGGAAAGTATTTATAAAACTGAACTATATAATATTTATGAAACTGGACTAAGAACTAGACAATATTTTATGAAACATGATCAAGAACTAGGCACTTTTTATGAACGTGAACCAATAACTAGACATCTATTTATGAAACTAGACCAAGAAAGAGATACTATTTATAAAATTGTACCAATCACTATACATTATTTATGAAACTGGACCTAATAACTAAGCACTATTTATGAAACACGATCAAGAATTAGACACTATTTATGAAAGTGGACCAAGAAATAGACACTATTTATTAAATTGGACAAATAAATAGTGTAGTACTGTTCGGTTTCATAAATAGTGTTCAATTTTATAAACAACGTCTGTAATGAACGCATGAATCTTACATGTGATGTTTTTTTAATTTTTTTATAATTAAAATTGTGTCATTTTCATTAAAATTTAAGTTATTTTGTCATTTTTATTAAAATTTAAAGGTTTTTCATTAATATTTATTTATTTTTTTTTGAAACTGTTATTAGCACTCTAAAAATCTCATTATACACTCTCCAAAATGTTTTTTTCTTTCTAAATATAGAAAGTTTGGAGTGCAAAATGAGAATTTTGGAGTGCCAATAACAATTCCTTTTTTTTTTTAATTAAATAAAGTTTTAGAATGATTTTTTTGTTAAAATAAACTTAGTCCAAATCCTTTTCATGAAAGTTACCTTGTTCTTTTAACATTTGGCTTGTAGATAATAAAAAAAGGAACTTTCATGAAAAAGGCTTAGACTAAGTTTTTCTTAATAAAAAATCATGCTATAACTTTATTTAATGAAAAAGACTTAAATTTTAATGAAAAACTCTTAAATTTTAATAAAAAGAACAAAAAAACTTAAATTTTAATGAAAAAGACATAATTTTAATATTAAAAAAAAAAATTTGACGTGTGGACCCGCGCCCCTCACACAAACTGTTTATGAAACTTACTACACTGTTTATAAAACTTATTAGTACTACATTGTTTAGGAAACTTAATTGTGCTACATTGTTTATGAAACTTGATGGTACGATACTGTTTATGAAACATTCTACACTGTTTATGAAACTTAATGATAGATGATCGTCCTAGATTTTCAAGTTATTTCACTAGAATGCAATTAAAAAAAAAAAAAAAAAAAAAAAAACATGATAGAGATCAAAATCCACACCGTTAAAGTCATCCATGGCTAATAGCTCAATATCATTACTAGAAAAATGGGTGATGAGTCCAATGATGTTGTAAATGAAGTTGCCCCACCCCTACGCCCAACCATCCAAACCCACACCTGACCGACTCCCTCCCAAACATATTCGCCCTAGATGTGGTTCTGAATCGAACGGAACCCACTTCATTTTGAAATTTTAATTTTAGAAGAATAAAATATGCTTGGATTATGTCAAGGGCTTATGCAACTAATGATTGGTCGGATGCTCCTTGCACGCGCCTTTAATTAGGTTTTTTTTGGTTTTTGTTTTTTTTCTTTTGTCTTTATTATTAAATAAAATTATAGGATGGTTTTTTTTTGTTAAAACTCAAAAGACTAATTAATCCACAACTGGCGGGTGTGACGGGCATCGGCCCAATCCAATTAATTGCTGGGCTAATTGATCAGAAGACGTCGGGTTCAAACGTACCCGCAACTTGCGAGCCCGTCAACAAAATACGGAAGAACGCAATTGGAAGGGTATTTTCGGCAAATAAAGACGAGCAGAAGGAACCTCAGAGACTCGAGCCAAAAAGAAGAAAGCGAAGAGTCGGGTCGGGCATGTCAGCCGCTCCGAAATCCAGTAAACTGAAGAAATCAAAAAATTGGTGCAAGGAGGGAGAAAGAGAAGAGAAAGCCATGAAAGGCCAGCTGTCGGCTTCCTCCAGAGGCCCTGTCAAGTTCAGAATGTGAGTTTCTTACTTCTTATTGTTCTATTTTTTTCGAATTTTCTGAAGATTTTGATTGTCCTCTTCAAATTCCTGGAATTTTTATTTTTCGTGGAAAAGATGAGATTTTTCCGGGAAAATTTCGATTATGTTCACAAATTTCACAATGGGGCAGGCCAACAGCTCAGAATTTGGTACCAATTCGCTTGGACCTCGACATCGACGGCCAAAGGTTCAAAGACTGTTTCACTTGGAACCCATCTGGTAGTTCTTTGGATTTTTCTTATTTATTTGTGTTTGTTTTTTTTTTCGAATTTTGAAACTTGGGGTTTGATGAATTTGGTGACAGACCCTGACTCGGAGATTGTGGTGTTTGCGAAAAGGACAGCGAAAGACTTGAAGCTTCCTCCGGGTTTCATCACAGGCATTGCTTCTGCCATTCAGGTTGGCGTTTCAACCATGTCTAATTTCCCCCATCAGATTTTGTATTATATACGTAATGGGACTGATTAGTTATTACCTTGTTGTCTGATATCAGTCACAAATTGTTGAATTTCGATCATTTGAGGGGCAAGACATGTACACCGTCGAGAGGATTGTTCCGATTAAGGTTAACTTTTATCATATTATGACATGGTTATCTACAATGGAAAGTAACAACCTTTCCATTTTTTAAATATTATTGATGTTCTATTCTCAGCTTGATCTTCGAGTGAACCGCACTGTCATTAGGGACCAGTTTTTATGGGTAAGCTTCAAAGAGTTCTTCTGTTATCTTATCATTTCAATGCCCTGCTCTTACAATGTGGGTTTGTACATGTTCAATGGATTTCAGGACTTGAACAACTTTGAAAGTGATCCTGAAGAGTTTGCTAAAACTTTTTGCGCGGACTTAGGTATTCAAGACCCTGAAGTTGGGGTAAGACATCGTACTCTATAAAAAATTTAAGAACTTTTGAATGATTGCAAATTTGGTTGACACTTAAGTTCAATTAATTTTGGTCAAGGCTTTAGTTTGTGTCAAGTTGGAACGTTAGTGTCTTTTCAGTTTGCTAAAATAAGATATTCTCTTTTTGCAGCCTGCAATTGCCTTTTCAATTAGAGAACAACTGTATGAGGTTAGATTTTGTTGCTTCTTTGATTTTTCTTTTCATTTATGCTACCTTATGAGCTAAATATCGCAAGTTATGTGAATGAACACTTTTAATCTGTACTCATTTACTATGGTCCTTTTGTATTTCATCTTCTAGATTGTAGTTCAAAGTGTAGCTTCAGTAAGAGAAACCAGAATTAACAAGAAGGGACGCCGTGGAGCTGAGTATACTCCAGTCAGGTTTGTGGTTTTTTTCAAAATAAAAGTTTTTTACCCCTTCCTGGCTGTTGTGCACAATTTACGTAATTAAGTACGATAGGAAGAAAATAAATGGTAAAGCCTACATGCTATTATATAATTTGTGTGTGATTAATTCTCCTATCTCTCTCTCTCTCTCTCTCTCTCAGTAAAGTAGGTAGTACTGGATTGGACCTGGTGAAGCTATTTGGTCACAGATCTAGTGTTGTTCGGTATGTCTCTTACCACACTAACTTTTTGAAATTGTTTTTTTTTTTTTTTTTTTTTTTTTTTGCTGTAATTGGAAAGTTTCATGGTGTATGTTAAATAAACTAAAATGCTGCCATTGCTGTTCATTGGATTTTATGCATGAATTGTGGCCATTTTTTGGTAGGCACCTCTTCTCCAATAAGTTGTTCTTGTTTTGGCAATAGTTTCTAGGGGCATGATTCTTTTAGCATTCAACCTGGTAGTTAGTTTCTTCACGAGGGTACAGCCACCCTTTTACGCCATCCTTTTACTGGCCTCCCAAAGACCAAGACCATATACTTTCCATAGCTTCTTTTGCCTTAATACTCCCGGAATAGCTACACTATCGAACTGTAATTTTCTTACTTGTCAACCTAAAAATCACCAGTTCACTCCTGTCTTGATCTACTTTGAGGAGGAAAATGCTTGACCACAAAGACTATGGCCTCTATTCTGTACCTATAAATTAGTACTGTCATACTTATTTCAATAAATGAAGGATTTGGTCGTCTGCATATGGCTATTTACTAAAATCTGCTATCAACAACTCTCTAAGTTTAACGTATTGAAATCCTTCATAGAAACAGGAAGATGAAACTAAAGCCTGTTTGGTAACCATTTCAGTTTTCACCTTTTTGTTAGGAACAGAGGGAAATATATGGGAGGAAAAAAAGGATGAAGGGTGGTTGGAACTGGAAGAAATGTGCATAGAAGAGTACTCAAAATGAAAACTAAAAACTAAAAACTGAAAACAATTTTTTGGAGGTTTTCTTTTCTTACATTCTCCTTCATCTCTCTCTCTTCCCTCCACCCTTTTTCATTCCTCATTCCTCCATATATGCATTTCTTCTATCCCTATCAAGAAAAACTAAACTAAAAATGAAATGGCTATCAACCAAACTCTTTGTTGTATACATTGTTTCAGCATGTGAATGTTAACCTTTCGAGATACATATGGATATTAATTCCTACACACGTCTCCAAATTCACCCTTTTAAGTGAAGAAGACGGTGCAAGGTTGTACCAAATTGCTCAATCAGTCTTAAGAGTTTGTCCACTGATAGCTTCCCCTATATTATATGTTCAATATCAAGGGTTTATTCACCCTCCAGCTTTGGAACATCATTTTATCTAATGACAGCCCTCTGGTTGATATGATTTAATTCAGTACCTTGTGTTTAACATTTTTTTTATTCTTAGAGTTAAAAAAAGTGAAACTTGAAATACTGATAGTGGTTTGCCACTTTGCTCCCAAATGTATCAGGAAAAGAAAGGAGTGGGATGTATACGAACCCATCGTTGATATTCTATCAACCGAGGAAGTGGAGGCCCTTCAAGCGAAAGAAGAAAGGATTGCTCGGTGAATTAAACAGCTGTGAGGGTTTCAATTTTTGTTGTAGAGGGCGCCCGGCACCTATAGGCGACTAGCAAGGACTCAGAAATCTGTGACTGATGTAATATGAAGTAGGGTACCTGTAGTTGACTAGCTAGATGTCTGTCTAAATTCTCTACATAGTAAAGAAATTCGTCGTTTTGACTCTAATTCTGGTTCTATAATAAGTTCATTGTTCATACCTGCGAAGTGTTCTCCATATATGTGGAATTCTTCCTTACAACACCCTTGTATAGAACCAACCTCTCAAATCCGTTTGTCATGTGATCTGCACGTTAAGAGTTGGATGTGAGATGTCGGTTGTATACAACAGTTGTAGGCATTCCCAAACTCACATTGTGCATTCAAATGCTTAAAAATGCATGTTTTCTTCGCTTATAGTCTTCATTACAAACTTTAGGATATGATCCTCTTTTCTCCATTTGCCACAATAGGACCATTTGATCTTTAAAGGAAGAAAAAGACAGATCCACTAATTATTCAGATCCATCCAAGTTTTAGTGATGATTGAAAAAGAAGGTTGGTGGTACTTTTTTATTCCGACAATTTGATATTCTAAAATTATTATACGAAAAAGATGATACTAACTCGAGTGCAAATAAAAGTAAACACACTACTTGATCAATTAGCATAATTTGTACCTGCAATGTCGGTCACGTTCACCGGTGTGAAAGTAGTGACGATCCAAAGCACCAATCATGGCTTATGGAGCCTACCCATATCTCAAATTTCCTTGCTTTGACTCCTGAAATCAATCAAATCAAATTTTAGGTGGATTTGTGTGGCCTTTTTGTAATGCCACCGACTAAAAGAGATCAAATACTGTTAACTGCCTGACACAAACAGTTTGGAGGACGGCATTGTTGTACCGGATGTGTCCTTTTGATCGACAGATCATTCCAACTGGTACATTTTCTTTGTTCCACCAGTTTCCTCCACAAATTGTGCTTCACTGTTAGCTCCTCCATTATTTGTTTTGGACAGATTGTATAGACTTATTTAATATCGTGTGCTGTTGGCCTGTTTACACCATTTTATTTTTCAATCTGTGATAACAAATGCATGCGTCACGTTTTTGGATTTTAGTCTTGTTTGCTTGAGAAATGAGTAGAACAACAAAAAATCATTTTCTCATTATATAAGGTTGGCGGTATGAATTTTCAAATATTACTGTGAGTAATAAAGAAAAAATATGTCATGACTCTCGTCTTCTCTTTTACATCTCCATCAAACTACTCGTCCAAAACGTCAATGTCATTAAATCATGGAGAACTTAAAGCTTCTTCAAGCTCTTGGGTTAGATTGGTCAAGAGTTCGGTTTCTTTTGGTATACCAAAAAATAATCTCAGCTTTGAATTCTCCCTGCATTAAAAGTTCAAAACCAATATTAGGCAATCATCCTTTCGTTTTAGTTTTCAACTTTCCTTTTTCTTGTTTGTGAAAATGACAAAATAAAAACTTGTTTTTAAGCAAGTACAAGAAGCTAGAAAAAAAAATTATTGTGCGCGGAACACGGATGATACACCACATGTCATTAAATAGATAGAGAGAAGTTTTATCTTTTAAGCTGTTAATTTTTTAACCCTAAGTATTTCACCACTTTTATAATAACATTTATTACACCACCCATGTGTCCAGCACAGTGAAAAATCTCTAAAGGAGCACAACATATACATATTTATTACAAAAGCAATGTGTTGTATTCTATTAAACCGCTGAAAAAAGTAGTTGGAAGCTTTTTGATATTTTCATTAGAATTCCATGCACCTTGTTAGATTTCTCCTACTAATTTATACGGTTTTATAGAAACGGAGTAAAGGATATTTAGTATTCAGTTACCCGTACAAAAAAATAGATCTATAATATCTTCAAATTAAGATATTATATTAATTTTCCAACCAATAAAATGGACTATAGAGCAAAACAAGTCAGTTGACAATGCAAAATTTGGATTTTGTTTTTGGGTTATAATCGATGAATCAGAAGTCGACTTACTAAAATAGGATGTTAAAGTGGTGGTATCGCCAACCTATCACATATATTATTTTATTTTAATTTTTATATAATCTCTCGTGATTAGTTTGACATACTGCCACCTTAATGTCTTCATTTCATGTAATTCATCTTAAAATTGAGAATGTGCAAGCTTTCTTACTTGAGGACCACTAAGGAGAGATAAAGGTAGTAGTTACAAGAGAAACAAGAAGAAGATAAGCAGAAAATGAAAATATTTTGCTAAAGTTTAATATTAATAATCTCAATGTGATGTTTTATCACATGGATTGCCTATTCATTAATTTAACAGATTACAAACTAAACAAAAAACTTTCGTATAATGGGGGCCAATTCTACAATTAAAAGCCTCACAAATCCCCCCTCCTTCTCCTCTTTTTTTGAGTTGGGACTTTTTCTAGCCACCATAGAGTTTGAGTACAAAAGCACCATCCCTCCCAGCACCTCCCTATCTACAAGTAATTATATCTTGCACACCAGATCCAGAAGAATGAGAACCAAAATGTTGCAAGCTAGCTTTGACCCAAATTGTATGCACATATCTGCTAATTGCTGACGTGGGTCTCTCTCCCTTTTTTTATGGCTGTTTTTTGACATAGATATTGGCATCAATTACTGATAGCCATAGCCATCTATACATGTTAAGAAGTGATGCTGCAGGCTGAGGCCTTGGACTTGTCCAGGATAGACCACATCACCTGAACATCTTCATATGCGCATGCCATCACTTCTCCATGCAGAGCCATCACACTACTTTCACTCCCTGTTCAAAGTAAATTATGGAACAAAACATCACTCAGTCTGTTCCATAAATGATAATTCACATCGTTTAACACATGAGAGAGAGAGTAGTAGTGTTCTCTTGCTAGACTTACGTTATCAGACTGCGAATTCAAACTTCGTAAATTCTCAGTCTGACAAGAGAAGTACATAGGAGAGAAACAATATATGTTTGTATATACCTTGAAGCTTAGACTTCTTCTGGTCTCTCCCTCCTGGCTGCTGGTTAAAGAAAGTGCAAGCTTTCCTGAATGGAGTTGTAATGGTTTTCTTCCACGAAGCCATTTATCCTTCAAAACTTGGTGTTCTCCAATGAAAATGTTACGTTTAGAATACAGTAATCTGAACGACGATGACGACTGAAATCTCTCTCAAGCCTAGCTAGCTTTTTATGCAAGAGCTGTGTGAGGAGGATGGCACAATAATTATATAAGATAATATATATATATATATGTAGGAGTGGAGAGAAGGAGAGGGGCAAGATCCGTGAGATGGGCTTTTTGGAGATTAGAGGATCATCACTCTTTTATTTTTATATTTTTGTTTTTTGGTTTTTATATTTTCTTATCTCATTATCTCAACAAGGTCGCCGACTGCACCAAAGCACATGGCGCACGCTCCCAAACAGACCTCCATCTCTTCCCCTTAGACTCTCTACACGTGAATCCCTTTACTTTTCTGAATGTGACGTATATTATAGGATTTGCTTTTCCCATCTTACTCTTCCTCTTCTTCTTCTCTTTCTCTCTTCGTTTGCCATATAGGTTATGAAATTGCCTTTTCATGGCCCTAATTGACTTTTGGTCACCTTACTATTACATTACATAGCATTACAATCTTTATGTTGATCATTTGCATGCTTATAGTCTATGTCCCCCTAGATATGTATACAATTATCTATACGAAAAAATTTAAGTAGAGACTTCTCGTCACGCGACATGATGAGTGACATACATTATTTAGTTAAAACTTAACGTGTGTGATAAGTTTTTATTGCATTACAATCTTTTTGTTTGATAAACTGGCCTATATGATTCCCACAATGTATGCAACTTAACCAATTTGCTTGCTCCTTTCTTTACCTGGTAATTGAGAAGGTTTGGGCTGGGACTTCTTTCTGGCACTTTCTTATCACTTGGCAATACCATCTAATTAAACCATAACACGTGTTACAAGTTTTTGTTAAGAAATTCAAATTCTTTAGTACATGTTATGGATTAATTGGACAGTGTTTGTCACTTATCTCCCACATGACATAAAAACTCACGTTCAAATAATTTTTATATAAAATTGTCATGCACATGCATGGATAATTCACATGCATTATTTATCCCGTTAAAACATAATATGTGTTACAAACTTTTATTGTATATAATATAGATGTTATGTTTAATTGCAGAATCATTCAGCATTCATCGTGCCTCATTGTGGAGAAGTTCCTAAGTTCCTATCTCAATCGTTTTTTTTTTCATGTCAGTCTGTCACATGCATATTCAGTCTGTGGACTACTCTCCCATTGGTTTGTTGCTTCAATTCATCTGTATAACCAATCTGTAAAATTTGTGAGCGACTGACTGATGACTCCAATGCTGCAAATTCTTGGCCTAGTAATGTGGAATATACATGACTATGGGACAGGCCTAGTTATCCATTATTATCTTCCACTTTTGTGACTCCCACATGCAATGGTAGGCACACAGACTGACCAAGACAGCCAAATCCATTTGCAGTCTTTATATATTCATATATGCATTCATGAGAAATGCTAAGGAGAAGTACTCTCTGCCACATCATATATTTGATGTAATATTTTACAAATTCTAGCATGGAAATTAACGTTAAACTAGAATGTAGCAGAAAGTTCATAGAGAGTCCCACTCTGAAAATCTCCATAACATTTCTCATGCACTCACATACCCAACCATGTTGTGTGCTCCAACAAAAAGAAAAAACTATGCTGTTTACTTATAACTAATTAAACCCATTAATGTATGCACAAATCCAGTTTACATAATCAAATCGATCCATCCTGGCGTCAAACCGTACTTCGATTAATATTAAAACCTCATTAGTGATGCCTTGATTCTAATCATGAGTTGACAAAAGCATTCACACACTTCCTAATTCCTATATGGGAACATATAATGTAATTAGTTTTATATTAATTACTTGCATTATCAAATTTGACTAATTGCAGTCTCAAGGCAGCAGCAATATTTGCCATATTAGCGGGCACATGATCTTCTTTGCATAATGTGTTTTTCTAGTAAACCAAGACGGTCATGTTGCTAACATTGTAAGTAAGAAAAGGGATTCTTAATTTTAATTAAGGAGGGTTTTGCCTTTCTTGGACTCTCGACAACCCCAGAGTTTAAACTAATCAATAGTCTAATGGTTAATCGATATAGAAACTTAGAATCCTCTGTTATGTCTGAACACTAATTCTGGTGTAAAAAAAATCATGCAGTCTGAAAGTCATCCCCCTTTGATATCATATATATCCCTAGCTTCGGATTCTTTTTTATTTTTTAATTGTCTATTGATTTGTTTAGCTTGTTTATTGCATCCCACATGCTCTCAATGACAGTTTACCCTTGATAAAATATGTACTTATGATTGTGGTTTATATATGAGTGGATCTTTTGATTAAATAATAACTGCCATGGATGCTTGGGGGGCAGTATTCACATGTAAACAGACTGCATGTTTCTGCACTAATTGATGGTTGGTTTTTTTTTTTTTTCGAGAACTTTTCAATAGTGGTTTTCGGTTTTGGTTTGCTACTTTATATACGAGCATGTATATTTGCACGTAGAGATTTTTTTTTTGTAGATACATCATAGTTTATATGTCCTCGCAATTTTTATTATTGTAATGTTATCAAGAATAAGTTTTTCTTATGCACGGAATAATGAATAACCTTTTAATTTTTACATGTAACGAGCCGAACGATGTTAATTTATGGGCACGTCATTTTCTCTTCTTGGGTTCTATGCCTTTTCCTTTAAAGATGCATGTCCTTATTTTTTTTTTTTGCTTGGCCCTTTTCTCTGATTAGTCTCTAAAGAAGAACAAGACGACCCACATAATAATTGAGTGGGAACAGACAACGACACAAAGATTATGGCGACAATTAGTGGTGGTGGGGGCGATGTGCAAAGGAAAGGAGATGAGGTCTAAGTTTTTGTAAGTGAATGAGATCGGGGATGCATCTGATCGAGTGGGGATTTAGATTTTGCAAAGTGCAGGATTATACGGACAGAAACCTAACTACTCAAACAAACAAAATTAATCCGGCCTAAACCGACCCAAGTTCGTGTAAACACAGTACTAGTAAACAAGTCTTGGTTGGTTTCATTTGCCTCAACTTTTAGGCTATCAGATTGTGAGACTTTTAGCTACTCCACACAATCATGTGTATTACTCTTAATTAAGCTTAATCAATTATTTAACTAGCACATAAAGATAAGGTGTTACTAGTCTACTCTTATCATAACATGTGTATTTGTTTAGTATTATTATACTTTAGGTTTATAAAATATTAATATTGTCGTTTATTTGTATAATAATATGTAAATTAGTAACACATTATTAAGTTGACCCAAAAAAAAAAAAAGTAACACTTTAATTATGACGGTGTTATCACCAAAATAACTTCCCAATTTGTTGGTCTTCATGCATGCAATAAGAGTTTGATTAAATTGTTCATATTTCATTGAATAAACTAGTTGCCTATGGATATAAAACATAGTTTAGGATTCCATATGATAGCATATATATAGAGAACAGTTTTAATACAATAGCATGTGTAAACCTAACAACTAGAAGGATTTTAATTTATATTTTAATTCAATCTAATAAACATATTATTTAGTCTTGCAAAACTCATATAGTAACTGACCAGTACTGATCAAATTACATAATTGTGCATGATTATTACTAATCTATTCTCTTAGTAAGTTAACCATACAAATTCAAAATCTAAAACAAATTAAAAAGTCTTCAAACAACAATTGAGAGAGATGTTGTTAGAGAAAGAGGCACATATAGACATCAGCCCTTTTTTTTTTTTCCTTCTACACCGATATCTGATGTAATGATTTTCTTCTCCACCTTATATAATATAAAACAAAAAACAATTGAGAGATACAAAGGAATTTTAGGGTGTCATTGGCCCCTGGTCACAACGAGTCTCCTCATTTCCTGGAGAAGCGATTCTTGGATTAAGCAAACAATCTAGCTAGTTATTATGGGGCTTTCGCCCTATTATAGGCTGTGTTGACCTTGGCCCAATGCATTGTACTCAGCATTAGCCTTACTATTGGGGAATCACCCACTTGGGAATTGGTGGGTTAAATTTTGGTTTGGATTGCCAAAAGGTTGGGGTTCAGGTTGGGCCATGCATTGGCCAGAGTTCTACGTGATAATGTTTCCCAACCACTTCACATTTTTATTTTTTTTGTATGTTTTTTCGTTTAAGGTTCTCTAATGGAATCCAATTCTGGTTAAAAATATGTTCTAAAACTTTTTTATGGGTCTGTTATATGGTATAACGGTCTAATAGTATTCATTTTCACTTGTAAGTGAAAGATCTTCGGTTTAATTCTCTCCAAAAGCGAATTTGAACCACATTATTATGTTTAGTCCATCGTGAGACTTAATCCACTCCTCCATTCCTTAATGTAGATATTTAAAATAAATAAAAAACTTTTCTATGCATGTTAACCTTGTTTGGTCTTGAGTCATAACCATTCATATAGTATTATTATATATAACTTAATATAGCAAACTTGTGATTTATATATCGTTGTCTCGTGTCAATTAACGCAAAGTTAAAAAATAGGCACACGTACTACTTGAAGTTATAATTGTGAATGTTAATTTTTAACAGATAGAGATTAACTGTCACTAACTATATTAAAAGGGTGCAAATTAAATATCCGAAAGACAATTCACTCAAGTGATTCTTTTGTGGATTTAGGGTTCGTTTGAGAAGTGCTTTTAAACAATTGAAAGTGTTTTTTAGAGAAAATATTATTTGGGTCCAAAAGCACTTGAAGTGTTTTCTGTAAGAATTATGTGTTCCTTGCATAAAACACTTAAAGTGTTTTTTTCAAAATTAAATTGCACAAGGATAAGCTAGGCAAGATGCCATGCTAAAATACTAAAAAGTAAACTCTCTCTCTCTCTCTCTCTCTCTCTCTCTCTCTCTCTCTCTCACATTTGGGTTCTGTTTCTTTTCTGCAGCTATTTGGAAGGAGGATCCCTTTACCCTGGTCCTTTTTACCATGCGCATCTTTAAGGCTTCAAACGCTAAGTTATATCCACCTTTCCATTCCACTATGTAATTATTTAGTTCCTTAGGTATTTGCTGGAGGATTGTAACTCACTAAGGGCTGGTGCGGAAAAGATTTTTGAATAATTGAAAGTATTTTTAGAGAAAATATTATTTGGGTTCAAAAATACTTGAAGTGTTTCCTGTAAGAATTATGTGCTCCTTGCAGGAAACACCTCAAGTGTTTTTTCAAAATTAACTAGCATTTTTACTAAAGATTGGTTTCAAAAAGCACTTGAAGTATTTCCTGCAAGAATTATGTGCTCCTTGTAGGAAACACTTTAAGTACTTTTTCAAGATTAGCTAGCATTTTTACTAAAGATCGGTTTCAAAAATATTTTCTCTATAAACACTTTCACTTATTTGAAAACATTTTCCACACCAGCCCTTAGTGAGTTACAATACTCCAACAAATACCAAAGGCACTAAATAATTACATAGTGGAATGGAAAGGTGGATACAGCTTAGGGTTTTAAGCTTTAAAGATGCACATGGTAAAAAGGACTGCGGAAAAGAAACAGAACCGAATGCGAGGGGGGGGGGGGGGGGGGGGGGAGAGAGAGAGAGAGAGAGAATTTACATTTTAGTATTTTAGCCTGGCATCTTGCCTAGCTTAGCACATTGATTTATGGCTTGTTTCACCTTAAAAGAGTTGGTAAAATTAGCAATTTTTCAGTTTTATATTTTTGTCTTAGTTTATACATATAGGGCCGCCTTTTCAAAGGTGATTGGTTTTGCTTCAACTAGCTATGAGTTGAAACCAAAAGCATTAGGCCATCTCCAACCAATCCGGTCAAAGGGTCAGGGATCGAAAAAATACAAAAATTATTTCCAACCGAGGGCTAGGCCAAAGGGCTTGTGGACCCACCAGACCAAAAAAGGGAGAAAAGGACCAATCGGCTAGCCCAACCCAGCCCCGAGCCAGGCTGGGCGTTTGAATGCAAAGGCTACCTGCTGACGTCAGCTAGCCGTTATATTTGATTTTTTTTTTTTTATAGTTTATTTTTTCAACATTTTTTTTTAATTTAAAAATTCTATTTTTTCCCTATAACTTCCTAAGTCATTAAACAACATTAAATAACATTAAGTAACATGAAACAACATTAAACAATATTAAACAACATTAAGTAACATTAAACAAAATAAAAACTATACAACATATAAAAAAAAACATTTAACAACATGAAACTTAGACAACATTTTTAAAAACATTTAACAATATAAAACTAAAACGCATACTCCATGCTTCTTTTGGCCCAAAAATGTGCAACAATATCCTGTTGTAGGTACTTATTTGTTGCACGGGAACGTATCATCCTATGGCTCCTCATGTACTCATTTAAAGAGATAGTACCAATTCTTGGATTGAAAGATAAATTAGGCCCATCATATATTTTTGCACGAGCTCTTCTTGATCTATTTGGATCCTCTTGGATAAATTAGGCCCATCATATATTTTTGCACGAGCTCTTCTTGATCTATTTGGATCCTCTTGGTCGTTATCAGACTCTCCATCCATATACCCATGTCGTTCATCCTCCACAATCATGTTGTGTAATATGATGCAAGACATCATGATGGATTCCAAATTTTCTCGACTCCACCCTCTTATCGGTTTCTTAATGATCTTCCCCTGTACTTGTAAAATATCAAAAGCTCTCTGAACATCTTTCCGGTATGCCTCTTGGTGTAAGGTAAACCATTTTTCGGCGTCATTCGCAGGGTTTGCAATTGTTTGGACAAGTGTCGCCTACTTTGGGTAGATGTCATCTGCCAAGTAATACCTCATGTTGTATTGACGACCGTTGACGTAGTAGTCAAGTTTAGGTGATTTACCCTTCGTCAGGTTATTGAAGAGGGGTGAACGACCAAGAATTGTAATATCATTTTGGGATCCTAGGACTCCAAAGAAAGCATGTCATATCCATATGTCAAATGATGCAACTGCCTCTAACATAATTGTTGGCTTTCTCGATTTTCCACCTCTTTTCCATCCGGTGGGACAATTCTTCCACTGCCAATGCATGCAATCTAGTGTCCCTATCATGCTCGGAAAGCCACGATCTTCAGCTTTGCGAAGAAGCCGCTCTAGATCTACTTGATTTGGTTGACGGATGTATTCCTCTTTGTAAAGCTGAACATCTGTTTCACAGAATTCAGCAAGAGTATCAAGGCATGTAGACTCAGACATACCATATGCATCATCCATCGCATTAGCTGGGGAGGCATAGGCCAACACTCAGAGAGCAATAATAACCTTATGATGCTGTGAGAAACTAAGGTAGCCTGCTCTGTCCATTTTTTGTCGAAAGTATGGATTGACATGTTGGACATCATGAAGTACACGCTTGAATATGACGCCTCATCTGGAAGCAACATCTAAAATCCTTTTCGTTATACACCGAGTTAGGTTGAAGTAGTTGTTCATCAGATTCTGATGCGCAATCTCTCAATTTCGTGGCTTGTAACTGCGACCAGCAATAGAGCCACCCCATTAAGGTTGTTCTTCAGTTGCCTAACAAGCCATGACCCCAGCCATGGCTGCCATATATGATGTATTGCGCCATGCTTCATCTTTTTCATATGACTCCTCTTCTTCTCGCCTCATTTGTGCCCATCTTCCAATTCAGCATTGGTAGAGGAGACCCAGTTGGAACCCGAAGAGGATCAAAAGTTGGAATTCATTGCAAACTTGAATTGAAAGAGATATTGGCGAGATTGAATCTGAAGGTGTATGAATTATAGGCCAATATCCATCCTATTTAAGGACATTGGAAGCAGATAAAAATCCTATCAAAAATTGCCACAACCAATTACATCTCGTCACGTGGCACTCGAAATCCTATCCAAAAAATTATTGAGATTCCATATCGATAAGAAATCTTCAAAGTTACTCACATATCAACACGTGACACTTGAAATTTGAGACGTAATATTATTGAGATTCCTTATCGACAAGAAATCTGCAAAGTTACTCACACATCGACACGTGACACTCAAAATCTGAAACGTAAAATTATTGAGGTATTTTAATTTAAGTAACCTTAGTAATTCAATTAAAATAATAAATTATATTTGACCCTATAGCCCTCTGACCGCTCGGTTGGAGATGGTTTTTTGTCACAAGGCTATGTTTGGCCTATGACCATTTGGCCCTTCGGTTGGAGATGGTAAGAAATATAGTTCACTGTTCATTAAAATATTAATTTCTTGAAGGACTATAGGGTTAGAGAGGGTCATCTATCCCTCCTTCAATTGGAGATGACCTTAGGTTCCTGTATGCCATTAGAGTCGATATCTTAATACCAAAAACCAGGGCACTGTTATTTTTTCTTCATTTGGAAATGGCAGCCGACATCACGTGATTTCATGGTTAATAGCATAATGGGTGTGATTAATTTGGTCATCTAATGATGTGGAAAGTGGAAGTGATTAAGGAAGTGGCAATTAACTATTTTGAGTAATGTGGCCTCTCTGCTAGAATTGTGTGGCTCGATACGTACAAACCAGGAATATCGATGAGCATAATTTCACATAATAAAACTAAGTAATTTCTTACTAAAACCGACTACTTTTGATATAAATCTCACAAGATTACTCTTTACTCATGCAAATCAAGGCAAAAAAAAAAGTTAATTAAACAAGATGCTGTTTACAACATTTCTAACATTATATTCCCTGCAGGTACTCTATGTGGTACATATCATTGCTTTCTTCGAAGTGGACAAAAATATTCTTTTCCTTTAATTCTCTTTGGGGAAAAGAAAAGTTGGCAACTTTAATTCAGATTGATGTCAGCTTTTGATAGCAGCTGGTGGACAAATTTTTCCAAAGTGCCGGGAACACCATGACACATGGTGTTCCCTCACACATTAGGATTTGACATCTTGGATATCCTTCAATTTTATATTTCAATAAATAAATAAAACTAAATCCTAATGTGTGAGGGAACACCATGTGTCATGGTGTTCCCGGCACTTGGAAAAGTTTCTCCAGCTGGTGACCGATAAGATTTGCCAAGTTCGCATGAAATTCAGCGCTTTTTTTTTTTTTTTTGTCTGATCTCTCTAATAATTTAAAAAATTAGAAAAATTTGAAATAGATCAAATTTTATAAGCTACTTTTTGAAATAAGTTCAATTTTTAATGATTTTTGATTTTTGAAATATGTCCAATTTTTAGTTGCTTTGGACCCATATCAAATGACCACTTTAAAATTTGATATTTACCTTCTATTTGGTAAACTTAGACTTAAGCTTCTATAAGAAAAATGAGGTTGCTCAGGAACAGCTTGTAATATCAGATATTGTTCTATAATCAACTACATATATTATTGTCCAATGTGGACAGTGAATTGAGGACCCTATAATTTCATTTTGGATTCTTTTAATAAATGATTTCCTTTTGAAATATTTTCACCCATATAATTTTGATACATATATTTGTTTGCGCAAATTTATAGATATGTTACTAGCTTAAATAATTGGAAAATGAAGTATAAAGCTAAAAAAAGGTACAAAAAGGTACTGTTTGGTACACATACGGAACGGAACGGAGGTTCCATGTTACGTTTGGTGTAAACTCAGGCCAGAATGGAACAAAGGATTAAATGACAATCGTACCCATCCACTTCGACGAGTTTGACCTTACCTGAGCCACTGCTAACGAGTTCAACGTCATCCCTCAGGTACCAGTTGGTACGCAGATGGGATGGAATAAGACGAAACAGGACATAACAGAACGGAATGGAATGAAACGGAAGTTCCATGCTACATTTGGTGTACGCTCAAGCCAGAATGGAACGAAGGATTAAATGACAATTGTAACCATCCATCCCGACGAGTTCGACCTTACCTGAGCCACCGCCGACGAGTTCAATTTCATCCCTCACATCTTCTGCTTAATCCTCTTCGTCCCATCCCTCGAGCGATGGCGTTGGCCACGTCTTGCGAGTGGAGGGTGACAGTCTCGTCTTGGGACTAGCAGAGAAGAGGGAGGCAGCAGGAGGCTGGTAGGGGTTGGGTTCAAATGGCTTTACTGGGATTGGGTTAGCCTGGGTTGCTGGGTTTATGGTGGTGGAGGAAGAGGCTACAGGAGAGAGGGAGGGTAAAAGAGAGGGAGGCTACGGGAGAAAGGGTAGATAGTGAAATTAATGAAAAAGAGGATGGGTACTGTTGTCCAACAAGTTATTATTTTGTGTTGTATGGGCTGGAATAAGTCGTTCTAGGGGGAGGGTGGCACAAAAAATAGACTAAAATCCATTCCGCGAGACTGCGCGTCCTAGGCAAATTGACACACCAAACGTGGGATGAGTGCGTCCCGTTCCACTGCTTTCCATCCCATCCCACTATCAAACGGTAGCAAAGAGAAATAATAAGGTATGCAAGTGAAAATTAATTAAGGTGCACGAAAAAATAGCTAGCGAGTTCACCCTTTCTTGGGTTTGTGCATGTACATCAAGTTACTAGTACTGTCAATGTTTTATATAAGTTTATATTAATGGAAATATATAAGCAAACTGGCCAAGAAAAAAAAAACAAAGCAGAAAAAAACTGTGAAGGAGGGAATTACTATATATGTTTTACAAGACAATTTATTATCTGTATTATTTGTTATAACTAACTCACATAGCTTACATGCACACTTCCAAGAAAATATTACATTAGACAAGAAGAAGAAGAAGGGGAGGAAGGAAGCATGACAAAAAATTGATAAATACAATCAGCTGATCATGATCAAACCACTTTTTACATTTCTGGCTCAATTGAAACCTGGTACTGATCAGACTGCGAGAGCTTCGCATTCGGGATCCGAAACACGACTCTCGTAGAATCTGGAAATGAAAGCAGTGGCCTTACGGTCGATGCCAGGCTCGGCTGTCCATCTACCTCTGTCTTCATCACTGGGACATATTCTCCGTCTAACATAAACACCGCCATCATCGGAGTACACATCGTCTGTTCTACGGCTTGAGAAGCAGGCTTTGAACATGTTGCAGAAAGAGAAGAGTGAGGATTGCTTTCCCATCTTCTGCTTGCTTTTTTCTCTAGTTTTATTAATAACAAGCAAGGTTTTCTGTATGTTGCTGCAATTGCATGTAATTTTGTCTATTTATAGTGGAAGAAAACCCTAGTTAGGTCTTAATGCGGGACAGGAGCCGTCCAGCTAAGTTGGCCGCTGGTTTTAAAATTAAAATGGAGGGTCAGGATTGTCTGATAAGACTTACCATGAAAGGCTAGGATGGTCGTAAAACTAATAGAAAAGCGTAAGTGTTAGGGCTGGTTTGATATTGCTGTGCTTTGAAAAAAAACTGCTTCTGCTGTGCTGTGAGAATAAGCAGCTGTGAAATAAAGCAGCAGAGTGTTTGGTAAACTTTTTTGTAAAAGTGCTTTTGAAAAAAAAAAAAGTAGTATTATAGTGTTTGGTAAACTTTTATGTAAAACAGATGTGAAAAAAAGCCAGTTTTTCAAAGCTAGGTTTTGCAGCTTCTTGTTTTTGGTTTTTTTTCACCCAAAACTGTGAAAAAAAGCTGAAGCTGAATGTTTACCAAACACAAAAACAGCTCCTAGCTTTTTTTGATACCAGCTTTTTTCAGAATCACCTCAGTACCAAACCAGGCCTTAATGTCCTCAGCTTTTTAATTGACCCAAACAGTTCTCCTTGGTAATCCTTTTTCTTTTCTTACCATTTTTATGTTCTTTTGCCCTCCCAAAATATGCCCTCTAAGTCTTTAAAATAATACATGCGGAAAACCAAAGGTCTGTTTGGTATCCTATTTGAAATTTTTTATCATTTCTCAAAACATTTCTTAAGAATATTTCTTGAAAACAATTTTTTTTAAGATTCAAAAACTTGATTGGTTTGCAATTTAAATTTTTTAAATTTTACGACTTAAACTAGACAAAAAGATCTAAAAATAGGAGGTAGCAAGAAAGGGAGAAAGAGGAGAGAGGAGGAAAGAAAGTAAGAGATGATTGAAGGAAAAAGAAAGAAAAGAGAGGATCGGACGAGATAGAGAGGAAGAGGAGTGAGAGAAAGAATCAAGAGAATGAAGATAGCGGATTGAAGGAGAGACGAAAAAGGTAAAAAAAAAAAAAAAAAAAAAAGAGAAAAAAAGAAAAGACAGAGATAAATTTGGAGTGAAAGGGGAGGAGGGACATAAAAGAAAAGAGTGAGTTTAAATTTAAAAACTCTTTTTTTTTTTTATGTTTTTAGAGAATATATTATATTTTTGAGTTAGTCTTGAGTTCAATTTTGAAAATAGTCATACCAAACAAGTTTTGAAGGCCTAAAATTTGAAAATTGTTTTTAAGTGTAAAAAATTGGATTAAAGTATAGTACTAAACAAGTCATAAGATTTGGAGGGTACTTCTCTTCTCTCTTTTAATGGATCTCTTAGAAGGCAGATGCATAGATTTTAAAGCTAATGAAGTGCCTTTTACCGTCTTCCCAAAAAAAAAAAAAAGTGCCTTTTACTGAAGTAAGAAAAGGAGATCAGCAGAACATGCATTAGATGAAAGACCAAATAAACCAAAGAAGGTTTGATCTAATCTCTCGTATTATTATATTATCATTTATTCTCTAGATAAATTTTTTTCCTCTATAAAAGACAGGTTTGTCAAGGAGGTAGATTGTCTGCGCTCCTGTTACCGTGCCCTTCCCATCCCCTTCTATTTGTGTGGTCACGTTTAAGCCACGTTAACATTTTATATTCCTATTGTTTTTTGTCTTATTATCTCTATTAAAAAAATTAATATAAAATATTAACGTGGCTTAACCGTGATCGCACAAATAGAAAATGATATAAAAGGCACGGTAACAAGAGGGCACACAATCTTCTCCTTGTCAATATGGCATCTCTCAATATCATCATCATGACATACAGAATGTACAGACAAAGAATGTATGTTTTCTTTTTTCTTTTTTTTCTTTTTTTTTGAATTACAGAAATTATTTTAATCTTATAGAACCACACAGTTAGGTCTTGCTTCCCATCCGAAGTCATACATAACTGAGACCTAAGACCAACTATTTCACACAAAGAACTGAGAACTTAATACCGGGATTTTACATTTATGCAGCTCTTAGGTTGAAATGACTGCTCGGTGTAGTTACTAAATTGCTTTGAATGGCATAATTAGGCTTGAAGGGCATAATTGATTGTCAATAAATAATTTGGTAGCTAGATAAAGTTAGTGACAATATGTATTCCAATCAAACTATTCTGAGTGATATGGCTAGCTGTATATACACTATATGAAAGCCAAATAAAATTTAAGGAAAACTAATGAAAATGATTTGAAAACTTTGAGTTTTAACGATAAGGACAAAATAAAGGGTAAAGTGAATAGTAACATGATTGACTTTTTAGTGTAAAAATATGATTTTTAATTAAAGTGAACCGTACCGAAAGTTTTTCGTTAAAGTTCCTTAAAATTTATTGCTCTCTTTGCTTGCATTGTGTGACTCAATACAAGCTATGAATATAAATGAGCATAATTCTATAAAAAAAAAAAAAATTATGCCTCTATGAGTCTTCCTGACCTCCGGAAGGGGTGGATAATCGTGACTTACCACAAGTTATCCCCCTTTAAAAAAAAAAGAATTAAAAAAAAATCCACAGTATAAAACTAAGTGAGTATTTACTAGTAGCGCCGAGATCATTCGAGATAATAACTTAAGAGTATCAGTGCCCATCGGTCCATTTCACAATATTATGACGCTCTGCTCTAGTCATACAAATTAAACCAAAAAGTTAATATCAAACAAGATGCTGCTACAAAATTTCTAACATTATATTCCTCAGGTACATTATGTGGTACATATCATTGCTCTATTCGAAGTGGACAAAATTCCCTTTTCCTTCAATTCTTAAGGGAAAAGAAAAGTTGGCAACTTTAATTCATTATGATGTTAACTTTTGATTTGATTTTTTTTCAGCTGCGGAACCAAAAGATTTTCCAAATCAACATGATATTCAGCTCTTTTTCTCTTCTTTCTCTCTTATAATTGGCGAATTGACAAATTAATGTACAGCTGCAGCAAACTGCATGCTAAGTGGTTATATAGCTCAGATTAATTAAGCTACTGCCACCAAAATCGTTTCCTGCAGAGCTACTTAAGGAGTGGTTAAGGGTCTTAATTTCCTTTAGGTTGCTTTTACAGTTGAATATTTTTCCTTTTGTCAATGTAGACAGTGCAAGATTTTCTCATGTTGATAGTTACACATTTTTTGTTGGGTCCAAATTGTTCAATAATTGCAGGGAAATGGAGTATAGAACCAAAAAGGATAAAAAAAAGATGAACAACATGGGATGCAACCAAAAAAGTTGAGGAAAAAATTAATTTATATGTGTGTGTGTATATGTACGTCATATGATGTACATTTTTATTGTCATAAAGAGCTTACAGTTTAGTTAGTTGTGAGAGTTTATCCTTACACGAGTTCTTATGTTCGAATCCCCATCCTAAAATCACTCAAGTGAAAAAAAAAAAAAAAAAAAAAAAAAAAAAAAACTCTTATAATCCACTAGCATTTGAAGGTGAATTTGCAATATTCATTATGTGATCTGCAGCATTCGCCTTGTTTTTGCCCTTTAATTTCGCTTAGATTTTATTGAATTCATAGAAAATGGATCGGAGAGGAGGAGGAGGAGGAGGAGGAGGAGGAGGGGGGGGAGGGGGGGGGGGGGGGGGTGGGGTGTGGTGGTGGGTGGTGGGGAAGAGAATTGCGGTGGGGGAAGAGAATTGCAAAAATTACTTCTTAGTGAGAGAACAAATTAATATTGCATTATTTTTGTTACCCGCACTCGGTTGGTGCGCCTGCATTACTTTCAACTGTTAAGTCTAAATTTTACCTTAATCTAACTATAAGCAACTGCCCAAGGACAAGGAAGAAATAAGAAAAGGATCTTGAAAGTGGAAACTATGTTTTACAATTTTATTATCTGCATTATTTGTAACTAATTAACACACAGATTACATGCACACTCCCAAGAAAAAAAATTACAAGAGAAGAAGAAGAAGAAGAAGCGGAGGAAGGAGGGAAGCATAGCAAAATAATTGAAGTACGATCAGCTAGTCTGATCAACCACGTACTTTTACAAATTTCTAGTTCAATTAAAACATAGTAACTGATCTATCAATTTGCGAAAGTTTGGCATTCGGGGTCTGAAACACGACTCGCGTAGAACCTGGAAATGAAAGCAGTGGCCTTGCGGTCAATGCCAGGCTCGGCAGTGCAGCCTCCTCTGTCCTCATCACTGGGACACATTCTCCGTCTAACATAAACACCGCCATCATCGGAGTAATATGCATCGTCTCTACTGCTGCTCGAAAAGCAGGCCTTGAATATGTTGCAGAAAGAGAAGAGTGAAGATTGCTTTCCCATCTTCTGCTTGGTTTTTTTTTTCTCTCTTGTTTTCTTAACAAGCAAGATTTTGTATATGTTGTTGGAATGGTATGAAAATATCAATGGCTTTTTATAGTGGAAGAAAACCCTAGTAATGTAGGACAAAGGGAGTCCAGCTAAGGTGGCCGCTGATTTTAAGATTTAATGGAGGGTCGCGACTGAATGATAAGACTTAGTATGGAACGAGACGTTGTAAAACTGAGAGAAGAGCATAAATGTTATTGTCCTCTCCTTTTGAATTGACCCAAACAGCTGTCCTTGGTGTACAGAACACAACCATTTCTTTTAGCCCTCCAAAAAGATGCCCTCTTAACTGTTTAAAATAATGCCCACAGAAAACTAAGATTTGGAGCACACTTCATCGGATCTCTTAGAAAGCAAACCCATGACATTTAAAGCCAATGAAGTGCCTTTATGAAGTGAGAAAAAAAAAAAAAAAAAAAGCGATCAGAAGAACATGCAATAGATGATAGACCCAAGAAACCAATTATTTTCTTTCTTAAAGAACAGATTGTCGATATGGTATTGATAAGGCGTCGATAACATGTATATATGTAACGTACATGTTACTAATACACTATCGACGATACCATTACAAAAACTAACATCCTGTACAAAGAATTTATAGAACCATGGATATACATTTTGCTCTCAAGTCAAACATAAAAACTGAGAGCTAATAACCAGTTTTTTCACAAAAATATATTGAACTTTGCCGAGACTTTAGAACTATGCAGCGCAAAGGTTGAAAATTACTGCAGCATGTAGTTAATCAAAGTGCTTAAAGAGCATAATTGGTGGCCATTAAATATTTGGTAGCTAGATAAAGTTGCACCAAATGCTTTGTACCTAGCTAAGAAATCCCTAGAGGAAAGAGTTTAGGAAGATGAGATCAAAGATGGAAGCAAAAGTGTTTCCAAAAAAAAAAAAAAAAACAATGTCAGGTTTCCAAAAAAAAAAAAAAAAAAAAGATGGAAGCAAAAGTTCAAAAGCAGCTTTTGAATGTGCAGTGCTTTTCTCTTTAATTAATTTTTTCTCGATTAACTTTTGGGATAACCATTGGCTCTTAAGGGTTTAGGAAAGCCCCCACAAACCCGTTCACCGCTGCAAGCAGTGCATTCAAGCTGTCTATAGCTTTGAAGCATCTCAAAGAAGTCCTGCACTGGAGCCAGAGTTTGGTATGCACATCTTCTTTTTTATCCTTTTCTATTCAAAAATTAGGGCGCAGGATCTCTTCCTTTTGCCTTTAGTTTGTTTCATTAGTCACTAATTCAGTATTATATGTTTTTCTTGTTGTATTCACGTCTGTGATGTTTATGTCTTAAACTTTATGCCCCCTTGTGTATATAATATACAATTACGAACAAGGGGATGTTAATACTTAGTACAATCGGATTCCGAACTCGGCCACGTGGCATAATGACAATCACTGGATATATATATATATATATATATATATATATATATATATATATATATAGTTTAAAAGACATTTGACTATACGATTTCAACTAAATAAGATGCATACGACTAATCAAAATCTTACTCAACAACTGTTGTCCGAGAAATTTTAGTCTCAAGATCTTCCTAACAAAGTGAAAACTAGACCACTGCTCTAATTAATCAAAGTGAAATTTTAGTGTTGTTATTTGTGAGATTTTATTTTATGTCTCCTGATGGTCAATTAGGCAACATGTTTTTAACAAAGACACAGCTTTAGTTTATGATATTCATGTTTAAATTTCGGATAGATTCTTTGTTATCCTATGTATTATCTTATGGTATTTAAGCTTTATTGGCACAACGTATAGTACCACCAGATAGTATTAATAATACGAAGCACGTGTTAGGTGAGCTTCATATAAAATAAGCACCGGACTATTTAATATGGGCCCACTTATTTTATACTCCTCACATCCGGTTATTTATCCCATCTAAGGTATCGTTTGGGGTTGAGGTGATTTTAAAAAAAGTTGGTATGAATAAAAGCTGGGAGAGTTTTTGGTGTTTGGTAAATACCACAAACCAGCTTTATTTTAAAGTTTCAGATGAAAATAAGCCAAAAACTGAAAGCTACAAAAAGTAGCTTATAGTGAAAAACACGGAGCTATGGTAATTTTGTTAATGAATTTTTCAATTTGCCAACGTTGCCCTCCTTTCTCCGTTCTCATTTCTCTTACCTTTCTCACATTTTCAAACTCTCTCTCGCAAGCCCTCTCGCAAAACACTCTCTCGCACGCCCTCTTCCTCTGTTGCCTGTCACTGCACCTCTTCCTCCTCCTCTTTTTCCTCTCTCTCCGTCGGTCTCAGCGCCACAGACACTGCCGTCGTCTTCCCTCCTTCTCTGGTAAGCTTATCTTGTCTAAAATTTCGTTAGTTATTTATTTGGATTTTTAAATTTGGGGATGGGGAGAGTGAGTGAAAGATGGGTGGGAAGAGCGAAGGGATGAGGGTATGGGTGCTGGGAAAAAAAAATGGGGATTGAGGAAACAATTGGGGGAAAAATGGGGAAAAATTAGGGTTTGTGGAGGAAACAAGAAAATTTGAGAGAGAAGTAAGAAAAATTGATTACTTCTCTATTCATTTTCCTTGATTGAATCTTGATGCATGTTAAGCGTGAGAAGTGATAATGCATGTTTGTTCCCTAAATCTTGATTTGGATTAAAGAGTTATTTGTGTTTTTGTTGTGCTTGGTTGGGGAGAAAGTGGCTGAGACCTTCGCCTTCTAGGCCGATATCAACCATCTTCTGAGTTTGATCGTCAACACTTTCTATAGCAACAAGGATATCTTCCTTCGCGAACTCATCAGCAATTCGTCTGATGTGAGTCTCTCATCTCCTCCCTCTCTCTCTCTGTTGCATGTCTTCGTTTTCATTCTCTGTTTCTTGCGGTGAATTCACTAATAGTTTCTTACTAATTTGATCGATTTTCTTCCCTAATTTTCCTACAAATTGCTGTATTTTGCATTAAAAATCCCTATTTTTAGATATTAATTGTGTACCAAACACTTTGCTGCTTTATTTCACAGTTGCTTATTCTCACAGCACAGCAAAAGCAGTTTTTTTTTTCAAAGCACAGCAATACCAAATTGGCCCTAAAACTTATGTATTATTAGTCCGGTCGATCCTCTCGCTCATTCTGTCCCTTACTAGCAGCGTTTTCCTTCCACTCTCGCATCTCCTGCTTGCTCTCAATTGAGAGAGATACAAAGAGACAGAGAGAGAGAGAGAGAGAGAGAGAGAGAAAGAAAGTTACAGGAAGATGGCCGATGGCAATGAGGTTGGTGGTGGAAGGAGTTTCATCAACCATTGGAGCAAAGTTGCTGTCGAGGTAGTGGTGAGGCTGAGAACAGTTGTACATCCACTTCACAATTAGCTTCTCGATCAAGTCCATGACTTTTGAAGCATAACCCTTGTTGGGTTTTGGGTTGGGATCACTATGTCGATGCCCTTGAGTTGCTGTTTCTCGTTGCTAACTTTGACATCCGCCATTGCTGTCTGGTTTCTGGTCCCACGTATGGGTAGCAGGTTCGTCTCCATTGTCTTCTTCTTTTTCTCTCCTTGTTCCTCCATTCTCCTTTACACACACACCTCCCACCTCCTCCATTCGCCTTCGATCTCTGACAAGAACAATTTTAATCGAACTTTCCATAGGTTGAAGGAGGAAGACAATGATTCAAATTCTTCCGATCTAGGCTTCGACGAGGAGAGGGATATCAATTTGCATCTGGGTTCTACCGAGAAGGACGAAGCCGAGGAAGGGAGCTTGACTTTACCTGATTATGGTTGATTTCTGGGCTTCGACGATAAGAACGAAGACGACAAAGACAATCTGGTCTTTAACCATTAAAAATATTATTTTTTTGGGATTTTTGTTTTTGGTTGATCTGTGTGTGGATTTTACAAGGATTCTAAAGTTGGATTTTTCCATAAATTTTTTTAATTTTTTTAGAATTCTACTTAAGTTCATGTGTATATATATTGCTGAAACTGTATTTAAGAAATGATGTATACCAAACATAGTATAAATAATACAATCTTAGTCCGATATTACACCAAACGTCCGACTAATTAGTCAGTACTATCCGATGACTATTTATCCTATCTGACTAAAATAGTTAGTATAATCCGAGCTGCCAAACAAGGCTTTAATAAAGCATCTTATTCAATAATAACAAAAACACTAACCAAGGTACGAACAATTGTGGTTGGTTAAGACCATAGTAATTTTTATGTCATTGTCTATATATCAATGAGTAATGCTAAGGAGACGAAAATTTTAAATTAAATTTGCAAACTAAATGATGTGGTTGGAGATGATTGGATTATTAATTAAGTATCGATTAACGTATTTATCTCTTATTGATGACATATAATTTGGTTTAAAAAAATTTAATCTCCTTAACGTTACTCTATATCAATTACTACTTGCAAAGAAAATTATCTAATGATTAACCTCAAACTAGCACATGTTTTATGTAATATACTAGCGAAGTCACCTGTCAAAGATGATTATAGAATGAAATTAATATTATTTTTCTTTTTAAATATAAATTGTTTAGAGTAGACACTTAAAATTTTGAATTGTTAATAATAATTTCTTTATAGAAATAGGGAATTGTTATTGATACTCCAAAATTCTCATTTTACACTCTAAACTTTCTATATTTATAAAGAAAAATACACTTGTGAGGAGAGTAGAATGAGAATTTTGAAGTGTCAATAACACTTCCCTATAAATATAAACATTTACTTTAACGCGTGGCAACTAGTTGTAGATTTCTAACTATATTCACAATTAGCTAGCCTTGAATATTTGGTTTGTTGGGACTTTAGAATTAGAGTTGGCTTGGGCTAGGCTTCCACTTGGACTATGGCCGAGTCACTCAAAAGATAAATGGCCCACGATTCAACTGGATTTGAACTTTAATTTTGATAAATATTTCTCATGAAGCAACTCTTATTGTAGTGTTGCAAAAACTTTTATTGGACTATTGCCTACAAAAATTATTTTGCATCACTTATTATTTGCGCCAATTCCCCCAAAAAATATGGAAAGAAAATAAAAGATTCCAAAGATAAACGAGTCTCACGTCCGAATTTGGTATGCCATAGCTAATTCTAATATAAGAAAGAAAAAAACAAAAAAAGCAAAGTTTTAAAAGACGATATGTGTTAGTCGGGTAACGGGTTAGAGTCAAGACAGACTAGCAAATTCAAGTAAATTTATTATGTATCATATAAATAAGAGTCTACTTATATTTAAAAAATACATAATTTCATTGAATACATAAATTACAAAATAGAATAACATATAGATTATAAAGTATTAGAATAACTGAAAACATGGGAACAACCATATAATTTCAAGTATTTAACAAGTCTCTTACAATTTATTGAAAAAATAAATGCAAAAGGAAATTTATCTATTTTCTGTCTAAGTCAGAGTTGCGACCTAAGTGGGTCTGGGCGGCCTAGGCGACCGTCTAAGCAGGTTTAGAAGCTCTTTTTTTAATTTCAAATGCTTAGGGATTAATCAGAGCGGTGGTCAACCACCTAGCGCTTAGGCGGGACTTAGGCAGCATTAGACGGAGATTTTTATAACAGTGAAAAAAATTAAGTAAACATACCCCTGGGAATAAGAAAAAAGATGAATAAATTAATAATTGAGGAGGAGAAAACATTAGTCGATGAAGAAAAAAACGCGGGAAACATTCAAAGAGGCTCGTTCAGAACATGGGACTGGAATTGAATTGAATGTATGAGCTTTTATTGGTCCCGTGTAGGACCTGGCTCTGTATGTTAGTCAAATATTTTGTGTTGCAAATTTGAATTAATTTAATAACTTATAAAAAAATAAAACTAAAAATAAAAATAAAAACTTATAAAAGGAAAATAAAAACATATTGACTAATGATATGTTTGTATGTTGACATATAAAAAATGTGACATTGTGATTTGGGTGTGACCAAAATTATGTGGATGAAGAAGTAGTTAAAATTGTTCACAAAAAATAATGGTATAGTCAAATATCATACTGATAATGTTAATTTAACTAGTTCACCAATAACGGCTATGCTTAAAGAAAAAAACTATAAGAAGGAAAAAAACCATCTATCAACAAAGATTACATGTAAAGTATAGTAATATTCAACTTGGCTAGGTTTAAAGTCCGTTATTAAGGTGTTTTAATTATGAATTGAGTTCCGATGAGTTTACAAATGCAATACAACTTTAAAATTAGACAATAATTTTTTTATTGTTATTGTCATATTAGATTAGGAATGTAATTGTGTAAATCCTAACATATCTAGGATATTCTTAGGGTATTCTACCACATCTCTTAGACTAGACATTATCCTATTAGAGTTGTAATTCAATTAGGGTAAGGAATTAACCTTCCCTACTACAATAAATAAAGGCACAATGGGGTGAGATACTACACACCTCATAATTACACATCTCTCTTGTGATTTTATTAATTTTAGAAGAGTGAAATGACGAAATTGCCCTTCGAGATAAGGAAGTTGACTTTCATTGACTGCCATGTCATGTCATGTGAGACTCATTTTCTTGGTATATCCTCGTAATACTCATCGCTATGAATGTGTGGGCACAAATAGAATGCAATTTGGAATTATAACGAAGGAGTTATTAACGAACGAAGTCGAGGACAAAATGGTCAATTAATTATTTTCAAGAAAGCTCTAGATTTTTGAAGCTAAATTTGGAAAGCCACGTGTGTGGCTGAGATTGAATAGAGGGAGAGGTGAGGATGAATGGAGATAGGGGGTAGGGTGAGTGACCAATGGGAAAGGGTAGAAAGGAAGAAAAATGAGAGAATGAGGGAGCATTACATCACCCTTGACCTGGTTCCTCCCCGTCGACCCGACCCGTTCCGCAGCCATTCCGATGGTTTTTTGTCGATTTTTTCGCCAAATTTTAGCCATTCACCACCTGGGAACTTCTCATCAACCCTTCTTCTTCAATTTCCACCCATGATTGACAGGTTTTTTTTTACCTTAGTTTCACAAGAACACCCATGTCGGCTCCAAGGGGTGCACGGTGGCTAATCTGCCATTCCTGCAATGATTTCTTTCAATTGTCGCCACCAATAGCCTTCCCTTGAGCTCAGGAACAATGCCCAATCATTGGTTAAAGCGTAAGAGTTGATTTGATGACAAATAAAAAACACCCAAATTATAGGGTTCCGGCGAGTTCGTGGCGATTTGAAGCTTTTCCTAGCCAAATTGGACTTGGCCACAGGCGCCAATCATTTGTGACGCCTCGATATTTGTGCTAGGGAGTTGTAGCGCGAACCTCAGGTTCTAGTAGCAGAGTTTTCGTATCGACGAGGATTATCGGTAAATCTTGGGGTAGACGATTACCATCGATAGTATAATTCTCACCTTATTTTACTGTACTGTACTTATGCTCTGTCATCACGTGTGAAATGGGTTCATACCCGTTCACCACGCACTCTTGTACTTAGGTACTTTTAGGTTTAAATTTATTCACATCTTTCACATCAATACACTTTATGGCTTCATCACCTTTCAGGTGTCGACCAACACAGCTTAATTCGAAGTCCTAGTGGACATCCCAGGTTTAGGTGTGTCAGTTTGGTATCAGAGCACAAGTTGGGCAGTATTACGTTCATCATGCGTGATGTAAGCATTCTCGATTCTTGAGCCTAATGTTCGAATCTTGCCACCTCGTCGAATACAAAAAAATATGTTGGCTTTTCCTAAGTTTTGGGCAGTTTTGTTGACTTGTCGACATTTTAGAAGGTCATTTTGGCAAACACTTTTAGACTTAAAGCAAAGAACTTCCTTGCCAAGGAAAGATGTAAATTTGAGACAAGTTAATGGCCCTAAAGCAGGGCTAATGTATCGAATGGTGTATCACCAGGGATCTATAAATCAATCCAATCATTATTTTCACACCATCGTAATCAACCTTTTCGAGATAGGAAACCAGAACTGATTTTGATTCCTTAGCAGTACCCGTTAGTATATCATTTATTAGGATTCCTACGAAGTTACTTCGTCAAGATTCCAAATTTTGTCTGGAGCGACAACTTGGTGCTAAAGTGGTAGCACTCGACGAAAGAAACATCTAAGGGACAGTTACTTATGGTTCCCGATAACACTAATCTTCTTAAACGCACTAGTTATCATTTCGAATATTCAGGAGAAAGATCGACTTCTATGTAAGCCCGTTCTAAAGTAGATTATTAGTAAATTCTTCTTTCCAGCTTTATGACATCTTAACCAATACGAGTTTCCAAATTTCTTTTGGTGGTGTACTCATCATTTCGATGAGTATAGGCACTAAAGTACGAGTTGTTATACCTATGATTAGTATAAAATCTTCGAAGTAATGAGTATTTCCCCTACAATTATGGAACCCCCTCACATGACCAATTCTTTATCAGTCGTCCAAAAACCACCCACCCGAGCGGGCTCTAGTCTATAATCATCCTATGGTGGCGTTACTAATTAACGATATTATCTGATATTCAAGAACTGTCAACCAGTATTCAAGCCGTATGATTTTTGATACCGGACACAGGTGCTGGTATCTAGGAGTGATACCTTTATACCAGAATGTCAGTTCACAGTTTCAGGGTAACGAATAATATCAAAATGTCATAAATACGTTAATTAACGCGCGACTGATAGACTGATTAACATTGTGACTGCTGGAGCCGAAGAAACTAAATCTCGGAAAGTTAGGAGCAAGCTTTTTATTAGGACAGTAAGCTCATAGTTGTTTTTACCTTATCACTTATCTAGATAAACAGAACTTCTTTGACTGGCCACCTTTTCGATCACTTCCGCAGGCAGACCATAAAATCGAAGTACGAGTTAATTTCTCACTGTTAGAGTGAATTAAGTATTGAGAAAGCGGTGAAGACCTATTAGCACGTGGCGTAGCCAGTCTTGACTCCGCCGTAGCATGATATTGTCCGATTTGGGCCCTGGTCACGCCCTCACGGTTTTATTTCTGGGAACTCAGACAAGAATTTTCTAGTGGGTCACCTATCCTAGGATTGCACTCATCCGAACTCGCTTAACTTTGGAGTTTCAATGGAATCTGAAGCTAGTGAGTTCCCAAAAAGCCTCATGCTATATGCAGGTAGGCATGTACATATAAGGCACATCACCCCCTCTCCGTTGGTCAATGTGGGATGTTACAATCCACCCCCTTTAGGGGCCCAACGTCCTTGTCGGCACACTCGCACCACATGGCAGAGTGGCTCTGATACCATTCTGTCATATCCTAATTTCGACTCTGACGTAGCACAATATTGTCCACTTTGGGCCCAGGTCACGCCCTCACGATTTTGTTTCTGGGAACTCAAATGAGAACTCCCCAGTGGGTCACCCATCCTAGGATTGCACTCGTCTGAACTCGCTTAACTTTGGAGTTCCGATGGAATCCGAAGCTAGTGAGTTCCCAAAAAGCCTCGTGCTATATGGAGGTGGGCATGTACATATAAGGCACATCACCCCCTCTCTGTTGGTCGATGTGCGATGTTATATCTCTCTTCTCTCTCTATGCTATACCCCTTCTTTCTCTCTAGCTTTCATAATTGTTCAGTAAATTATGCCTCCAACACGTTATCAGCACGCTCTTGACGCTGCACTAGAGTTTGATCTTCAATCAGGGAAGTATTATGTTTTAATCATTCTTTTTATGATTAATTTATTATTTTGAATTGATCTACATGTTATTGATTCAATTTAATTTTTCTGTGTTGAACGTGATACAACGCATTGGAGATGCAATTCCGGCTTTCCGAGAATGATCTTCTACAAATTCAAAGGTTTTTGTAGTTTTCTGCCAATCAGGTACGTTTAAAATAAAGGAAGGTATTTGAAATGACCATGAAGCATGAAAACATTCCCTATGATGCATGAACCCCCTACATTTATATTTACCTTCTGATATATATATATATGTATGTATATATATATTGTATATGTTTCATATATTTGTCAATATATATACACACACACACACACACACACACACATTTCATGCATTACGCAATTTTTTGCTATGTGGAATATGTGAGTCAAAGAATCGAAAGAAATTAGAAGCAATTTTGGGTTTTTTCCAAACCCTAACCGAGAAAAAAAGGGAACCAAGCAGCCATTCTAGGTTTTCCATGCGTGAGAACCAAGCCCACTAGCTGGGCCTTCATTCTTTGCTGGGCTTCGAGCCTTGATTCCCTTTGGGTTTTGAAAACCCTAAAACTGAAACTTGAAAGAAAAAAAAACGTTGGAGCCACGGCTTGAAGTCGTGCTTGAGCCGCTCAGTTTTCTGAGCCGAATCCAAAACCCAGATACAGAACACATATGACGTCGTTTTTGGCATCGTCTTCTTCATCGCACCTAACGTCATCTCGCTTGCAGTCAATTTTTAGCATCTCCCAGAAAGTTCAGGTGACCTACGACGATTGGAAGTCGCCCTTGACCTCAAAATATCGAGATTTACTTCGAAATCTCGATGTTATTTTGGAGACTCTCCGCGAATCTCACTAGTTTTTGAAAACA
The DNA here is from genome assembly GCF_041283825.1 of Pyrus communis. Lineage (NCBI taxonomy): Eukaryota > Viridiplantae > Streptophyta > Magnoliopsida > Rosales > Rosaceae > Pyrus > Pyrus communis. The sequence continues at coordinate 23,046,067 of NC_142577.1, read as the reverse complement.
CCACCGACAACAAGAAGGTTATCCGTCAAAGAATCCATGTGTTTCTGACAAATCCCGGCTTGTTTTCCAGTCTGAAACCACCAAGATTTGGGCGCCGTCATCGAGCTGCTCCGTCGAAACCAACACCCAACATCACTGGGCCTTCTCTCAGGAACCGCAGCCTTTTGGGCCTGTTGTCATTCTGCCCTAAGCCCAACTGGGCTTATCTATTTTCTTTTTCTTTTTTCATTTGGCCCGCCTCAGCCTACCAACAGCATGGACTGCTTTTTTTTTTTTTTTTCGCGAACTAAGCCCAATTGGGCTTCCCTAATTGGTTTGGCCCGCAACCCAGCTTAGGCTGGGGTTGCCCATAGTAGATTTAAGCCCATTTTTTTGGGCTGCCTCCTATTTGCCTACAGCTAACATGATTTTTGTACATAGGCCTAAATCTTTATATTTCTTTGCTTCCACGATCAACCCCGGATAGTCCTGATCTATTGAATTAATTAAAGTGATCAGCAGTCCACTAATCTAATAAGACATCCATAACTATTGGCATGAAGCCCACTTTTGGACATTAATGATTCAATATTTTATTTCTTTTCTTTGAACCACTGACTCCCTTTCGTAGTTCTGAAGCACTCATACTTGAGTTCCTGAAGCAACCCAAGTCTATTACACTTCGTTGTATATTGTATTATGTGTTCCTACAGGTACCTCTTTTTATGAACCGGAAGTTCATAACTAAACTCGAACCTGTAGTTTCGAAGTTAGTACCTTTGAAACCCGAAGTTTTCATAAAACAAATATACCTATGGAAACCTGACGTTTTTCGTGAAAACCATGTCTTAGAACTCAAACGTTCTAACTTTGATGTTTATGGATATTTTATTTCCTATAACACTATTCACAATCTTGTTCCCTCAATTCAGTGGATTGTTGACCCGTCATAAGTTTGATTTTCCTGATTTGGACAATTCTAATAGAAACCACTTTATGTGGGGTACAAGATGTGAATTTGTTAAACCCCACCCCAAAATTAATTCATAAACTTTCCCCAAAGGTTTACTGATCCTTTCATTTTGGTCTTTTATCCTATTTTAATCCAAACCCTTTATCTGGATTCACTTTCTCCCCTGCGCTACCACGTGGCAGCCCCCTAACTCATCTCTATCTATCTATCTATCTATCTATCTATCTATCTATCTATCTATCTATTTATCTCTCTCTCTATTTTTCCCTGATCTCATTCTTCTCCCTCTCAGCTTACCTTTATCCCTCTCGCTTTTACCTTTCCCGAGCAAACACACACACACACACATACACGCCGAGGAACACCACCACCCTGACGTCGACAAAACCACCACCTTCTCCACCACGGACTTTCCCTCTCACTCTCCCTCATCTCCATGAAGCACGGAACACCCGGAGCTCACTCAAAAATCCCAGGGCACCCCAAGGCTTTCAAGCCCAGATCCTGGCCACTTACGGCCCTCCCACGGTGAATCAAAGGTGAGAAAACAATTCCCTTCACCTTACCCTTCATTTTGGTACCTATATCATAGTCTAGGGATGAGTGTTAGACGTGACCAGAGCTTGGAAGCATCCGGCCTTCTTCCTCAGCAAGATACCAAAAACCCAGGCCATTTGGGCCGTGCCAAATCCGGGCCCTAGGCCCATTACCCTTAATAGCCCAGCCCATTTCCTTTTTAATTTAATTTGTATTTATTTGTTTAAAACCCAAAAAAAATTGGGCCAGGCCTAAATGCCCAGCCCAATTGGAAACCTAAAACCCCTTTTAGGTCTCAGGCCTTAAGGCCGGTTAGGCTTAGGCCTTCGGGCCTTGGCATCCAGCCCACCTAAATTCCCTAAGGCCAACCCCAAACCTAACTAAACCCTAAAGCCCAAAACCCATAGGCCCCTAACCGGCCCAACCTAAACCCTAGGACCTCACCCGGATCCAAACCCAGCCCGGTTGACCCAGTTTGACCTGATCCATTGACCGTTGACTTTGACTTTCCGTTTGACTTTTTTGGTTTCGTCCAGAACTCCTCCTAGGCTAATTTCAACATCCTGGACCAGTTTTTGACATCCAATTTTCCAAATTCAATCGTTTGAATATAGCTTTAATAATGGTAACCTTTATGTGCTTAAGTGCAATTACTAGCGGTGATCCCGTTATTCCTATTTCGTATGACTCTACTACAACAGAGTATCTGTGAGTGGACCCCTTCTAAAATGCATGTTTTTAATAGTAAAAATGCATACATGAAAATCATGATTTAAGGATTACATTTAATGAAACGTTTTATAAGATTGATTATCATGCTATACTGAGCTTATTTTAGAATACCATATTTTCTATAAAACCCATGTTCTTGTGGGGTATATGATGGATGACGATATACTATTTAGAATATGTTTTCACACCCTCTTTTATAGTATAGATGATGGATGACTTTATACTATGAAGATGCTTTTAAAATACATGTACCTATATTTTAGAAAGACTATGTTCAGTGGTTTTGTACGCATCTAGTGGTCCCTATTATTGACCTTCAGGTTAGGTGTTGTAGGAACCTTCAGACGATGATACTTATATTGAGCGTTGTAGGAGCCTACGGGTGATTGATATTTGTGAAGGAAGTGTTCTAAAGGAAGAGTTCTATGTTCTGCCTTTGGGCGATTATGATACCACTAGTTAGCACACTATATATGAGATATGATTTATAAAAGGTTTTATGGCATGCTAGGGTTTTCGGAATACTTATTACATATTATACTATTAGTTTTCATAAAACTTTAGGGGTTAGTATGTTGATAACTGTTTAATTATATATATATATATATCAACTTGGTCCACTCATATTTGTTTTGTGCCCCCCATCAAGACATAGGAATGAGGACTACAATCCGACGTACGAAGCATTCTCATACCAATGACATCATGCTAGATTATTTCTGCTTTGGCCTCTATTGTAATAGCACTCTCTATCTTACCTTCCGCTTGTAATCTGATCTAAAATATGCTTTGAACATGCCATGCAGTTTCATTATAAATTTATTGTTGGCAGTTGAATATTATCTTGTTATTTTAGTATTCGAATGAATTTTATATGCATGTTGTCATTTATTCTCAGCCTTTGCATCCAAATGGCTTTCGTCATCCTCGGGTGTCGACCAGCACATAACCATCTCGATATCCGACGGACATCGGGATCAGGGCGTGTCAGAATTTCTACTTGACTATCAAGAAGCTGAGAAACCATTGAAGCCAACAATGGCATGGAAGAGTTAAATAAGCCTTCGTTGTGATCTTCATTCGAAGACTTATGCCTTAAGCATTACAAACGGAAGTACTTCCCGAACGAGGATTCCATGGCTCTTTGGAATGCGATCATGCGGAAGTACCGTCTGAAGCTGTGAGATATTGCTTGAAGCACACCATGATTACGTCCATGAATGAGTACGATTTTGAAGTTTATAAATCCAATTGAATTTTGACTGGAGAATATTTTTCTAGTCATTCCATGTTTCTAACTTGCTCATGAAGTAGCAGTGTTGAGAGCGAAAGTTTACCAAATTCTTGGATCTAATTACTACCACAAATGTGAAAGAAAGCATAGACCCAATTTTGGTTGGAGTTTACTGAACGGTATAGACCTAGTTTGGCTGAAGTCTACCGAATGGCTTAATCCAGATCTGTCAAAGCCTACCGATTGGTGGTGCCCTACTTCAGTAGGGATGTGTCGAACGGTATTGCCCTGCTTCGACAAAGGCCTACCGAACAGACCTATCTAGCTTCGACTAGAGCTTACCGAACTCAATTCTGGGTCTGTCTTTCTCACAATCCAATTTCGAGTTTGTTTTTTTACAACATATGGTAAAATCAAGGACTACCAAGGTGTGGCATCATGCCCAAAGCGTGATCCTTGGCACCTAAGACCTAAAACTTCAAGAATAAAGGATAATTTTCCAAACCTTAACCCTGCAGAATCTACTTCTGTCTTGATGAAATAGATAATTGGTTATGCACCTGTTTGTGCCTCTACTAATGTCGTTGAGGAGTACCATTCTCGTAGTCGATATGTGAAACTAATTTTGCTCCACCGAATATCATTGGAAGAGCAAAATTTTGACATGGATGGCCTTGTTGGCCGAATCCTCTCAGTAAACCATTTACTTTATGAACATTTTTTCATGTTCTTGGATTCAAGCTTAGTGTTTGTTTTTCGTTACGGATAATCTTATTGACATTGTCCTCGAATATGAGTTAATTGAATCATGTTTCTTAAAACATGTGACCGAATTCAATTAAACACGCGATTAGGTATGAATGTGGGAAAGCTAGTTGTTTGGATGAATGTGATACTACGCACACCAACTTTACACCTCAATCACATCTTTAGCAATGACTTCAGGTTTATCCAACCTAATTAAGAGCATTGGCATGCTCCTCGTTGTATGAATGGTACTAAATTACCATTTAAGAGACCTTATATTCTCTCCGTTCCGGAAAAACGTCTTTGAGTTTTAAGGATATTCGAGGGAACAATGATCATGAATGAAACCACTGAAGAAAATAAAGTGAAATATCTTTGCACCACCTCCAAAAATGAGCTTGAAGCTTTGCTTTGGGGCCAATGGGCTGTTTCCCGACTGAGAACACTCCATCGATGGTCGGCCTGAAGCTGGGTGATTCGAGCAATTTACTTGCTTTGGCACGACCTTTTGGGACACTTAGGTCGAAAAATGATGCCACAACGCTTCTCTTTACCCGAAGTAAGGACCTTATGCCTACAAGCATAATTTACCAAGCCTGCTCGTTGGGGAAATTGATTTTCTACATCATCCCTCGCAAAGATACGAAATCACCCTTTTTCACAGTGGATTCAAGAGAATATATGTGAACTAATCCAACCAAAATGTGAACCATATAAATATTTATGATTTTGGTTGTTGAATCGACAAAATAGTCACATGTTTGTCCACACACATTGCTACTAAACCTCATGGTCAATTTTAAGGGTTCACCACCCTACTTATCCCATAAAGTCTGGGAGACTGGATAATGTTAGAAAGTTTATATCGAAGGTTTTCGATAAAATATTGCATGTCTTTTGGGTTTATAATTGAACATTGAATTCCCATGTTCATCCCAAATAGCCTCGCAGAGTGATCATAAAGCGCAATTCCAATAATCACCTGAACCTTGGCGAATGCACCAAGCTTTCGGTTTCTGCCTAGGGCTATGCAATCTTGTATGCAGTTATGTTGGTCCGCCTTAAGGCCCATTTTCACGCAACCTATTCGACGTTACAGTTGGTTATTGGGTATGAACCTGACACTTCATATTTATGCGTTTTGGGTGTACATTCCATGTGCCAAGTTATGCAGCCGCAACGTACCAATATGGGTCCTCAAAAGAAAGATGTGAATCTTTGTCAATTATGATTCTCCTTCACACTAGCTTTCTCAGAGCCTTTGCATGCGATCTCTTTACCGCTCATTTGCGGATTGTCACTTCAATGAGATAGTCTTCCTGCTATTAGGGGGAGATAAGAACATTAACGTTCTTGTAGAACGACATGAATTTGCATGGACGTAGCCTATTATGTCTCATCTCGATCCCCTTACTGCACAAGCGTGATAAGCAAGTGCGATGTATTTTAGCTTTCAGAATGTTACTTCAAATGCATTCCTCTGATCTAGCAAAAGTGACGAGATCATATATCAGCTGCAAACATGCCTGCAAGGATAAACATACTTAATAGATGCTGAGTCAACATCCCTGAAGGGTATGCCGCCTTTGTTAAACGGTTTGGCCGCCCCTGTTGGACGATCTGGTACATCGGCGGATAGCAAATCAATCTGTCTCAACCTGAAGCATGACAAATGACTCAATTCATATGATTCATTTCCCTATAAGAAGAAAAAGACGACACACAATGAATATATACTTGATCGTTGTCTCAAATCATTTCCATCTCATGAGATTAATCTGAATTACTCTCGAGACTTGAAGTTCTTAGTCTAGTATATTAGTTTAGATGAGATAATGAAATTGGAATGAGATTATCATTGATGACATTTTCCTTATATGGTAGCTACAGACTTAAATGAAAAATGACGATATCGAATCATGTTCCATAGATTAGTGACAACGTAGAACTGATTGGACAACCAAAATCACAATCCAGGTTAAATTCCTTACCAAAGTGTGTTCTAGACTTCTACACTGCCCAAGGTAACCATGTTGTGTTACAAGTGGGAAATGAAGCATAATGAGATTAATGAAATAGTCCAATATGATGCATGCCTTACGACGCAATGTTTCTCTCAAACGCCATGTGATTGATTGCACCATTATGAAATGTGGTTAGTGTTTTCTCTATGGGGATATTGATACAGAGATTGACATGTAAGTTCCTAAAGAATTACATGGACTGACTCAAATAGTTCCAAACCATGGCAATTCATTTGAGGCATTCACGTACGGATTGACATCCGATGGATGTGGTATACCCATGTAAGTAATTATTTGATCAGTCATGGATATGAATTATGCCTTTGCATGTTAAACTATGAAGTCTTATTCTAAATTGCTAGAGTTACAATTTATGTCATTGACATGAATCTCATTAAGACTCTAGAAGAGCTTGAGAAAACTGCCTCGCACCTAAATACGTTATTTGGGATGAAAGATCTTGGGAAAACTCGTTTATGCCTTGACCTGAAGTTGAAGCATTGTTCTGACGGTACTTTGGTCTACTAGTCGAACTACACCCTGAAGGTGTTACCTTTAAGTATACCTGTGATATTCCATACATTATATGCAAATGAGACCCTTGAAGAGGTTATGGAATCTGAAATTTCATATCTGAGTTCAAGTTTGCGCTTCGTTATACTTAGCTCAGTATATTATATAGGGCATCTCCTTCTATGTTGATCTATTGGTAAAGATGTAGCACCATGCCTACACGTAACCACTGAATTGGTATTAAAAACGTTTTTCCGCTACCCTGAAAGATACTACGTATTTGGGCTAATCCCAACGCATCTCGAGCTGATCCAACCCCCCCAATCCTCGGAATGATGTTTGCCTTGTTGTTATGTTGACGCTGGTTACTTATCAAACCTGCACAGGGTAAATCCCCGAATGGTTATGTCTTTACCATTAGGGATATAACAATATCTTGGAGGTCCACAATATAACCTTAGTTGTAAAATCTTCGAAACGTTCCAAGACTCACCTCACTTCATTACGCCACAAGTGAGATATGGTTAGGAGTTCTTATTAAGTATATTCAAAGTACTCACTGTTTTCATCCATTGTTAAGTCCTGACAACGATCCATGAAGATTATATCGCATGTATTGACCCAACCAAGACATGATACATCAACGAAGTAAACACCAAGACATATTGCGTCTATATCCACATCAGCAAAGCATCAGAAGATTGAAGTCATGCAAGCCGATTCCAAACAACTTTGTCGACCTCTACACGACTTCACTGTCAAAGTCAACCTTCGAGAAGCTTGTCCTAGGAATTGGTATGCCTAACTATTCATATACAAATGCTTGTAGTTCTCATTTAGAAGTTCTGTCAAACTCAGGGGGGGTATCCAATAGTACTCACTTGATCTTAATGTACTCTTTTTCTCTACGATTAGGAACATTTTTCCCACTAGGTTTTGCTACCTAACTAGGTTTTGACGAGGCACCCATCCTGGGCTGATCATACATTTGTGAGCTCTTCTACTTGCGTCCAGAAGTATAGTTTTGACTTAATACAATTTTTCACTTTTCTCTTTAGTCTATGAGTTTTTCTCCCATCTTGGGTTTTATCATAGCGAGGTTTTGTGAGTTTTACCTTTTATGTATTCTTTCGTTGATTTGAGACTCGAATTCATTCATTGTGCCGACGACTTCATCAACTAAACTTACTTCATCATTGAAGACCTGATGCACCATTTAGTTGAGTATTTACACACTCAAGAGAGGTGTTACAGTCCTATTAGATTAGGAACGTGATTGTGTAAATCCTAACATATCTAGGATATCCTTATGGGATTTTACCATATCTCTTAGACTAAATATTATCATATTAGAGTTGTAATCCTATTAGGGTAAGGAATTAACATTCCCTGCTACAATAAATAAAGACATAATGGGGTAAGATACTGCACACCTAACAATTACACATCTCTCTCTTCTCTCTCTATGCTACACCCCTCTCTCTCTAGCCTCCATAATTGTTCAGTAAATTATGCCTCCAACACGTTATCAACACGCTCTTGACGCTGCGCTAAAGAAAGTTTGATCTTCAATCAGGGGAGTATTACGTTTTAATCATTCTTTTTATGATTAATTTATTATTTTGAATTGATCTACATGCTATTGATTCAATATAATTTTTATGTGTTGAATGTGATACAATGCATTGGAGATGCAATTCCGGCTTTCTGAGAAGGATCTTATACAAATTCAAAGGTTTTTTGTAGTTTTCTGTCAATCAGGTACACTTAAAATAAAGGAAGATATTTGAAACGACCATGAAGCATGAAAACATTTCCTATGATGCATGAACCTCCTACATTTATATTTACCTTCCGATATATATATATTGTATATGTTTCATATATTTGTCAATATACACACACACACGTTTCATGCATTACTTTTCAATATTATACACACACACACACGTACGTTTCATGCATTACTTTTCAATATTACACACACACACACACACACGTTTCATGCATTACTTTTCAATATTATACACATACACACGTACGTTTCATGCATTACTTTTCAATATTACACACACACACACGTTTCATGCATTACTCTTCAATATTATACACACACACACACATGTTTCATGCATTACTTTTCAATATTATACACACACACACACATACGTATATATGTATATACACGTTTTATGCATTACTTTTCAATATATGTGCGTGTGTATATATATATACACACACATGTTTCATATATTTGCCAATCCTTTGGTAGAAACTACCAAGAAACTAACCATGGTAATTCCGGAAAACTCCTCCATAAGCAGCATGATCAGGATTTCTTTTAGACAAACCATCTATATTTCACATTTAAAGTTATACAATTAAACAAAAATTTGTAATAATAAAAGAAAATTATTGCACATATAAGTATTTAAGCAAAACTACGTGCTAATTAATCTACTGAAGAAAATAAAAATAAAAATATTGTGGCATTACTGTGGAATTTTGATGGCCGAAGAAAAAGAGCAGAGGTGGCGGAGGAAATACGGAGCCAAAATTGACCCGTACCCAAAAAATTGACCCAAAAAAAAATATTGTGGCCGGAATATTGTATATTATTTAAACAAGCCATCCAGTGGAGCAGCTAGGATTTTGGGTTAAGAGGGACCTCTCACAAATATTAAAAAAAAGTTAAATCAATAGTAGTTACAAAACTGTTAACCAAAACATCATAGTATATATATGAAAAGTAACCAAAATTCAAAATAACATAGCATTGATAATAGTACATATCTCCAATAATTAAAATAATTGTCTTCGACGAGTTTTCATATTTTGAAACCATTGCATAGTATATGTATGTTAATTTTACAAACTAAAACAAATTAGGCAATAGTTAAGAGAAATTGCATGACATCAATTTAATCATAATTTATAAACAAAAAATTGTAAGAGAAATTTAGAGTAAAATACATACTTTGGGTTGTTGAACAATTAACTAAACTTGAACGTCTTTTCTTTGATGGAATGATGAAATAATGGAATTCTTTAATCTGCAAAAAAAATATTATTTGTTAAATTAATTTTCAATTGTAGATGACAACATATATGAATTAGCAAATTGCAAAAGAAAATTGAAAATGACAACTTTAGAGATTCGAAGTTACTTTGGAGATTTGAAGTTCATACCCTTGAGGATCATGTAAATTAAAGACTAATCAAAAAACAATGCACAAATATCAACCCTAATCCAGACTGGCAAACTGCAATCAGCTAGAAACTTGGAGAATAATAAAATACTAATTTTTAGTATTGGAAAAATGAGTAGAAGTGTTGGAAATTGGAATAGGTAGGCTTTAGGGTTAGACTAGATTACATAAATATCCTTAAAATATTTAAAGAGGGCCGGATCTTTTGTCTAGGAAGTTGGAATGGTTTAAGTGAAAAAGTCATGGAAAAATGATAAAAAAAATAAGTAGTACTAATTTTTTTTTTTATAAACAAAAGCAGGGTGAGCCTAGGACTACTGTGGTCCTATGGTCCCTCCGCCCTTGAAGTCACTCATACCTCGCCTACCCTTCCCACTGTGGAATATTGTATAGGGTTATTATACAAAATGGTCCTTGAGATTTGCATGATTAATAGAGATGGTCCCTGAGATTGAAAATCAATAGAAATGATCCCTGAGATTGTCCACCATCTATGATTTTAAAAACTCTTTGGGCAATTTTCAAAGCTTCATAACTCAATCGATTCTTAACCAAATTCGACCTATAATATATCAAAATGAAGATACGAAAGTGTAGAACAAGATTATACATATTTGGAAGCCCATTGATTGCCGGAGATGGCCGGAAAATAGCCTGAAAGGTGACTTGTCCGAGGGAAAACTGGAAAACTCGTTGGAAACTGGGTAAATTTTAAACGTTCATAACTTCTTCAATACTCAACAAAATCAAGTGATTTAAAAACAAAAATCATACTTCTCGACGAGACAAAGAGAATGGTATCTTTGTTTACTGCTAATTCACCGTGGTTTGGCTGGAAAAATGCTCGAAAATGGTTAGCCACTTTCGAACCATTGTACGACCAAACCACGGCGAGTTAGCATTCGAAAAAGGTACCATTCTCTTCGTCTTGTCAAGAAGTTTTTTTTTTTTTTTTTTTTTTTTGAATCACTCGATTTGGTTGAGTATTGAAGAAGTTATGAACATTTACAGTTTACCCAGTTTCTAGTGAATTTTCCAGTTTTCCTACGGACCAAGCACTTTTCGGGCTATTTTCTGGCCATCTCCGGCAACCATTGGGCTTCCAAATAGGTCTACACTTTCCTATCTTCATTTTGATATATTATAGGTCGAATTTGGTTAAGAAACGATTGAGTTACAAAGCTTTGAAAATTGCCCAAAAAACGGAATGATCAAAATCATGAATGGTGGAAAATCTTAGGGACCATTTCTATTGATTTTCAACCTCAGAGACCATTTTTATTGATTATGCAAATCTCAGCGACCATTTTGTATAATAACCCTATTGTATATTTGTTGACCCTAAAAATTACAAAGCCTACGTAGCGCGCAGGTTGAATAACTAATAAGTTAACTACGTCCTTCGGTTAAATGCGGGGTGTGCCAACTGGTCAGCCGAGCTTGGCCGAGGAGTAAAATTTGTTGATGTTGTGTTTAGCGCATTGCTGACTTCTTTATCTTGCGACTGCGGCCGAAGAATGAACAAATCTCGGCCCTTGGATTCTCGAGCCTGAAGACAAGGCTGCTAGTTCTACGAAGTTCAATATTAAATTCGGCTCTCAAGGTGCCGAATGTAGTAACCTGGTAACACCTCACTTCGCCGAGAAGGCTAATGAGATGACCTCTGCCAATAAAGATTTGAAAATCCTTCTCGACCGAGACTTGGATAGATAAGCAGTCGGCCTCGACGCAGTGTTGTTTATCCAAACTAAAGGTGCTTTGGGAACGGCTAATTCTACGACAACAGTGCTATTTATCCAAACTGAAGATGTTCACCGGTTGCATTCACAGTGCTGTTTATCCAAACTGAAGATGTGTCGGCAGAAAAAAGAAAAAAAATCTCAAGATGTTTGAGAGGTTTTGCGCAGGGCAGTTGTGTATTGAATTGGAAGTCCCTTCCATGTTGCATGACCTCTTGTATTTATAGTGAAGTCTCTGCTCACAACTTGATGGTATTTGTAGAATTCAATTGCAACTTAAACTCTTAGACGTGTTGTAGAATCCCAGCCAATCACAACCATCTTTTATCCCAATCTCAATTACCGCGCCATCAGGTGAAATCACAATGGGATAAAATGGCATATGCCATCTTTTATCCCATATTTCCACGTGCATGGGTTCATAAAATAAACAACATCTTTATTGGCTAATTATCTAGGCAAGTTACCCCGTGCTGGATGAGTAACCCAATTTCCTCCACCTTGTTGACCAACCAACAATGGTTATCAGATCATCTTTATCTAAGCCAGCTAACTTTGATCAAATTCCAATGATAATACGATCTCATCTTTATCTCCATTGTATTTGTATAAATGCATGGAAGATAGTCTGCCATACTCCTAACTTCATTCATGATAATCATGCCATCTATCCACGAGATTGCACTAGTATTAATTCACACGGCATCGTATCAGATCACCATGACTTTATCACCCAACTGTGCTCTAGATAATTCAATATATTATTAAGAGATAATTATTATGATAAAAATCACAACATTATTCCTTAACAATAACTAAAATTATCCTGACTCAGACACCTAATGGCTTAGAACTTCATTCACTCAATAGCCTCGATCGTTCGGGCCGATTGTGTAATTTTGGGTCCAAACAACATTATTTAAGCAAGTCACCCATACCCCACCTACCTCTCACATCCTCACCCATACCCCGCCTACCTCTCCCATCCTCATCAATGCGATGTACGATGAATATACACGATGAATTGATCCTTCAAATCCTCATAAAGAGAGATCCTCATCCTAGCTCACACTTTTGACATATTTTTTTGTAGAGTTGACTATGAATTATATTTTAACGATTAAACTGTCTATATTTTATATTATATCTATAAAAATCATTCAAATCTGAAACAAGGTGACTATTAGATTAAATTTTATGTTTCTTTGTAGAACCATATTCGTTAATTTTCTTCACTACAAACAAACATCAATGGTTTTGGATTTGACTAATTTTTTACAAAAATAATCTATGAATGATCTACTAAAATATAAACTATCTAGATCGTTTAAATAGATTACGTGGTGGAACTTACAAAATATCAAAATGCGTGTCAAAATTGTGTTCCTGAAACCTCATATGATATTTTGCCCTCAAGATGCACCAACAATTCAACAGGGTAGAAAAGTCCTACCATCCACTCAATAATCGAAGGGGAAATTTGAATTGCTTTGGTTGCATCGTCTAATAATAATATACAGACCAATCTCAGATTCATATTTGGTAGAGATATGGCTTCTCGGCCCCAATCTCAGCCACCGGCGCCGTCGCTATTGCCGCCCTCGACGACGTCGGTTCTGGATGCTCCACTAGGGGAACTCGGGTTCGAGGTTGAAGAGATAACCCCCAAAAAGGTCTCTGGTCACCTCCATGTCACCGAAAAGTGCGTCCAGGTCAGCATCATCTTCTTCTCTCTTCATATCATGAATCTTTTCCTGCTCAAATTTCTGAAAGATGTTAATTGCAGAAGCAAAACAAAACATATATGACTAACTACTTACCATTCTTTCCTGCTGAGACCAGCCGTTCAAGGTGCTACATGGGGGGATATCAGCACTCATCTCTGAGGCCCTGGCTAGCATGGGAGCTCACATGGCCTCTGGTTTCCAAAGGGTGGCCGGGATTCACCTCAGCATCAGCCATTTGAAGCCCGCCCAGCTCGGCGACCGTATCTTTGCTGAAGCCTCCCCGGTCTACGTCGGCAGAACCATTCAGGTAATCCTCTCAGGTCTTCATCATCAACTATATCATTTCCAATTAAAACACAACAGTTATAACATTATCGACAACGTTATCTGCGTAGGCTCAACGTATAAATTCTCCACTCATTCTTCCCAACATTCTATTTCCAGATGACTTCCTACTGAAATAGAATTCTACTAAAGAAATGTGAATGCCATTACCCAATTATCCACATTGGTTTTTCATCTTTCATCAGTTCATCATTTCCTTTCCTGTAACGAATATTGATCAACGGAATACATCATTCAAGGATTGTTTTCGGGTTTGGCTATTTTTGGGCAGGTTTGGGAGGTGAGACTATGGAAGATTGACCCTTCAAACTCAGACATCAAATCCATCGTATCATCATCAAGAGTTACTCTTTTAAGCAACATGCCTGTGCCAGAGCACGCGAAAGACGCTGGTGAAGCGCTCAGGAAGTATGCCAAATTATAACTTTGTTGTACCCTATTCATGTTCAACTCTTCTTGTTATTGAACTAACAGAGAAATTAAAGACTAGGGATGGGCTTTTACCAAAAAAAAAAAAAAAAAAAGATTAGGGATGGCAAAATACTCATGGATTTGGGTAACCGCAGTTACCCGCCAATTTAAAGTTCACGGTTACAGTTATGAGTATAACCGTTTATCCGTGAAATTTAAATTGGCGGTTATGGGTATTACCCGCAATTATAACGGGTATCCATCGGTTATGGATATTGCTCGCAGTTATAATAGGTATTCATTTACCCATTTAATTTAATATATGTAAAATTTATAATATTTTTAATGGTTATAATGCGTTTATGTATTTGCTGCTAAACTTTTCGTATACAAAAAGTTTGAAGCACAAGAAGCCAACAAGGAGAAAGATCGAGGAGCTGACTTGAAGCTTATGATCTATCTTGCGGTTAACAAAAAGTACTGGTATTAGTGTAGGAAATTGTTTGTTTTTAAAACCTTTAATTTGTAATCATATGGATTATAATTAAAGACTTGCTTTGGCATCGACATTTTGATTTAGCAGTATAATTCAAACAACTATGTCACACTCTAGATGAGATTGTCAAAGTAAAACCTAGCTTTGGCATCGACATAGTACAAGGAATGAGATACATTGTACCGATGAAAGCATTGGCCTCTCGTGCCAGGCTCGGCCGTCCAGCCTCCTCTGTCCTCATCACCGGGACATATTCTCCGTCCAACATAAACACTGCCATCATCAGAGTAATATGTATCGTCTCTACTGCCGCTCGAAAGCAGGCCTTGAATATGTTGCAGAAACAGAAGGGTGAAGATTGATTTCCCATCTTCTGCTTGGTTTTTTCTCTCTCTTGTTTTCTTAATAAGCAAGATTTTGTGTATGTCAGTGGCGGAGTCAAGATTTCGGGTTAAGAGGGGTCTCTCACAAATATTAAAAAAAAAATTAAACCAATAGTAGTTACAAAACTGTTAACCAAAACATCATAGTATATATATGAAAAGTAACCAAAATTCAAAATAACATAACATTGATAATATTACATATCCCCAATAATTAAAATAATTGTCCTCGACGAGTTTTCATATTTTGAAACCATTGCATAGTATATGTATGTTAATTTTACAAACTAAAACAAATTAGGCAATAGTTAAGAGAAATTGCAAGACATCAATTTAATCATAATTTATAAACAAAAAATTGTAAGAGAAATTTAGAGTAAAATACATACTTTGGGTTGTTGACCAATTAACTAAACTTCAACGTCTTTTCTTTAATGGAATGATGGAATAATGGAGTTCTTTAATCTACAAAAAAAATATTATTTGTTAAATTAATTTACAATTGTAGATGACAACATATATCAATTAGCAAATTGCAAAAAAAAAAAAATTGAAAATGACAACTTTGGAGTTCGAAGTTCATACCCTTGAGGATCATGGAAATTAAAGACGGATCGAAAAGAGATACACAGATATCAACCCTATCCCAAACTGTCAGACCGCAAAACGGCTAGAAACTTGGAGAATAATAAAATACTAATTTTTAGTATTGAAAAAATGAGTAGAAGTGTTGGAAGTTGAAATAGGTAGGCTTTAGGGTTAAACTAGATTACATAAATATCCTTCAAATATTTAAAGAGGGCCGGATCTTTTGTCTAGGAAATTGGAATAGTTTAAGTGAAAAAATCATGAAAAAATGATAAAAATAATAAAAAAAATAAGTAGTACTAATTTTTTTTTATAAACAAAAGTAGGATGGGCCTAGGACTACTGTAGTCCTATAGTCCCTCTACCCCTGGTAGATGTTGTTGCAATAGTATGAAAATATCAATGGCTTTTCTTCCTACTCTCTCTTCTTTTTGCCCTCCAAAAAGATGCCTCTAACTGTTTTTAAAATAATGCCTACATAAAACTAAAGACATGTTTGGTACTTTATTTGAATTCAACTTTTTAAACTCAAAAATAATTTTCAAATTTTAGATCTTAAAAAACTTGTTTGATATGACTATTTTCAAAAACTAAACTCAAGACTAACTCAAAAATATAGTCTGTTATCTAAAAACATAAAAAATGAGTTTTTAAAGTTTTTAAACCAAAACTCATCCATTTCTTTTATCTCTGTGATCCCCTCTCACTCCAAATCTATCTCTCTCTTTTCTTGTTTCTCTCCTCTTTTTTTTTTTTTACCTTTTTCGTTTCTCCTCCAATCCGCTCTCTTCATTCTCTCAATTCTTTCTCTCACTCATCTTCCTCTCTATCTCTTTCGATCATCTCTCTTCTTTCTTTTTCATTCAATCATCTCTTACTTTCTTTCTTCCTCTCTCATCTTTCTCCCTCTCATATAACCCCCTCTTTTTAAATCTCTTTGTCTAGTTTAAGTCGTAAGATTTAAAATTTTTAAATCACAAACCAATCAAGTTTTTGAGTCTTAAAGAAAATTGTTTTCAAGAAATGTTTTAAAAAATGATAAAAAAATTTCAAATAGGATACCAAGTAGACCCTAAGATTTTGGAGGGTACTTCTCTCAATTTATTGCATCTCTTAGAAAGCAAACCCATGGAATTTAAAGCCAATGAAGTGCTTCTATGAAGTGAAAAAAATAATATCAGAAGAACATGCAATAGATGATAGACCCAAGAAACCAAAACAATGTCTGATCTTATCTTGTTTTATCTTAAATGTTCTCTTATATGGAGCATATTTCCTTTCTTAAAGAACAGATTGTCGATATGGTATTGGTAAAACGTCAATAACATGTAAATAATTAACGTACATGTTACTAATACATTAACGACGATAACATTTACAAAAACTAACATCCTGTACAAAGAACTTATAGCACCATAGATGTACATTTTGCTTCCAAGTCAAACATAAATTAAAACTGAGAGCTAAGACCAGTTTTCTCACAAAAATATTGAACTTTGCTGAGACTTTAGGATTATCGAGCGCAAAGGTTGAAAATGACTGCAGCATGCAGTTAATCAAATTGCTGAAAGAGCATAATTGGTTGCCATTAAATATTTGGTAGCTAGATAAAGTTCCACCAAATACTTTGTACCTAGCTAAGAAATACCTAGAGGAATGAGTTTAGGAAGATGAGATCAAAGATGGAAGCAAAAGTTCAAAAGCAGCTTTTGAATGTGCAGTGCTTTTCTCTTTAATCAACTTTTTCTTGGTTGAATTTTGGGATAAGCATTGGTTGTTAAGGGTTTAGGAAAGCCCCCACAAACCCGTTAACAGCTACAAGCAGTGCATTCAAGCTGTCTATAACTTCTGAAGGATCTCAAAGGAGTCCTGCACTGGAGCCAGAGTTTGGTATGCACATCTTCTTTTTCAGGCTTTTCTATTCAAAATTTAGGACACAAGATCTCTTCCTGTTGCCTTTAGTTTGCTTCATTAGTCACTAATTCAGCATTATATGCTTTTCTTGTTGTATTCATATCTGGGATGTTTATGTCTTAAACTTTATGCCCTCTTGTGTATATGATATATAATTAGGAACAAGGGGATGATATACTTAGTACGATCATATCCCAAATTTGGCCACGTGGTAGAATGACAATCACTACATATATATAATCTAAAAAACATTCCTCTACACAACTACAACTAAATAAAATGCACATGACTGATCAAAACCTTACTCAACAACTGTTGTCCTTGAAATTTTAAACTCAATATCTTTCTATCAAAGTGAAAACTAGACATCACCAAAAAAAAATTAGTACTACTTTTTTTTTTTTTTATCATTTTTCCATGACTTTTTCACTTAAACCATTCCAATTTCCTAGACAAAAGATCCGGCCTCTTTAAATATTTTAAGGATATTTATGTAATCTAGTCTAACCCTAAAGCCTACCTATTCCAACTTCCAACACTTTATTCCTTTTTCCAATACTAAAAATTAGTATTTTATTATTCTCCAAGTTTCTAGCGGATTGCAGTCTGCCAATCTGGGTTAGGGTTGATATATGTGTATTGATTTTCGATCAGTCTTAATTTTCATGATCCTCAAGGGTATGAACTTCGAATCTCCAAAGTTGTCATTTTCAATTTTTTTTGCAATTTGCTAATTCATATATGTTGTCATCTACAATTGTAAATTAATTTAACAAATAATTTTTTTTTTTTGTAGATTAAAGAGTTACATTATTCCATCATTCCATCAAAGAAAAGACGTTGAAATTTAGTTAATTGGTCAACAACCCAAAGTATGTATTTTACTCTAAATTTCTCTTACAATTTATTGTTTATAAATTATGATTAAATTGATGTCTTGCAATTTCTCTTAACCATTGCCTAATTTGTTTTAGTTTGTAAAATTAACATACATATACTATGCAATGGTTTCAAAATATGAAAACTCGTGGAGGACAATTATTTTAATTATTGGGGATATGTAATATTATCAATGCTATGTTATTTTGAATTGTTACTTTTCATATATATACTATGATGTTTTGATTAACAGTTTTGTAACTACTATTGATTTAATTTTTTTTTTTTAATATTTGTGAGAGGCCCCTCTTAACATGAAATCCTAGCTCCGCCACTGGACACCACAGCTGTAATTAAGCAAAGTGAAATTTTAGTATTCGTATTTGTGAGACTTTTTTTATTTTATGCCTTGTGATGATCAATCAGGCAACGTGCCTTTTAACAAAGACATAGTTTTAGTTCCTGATATTCACATGGGATGTGATATCCACACACCTTTTGAATTTTTGGCCGTCGGATCGGATGAATTGAAGAAGATCAACGGACATAAATTATCAAGGGATGTGTGAGAAGTAAAATGAGGTGTGTGGATAGCACACCCCTATTCACATTTGAATTTTAGATAAATTCTCTGCTATCCGATGTAGTATCTTATGATATTTAATAAACATCTTATTCAATAATCAAAAAATAGTAATTTTCTTTTTGAATATAAATTGTTGGGAATAAAAAATTAGATTTTTGTAGTGCTAGTAAGAAACATAAACATTTACTATGACTCGTGTCAACTTGTTGTAGCACATGAGGCAAAGATTTTTTAAGTAACTTCACATTTACCTGCCTTGAAGATTTGGTTTGTTGGACTTTGGAGTTAAGAGTTGGCTTGGGCTTGGCTTCAACTTGGACTACGGCCGAGTCACTCAAATGATACACGGCCCACGATTTTAATGGATTTGAACTTTAATTGGACTCTTGCATGCAAATGTATCGGGTTCGACTCCCGTCAGCGAAAAAAACATTTTTCATTTTATGCTTTTATTTTCCATTATTTCCTCATATAATTTCTCACTTCAACCAACGAATCAACATCCCTTATAGCAAAATGTAATTAGATTCTTGCAAATTAAAATATTGGGAAACGACGAGAAAACATTTTCGTTTTTATAACTCTTTGTTTTCCCCCAATTCTACTACTCGGTAGAAAATAGTGATCGTCTTTCCCATGTTTTTTTTTTTTTGGGGGTAATAAACAGGGTGAAAGTGAAACACCCTGAAACTAGCTTAAAGAGATATTATTACATGAAAGGTGAGTCATAAGGCCCCCATCATATCATCAGAGTCTTAAAACCATTCGCAATTATGTTTTTCTCCCTATACACATGAATCAATTCACAATCCCCAATACCTCTTTTAAACTGTCTGCACTTATTAATGATATTACCAAGAGTGTGAATAACAAGATATCTAAAAAATCAAGATAACATAAAAAACGAGAGAATGAATAACAAGAAATTCGTGTTATGACTACAAAGAATAAGCACGAAGGTATCTGTCGCATCCCGGGCTCAACTCCACCGCAACACAATATTGTCCGTTTTGGGCCTCCATCATGCCCTCACGGTTTTGTTTCTAGGAACTCAGACGAGAACTTTCCAGTGAATCACCTATCTTGGGATTGCTCCCGCGCGAACTCGCTTAACTTCGGAGTTCCTATGAAGTTGATCAAGAAAAAAAAACCGTGGGAAACATTCAAAGACCTCGTGTCGGAATTTGTTATATGTCATAACCAATAGAAAATATTAGTCGTGGGAAACATTCAAAGAGGCTCCTTCACGACACTGGATGGGACTGGATTTGAATTCAATGTATGAGTTTTCCAACGTTTGGTCCGGCGTTAGACCTGGCTGTGTATGTTTGTCGAATATTTTGTGTTGCAAATTTGAATTAATTTTTATATTAAAAAAATAAAATAAAAACACATTGACTAAGGAAATGTTTGTATGTTGATATAAACAAAAAAAATGTTATGTTGTGATCGGGCCTGACCAAAATTATGCAGATTAAGATGCAATCAAAATTGTTCCCTAAAAATAATGGTATGGTCAAACATTATATTAGTAGTATTTATGTAACTAGTTCACCTATAACGGCTACGCTTAAAGAATCAAACTATAAGAAGAAAAAAAAAATCTATTGACTGAGGTTACTTACATGTAAAGTATAGTAATAATCAACTTGATTACATTTAAAGTCTGATAATAAAGTGTTTTCACCATGAATTGAGTTGCGAGGAGTTTATACATGCAATGCAACCTTAAAATTAAATAATAATATAATTACTTTATTGTGTACAAAAGTCAAAAGATACAATCTATTAATATGATAAAACTTATAAAAAATATGACCAAAAAAAAGGATAAAACTTATATAATAATGTTGAGATGTGACTTCCGTACTATGTGCTACAGTTTTTTTTTTGGCGTTAAATTTTATTTTTTTAATTTTTTGTAAAATTTTTAGAGATTGATGGTGCGAGATTGGTTTTTCGTCAACACTCAAGTGCAAGGCACCAACTCGTCCGAAGGAGAAATGATTGTTACACCGAGAAACTCCCCGCCCGTCCCACTTTTACTACTTTTTATTATTAAAATAAAAACAAAGTAAAACAAAAACGAGACCAAACCACTATCTGCTAAAAACAATTAACGAAAGCTATATATTTTGGTTCATGAATTCTTCAACTTCAGTCACTTGAAATTGTTTTTCGACGATTCTAATGCTCATAGTGCTTTAGTCTTGATCTAATAGCTTTAAGATTTTATTACCAACATCCACCTCTTCATGATATGGTACATCGACAACATTGGACGGAATTAACTTGGCTGCTCAACATTTCAGCAGCCACTCCTACTTACATCAAATTTCGTGTGGACAAGTGTCTAAATTTTGATTAAAAGAATTAATACTTGAACATTTGTCTATCCAAAATTAGGGTGTAAGCAGAAATGATTGCTGAAAATTTAGCAGCAAATCTTGTTGATATTGAACTTCATCTCATCCGGGTCATTCTCTCTGAACAGTCTTCAGCTGGCCCAACTGCCTCCATGTTTTTTCGTGTCCATAAAGATCGCACTCAATATGGCGTTGCAAGAAAGCCGTAGATGATGCACCTTGTTAAATTTATATTTTACAATTATTAAGTCTTCCATTTTCAAACCATTCATTTTTTATAACAGTTAACGTTATGTACCACTAAATGAAAATTATTAATTAAAAAAAACACATTTAAGTATTTAAGTAACTCGCCACTTAGTACTATAGTTTTTTAAGTTCGAT
Source organism: Pyrus communis (assembly GCF_041283825.1). Taxonomy (NCBI): domain Eukaryota; kingdom Viridiplantae; phylum Streptophyta; class Magnoliopsida; order Rosales; family Rosaceae; genus Pyrus; species Pyrus communis. The sequence continues at coordinate 23,024,301 of NC_142577.1, read as the reverse complement.
TTTTATCAAAAGTAAATTCAAACCACATTATTATGACTAACTCATTGTATGACTTAAGACACTCTCTTACTACCTTAATATAAATAATAGTGTTTATTCCAAAACAGAAAAATAGTATTTAAGCGACGTGCTAATTAATCTACTGGAGAAAATAAAAATAAAAAATATTCTGGCATTTACCCTGGAAATTTGATGGCCGAAGAAAAAGGTGGCGGCTGAAATGAGGAGCCAAACTTGACAGGTGGCTAAGACCAGGCACCTAGTCCTAATCAACTTCTCCTCTTCTTGCGTGAGATGCATCACCAGTGCCCCCGCCGACCTCTCCCCACCCTCACGAGAAAGTTTTAGTTATGATGAAAATACGAGTGATACATCACGTGTTTTTATGTAAGTAATGAGAAATTTTATTTTTTAAGTTATTAATTATTTAACACACATATACCACATTTATATAGCAGTACGTAGTGTACCATTCCGTGTGACGGTCACACTAAAAAATCTCTCCATCCTCACCACCAATGGGATGTGTGAATGGACCAAACTACCCTTCCTTCCTCCTTCCCTGGGGATCTTGGCAACCAGTGGATCCTCCAGAAATAACAAGACTTGGTTGCTGAATTTTTAGCAGCCACTCCTGCTTACATCCAATCCCGGATGGACATGTGTCCAAGTTTTAATTTTTTTAATTAAAACTTGGATACATGTCCACACGGGATTAGATATAAGCAGGAGTGACTGCTGAAATGTTCATCAACTAAGTTAATTCCCTCCAAAAATTAGCAAACGATAGGTCACCACCAAGAGAGGATCTTTATCGGATTCTCTTTCTGGGGATCTCAGGATCTTCCAATCACATTCGTTTATCGTGCATCGTGCGGTTAATTTTTACCATGTACTGTTTATATTCAAATCGATCATAGTACATATGGATAGGCATGAGCACGCTTCAGTACAGTTCGACATGGGTTAGGATTTGAACGCATACGCGTTCGTCTATCTTTTGCGGCTTACATCAAAAAGATTATATTTATTAAAAATCACCTAAATTCAAAACAATGTGACCGTTGGATTGAGTTTTATGTTTATTGATCTACTAAAATATAGATTGTTTGGATCGTTGTTACAAAATGGACCTACATAATATCAAAATGTGTATTAAATAGTGTTCTAGATCCTAATATGATAATTCAACACAGTGGAAAAGTCTTACCAACCACTAAATAATCGAAGGGCAATTTGGATTGCTTTGGTTTCATCGTCTAAAAACAATACACAAACCAAATCCAGCGACAGACATATATATATACACACAATATATATGTATGTCAGTTAAATATATTCGCAGTCATTTTTGGTACAGATATGGCTTCACAGTCCCAATCTCAGCCATCAGCGCCGTCGTTATTGCCGCCATCGACGACGTCGACTCTGGATGCTCCACTAGGTGCGCTCGGGTTCGAGCTTGAAGAGATAAGCCCCAACAAGGTCTCTGGTCGCCTCCATGTCACCGAAAACTGCGTCCAGGTCATCATCATCATCTTCTTTCTCTTTTCGTGTCATGAATCTTTTCCTGCTCAAATTTCTGAAAGAAGTTAATTACAGAAGCAAAACAAAACATATATGACTAACTACTTACCATTCTTTCCTGCTGAGACCAGCCATTCAAGGTGCTACATGGAGGGATATCAGCGCTCATTTCTGAAGCCCTGGCCAGCATGGGAGCTCGCCTGGCCTCTGGTTTCCAAAGGGTGGCCGGGATTCACCTCAGCATCAGCCATTTGAAGCCCGCCAAGCTCGACGACCATATCTTTGCTGAAGCCTGCCCGGTCAATGTCGGCAGGACCATTCAGGTAATCCTCTCAAGTCTTCATCAGCAACTGTCATTTCCAATTAAAACACAACAGTTATATCATTATCAACAACAATATCTCTGCATAGGCTCAATCTATGGACTTCATTTCTCAATCTCATTCTTCCCAACATGCTATTTCCAGATAACTTCCTACTGAAAGAGATTTATACTAAAGAAATGTGAATGCCAATACCCAATTATCCACATTGGTTTTTCATCTTTCATCATTTTATCATTTCCTTTTCTGTAACGAATATTGATAAGCGGATTACATAATTCAAGGATTGTTTTCGGGTTTGGCTATTTTTGGGCAGGTTTGGGATGTGAAACTATGGAAGATTGATCCTTCGAACTCAGACATCAAATCCATCGTATCGTCATCAAGAGTTACTCTTTTAAGCAACATGCCTGTGCCGGAGCACGCGAAAGGCGCCGGTGAAACGCTCAAGAAGTATGCCAAATTATAAACTTTGTTGATTTCAAAGGAGATTAGTCCCACATATATGCTTGTGATTTTCCAGGAAACTATACTACCCAAGCCTATTATTGATTGATTTAAGCTTAATATTTATTTACAATTCCCAGAAAACCCGATTATCTAAAGGCTTCTCTCTTAGGAAGTTCTCATTATTTTCAATGGTGAATTACTGCAACATAACTCATTCCATTCAATGATTAATTTCTGCAATATAACTCATTCCGTTCAATTGGTGCCTCTCAAGTGACTATTCTTTTCTCCACATCAATCACACGGGATGTTAGAGTTTTACTCCAAAGTCAATTTAATTTATAAAAATTAAAAATGAGTATTATAAGATTTGAAGAATGTGGGGGTGTGTAGAAAATGTAAGGTGTATATTAGGAATGTGGGGTGTGAGGATATTTTAGGAAAGTATGTAGGGTGTTGTAGTAAGATAATTTTTAATTGAAAAAAAACAAATGTGAGGTGTGTTAAGTATGTGAGGTGTGTTAAGTATGTGGGGTTTATTCAACAATATGTGTGTGTTAATATAATAAACCTTAATAAATCATACAACTTAACATTGTTCCTATAAATTGAAAATTTGATTAAATTTGCAAATACTCGATTCAAGAGTATACATACATACACACACCAAGTTGAGATTAAATGGGAAAATCTACAAGACTACATGTACATAATTTGATTCAACAAGAAATTGTGAATTCTTGTCAAACCGAGTTGCGGAAATCGATAAGCAATGTAAGAGAATTGGGGAAGGAAGAAAATGCAAATAATTACCTGAGAGCGGCAAATAATTACCTGAGAGCGGCAAGCTGCTTGGCCAAGTCGTTGATCTCAACGCCGGAGAGTTTGAGAGAAGAAAGCATTCCGGGCACCTCCCGGGACACCACATTGGATAGTTGGTCCACTGCAGCTGCCAATCTTCTCATAACCTGAAATCCGAATAAGCTTCATTCGCTCACAAATTGATAAAATGATTCCATTGCTCAAAATTCAAAGCACAAAAAAAAAAATAAAAAAAAATTCCAGGGGATGTGAGTGAGCGAGTGAGTGGCTTACGTTTATTGTTAGAATGCAAAGTATAGCGACGGAGAAAACCGCCGCCTATGATGCACGGATGCAAAGAGGATTAGATTTCGAAATTTTCTTCTCTAACAACTCATATGTACTTGAATTTGAATAATAAATTATGTTTTAAAATGTATATTTTTGTTGCTATATATATATTTTCCGTATCCATTGCGTACCATATCTTAATTTTTATAGATTTTCCGTATTGTCGTGTCGTATCATACTGCCGTATCCGTATTCATGCTTCATAGACCGCCGCAGAATCCTGCAGGTCAGAGTGCCATTAACTCAATAAGCAGCAATTACTGGTTAAGTAGTAAAATGGGCGAACGGGTTTTACCGTGGAGAGGACGAAGAGGGGAGAGAGAAGGCCCAACTCGGCCGTGGATCGAATTCGCTGAGCTTGACGGTTTGTGCGGACGGGAGTAATAGGAGAGGAGGAAGAAGAAGAAGATAGCAGCGGTTGCGTTTGGGACTTGGGAGGATGGAGTCCTTGAATTGAAAGTGGGTTTTAGGAGTATCGGCAGTTGCTGCGTCGATGCAGATGGAATATTGGGATTTTGGGAAACAAGAAAGGCGGTTGTGCGGCTGCCGCCGTGAGGAGAGCTCCACGGCTTCACCGTCATGACCACTGTAAGGGGCTGAACCCACATCTCTCGACCGTGGAACTCTGCGGGCTGTCGTCAAAAACAAAAAATGGAACGACGTCGTGCTTCGTTAATCTGTTTGTTCTATGTCCATCTCCAAACGGCATGCCGTTGTGCTTACCCTTTTATGTGACAAAAAAATATTCCAAACTTTTATTTTTGCCTTTATTTTTTAATATGTCTTATGAAACTCGAATTTAATCTTACTTTTATCCTTCAAACAAATACATATCACTTTGCCAATAGCTCTTCTCTCTTTTGAAAAATACTCATTTTTCAGCTCAGATTGGCTATTAATTCTTTTGGTATTGATTCTATGATCAATTCTCTTTTCTCTTTTTTTTTTTTTAACAAAAATACTCTACGACCTAATAAGTTTTGAATACGTGCAATTACTTTTTATTTGGTATTTTATTTTTCCAAATTCATCTATATTTGTGTCAATATCTATGTAGTTTTTTTCTACACCCAACTCAAACTTTAAGTGTGAAACGTTTTTATTATCTTATTGCATAATTATCATCAAATACAAGATAAATTAATAATAAAAATATGATTTGTCAATAAACTCATACCTAATAATCAAGCCCTAACCATCACATAATATTTCTCCTACGTTCTAGTTTGGCAAACACCCGAAGACACTCTCATAAAGAAAAACAAGCTCTTTTTGACAGATGAATTGTGATTTTGAAATTTTGAATCCTTCAACTAAGGTATAAATCAATTTATGCAAGTTTTTTTTTTTGGTTTGATTTCAATTATTTTATGAACCCAAAAAAAAAAAAAAAATCCTGCTGATGTCTACGAAGCTCGCTTGCACTTGCTTCAGTCAATGTCCTATTGTTGAGTGTTAAAAACTTTTACTTTAGGAATTTGGTTTCTTTCTTTTTCAATTTGTGGTAAGTTAGTAGCATGCGTAAAAATCATGTTATTAAAATAGTGATCAACAATACAATTTTTATGTTTATGTTCATGCTTCTTTCTCTTATACAAAAAATGACAGTACTCAGTACAAATGAACAGGCTCACCAAATGGAGATGCTCTCAAGTGGCTTTTTTTTTTCTCTTCATTTGAATTGCTTGGACCTTCTCCAACCCTAGGCTAAAACTCAAATTTCCATTTCTATTCCCCTCCCAAAACTCAACCCAACCCAATGCTAAAATGTGGCCTAAAACCTAAAACTCAAATGGAAGCCAAATTTAGCCCAGGATTAGTGAGGTTGGTCCACCATATATGTATATTTTATTTAGTTTTATATTTATAAATACATTGAATCTAACGGTTAAGATCTAATTTGATGAAATTCAACGGTAAAAAAATAATTTAACGGTTCAAATTTAAATCTAACAGCTAAAGTAATTAAAAAAAATCTTTCATTTGTTTCACATTTTTCATAGTGTTTAACGAGTTTCATGGTGTCGGTTAGTGATTTTTTAGTATTTGTCAGAATATAAATATTTTTAGGTTAAAATGTTCATAAAATTAAATTAGGATAGTCTACATAATTTTTTTTATTAAAAAGTTACTTAAAGAAAAAATGGGGTGTGCTATCCACACACCCCTTGTTCATTTCTGTCCGTTGATCTTCTTCAATCCATCCGATCTGACGGCCGAAAATTAGAAGGGTGTGTGAGAAGTAAAATGGGGTGTGTGGATATCACACCCCAAAAAAATTAGTCTAATTTCATTTTTTAATAATCTGGGACTAAAATTTTAGGCCATAAGGGTTGGAGCAGAAAAACTATTTTTGGGTTAAAACCTAAATTTTCTAGACTAAAAATTTTAGGTTTTAGACCAAGGGTTGGAGATGGTCTTATAGGTGCAAATATTGCACACACCAATGAGTGTGCTAAAGAAGCCAAAATAAATGCAAGAAGGTAGTTTAGAGGGGACGGCTTGTTTGACATGGTCACGCAAAGTAATTTGGGATTTATAGAGAGCAAGGTTGTAGAGGTTGATGAAGACTCTATGAAAACAACTGTTGGAAGGAGAGAACATCAGAGGAGGCAATGCTTTGATTTTGGTTTTTTATTTTTTCAAATGTGTGTAAAGATGAATTTACATATTGAATTGGGGCTTTGAGACCTCAAACCCTAAACCCTAAACCTTTTGGGTTTAAAGAGATATTGATAGTTTAATTAAAAACAATATGGGTGTAAAGAGTAAGCTTGATATAGAGAGAAGTTATATGAGTTAATAACTTATATGTGTGCTTTTTCCTCTACTGATTTATGATCTGATTTGCGTGGAAACATATGAAGATTGAAGAAGAATCATATCAAGGTGGCAGAAGAATAACAACTCACATTTGGCATCTATTATCTTTCAGTCCAGTCACGTACTGTTCTTTAATTCTGTACAAAGTATCAAAATTTATGCTGCATATATATATATATATATATATATATATATATATATATATATATATATTGAACCGGTGCTTCATCATATACCTCCATCAACGTCGAAATCGACCTAACGTCGCAATGGAGGGAGCCGACGGTAAGTGTGTTAGAACCTCTCACTTCAACTTAGCACAATGTATTTCTACTAACAAACGCAACAGCTTAACCCAAAATGTTACTAGTACCAAGATGATGCCATCGGCCTTGCCCGAACGGCCGCCATCTTCTTTCTTTCATGCACTTATTGGTATTGACGGATTAGTCTCTTTCTTGAAACTTATGTGTTTGCTTGGTGACGAAGAAAACCCCGCGACCTAGTAAACTCTGGATGCTCGTGATCACTTTGTTTCTCTAACTTTTATGCTTTCATGGGTTTCTCATACAGATGTGCAGGATAGAGATTACAAGTTTTTAAGAAAGGCGGTTGAAGAAGCATATGAAGGTGTTGAATGTGGAGATGGAGGCCCTTTTGGTGCTGTTGTTGTACAAAATGATCAAGTTGTTGTGAGCTGTCACAACATGGTCTTGAAGAACACAGATCCAACTGCGCATGCTGAGGTCACAGCAATACGAGAGGTTAGACGAAGGAACTTAGATGCAACCGGGAGGCCAAGGTGGCGGTATCCTAAAGCTTAGAATACCGTCACCTTAACGTCCCGATTGCAAGGAAGTTTTTCTCGGAAGTTTAGACCTATCTCATATGAATTCTTCTCTTTTCTTAATGTTTTTTGCTTTGCAAGGCCTGTAAGAAGCTGAAGCAGACTGAGCTTTCAGACTGCGAAATGTATGCATCTTGCGAGCCTTGCCCCATGTGCTTTGGTGCCATCCATCTCTCAAGGATCAAGGTTGAACTGGCTCAAAAATCTTCCCAGGTTTCTTCCTTAATTTCCGGTTTAATCTATAACGCGTAATTTGTACACGAATGTCTGACAGAGGCTGGTCTATGGAGCCAAGGCAGAAGCAGCCATTGATGTCGGTTTTGATGATTTTAGTGCCGACGCATTGAGAGGTACCGGCTTCTACCAAAAGGCACAACTGGAGATCAAAAGAGCAGATAGTTGCAGAACAGGTCTTTGAGGAAACAAAGTTCCAAACGTACTGAACTTTGTTGATGTGCTTCCAAATGGCTTCTACTCCATCAAGCTTGACATGTCGAATAAATTATTACAACAGTAATTGCCGTGCTTATTCAATCCTCTATAGCGAAATGCAAAGCATTTTGATCGTTATGTTAAGCTCTACTGCCGAATCCAGTCAAGCAAATACTTCTAGCCTTAGATGGCAGCACATAATTTACAACAGAATAAAAAATTTGGCAATTGTTGCATCTTATTGCAATTCATACCAAGCAAACAGCCCGCGTTTTATTTATATAAGTTATAAGAGGCCCTAATGCATCGCATTGGATACTTAAATACATAACCCAATGGGACATTTACTGATCCATAATATCTTATTTTCTATGATAATCGTTTAGTATTAGCATAAATCTTTTACGTATAAAGTGGGAAATCAAGTCTATGCACTACGTAGCTTTTGCGAATCCTACCCTGAGATTACCGAAGTCAAACACCGTGTGGTATGCTCCCAAGAACAGAGCTCCAAGAACCCTGCACAATGTAGTAACGTCATTACATTCTTGTACAGAACTTAATAATCGGACATGTCATGTCTCATGGATAATCAGGGGCGTAGTCTCTCCCCTCAGAGTTTTAGCATAATCACAGAAATTCGTTAAGTTGAACATAGAGGGTTCATAGTGACTTACCATAGAGGACCTTGTGGAGGAGGCACATCCAAAGCAGTAAACCCACTAAGACAGACAGTGGAGCATTTTTCTTCAACTTTAAGTATGTACTGAACATGAAGTCCGAACGGTGTAAATAAATTTCAAGGAAAAAATCTTCAGGAATGAAGTGAGACTTGAAGCATTAAGTATACCTGTTCTGGAGAGAGGGTGAAGGATTTGTTTCCAATTGTGAATGAAATGTCTGGCATGAACGCAATGTTATCACAGTTGACAAACGACTTTTTTACCGGATTTGGAAGCTTCTCGCACAACTTTATAATTCATAAAAACATTTGCAACGAAAGAAAAGAATTAAAAGAACTCCTAGAAATTGGTCAATAATCTATATGCATATTATCAGTCATGCAGCCTCAGACTTGAAGAACAATTACCTCATTCACATAGCTAAATATTTTTTCCTTTGCTATTTGTTTTTTAAGCTGTAGTTGAACCCAGTAGACTACCATTTCACACAAGGTACATAAAGGAGTTTCATCGACTGATGACTCCCTCCCGGTTTTGCTCTCAATCACTGACTCAATGTTATTGCTGCAGAAGTAAAGTTTTTCCTCATGTTATGGTTATTTTGATGAAGTTGTAAAAACTGATAACAATTGTAAGAAAAAGAAAAGTCTCAACTTTATATTCTGAGAACCGTCGTATAAACATAGACCCATGTCCACACACACTACATCAGGCCGTACCTGCGGACAATGTGGGGTAAATTATAAATTAATGCAGTAATCCATTTCTTGAGAGGAATTTCAAATGAAGTTTTGAGGAGGTGAAAAGGAAAGAAAATACAAACCCCAGATATTAAATATTCCCATATCAAATTTCCGTAAGTGGCAATGACATTTTTACATTCCAAGCTCGCAAGCCCGTCTGCTCCAATGGCATGGTTGATCTGAGCCACAATAGTCTGAAAAGGAAGAGCTAATCAATGATGGAATACAGGTTGTTACAGCAGAAAGAAATCACAAAAGAAGGTAAATTAATTCGAGTGAAGTATTAGGCACGAGTTGATACAGTTGGACCAGCGAGGAAGGATGTCCCTGAGTCTATAATGGCACCACAACCGCCCCAGCACAGTCCTGACAATTTCAAATCTTGATTTTATGCCATGAATTCCTAGACTTGCCGAGCAAATTTAATCTTTGAAGATGGAATAAAGATAGTTAAAAAAACATAGGAGTGGAAATGTGGTAAAACCTGTAGAATTGTCTGCAACGATAACATCTCCAACCTCAATCTATAGAGATCAATGAAACCAAATCAAATGTCATTTCATTAGGCAAGAAGAACATATTAGAGAGGAACATCAACTTTTTATCACTACAATAAACCTGCCAGTAACCCTTCTGTGAAATTGGGACATAGGTGTGATCACCAATAAAGTGCCTCCAATCAAATCCACCAAAGACGATCTCACCTCCCAACTTCGATGTTGAATCATGATTTAGCCAAATGGAGAAAATTTCCTGGCTCATATGACCTTGTTGCACCATGTTAAACCTGTACCCGGATAACTAATGCAAGCTTTTAACCATAAAAACTCTTCTTATTTCTAAAAGCATCAAATTCCAACAAGAAGAGAAATGAAATACCGCTAAACTAAAAGCCAGTTAATGATATATCAGTGTTAAACAGTTTATGCCAGAACCATACCACACTGGTGTGGCTTCACCAACAGAGATATCCTGAAATCCAAGTCCAAGGACTCCATCAAACTTCGCCGTTAAGAATGTTAGGAATCCTTCCCTTGTAATCTCAACAAATTCCTATAGGATGGGAACAGATATTGCAATACCATCAACAACTTGGAAAAGGAACACATTTAAACAAAAACTTCAGATAAACCAAAATGGAAAAAGAGAGCAACCCACTTGATCTTTGATGATAACATTCCCAATTTTCGAATTATCTCTGCTGAAGTAGCCGGAAATCGAACCAGACCCATAAGGAATTTTGCAGGGTATTCCTAAATAACAACACACACATCAATTTTCAGTTTAATTCTATCAAGAATTGATCAAACGTAAGGGTTAAAAAAATTTACCAATTTTGGAGTAAGTGCTTGAAAGGCTTGCCCTGTATTTAGAATGAAAATAGCAAGAAATCTGCAGACATCCATTACTTTACAAACTGCTCAAAGACTCCAGGAACAACAAAACACTTGAAAAAATTCACTGCAAATTACACTTACAGAAAAGATGCATCTTGAAGATGGGACCCACAGATTGGAGCTGCCAGTGTCAAAGACAACACCCAAGTACTGTGGTGGGGTGCCAATAGCAATCTCTCCATAAAACTGGGTGTCCAGATAATTTTTCAGATACACAATGTTGGATTTAAGATCATTGGGTTGAAGAGCTTGTGACCTGGTGAGTCTTGCATCATTTAATCTGGTGAGGTCCAAGGGCTGCTTCTTTAGACCAATTCTCAGCAGCCCATCACTGGATTTTGTAGCACTAGACAAAGAGCCTGACCAAACCCACAGGCAAATTGCAACCAGAAGTACCTTAAACCCCATTTTTCAGAGTTTATCAGGCTGCCATGGAATAATATTAAAATACAATTTTAGCAGACTGAATTTCACATCCCTAGACCCCAACCTCAGAACTAATCATCCATTCAATTTCATTAATGTGTATACGACAAATTTTCACCACCAAACTTTAGAACTTTTTTTTTTTTATTTTTTTTTTTATACAAGTTTAAACTACGGAAAAAATTCGAACTTAAGCGCACAAAAGACACAACACTACCCTAATCAACCTAGTTACACCGCCTTGATATACAACTTGAAAAACTTCATATAAAATCATCATATTGCAAAGATTTGAACTTGCCTAAGAAGTTATCGGGTATGAATGAAAATTTGCAATTAAGCCTCAGCCTTAGATGACTACATCATATGAGTGGAATATTCCATGATTAAGCTCTATCTTCTTACCAAATCATGTTCATATTCAGAGTCTGACAACATAAGTATATGCTCGACAAGATAAAGTTATCCCGTATGTTTAATTCACATGATAACAATTAACAAGTATGAAGATGTGGAATATTGAGTTAGTAATGATATATTAATGATGAGTGGTAATAAGAATTTAGAAACTTGATAGTGTTCATACTTCATACCTGGAAGCAGTTTCAGGTGGGAATGAGTGGCATGGCTTTACGTGGAGAATTGTGAGAGTGGCACCAGTTGCCGTTTTTATGCTTCTTAGTGTAAAAGTAGCTTTACTGGGCAGCACTTTTTTCGTCCACGATTTATAGGGAGAGAGAGATGGAGAGTTTGGGAAACCGCAAGGCAGTTTCCAGATCCGTAGGGGTTAGGAATTGACCGAAGAATATTGGGAGAGTGACACATATCTTGCTTGCAGAGATTGCTCAGCTGATATCTTACTTGCAGAGATTGCTCAGCTGCTAACTGCTAAGGATTTGCTAATATAATGTTGGAGTTGAGTTGGGAAATTTCTTCATGAATTATTGAATGCCCACAATTGCAAGTGCTAGTTGGCACATACTGACATACTGATAAGTGATAAGAAGTGTGCTGGTTACAAACTTTTACTAAAAATTGGAACAAATGTAAAGTAAAAAATAATAGAGGATTCTAGAACGTGTTTATATACCCGCATTTGTATTAATTCAGCGGTCTTCGAGTTTTATTTTTATTTTTATTATTATTATTTTTTTAATTAAAGTTTGTAATCGGTTATGTTTTGTAATATTTTGATCACATTATTGATACCTCAGTTGACTTACATGGATCCTAACTATGTAGAACCGGGGCTTTAAGATGACATCAACAATGTGATAAGTAAATTCTTCCCACCTATTTAATAAATGATTTATGACACTTTGCTATTTGTTTTCTTAAGTTTTGGGTGATTTGTTGTAGGTTTACTTTTGACGGTTTAAAAATGTATTCTTCCCTAACTCGTTCAGGCCTTAGTTGCTCAAGAACGGGTGATTTTGAGAGTGATTCTCTTCGTATCATCTCAACTACCTAAAGCCCTACCTGACTTGATCATTCATGTTCCACTTGAGAATTGGTATGCACCTTGATTGTGGTGGTATTCTTTCTCCTTAAATCAAATTGAAAATCTCGATTAAAAGAAAATCCCGAAAGGTATGTTTGGATGAGGGTTTTAGGAGACTCAAGAGATTGATGTTAAATTACGAAAAAAATGGACCATAAAATATAACATGGATAAGATTAGAGAAACCCTCCATGAGCGATTGAGCATTACGAAAGCATGTGTGAAGGGTTTCTCTAATTTCATCAATGTTACGTTTATGATCCATTTTTCATAACTTAACATCATTTGGGTTTTCTAAAACGCTCATCCAAACTTTACCCAACAAAATATTATCAAAAAGAAGAAGTTTGGGCCTAGTGAGCCATCCTCGTGATGGGCCCAAATAGAGAGCCCAAAGGTTGATGGTTGGGTTGGGTTACTTACATATCATAAAGTAAGGGGTAATTGCTGTTCGATTCTTGAACTATTATCTTAGTTGAAGTTGACATTTTATAGGTAAATTAATTATGTGAACTATTTGAAACTAACTAATTAGAACTTCATCAGACTCGATAAAATTTCATTCATTTTGTTGTCAAATATTAGCACATAATTTAACACGTGATTCACTAAGGATAAATTCGTCAAGTAGTTGATGACAATACGGATGAAATTTCATCGAATATGATAGTAAAGAGATAAGTAGCTGAGTTTAGATGGTTCAAGGTTAACTTTATCAAAAAAATAGTTCAGAGATCAAATTAAATTAGGATAATAGTTTAGGGGTCAAACGGAAAGAGGTTAGCGCCCAAATCAGGCGTGTAACGGCGGCACGTTTTTCATCGTTACTTTCTTCATTTTGGCGCTTGAGAGACGTTCATGTCGCAAAAAGCACGACAACTATAAAAAAAAATAAAAAATAAAAAAAAAAATCCGAAACCCCAAAAATTCAAATACTCTCTCGGCACTCTGCAACTCTCTCAGTTTTCTGTCCAACAATGGCGTTGGACGACAACGACTGGGATTTGAGCGCCGAAGAATTCGACTCTCTGGAAAGAGACGCGTTCCAGAAACTCGCTCAGCAACGCGTCAACTCCGCTTCCACGTGTTCTTCTTCTTCCTCTTCGTATCCTTCATATGATCTCCTCCAGGTGCCCCAATCTTTTCCCAACAATTACAACAGCAAATGTAGTTTCCAGAGTTCCCTTGCGAAACCCATTTCGAATTCTCTTCCGAACAAGGTGAAATTCGTTTTTTCCCGTCAATGGTTCCTTCTTTTATTTTCCAGGGTTTCGGATGCCTAATTAATTAGAAGTGTTCTTTCTTTATTTCTGAATTTTGAATTATTACCATGTTTTTCTTGGATTTTTTTTAGTAAAAATTAGAAATTTAACACCTTTATCTGTTTACATGTTTGTTTTGCAACAATGCAGGTAGCACCTTTGTCTGCCGGGACTAGAGTATTACCTACATCAGTCCCATGTAAAGTAAACCTTGGTAATTTTCCCTCCTTACCCATTTCTATTAGACAAGTACTTTGAAGTTTTGAACTCTTCTCTTTTACTGAAGTGTTAAAAATCAACTATTTCCAAGAAAAAGTAGCATGAAACCTTATTTTGACTTCTTCGTCACATATGCTACTTCTATCGAGCATGAATAGTGGTCTTAAAAGGAGTTATCACTTTGAATGTCGAAAACGAATCAGGAATTAAATGTCCCATCTTGACAATGGCCAATGGTTAGTCTTCCAATTCCATACCAGTTTGAACCTTTTGCACTCAACTGATTATATTACTCGCTGGTTGCATTGTTATATTCTGTCTAACTCTGGGCACGTACCTCTATCTCGTTGCCTTTTTGCAAGAAGGTGAACGTCTAAAGGAGCTACCTAAGATCACTGTTAAATTTTTTCTTCATGCTAGTGGAAACATTGCCGCAAAATTTCCTTATGACCAGGTATTCCTTTAGGTAAAGTATGTTCCTTCACAACACTTGTCAAATTCTTTGTTTTCTTATCAATTAGATTCCATGTTACACCAGGCAGTAGTAGGTGCTGTTCGCAAGATCCCCAAAGCCACATGGTACGGTAAAGAAAGGTATCCAACCCAACTTTCCTTCCTACCCAAAGCCACTTGCAAAATGCTTTATGCTTGTTCTTCATATCTTGTATGGATTTTTTAAAAACATGGGCATGTTATGGGATGGAGCCCCAGCCAGATGTAATAGTTTTGAATCTGCAGGTTATGGATGTTCCCTATACCTTCTTTGTCTTCTGCTGAGAAAGTTCTTCATGAGACATCTGGTGTTAACATTGAGGTGATAACTTTTGCCCTTTTCCAGTTTTACTTAGGTGTTACATGATGGTTCAGCTTAAATTGGAACATTTTGATGTATACATTGTTACCATTTGTGTTTGAAGTTCACCAAATCTGGATTGTTTTTTCATTTCATTTTTTGATACTTTGTTGCAACTTGTTTCAGGTAGAGAACTTAGATCCCTTAGTTCACCGCGCTATTGCTGCTACCTCTGTTGTTCCAGACCTTCGAGGTAAAGGGTGATTATGCTCATATTAGCGAAGTTCAGTTTGTGCATAATTGATATGTTGGTACGAGTTGTCTTTTTCTTTTCCAGACAGTTTTCTGCTTTTACTTAATTCTCTGGTTGATTGAATAAGATCTGTAACATGTAAATTAGAAGGAAAAAAAAAAGCTAGTTGACAAATATGTTTCCTATATGTTTGAGGGTAAGCTCCTTGTAAGAGTAAATACTGGTCTAAATTGTGGTATTCTATGTCTCGCTTTGTTTTAGAGTGACAGGTTCTATACATCTTTCATTTTTTTTCTTTATAACATTTGCCTCATATTTTTAATTGTTTTTTTTTTTTTGGTCTCTTCCCTGTCCAGACCAATATGATAGGATACCTAGTTGTATTGAATCAAGGCTCTTGCAATTTCAGCGAGAAGGTGTTAGGTATATTGTAAATCTGAAGATTCACCATATGTTTTCTGATAATGTTGTGGATATGTATAATAGTTTTGTTCCCATAAAATATTGTCGTTTTCTTAGTTATCATTTTAAACTTTATCAGTATTGTTTTTTCCAGGTTTATCTTGCAGCATGGGGGGCGTGCTCTCCTTGCAGATGAAATGGGATTGGGAAAGACTTTACAGGCAATAAATTCTTCATGCTTACTCTTTCTGTACCTTCAATGATAAAACAGTCCCATACAACCAATCCTGCATTTGAAAGTTCTTTGCACTTATTACAAGTTTTCCTGGTCGTTTTCCTTTGACAAGCAGCTCTTAATCTTATGGATTTTAACTTTGTAGAACTTTATGTATTTAGAATGCTAAAATAGGATAACATAGGTGGGCGCTTCCTAAGTTCCTATGACTATATGGGTTAGAACCTGTAAATGTCAGACACTTTGGTAATCAGAAGTTTGGAGGACAAATGAAGAATATTTAATCTTGCTATAGGTTCAAGGAAACAGAGAGATATAGAAGAAAAAAGGTGAGTAGAAGCTAGGGGAGAAAGTTTAGATAGAAATATCAGTGGGATCTTTGGAGGGCATCGCAAATTACGTGCTGTCTCATGGTGAGTTGCAGATGCCAGATTTTTGAGTAACTAGAAGAACTTTGGGTTGAATTCATTCATTAAATCCAATTCCAGAATTGTTAGTATAATATGGTGCCAATATGGTGGAGTTCAGTTGTAGGGTGATTTGTTATGCTTCCATAGGATTGGAAATTCTTTGCAAAACCATTCCCAATTTCAGCCTCAGATTGATACCTTATACATTTTGTTTTCAGGCTATTGCTGTTGCATCTTGTGTTCGTGACTCTTGGCCTGTTCTTATAATCACACCATCTTCCTTGCGTTTACAATGGGCCTCTGTAAGTGCGGTATTGAATTCTGTTAGTAAGAAGGTTGATCTTGCCAAATGTAATGTACCCTTTTTCTTTCTTGCAGATGATTCAACAATGGATGAACATCCCTTCATCAGATATACTTGTATGTTGTTTGCTATTCTTGTCTAAATATTCTGGTCACTTTTTGTTTATGCAGCTTGAATATTGAACAGATTTGTCTGTGGTCTTATGCCTTGTTAGTTATTATAAACTTTGTATTTGAATTCTTTTTCCATTAGGTTGTTTTGTCTCAATGCAGTGGTTCAAACAAAAGCGGGTTTACAATTGTATCCTCAAACGCCAAAGGGACCATTCATCTTGATGGCCTATTTAACATCATCTCCTATGATGTAGTCCCTAAAATTCAGAATCTACTGATGGCATCTGAGTTTAAGGTGAGGACTAAAACAATCAGTGTAATGTTCATTTTACTTTCTGTATTCAATAACACAATCTTATATCTTTGATCATCAGCTGTGTCAGAACACAGAGTATGTTGCCCTACACATCCTCCACCTCTGTTTTTTGGATGGTTTTAAAGCATTTAAGTATTATAAATGATGATGCCTATTAGGCCAAAAATGGTTTGGTGTGAAAAGCTCTAAAGCTGGAGAACATGTGAAAGAATGAGTGCACTACTACACTTTGATACGTCTTTCATTTCTTTAGATATTTTTCAAAGAGTTCATAATTATAGATTGATTAGTTTTTAGAGATGTTTGTTATTTACCGTTCAACTCTAGGTTAGCTAAAACACAAGTCTTTGCGGTACACTTGATTACATGGAACCATGTGCTACACTTGTAAAGGTAGGATGTGAATGAAAATCTTAAACTATTTCCTTTTTCTCTCCAATGGTTCTTTGTCCTTCACATTTCTAACAGACCTAATGATAGAAGAGTTTGGCGTTTTCCTTGGATACTTTTTATAAGGAATTTAGATATTTATGTTAGGAATTAGGATCAAGGTATACACTCTAGTTTTCATGTTGGACTTTAACACTTACATAAAATTTTCTTTAGAAACAGTTTGAGCCTCTTTTAAATTGATAAATAGTGTCCTGCTGGTCTTCTCTCTTTTTTTTTTTTTTTTTCTTTCTGTTTCCCGCTTCTTTCAGATGCTGCTTCCTTTGATATGTTCTTAATTTTTTGTTCAGGTTGTGATTGCAGATGAGTCACACTTTTTGAAAAATGCTCAAGCAAAGAGGACAAGTGCCTCCCTTCCTGTCATAAAGGTCTTTCTCTATTGTGAACTGATGACTAGCTTTGCAACTGCTAACCTTTTCTCATTCCATTCTTCTAGAACCTGCCTCTGAGTGACCGTTTGTATATAAGTATTTTGAGGTGTACGTTAGTAAGATATTTTTCTGGTGCCTCCTACCTTGACCAGTAACACTGATGTACCATTGTCATTTCTTCTTAACCATGCACAATTGTCTCAGGTTCACTACTTTTATTATCAATTGCATGGTTAAGAAGAAATGAAGTTGATAATACTGGAAATACTGGAAAAAATTGTTTCCAGTATTATCAATTGTGAGAACCTCATAGGCGGGTTCAGTGATTGAAGTTGATGAAAATACTGGAAACAATTTCAACATTTATCAATTTAAATTTGCATCAAGTCATCAACTAAAGTCTGATTTTTAAGGCCTTTTCTGGTAGATATATAGAAAGGAGTAAAAGCTCAAAAAACTACTTATTGAAAGCATTGACTTTTTTCTCTTTGAATTTATGCCCATTTTGGTCAATAATGCAATAGGGTTATTGAAAGTATTGATCTCAATCTCTCTCTCTCTCTCTCTCGTTTTCAACAATTTCAGAGGGCTCAGTACGCAATATTGCTGAGTGGAACTCCTGCTTTGTCCCGACCGATTGAACTATTTAAGCAGGTATTTCAAAACTCTAGTTAAGAAACTGCATATATGTAAGTATTTTTATCTAGAATGTATTCATTTGTTTATTAATTTCTTCAAATTTAACAGCTTGAAGCCTTGTATCCTGATGTATACAAAAGTGTTCATGAATATGGTAATCGATATTGCAAGGGTGTAAGTCACTATTTCTTTATCCTGAAGATGTTCTGTCAGGTCATAAGAGATTTTATTCCTTACTCGTTTGCAATTTCAGGGAACATTTGGATTGTATCAAGGTGCATGTAACCATGAAGAATTGCATAATTTGATGAAGGCAACAGTGATGATTCGCAGACTAAAAAATGATGTTCTTTCTGAGCTTCCTGTGAAGCGTAGGCAACAGGTCAGTGTCTGTGACTTGTGGGAGGGCCTTAGTAGTCCTGTTACAATTAGTGATCTTTATCTTTCCTTCCCCGCCCTTGCTGATCTCAGGTCTTTTTGGATTTGGCTGAAAAGGACATGAAACAAATCAATGCTTTATTCCGGGAGGTAATCTAACTCTCTTCAATGAAGTTGATAAGTTGAGAATAAGTAGCTATTGTCCTCTTGGAGTTCCAACTAGCTGAAGTTTATTCATGTTCAATTGTGCTGTTATGTTATATGAAGCCTTTTAATTTCCTTTTTCCCCATCTTTTATTAGTTCTATGATTTCTTTGCTGTGGCACCGTGTTTATTCACATTATTTATGTCTTATAAAGTTTAATTGATATAAGGAAAATCATAATAGAGCTTAGCTGCTGTTTATCTCCTTTTTTGTAGTTGGAAGTGGTAAAAGGGAAAATTAAGGCCTGCCAATCCAAAGAAGAGGTTGATTCACTTAAGTTTACTGAGAAGAATCTTATTAATAAGGTATTCATGCATTACGCTCGCAGTACAGGGCAAATGGGGCCAAAATAGTTCCTTTCTTATACCGAAAATGCTGAATGGTCACCCCATTTCTTATTGTAGTTTTTCTTTTACAATTGGATAGCCACTTTGAACCCTTTAACTACCTCATTTGTGCTCCAGGTATATACTGATTCTGCTGAGGCTAAGATCCCAGCTGTTTTGGATTACCTGGGAACTGTTGTTGAGGTACTTCACCCTATGTTATATTCTTCTCTCTTTCTTTAGTTTTATTTCTCTAAGGTGCTTGTGTTTCCTTATCGTTAGTTTAGTCTGCATGTTTTCCTTTTCAGAGTTTTAAACGTTCTATAATGGTTCTTGCAGGCAGGCTGCAAGTTTCTTGTATTTGCACACCATCAGTCCATGATTGATTCGATATATCAGTTTCTTCTGGTAAGGCCACATGAATTTTTCCTCTAGGATTGACCAATTTCTTATAAGAACTTCCAATTTTCCAGAAAAAGAAAGTGGGTTGCATTCGAATTGATGGAAGTATCCCTACTGTGGCGAGGCAAGCTTATGTTACAGAATTTCAAGAAAAAGATTCTATCAAGGCAGCAGTGGTATGGCAGTTTGCTTCATTTATTTACTTTGTTTTACTGTGTAGCCTTACTGAGTTCTGTTGTAGTTCGAAAATTGTTAAAAAACAAAATACTGAAATTTTTGGAGTGCTACAACTCAGGTTGTTCTGTGATTTGCGTCTAATGTTTGTCATTAAATATCATTGTGCAGCTCTCTATCAAAGCTGGAGGCGTTGGGTTAACTTTGACAGCTGCAAGCACTGTTATTTTCGCAGAACTGTCATGGACTCCTGGCGACCTAATTCAAGCTGAAGATCGTGCTCATAGAATTGGCCAGGTAAAGTTCGTGATTCTGAATAACTCTTTGCAATAATTTAAAAATGTTCTCTTCGACAGTTCATGTTTCCAACGCTTATTGGTGTTGGGCTGACCTTAAGCCTATTGTTATTCTTAATTTGTTAATACACAAACAGCAAACGTTGATGCATTTCCTTGATGTGTTTTGTTCATGTTTTTAGGTGTCTTCGGTCAATATATATTACCTTCTAGCAAACGACACAGTTGATGACATTATATGGTAAGATTTTTCGCAATTGTCTACCTTCCAAATAGTTTGATGATTTTTGTATCTCTTAACACTTTATCTTCAGGGATGTTGTTCAGAGCAAGTTGGAAAATCTCGGACAGGTAATTTCGATCACTTCTTGGGGAGCGTCTTAAATATAGTATTCGTTGCACATACATGCACACATTACTGAGCTCTAATTCATCTTCTGTATTCCTTCTTGGGGGCAAAAAGGAAAAGAAACTTTGTTTTTTATTATAGTAAACTGAACTCTGGTTTTTGGACAATCAGATGCTCGATGGCCATGAGAATACCATGGAAGTTGCAGCCAGCCAGCCACGAAGTAGCCCTGCAAAGCAAAAACTTGCATTCAGCCAGCCGGGAAGCAGCCCTTCAAAGCAGAAAACACTCGACTCTTACATGAAGCGTTGTAACAGCAGGGAAGACCCCGAAATCAACCCAAGTTCAAAAACCCAAGGGCACTGAATGAAGACTACCAAATGGTAATTTTGCCAGTTTGAAATGCGTTTAGAGCACAATATTGAAGCTAAACTAGTGATGTGAATGGTGATCTTACCGTGTGAGGTTAATGTAACCGTATAGTTATGTAGATGTTGCCGGAGTTGCATACAAGATTGTTTCGACACGCATGCAATCTATCGAGGTCCATCGGATCGCCCCCCTCAAATACTCTTCTTAAAAATAGGAGCGTTTTTATAGAATACGCCAGTGTACTCTCCATTCATTCGGTGCATGCCATATACTGTAACATACTAGAATTTTCGGAGATCGGGTCCTCTTAAAGTAAAATTCAAGCATGTGCACCCAAGGGAAAGTGCTCGTAAGTCACATCACCCTAGGTAAGGGTGGCTTTTTTCAGGAAAGAAGAAGCATTCAGTGGAAGGTTATTCAGTTTGGCAATGGCTACATCTGAGACGCCTAAAAGGCACCATTGTTCGAAAAAGAACGAGAAGAAACTCATGCCCACATTCTAACTGTATACTGCAAGTATCGTATTAACTACAGGTGGAGACGGTACGCCGTCGAACAAAACAATTTTTGAGTAATTTAAAATTCATTCCTCAAGGCAAATAGGAATGTAAAAGTATTAGCCCAACACTGTGGGGGTAATTAAACAGCATAATTTGAAAAAAAAAAAGGTTGTCTAGTAACTCCTGCCCCAGTAGGTCCACTTCTTCGCTGGTTTTCCAGAGGCAAAACAAAGTGTCCCTGCACAGAAGTTGCATTTTCAAATTCCAAACACTTGAGGCACTACTTTGTAACGAATGCACCTGCCGGCCATAAATTAAACATGCTGTGAAGTTTCATATGCAAATTAAAAATGTACCTTCAGGAAGTTCGGGCTGCTCAAATGGGGTGCACAGCGACTTGGCTGCTCCGATTTCACCCTTTGTTCGTTTTTTCACATCCTCTTCTACTGCCTGGTAAGTATGAAGGAAACGGTGAAAGGAAAGACAATCACAGAAAAACTAAAAGTTTTGTAAAAAAGAAACATAAATAGTACCAAACACAATCACAACATAATTATTTAACATACAACAAAACTTAGTGCTGATCTAAGAACCCAACCAGGCAAGAACTTAATATGAGAGATTGATACCCGTCATGTAATAAAAACACAAAATCGTAAGTGACGGTGATTAAGTGACAGTGATTAAGTGACAGTGATTAAGTGCCTGATGCTAGATCATACTACAAGTGACAGCGATTACAGTACCTGTTCATCACACCAAGGAGCCAAGATCATTTTCTTTTGGTTTAGAGCTTCCATAAATTCTTCCCATGTCTTTGCAACCTTGATAGAAGCATCTCGTTTTTCCTTTGCAACATTGAACAGATTTTCGTGAATTTTCACCAAGATGTCTTGTACTTGCTCAACCAAGTTGCTCACAGGAATGTCCTCTTTTGCTGAATTGTCACGGCGGACAACGCGTACCTAAAACCAAGCAAACATTATTCAATCCTTCAAGAGAATCACCAATGATTTTGACAGGAAAACAGGATTACAAACGACAGTTTTAACACAAGCATCTTAATAATTGCCAATTAATAAAGGTAAGGAACAGGCTAACATTTCATACATTGGCTCCCATTTTAATCCTTGAAGGTAAGGAACAGGCTAACTAATGTTTGCTTGTCCACACACAAGACAGGTCCAGGCCCTAATATTACCAGGAAAAGATGCATCTTTACTTAACATGTCATACTTGAATATACAAGACTTGCCCAAGACCTGATATGCCAAGTATTTTACCCAACCTGCCTTTTAGCAGCTTACATTTCATAATGAGGGCCAGAAATAAAACCATGAGATCTGTGCTAAACAGGTCCCTGGGCCTAATGACAAGCTTACTCAACAGGACAAAAAGACCAGAAGCAAATATGAGCAACTAGATAGAAAATCGAATTAAATGGAAGAACAGCCTCACTTGATTTTTTTCCAGATCCTTTGGTCCGATTTCAATCCTTAGAGGAACACCTTTCATTTCCCAATGTGAATACTTCCAACCAGGAGTTTGGTTGTCACTTATATCTGCCTCAGCACGAATACCAGCTTTAGTCAAGGTATCCACAGTTTTCGAGCAGGCATCATATATCTCTTCCATAGGAGTATTCTTGTAAGGCACTGGAACCACAATAGCCTGAATAGCTGCTACTTTAGGTGGTAATACCAAGCCCTTGTCATCTCCGTGGACCATCACCATCACTCCAATCTAAACAAAATACCAATAATGATAAGAACACTAGTAAAAAACAAAAAAGATTATGTGGATGGCAAAAGCAACAATGGGGTGACATCATAGGAAAAAAAAAATTGGCATTTTGTGGTGGAAGTAGTAAACATTTTGCATTGTCCCTAAGTTAAACCGTATGCACCAGTAAAAACATATTACCCTATGCACTAGAAAGAGAAACACAGCCTAAGGTACTGAACAATATAACATGGACAATGCACCTACCTATATGGAATGTTCAATAGTCTCAGACTTGCTTCAACATAAAAATAAATCGCATAAAATATAGATATTGATATAGTATGACCAAAAACGTTCTTGATGCATGGTATGCATAATTGATTTCAAGAAAAAAGAAAAATCGTTCTTGTATAGAATGGACTTTGAATCAAACTTTAACACAGAAGAGAGAAGAAAGCAAAGCTACCGTTCGAGTGCTATATGCCCAAGAGTTCTGCCAAACCATGCCCTTTTCTCTGTTTTCATTTTCAAAATTAATCTCAAACATTTTGGCAAAATTTTGACCCAAACAATGTGAGGTGGCACCTTGTACACCACGGCCGGTATTTGGAATAAAAGCCTGCATGCATGAATTAATATCCTCAAGCTCACCATAGAAGAGGCATAAGAAGTAAGATCAAATTATGCATATACATATACATAAAGAACATATCAAGTACCTCCACACTAGTAGTATAAAGACCACCAGCAAATTTCTCATTCTCACTCTTTTTTCCCTTCACAACTGGAACTGCCAAATACTCCTCGTATATCCTCCGGTAGAGTTCCAATATCTCAAGGACCTAAAATCAGGATATATAATAAAAAAATAATCTTCCAAGGAAAGGTGAGAATGGTTGAGAATCAAACTCAGCACAGTAAAAATGCAACTCTTATCCTATAAGTGTGATTAGCAACATAATAGGCACAGAAAGGGGAAACAGCAATTTAAGTGACTCCTTACCTCTTCAGCTGCCTCTGCCTTTGTTGCAAAAGCTGTATGGCCTTCTTGCCAAAGAAACTCCCGACTCCTGAGATCATATGACGAAAAACCAAATTGAACAAACTTACAAAAGAGAGAGTTCAAAGAAAATGATCCTCTGACATAGAGGATAATTAAAAACCCTGACTTAATATGCAAGCAAACACTAAGCAAGAACTGAATTTGAAATATATGAGAACAAAACGGAACGAACAAAAAGGTTTTGACTCATCGCACTATTGTCAATACCACAAAAACACTACAGACAGTATTATAAGCACACCAAAACCATGACACATTGTAATACCTGATAAATGGTGTAGGATTGCTGAACTCCCACCGGACAACATTGCACCACTGATTTAGCTTCAATGGCAAATCACGGTGTCCTCTGATCCACTTAGCAAAATAAGGATACATAACAGTCTCACTTGTTGGACGAATTGCTATTGGCACTTCCAAGTCAGACTTTCCAGACTTTGTAACCCACGCAACCTATTTATCAAAATTAAAGCATGAAAAGAGAGGTAGTATTAAACAAATAAGATCTTCTCAAAAAAAATAAATAAATAAACAAACACAAACAGTAACACAGTGGTGGTGATTGGGGAATAACAAGACAGGCTTAAATTTTCGCAAAGTGACAAGCAAATTACAAATTTATCATTATACAACAATCTGATTTAAAAAAAAAAAAAAAAAAACCAAGGCAAACACATAAAAGGGAAGGTTGCATGCTAAACACTAAAATAGGGGACATGCAAAGGAGAGAAACAGGGAAAGAAAACTAGAATAAGAAATTATAATCAACAACCAACTGAGCATGTGTATGTGCTTGTTTACATTTAACACAGTAAACTATGTCACACAAATGACATATCTCACCTCTGGAGCAAAACCCTCTATATGATCCTTCTCTCGTTCCAGAACACCAGGGGAGACAAATAAAGGGAAATAGCAATTCTTTATCTTCATTTTCTTTATTTCTGCATCAAAGAATGCCTGCAAAGTAACAGCGTTTGAAGTGAATAATTGAGATGGAGTTACATAGAAATTTTCTAAAGGACTAGAAATCTACAAACGTAAAAAAACTGGTAGATAAAGTTCATAACTTTGACATTAGGGATGTATATATCACAAGATAGCCACCGATACTTAATCACATAAGTGCAAAATGGGATTATCTAAAGTAAACTCAGACAACAAGGGAAAATGAAATGGTAGCATCAGGTTGAAATTGTCGAAAAGAATTCAGGCAAAATAGTTATCAACTGATGGGGTGAGATGACATCAATTGATACCAATACCATGATACGATATCAAATTTAAATTGAGTCCTTCAGAACTATACAAGGAATGTATTATCAAATGCTGTGACCGGGTGATTGTTACTGGTTCTAAAAGCAAAAAAATCATTTACAAAATGAAATGGATTCAATACGAAAAATGTGCTTACTTGCATAGTCTCCCATATTGCAATCGTCCATGGCCTCAAAATATAACAACCAGAGATATCGTAGTATTCGATCATCTCACTATTAACAACGACCTACACGCAACAAAACATGGGTCAATTCATTACTTACTTAATTGTTGAATAACCCCAGACAAGATTAAGACAGATACCTCAGAATACCACTCTCCGAAATTCTCTTCCTTCTTCTTGGAAAGACCAAGACCGGTTTCTTTCTTCACCTCCTTCTTTTTCCCTCCTAAAAATCAGGAAATATTAATACCAAAGCTAAGCCAACAGAAACACAGAAATCAAAGAACAACCCAATAATTGAGAAGCAGAAAAGCGAAGCTCACCACCCTTGGCATTGGGCTTCTTAGCACCCTGGTCCGCCATGCTTCGATATCTCTAACCTATATCAGACCACACGCACCACATACAAGATTATTACAACAATGGGCAGTGCTAGAAAACCATAAATCTACAAACTTTAACCATTTCACATATCTGGATAGCACAATTAAGCTCAAAGCTCAGTTCTTTTTGCTAAACAATACCACAAAATGTAAAACTAAAGCAGACCCAGAAGAGAACAAAAGCGTACAGGAAAAACCCAGATTCCATTTTTGAACAACTCGAGGATGAAACGAAGAAAAATGCAGAAAAAAAAATAGTAGAAAAACGGAAGGAGAAACAAAATTGACCCCCAAAAGACGAGAGAAAAAAAATCTGGGAAAGCTGAGCTTTTAGTACCCAACTGAATCTGGTTGGTTGCGTTTGCGGCTCGGAGCTTTGCTGCTCTTCTCGCTCCTTCCCCTACTTCCTCTTCTGATAATAAAGAAAGAGAGAAGACAGCAGAATCGAAGAAATTGTGCTATCACTGTACCGTTGCCCTAATTCGCCTCTTAGAAATTCCTTTTGTCTGAGAGATGCTTTTGGGCTTCGGCCCAAACAAGCAATAAGCTTGGCCCCAAAGCTATCATATTGAGTTTAGAAAGATTGGTAAGCGTCAAATTAAATTAAAAATATCATAAATAATTAAATTATAATTAAATTAGGCCTTTAGAATAAGAAAACACGAAATATAATGTGTACCTTGCGAAATCTTCTTTCTAGTTTGATTAGTAATGATGGAGTTACAACTCTTGGATAGGACTTTATATTTAGGCATTAAGGCTTTAGGTCTTTTTTTTTTTTGGTTTAGATTCCTTTTTTTATGGAGAAGCTTGAGACCCAAGAAACTCAATTAACCAAGGTTTAGGTATGTACAAAAAGCATATGCTTAGTTTTATAGTTTAGTCCATGGAAATCATTATCTTATTTTTTGGACAAAGACTAAATATTATTTTCTAGTCTCAAGGACCAAAAGGTTTGAATCTTTTTTTTTTATTTTTTTTTATTTTTAAAGTTGATCTCAATGTTAGGTCCCGAGTTCAAATTCTTGAGTATAAAAAAAGAAAGATATAAGCCGGACAAATGGAGCCAAATTTTCTATAGTCAAAACAACTAATATCCGTGTTAAAGCGAGACCTAATCCCACGTACTTCTTGGTTGGTGTCTAGCAAGTATCATTACTTGTTCAACACTACCAAACGGATAAGGGAATTAGTAAAATACGATCCATCCATTACTTGTTTCCAGAGCAATAGTTGAAAACCACATGGGACTTGTAACCACCGCACACCATTTTGCTCCCCTTGCTTGCTCGAGCTTGGTCTCGTTTGTTATTTTCGTTTTATTCATTCAATATGGTCTCGTTTGTTATTTTCGTTCGATTTATTCAATTTGATGGTAGAATACAGCAAAAAAAGAAAGGTGTGTGATCAACTTGTAAGTAGTGACTGCGGATGCACCATCTATCTATTTACATTTACACTTGTAGAAAGATAAAAAGTTATAAAAAAACCAGTACCTGTGGACATGACAGTAAAAATGCAAACTTACTAGTCATAAGACATAAATTATACACCAAAAACAAACCAATTCTATTGCCAAATCCCTTCTATGCAGATAGTAAATAGCTAAATTTAAGCGGCAGAAACAAGGTCCAGATCCTTGTTTTCCTCCCCAATTAAATTAGCCACAATGAGACTCACATCTTCCAGGCCAACTCCAATGTACAAAGGATTCATCGGACTTCTGACGGAGTCATCCATTCCTTCGGATTGAATCCCGCCAACAGCGGTTGAAACCCTCACATTAGGTCCGTTTTTGCATTTTCCCATACACTTGCACCCTACAACAGCTCCTTCACCGCCCATCTGCCTCTCGAATTCTTCCAACAATGCTCCGCCTCCTGATTTCTTGCACTTGTTTCCCATGCACACCTCAATCTTCTTCGCTGAAACTCCGACAACTGCGCTACTTAAAGACTCATTAATGCCAATACTACCGCTACTGCCACAACTAGTAATAGTTCCATTACAGCATTCTGCTTTCTGATCTATCTGTGAACTTCCAAAATCAATGCCATTTTCCACAGTTGTGTTCCCTTGATGAGTAGCTAGCGAGCTTAGTATGGTCAACAATCCCCCTTCTTGATGAGCAAATGGCTGCAAATTATCTACAATTGGTTGCGTCGGGACTTCACTTTGCAGGCGCTTCATGTCTACCACCTCCCCGCGCTCACTGTCACTTGATTCAGACGATGAAGACGATGTTGATTCAGTGTCAACCATGGTTTTCATCCGCTCGGCTTTAAGCCTTGCCTTCTCTTCTTTCCTCTTCTTCTTCAATTCCTTCTCCTCTGCTCTTAACTGTTCCAATTGTTTTAGCAATAATTCCTCAGCACCTTCCTGCATTTATGGAAATTTACACATTTAATCACTCCAGCTCAATAAATCATTAGTAACAAAACCCGATTTCGCAAAATTTAAAACACGTCTGATTCATTCTTCCCACAAAGATTCAAACTCTTATAGATTTAAATGCGATCAAGGCTATGTTAACTAAATAAAATTTAAAAAACAAAAAACAAAAAACTACCTTTAAAATGTAAAATTGCATAATTCACAGCAGAAAGATTGAATTTTTACCATGAAAATCCGAAGAAAGAAAAAAAACGAAAATCCCAATGCAAATAAAATTACAGAGATAAAATTCAAATGAACAGAAACATACCGAGATCAGCTTCCCCTGAAGTTGAGCGACCAAACCCTCTTGAGAACCCAACAGTCCAAAACCCATCTGAGAATACGCCGCCAAGTCCTTCGACAACCCTTTGAGCAACTTCACCTTCTTCTTGATCTCCTTCTCCTTCTCCTTCATACCACCGCACATGGGACCCGCCTGATAATACTGTAAATGTCCGTCGTCGCTAAACCCGGAATTCAAATGCCGGCGAGGCCTTCTGGTTCTCAGTGAAACTCCAAAATCTCGACGACCCAGAACGCGAAGCTCGCAGTTAAACGACGCTGTACAAGAACGGGAGGTGGTGTCGATTTTAGCGGCGGAAAAGCACTGAACTTGGCGGGAAACGACGCCGGAGACCTCCATGGCTCTTTAAACAAGATGCTGAAAATTTGGAAACCGTTGACCCACAAAACGAACCGTATAACAGAATTAACAGTTGCAGCGTTGCAGGTGAAATCGATTAAGAGATCGTCGTTTTAAATCGTAAAGATCAGAGCTTGCGTCTGCGTAGCTTCCTCGAGAGGGAGGGACGGAAGGACGGAGGAAGAGAGAGACGAGGTGACGTAGAAGGCTTTGGTTTTAACTGTTAGGGCCACGTGGATGTTTTTAATTGGCGGGTGATGACGTGGATTGGCGGGTGCTGGGCATCTGGAAGCTTGTGGCCGTTTTCGGTTGTCCACACGAATAGGTTTAAGTCTTCACCTTTCGATGGATCCGAGGGTGGAGATGAAGCCAACCGGTGCTACATGTGCTGCCAAGTAAGCATTTCTGCCTTTCTCAACTTTTGCGCTATAAAATAGAAAATACCACTTTTTAAAAAACAAATACCTTTTTTAACTCAATTTAATTATACAAGCCCACATTTAATACCGAGTAATATTATGTAAACCCAAATTCTTGGATCAAATTTACAATAAGATGTGTCACCACGTTAATCAAAATATAAATAATAATCTAATCCTCAATAATCATGACATATGATTTATAAAATTTGATCTAAATAGTTAGTTTTCTTAACATTATATAATTTTTCAAGGTGCTAGGAACACGGTCTGGTGTATCAAATGTCAAAATATAAGTAGTTGAAGTATTTCTTTAACTATCCAGCCACTTATATTATAATATTTAGTATAGTAAATATGTTTTTTGTACACTCAAAAATCTCACTAACATTACCTTTTGACATAATAATCCAAAATACTATTATCGTTCTTTCTAGAATTTAGAAGGTTTAGCATGCTTTGACTACTGTGTCAAATTTTGCGCACTATTTTTATTATAGATTTTTCAAAAAGGGATAGCTAAGCACGTTTTTTTTTTTTTCTTTAGATTTTAAAATGATAACAGTATACAATTTTTTATTGTACATATCTTTGACTTTTCACCGTTGAATTGGATATAAAACAACACGTTAATATGAACTAGCCTTTATCCACGTGCTTACACGCGTACAGAGGATATTTTTTAAATCACAGCGTGCAACGTATAACTTACATGTTTTAAATGTATTTATATGAGTAAATTGACAAAATGAAAGTTAAATATTTGAAGTAAATGAGTAATGTTAGATCATGCTAGAAGAAACTCCTCATAAACCAATTAAAGCAGCTGAATTCACATAATAAAATCGGTCTCTATAGAATTTACATTTAGAATAGAAAAAAATAATATTTAATATACTATTGATTGAATTACATTATTGCTAGCCCATTGTGAGGCTAAGTCCACCTCCTCCCCCTTAGTATAGATAATATCGTTTGTTTAAAAAAAAAAAACAAAGTCATTTGATAATTAATTTAATCACATTATTATCCATGTGCGAAAAATCTTTTTTATAACCGGCATTACACGCTTCTTAAGATGTTTTGAACGTGTTTAAAAATAGAGAAAATAATATTTAATAAACAACTAGTTGAATCACATTGTTACTAACACATTGTCAGGCCAAGCCCACCCCTCCCCCTTAGTGTAGATAATATCGTTTGTTAAAATGAGGCACCCATCCTGGGATGATCATACTCCTTTGAATTCATTACCTTTGTCCAATTTGACATTTGTGTTAGACATTATGCATACTTCTCACTTTTCTCTTTAGTCTATGAGTTTTCCAAATGCCTTGTGTTTTACCATAGCAAGATTTTGTGAGTTTTACTACAAATGCATACTTCAAATAAATTTGAGACTCGTGATCATCCATTATGTCGATGACTTCATCAACTATTCTACCTTATTTGCTGAAGATCTGATGCGATGGTTTGTTGAATATTTACACACACAAGGGAAAATGTTGCTGTTAGATCCCACACCGCCCAGGGGAGTGATCCTTATATGTATATTCTCATCCTTACCTAGCATGAGACCTTTTGGGAGCTCACTGGCTTCGGATTCCGTAGGAACTCCGAAGTTAAGCAAGCGAGTAGAGTGCGAGAGCATTCCTATGATGGGTGATCCACTGGGAAGTTCTCGTGTAAGTTCCTAGAAACAAAACCGTGAGGGCGTAGTCAGGGCCCAAAGCGGACAATATCGTGCTACGGTGGTGGAGTAGGCCCGGGATATGGTGAACCCCGAGTCAGGATGTGACAATTTGGTATCAGAGCCTAAACTTGGCCGTGGTGTACCGATGAAGACGTCAGGCTCCTAAAGGGGGTGGATTGTTAGATCCCACATCGCCCATGGAAGTGATCCTTATATGTATATTCTCATCCCTACCTAACACGAGACATTTTGAGAGCTCACTGGTTTCGGGTTCTATGGGAACTTCGAAGTTAAGCGAGTAGTGTGCAAGAGCACTCCCATGATGGGTGACCCACCGGGAAGTTCTCGTGTGAGTTCCCATAAACAAAACTGTGAGTGCGTAGTCAGGGTCCAAAGCGGATAATATTGTGCGACGATGGTGGAGTGGGCCCGGGATGTGGTGGGCCTCGGGTCGGGATATGACAGTTGCTGTCATATTTAGAATAGAAATGTGATTGTGTAAATCCTATTAGATATGAGAATGTATCTTATATTCCTATTAGGAGTAGATTACCTATTAAATATTGTAATCCTAAAGGGAAAGGTTTTTACCTATTCTACTACTATAAATAAAGGCACAATAGGGTGAATCAAACACACCTCATAATAAAATCACTCTCTCATCTCTCTAACCATAGCTGGCCCTCTCTTTCTAAATCCTAGATCGTTCAATCAAATAGGCCTACAACATTGACAACTTATTTAATCATATTATTATCTGCGTGCAAAAGACCTTTCTTATAACTGGTATTACACACCTTTTAAGATGTTTTGAACGTGCTTAAAAATAGAGAAATTGAATCACTTTATTGCTAGTCTATTGTGTGACGACCCATCTCGAATTAATATATATTTTATCCTCGAATGTGTGAAAATGACGATTATACCCTCGAGTCGTAGTGACGTGAATGTATGTATATGGTTTTAAATTAGTTTCCCATTGATGCAATTAAATCATACTTGATGTCATGAGGGTGTTGACCCGATTTAGGGCCGAGTTGGGTTCGTAACGAAAATGTTACGAATAAACGATTGTGTAATTGGGCTAAGAAAATAGACCAATCACCACACCCCCTACTTTCTTGGGTCCAATTAGAATTTTAGGTTTGTTTTGGGGTCAATTGTTAGCCCTAAACATGCAGCCCAATTAGGGCTTAAGATCCTTTTTAACTATGCCTAATCCGGACCACACGCACACACTCACACACACGTACATACCCTCACCCTTTCTCTCGATCTTTCATTCGTCCGTATAGTCCGTACACACACACACCCAACCATCTTCATCTTGCACATGATCGAACTAGTGGAGGTCACTTTCGAGTTCCTTGCAAGGTCAGGAACCTAATCATACCCTTAGTTTTGTGAAAGGACCTCGGAAACCCAGAAACTCGCGAGCTCCAGCGAGGTGCTCTGTTACTCCATCGTGATCATGGACGTTTCAAGGCTTAAGGGAGTCTTAAAACAACTTCACATAGATCATAGAGAAGTTTTGGACGTCAAGATAGGTCAGTTCCTCGAGTTGCAATTTTGACCGGAATATCGAAGGATTTTCCGACTATTTCCCATCTGTTTTAGGACTTCAAAGTGGTAAGAACATGTTCTACTTGTTCAGGGCTTCAAATCCATGTAAAGTTTGTGAAATTTGGTTGAGATTTGAGTGAGATATTTAAATTTGAAAATTTTCTAGTTTCCGACGATGCAGCGGCGATCGGCGCCGAAATCCGATGAACCGCTGGAGAAGGAAGGGGAATTTTCCGTCAACTTTGACAGAATATACTAACGGCTTCAGGTAAAGTTAACGGAATATTCTATTATTTAGCGGAATATTCCCTAACGACGTTAAAAATTCTGTCTGAGTGCCAGGCACGTGCCTGTGCGTGGCAGGCTTGTGAGGGTGCATGGGACATCGGAAAATTGTTCTAAAAATATGGGGACACTCGTGGTGTTGAGTAAACCACGATGGTATATTCAAACACCCCAATTGAGCAACGTATGAGAAGTTATTACACTGTTTTGGTTATGTACTTAAAATTAACGTTAAAATAATGGTGTCACATATAGGTGAGACGTTTTCGGAGGACGAGCGCAGTCAGGTGAGACTCGTGGGTTACAATCCAGCTACATACCAGTGAGTAGGCTTTTGGTTTTCTATATATACGTATATATACTTCATGTTTTCCCATAAATTTGTTTTAAATGGAGTCACGATTTTAAATGACATGTCAATTGCATTATGCTTTAGAGTAGGCATTAGTATAGATATGCATATTGTTGCTTGATGCGGACGCCCAGGTAAGCTTCAGGTAAGTATATATTGTTGATAGTGGATGCATTGTTTGTGGTTATATGTAGATGCATTTAAAGCTCATTATCCTGCACCCCGATGCTAGTGCTCCCGCACGTAGCTAGGGCACAGTCCTTCACGTGATGTTCACCTCCCGCACCGCACACTCACCTTGGATCCAAGTTTGGTGCATAGCCCTGTCGTACAAACCACATTAGGTGGTTCCGACTCATAGGTGACCCGCGATTATTCGTACAGCCTTCACATGATCATAGCACTTGAGCGTACTTATTTGCACCCAGCCTTGTCGTACAGACTATAATAGGTAGTTCTAACTCGTGTGCATGCATATTTGATGAGTTATAGGTTCAGCCGTACAGGTCACGTTAGGTGACTTCAGCTAACATATTATTTTACATTGATTTATTTCATCTAGCTACTTATTTCCATACTGGGACACTTGACATGACATATTTTTGATTTTCACTACTCTCGAGCGTGATTTTTATATACATATGTATTTTATTTTCTGGGAAACTATACGGGTTTTACGGTAAGGGGTTATTACTTTTGGAAAGAGAAATGGTTTTAAAAAGCTTTGTTTTTGCCCACTCACGTTTTCTGTTTTACACCCCTACAGGTTCTAGATAAAAGTGCGTGTTGGTGGGGGTGGCTCACAAGGACTCTATGGCGGTTCTGACAGACATCCATCAATGTAGGGTTTTCTTTCATACCTATATAATTAGTATTTAGCCTGCTGGACTATACCTTGGCACCTACGCTCTGATTATGTGTATCTACACTCTAACACTTCTTCCCACACTTATTTACTTGTCTTGTGTGCATTAGTTAATTGGTTTTTGATTTCTCACATCTTCATATTACTATCACTTCCGTATTGCGCACATGGCTACATCACCATCACGTGACGTCTAACATGCCTCGATTTAGGTCGGGGTATGTCATATTGTGAGGTACTAATTATAAAAAAGAAAAAAAATTGTACCAAAAAGTTAATTTTGAAAAAAAACACTGTTAAAATGACAAAAATGCCCTTGCCTTATTTGATTCATTATTTTGGCAGCCTTTCAAGTTTTTTGTCTTGGGGTCATTTCTGTCCAAATATTTTTGTTAAAGCTTGGTGACACCAAAATCACTATTTACTTTTCCATTGGCTTTATATATAATAGATAGATATATAAAATAAAAACAACAAATATGGTTAAACGAGAGTACTTAAAAAAAAAGAGTCGATTGTCATTCCCTTTTGTAATAGGTATATGCTAAACAACTTTTTTTTGGCTATGTAACATGAACACTTCGTATAACGAGAAGGATTTGGATCCTCGCTGGATCCCCTCCCTGGGGATCCTAGGGATCAATGAACATGGACCATTGATAACAAATCGTGCGGTCCCAATTAAATGCTTTTTATATTTTTAAAAGTAAAGCACCATCGTTTTAAATGAAAAATATAAAAAGGAAAAAATTATGGCCGCACGATTTTTGATTAACGATCCATGTTTGTTGATCTCTAGGATCCCCAGGGAGGGGATCCGGCAAGGATCCAAATCCTAACGAGAATGATACTCGTTGTTTAGGTATGACATAACTTATTTTAAGGTTATTCGTATGCTAGTAAACGTACGCGGTACACTCGTACAGTAGTTAAAGGGTGATAACAAGACAAAATACGTGGGGCAATGCCAATCTGCAACCAACCAACATTCTCATCAGCAACAATGATTCAGCTTCGGCAATGTACGAGTACAACCATGTTTCAAAGTTCAAACACACCTCATACGTGTGCTGCATTTATATATCTCTTCAGATTAAACTCATCACAATCGATTGATGTCTTATTACGAAAAAAAGACAGATTAAATATGTCAAGATTGTTTGATGTTTATACACAAAAAGCAGACTGAAAATATATAATTAGTATACAGCTTTTAAGGTATCTGTTATCACAATCGTCGATAGTAGTAAAAGCTGGTTTTAGGGGCATCCCGAGTCATTCAATGTTCTTGGCGGAGATTTCGTTCACTTGTCAACGCTTCACAAAATTTGATTGTAAACCTTGTCAAGTCGGATTATTCGGTTTCTGTTTGCAGCTGGGAGATGAGGTTCTTGCAAACTTCAAAAGAATCCATGGGGACAGAAGGATAGAATACTTAATCCTTAACTTTCTTAAGAACCTGTAAGTGGCAGCAAGAAATCTTTCGTTGTAGCTTGTTAGGAAGATGCTATGCCTGCCAATAGCTCTCGGGAACCTCCTAAGTGTCCGGGTACTCGCTGCCTTATTTCTTCGAAAGCACATAATGTTTCGGAGTCGAGACCTCCAGCAAACTGCAGACATTCATACATGGAAACATGATGAGAAAAAGAGACATCTCAGAAAAGATCAAGAACAAAGTTGACATGATCAGCTTCTCTTAAGACCTCGGGCCTTGAACAGAAAACCAAAAAACATAAATGAAGTGGTTATAAAAGGGGCCCCAAGACATAGCATTAGCTAACTAGTCAAACAGGAACACCATTGGGCGGGAACCAAACAATTTCATCCAAAGTTTCAAACCACCTAGAGAAATGCCACACGTGATGATAATAGTCCCCGAAATGCATCATATGTTAATAAATAGAGATCTTTATCAAAATACAGGAATTTTGGGATTTCATCATACTCGAGGTACTATTTCTCATGATAAAGGGGTTGAAAGTATTGAGCTATACATCTACTACTCCCAAATTGAAACAGATGCACATTCAATGCAATCCGACCTGTTTACCGTTACTTTTGATCCAGTGAATACATTAGGTTCCTTGTTAGGTGATTATATAGTAGCTCCTGTCCATATGGGGTCCAAATTTCCCACACAGTATCTACTTACAACATAGAAACTGCTCAAGAATTACCTGGTGAGCCCTATATGCGAAATGCATGCCCTGAAGCAGAAGAGATTCTTGACTTGATTGTCTATCTGAATTTCGAATGGATTCAAGCTCCAACGTCACTCTCTTCATGTAAATATTAGCCAGATTCATGGAAGCCCGCTTTATCTGCACAATTTGGGATGACATCAATTCACCTCAAATACAACGTAAATAAAAGCATATTCCGTAATCAATGACTAAGAACAGCATAGTTAGTCACTAGGAACAGCAGAGATATATGCTGATATGGCTCTGCAGTAAATTTGATTTATCGAAAAAACAAAGACACTTAAAAGGTTTATGCTATGCTGATATTTCTACTTCTCAAATTAAACTACAGGATTTCTTTATAACCCCAATGATATGATAAAATGCACAAACAAGGAGCATACCTTACTGACAATCCCAGAATCGAGCATCCAATCAGTTGGGATTTTCAATTCCTGATAAGAACGCATAACAGAACTTCTTAACTTAATTAACCTTTGTATGCTTCGCTCCGACCTTAGACAATGAGATGAGAGAGAGAGAGAGAGAGAGTAATGTTAACATTCTGCGCCTACAAAGCGGTTTGCTTTTAATAAACACATTACATAGTTCTTACTTGTCCAATAAGGCAGCCATCTTCTTCAAGGCAGCTGCACATGGAATGTCAGTGTCATCCTTATAACAATAGATCTCACTTTCCAGCAGTTTAAGTTCACGATATTCAATTGCAGCTTCTCGCATGGCATCAGCTTTCCTCTCAGGCCATTTGAAATGCTTTAAGACAGCCCGTTCATCAGCCTGTATAGAAGGCACGAGAATGTTAGGTTTATCCACCCATTTATGTATCTTAATCACTGAACAAATTAAGCATCCGCCGAAACAAGTAAACAACCTAGTAGGGGTACGCAGTTTCAAAATCTTCCGAAGTCAAGGTGATGCAAGATTATCGCATGTTAACCCCTCTTAAAAAGAAAAAATAATGCCAGATGAGCTGAATCACGATAAAAGCCTACCAGTCTCCCATCTTAAACATAAGTTGCAACTGATTCGAGAAGTTTTCAACTGATTCGAGAAGTTTTCAACTTCTGCTCATGGATGGTGCGGTAAATAAGGTTTTTGTCGGCATTAGAACTTACCAAAGATGAGAGTTCAACATCAAGCCAATCGACAAATTTTAGGACATCTTCTACATCCGTATATACTGCAGCCAGCACTTTCTGGATAAGGTCATTGATGAACTCTCCTTTTGTTTGAACATCTGCTTTTATCTGGAAAAAGAAATAATTTGTCATTGGATAACGATTCAAACTTTGAGCCGAGGAACAAAATAAGAAATTAGACATCAAAATCTTACAGCTAAGAGATGTGCTGAACGGTTTTGAATTTCTCCGACAATGCTATTATGTGCACTAGTAGCCACCGGTTTATGATGGTTTCGAGACTCCAGTGAATCCCTCTTCACCTCTTGCTTCCTCAATGAGTGAAATAATTCTACAAGTGCTGGAGCCTTCTGAGTGGTACTGGCAGTTGTTTTCACTGAGGACTGGGGCGGGGGTGGGGGCGGGGGTGGGTGTGGGGACCGAAGTGATGGTGGTAGCGGAGGTGGTGGTGGTGGCCCGGATTGGATGGCGGAGACTCTAAGAACTGCCCATTTTGGTGGTGGAGTAGGTGGTGCTTTAATAGGAGGACTTGTTTCATTGACTGCCTCTTTCTTGACTACTGACCGTTTTAATTTGTTGGCAATCAGTTTCTGGAGGTCTTTGAATTTTGGGCTCTGGTGCTCTCCATTTTTCTCCCTCTACAAACAAGAAGACGAAATTTAAATTACAGATACTAAGGACACAATTTCCAACAACGAAATCGAATTTTTTGTCAAATAACACAATCAATATTAGTTTTAAAAGAAAAAAAAAATCCACATTCAAATATTAACATGATGGAAGAACACAATCAAGACTTTTTTCATGGAAAATAATTACAGACGTATGAGCAGATGTGAATCTACTACATTGGCCAGAGCAGAAGCACTCTCTGTGCACCGAGAGTTGACCATTCAACTCCGGTAATTTATAATAGTTTAGATTCATGAAAGTTAGAGGCTTTACCTGTTCAGGAGTGGCAAAAGCTGCAATTTTTGCTTCAGCGGCGGCGAGATTCCGAGAGAGGTTTTTGTTCTGCGACTGCAGCTCCGCGTTAAAACCCTGAGTCTTATCCAGCTCCGCCTTCAGCGCCGCCACCTCAGCCCGCAAACGGGCGATCAAACTCTCACTCATCTCAAGCTTTTCCTGCAATTCTCTGTTTTTCCCATGTGGGTCGTCTTCATTCGAATCATTTCTCTTGGAATTGGGTTCCACCGCCCTCAGCCGCCGCGGCCTCGAGGACTGCTCGGCGGCCTGGCGGTTTCCAATCCGACCCACAACCTTATTCTCCTCAAGTTCCTTGCTTTTCTGAGATGCCAACACAAACTCCCCAGATTCCGGCTTGCTGGTGAGCAGGAGAGCCTTCATGGTACTCCTCAAACTCTCTGAATTCACATCTGGGGACACCGACATTGCTCTTGCCGGTCTTGCAGCAGTCGGCGACTCCTTTGCTCTGGAAGCAGCCGAAGCTCTGAGATAAGACGGCGTCGTCTGGTGAGACATGTTTCAAGCAACCTGCGACTGCAACAAGTTGGAATTTTTTGTACTGCAATGTTGGTGCATGGATACTTATGGGGCAGTTTGACTTTTTAACTACTAAAAACCCATCCTTTTCTTTTCCTCAATGGCACTCGTAATCAAATTATGAATCGAAGGTACGCATGGCTGAATCTCAATTGATCAGCGGCACATGGAAACCACATTTTCTTGGCTACCACTCAAATTCTGAGTCTCAAGCAAATCTGCAGGCAACCTTCGAGTTTGAGTGGAGGGTATGGAGAATTCTGAGATGCTGAGAACTCAAACATTCCATTTGTGCTTGCTTTGGTGGTACTGTGTTTTCTCAGTTTCTGTGCATATAAATAAATGTTCAGTTAGAATCGTCATATTTTAATTCTTGGTCATAAAATTATCTAAATTCTAGACTCCTCACCTAACACATTTATTCACGAATTAAATAAAATTTTAGACTCTTGAATTTGTGAGGAAGAAACGTAGTTTTGGGTATTAGGAGGGATTTAATTATTCATAAAATTAATTTGATAGGAATATAGTCATTTCCACCACCCTATAAATACTCTCTTTTAAATTTTTAATAGCTACAAGTTAGTGATATTTTCCTTTTATCAATTAATGCATGCAGATTTTTGTCCGTTGTACGTAGTATAACTCTTGTTTTTATCAATTCAGTGTCTTATTTTTTTTTCTTAATTTATATTAACGTTAAAATTACTAAATCGTTTAACAGAGAATTACAGAAAGAGAAAATTAATATTAAACTTTTCGCTTATACTAAACAATATCAATAAAAACTATAAATTCTCACCGAAAAATGCTACAAACTCAAGTAAGGGTAAAGGGAATGCAACTTATTTCCTCTCAAGTACAACAGAAGATTCGGCCAAAGAAAAGAAACTTTGAAAGTGCCCCGGCCTCTTCTTTTTTTTTTTTTTTTTTTTTTTTGTTGCAATTTTCTCTGCATTTAATTTCTATATGCAGAAACGTGAATTAGCATCTTATAATATTTCCATCGTTACCTTTGGAAATCATGATGTGCCCATCATGGTGCAGGTCGTCGTGAGAAAATGATTGGATTGATGAGGATCAGTGGAGGATAATAGTAACGTAGAGGAATCTAACGGTGAATTTTTTATGCTTAAGGACCAATCATAGTGCACTACAAAATGGAAGATTTTGATTCATCATTCGAGTTATCTTCTAAGCTCAAACTGCTCCCCTCTAGATATTGTTTGTTGGTTGCAAAGTCACAATTATGGGCCATATATTGGATTGTCTTCACACACAAATTAATCCCATTGGATTAAGAAAGTTATAATATTAGGGTTTGGTGCATGTTTGCCTTTCTAAATTTGATTTTAGAGCTATTTAATATTATGATTTATTGACATTTCTATTCACCTTGTAAGTAGAAGGTTTTAAGTTTGTTTCCCGTTGATCACGAGTTTCAATACCAATTTATTATGACTAACCTAGTGTGTAGCTTATAAAAAATCTTCCCCCATGATATAAACACATAGTTGCAAATTGTGGACGGACATTTTTTTTTTGGCTAAAGTGACTTACTGGAAACACAACAGAAATCTTTTATGCAAAATGTCAAACTGTGAATTGTCTGCAAATTACACACTATTTTTCTTTACGTTGGCCTTCATGCATATAGCTTTTCAAATGAGTTGGGTAAGTCCTCTTTGTAGTAATGGTTAGAGTATACCATTTAAGATGTGTTTGGCCTCTCAAGGGAGTTGAACAGAGACCAGTATTGTCTTTATATAGTCATATTTCCATTTGTTTGTGCAAGAAAAGGAAATGTAGAAGAAAATGTAATTTTTATTGGGGTCCATATTCCTTTTATTCCTCAATGTCCAAATCAATATTGGGGACGGCTTAAATTAGTACATGCTCTGTCTTATCTCCCAAGGAAATCAAAGAATATATTTACTAGATGAAATGTTTGGGGTTCGTTTGAAAATGCTTTTAAAATAGCTGAAAGTGTTTTTCGATGAAAATGTTTTTGATACCAATTCTTAGCAAAAATGCAAGTGAACCTTGACAAAACACTTAAGTGCTTCATGAAAGAAGCACATTCTTGCAGGAAGTACTTTAGAATCCAAAAACATTTTTTTTCTTCTAAAAACACTTATAAGCATTTTAAAAACATTTCCAAACGACACCTTCGACTTTTGGACATAGACTAGCTAAAACCTGCAGTACTATCGAGGATAAAAAGATGAGAAAAAATAGTTCACAAAAACGAAAGATAAGAAAAGATGAGTGGGATTTAGATTATTTGTGGCTGGGATTTGAGTGGAAACGAAACTTAAAATTGTAAATTAGATATTGTAGTATTGGCAAAACTACACGAGCATTATGATTTGATCAAAGGATTATTTATCAAATAAGTTTGAGGCACCAATTATAAGTTACTTGCATCGAATCTTGATTTTTTATTATAATGTTGAGCGTAAAATGGGAGTCACCACTACTTTCAGCACTCTTTATCATTATTCATACTTTAGCATAGGAAGAAAAGTGCATGTAAATACAACTTGACGAAGTTTTTTAAAACACAATATGGTAGGAGAATGTATAATTTGGAGAGCATTCAACTTCCAAAATTAATCCCTAGGTAATTTCTGAATAATTAAAAACTGGGCTAGGGTAAATATTCCAGACCAAAAATTAAGCTAGGAACATCTAGGATTATTATTAATTATTCTCAAAGCAACATGCAAATCCAAACCCAAAAATTAAGCTAGGAACATCTAAGATTATTGTTAATTATTCTCAAAGCAACATGCAAATCCAAAGAGCATGGTTCCAACTTCCAACTAAATCCCACCATATATAGCTGTAGCCTATAGGCTAAGATGAAGCTATGGACTAATTAGAAAACATATAGTACATGAAAATACACAAAATTAAAGGAAAACTAATTAAAAGGACTTGAAAACTTTGAGTTTTAACGATAAAGACAAAATATATGGTAAAGTGAATGATACTATGATTGATTTTTTAGTGTACAAATTTGGTTTTTCGTTAAAGTGAACAGTACCGGGAGCTTTTCGTTAAAATTTTCCAAAATTAAAGCATAAGCACATGTTGATTGCAGGATTTAA
This sequence comes from Pyrus communis, assembly GCF_041283825.1. Taxonomy (NCBI): domain Eukaryota; kingdom Viridiplantae; phylum Streptophyta; class Magnoliopsida; order Rosales; family Rosaceae; genus Pyrus; species Pyrus communis. Next base: position 22,982,398 of record NC_142577.1, on the reverse strand, counting down.
AAGTCATAAGCACCATACCTTAATTAACCCTCAAATCAAATGCAAATCAAACTTCTACTCTTTCTCTTTGTGCTTTTCCATCATGCATAAACGAAAAGTGGCCTGCATCTGCATGTGAATTATGAAACGATCTGTTTATGCCGGCCCTGTAGCTGAATGAAATGAAAAGCACTTTCAGTTTGGGGCATGCATGATATGTTCATCATATGATTCTTCTGAATCACCAAGAATCACCGCGATTCATGTGTATGCATATATGACAAAAAGTAGTTTCAAGTTCCAATGTGAATCCATGTGATGATAATATGCCTGTAAAAAGGACCGAGGCTCAATGGGCCGGCCCGAGCCCCGATCCATTTTTTGGATTGTGGGATGGCCCCACTTAATCTTAAATTATCTCCGATTTTTGGGATTTTTGGGTTAAAATTTAAAATTTTTAACCCAGAAACAGCTTTTCTGTTTCAGTCCTTTTGGCTTAAATTTTTTAGCCTGAGATTATTAAAGAATAAATTTAAGCTAATTTCTTCTTTTAAAGTAATTTAAAAAAAAAATTATGCACACTATCATAATTTAATTTTATGAACATTTTTACTTAAAAAATATTTAAATTCTAATAAATATTAAAAAATCACTAAATTTGGGTGAATTTTGAGTTAAATAATTTTTTTTAAATTATTTTAGTCGTTGAATTTAAATTTGGGCCATTAGATCTTTTTTTACCGTTAGATTTGATTTTATTCGATCTCAACCGTTGGATTCATTAAGTCCTGGGAGATATGCCCATGTGGGTGGGGTCCCGCTGGTGGTGTCCATACTATTTTCTGGGCTAAATCCTGAGAGGGGGGGGGGGATTTGGCTTTTGTTTGACTTTTAGCTTTTAGCCCACATATTTAGCATGGATTGGATGGGTTGGGTTTGGTCTTAGGTTCGGATTTCATCCCGCCGAATTTAAATAGGTAGGGCCTGGGCCTTGCATTTTAGGCCATATGCCAACCCATGGGATCATTTAGGCCCGACTCTTAGGCCCAGTTCTTCGGCCCGACCTATGACATCCCACATCGCCCAAGGGGTGATCCTTAAAAATGTATATTCCCATCCCTCCCTAGCACGAGGCCTTTTGGGAGCTCACTGGCTTCGAGTTCCATGGGAACTCCGAAGTTAAGCGAGTAGCGTGCGAGAGCATTCCCAGGATGGGTGACCCATCGGGAAGTTCTCGTGTGAGTTCCCAGAAACAAAACCGTGAGGGCGTGGTTGGGGCCCAAAGCGGACAATATCGTGCTACGGTGGTGGAGCGGGCCTAGGAAGTGGTGCCCCCCGGGCCGGGATGTGACAATTTGGTATCAGAGCCTAACCCTGGTCGCGTGTGTGCCGACGAGGACGTCGGGCCCCTAAGGGGGGTGGATTGTGACATCCCACATCGCCCAGGGGGTGATCCTTAAAAATGTATATTCCCATCCCTACCTAGCACGAGGCCTTTTGGGAGCTCACTGGCTTCGGGTTCCATGGGAACTCCGAAGTTAAGCGAGTAGCGCGCGAGAGCATTCCCAGGATGGGTGACCCATCGGGAAGTTCTCGTGTGAGTTCCCAGAAACAAAACCGTGAGGGTGTGGTTGGGGCCCAAAGCGGACAATATCGTGCTACGGTGGTGGAGCGGGCTCGGGAAGTGGTGCCCCCCGGGCCGGGATGTGACACGACCCGATATGGCTTGATGTAATTTAAATACTTTTATTTTTTTAATATTATTAACTTTTTTTTTCAATACTTAAACAATTTAATCGACTATATTAACCAAAAAAATACTTAGTTGAAATGATCATTGACAACTAATAAAAATAAAGTCTTAAGTATAATTCTCAACAACATACTATTTTTTATATTTACACAAAATGATTAAAAGGTAATAAATTGGTCGGGGTGAGCACTCTGCTCATAGCCCCGAATTTTCTTGGCCCGTCGGCTAGGCCAGGGACTTACATATTTGGCTTAGGGTAAGGCCGACCAGGCCCAAGCCCATTTTACAGATCTAGATGCAAATAAGACTGGTTAGTTTTTAAGTTTGCATGTAACAAGGACTACGATGCATGATTAGTAGAATTACGTGACGGTGTACTACGAAACTTAAGAACTTTGAAGTCTTTTGGCCTAATGTGGGAGCATATAGAGACATTATAAGCCTACTACATGAAAACTCTGCTATGATATCATACTAGAAAATATATAATCCAAGTTTAATAATCATAACTTTTTAAATTTTTTTGCACTTAACTTCTAGACAATTCTTATTAGGTGATTTGAGAGAATGTTGAATGAGTCTGACACTTGAAGACTCTGCAAAATGGGTGAAGAAGTCCATTTTTAAGCAGTTACATGATAGAGTTCTATCGTTCAACGTTCCAAACTCGGATTGGAAAAATGGTATGAAAGAGAAAAAAGATTTCTCCACATAATTTATTTTTCTATTTAATTTTTAGACTAAACAAATTAAAGAAATATTAAGAGAGATACAAAATGGGGCATCAAACATACCCAATTAATATGTACAATCAAAGAGAACATATAGGCTTGAAATTTTGTTAATATTATGTATTAGATTGATGTGCATCACACATGCCCAATATGTACAAAATTATAAGAGCCAGCTACCAGTTGCATGCAGCACTAAATACATGGCTGACCCGTGAAACCTTTTGGAATGAAACCATACATGCAACAGTGCATGTGAGAGTGAGTAATTGTGAGCCTGTGAAGAATGGGACTAGTGCTCCTGCATGCGCTGGATTTGAAAGCCACCGAAGAGAAGGCTCAAAGATAAGAGAAAATTAAAATTCCATTGTGCACTGCATGCCCTCCATTTACTACAAAGACGTTATACTTATTTCTCAATTGCCTTAACTAGCTCATGTTTTTGTCTCCAATTGACAGTATTTGGACCACCTTAACATGGCTGATGGCCTAATAATCTTCATTGGGAATCTGGGATATTGACAAATTTTAATTTTGCACAAGGGGTAGCTAACCCTAATAAAGTTATGGCTATCTGAAAGCGTTTTTACTTCTTGTGAAGTGATTTCCAGAGACATGATTTTTCGTTAGGCATATTCTTGTTTATTTTTTAATTGAGTAAAATAAAGAAAAACCAAGAAAGATACAAATAAATTGTAGTGTGCAGAAGAAGAAAAAAAAAGTGCATAAATCATTTCCCTTAACAGTTCTAAGAAGAGTAAATGCTTTTTCATTTTGAGGGGAGTATAAATGACTTTTTCTTGGTTGAATGATTATTAGGGATTAGACATGACCAAACTTTATCCCTTCTGATTCTACTATTATATGAGGAGTGGTGGGAATAAGTTTCGTTCACGAATAATTCTTTTCAACTTTCAAGTTAGACGAAACTCCTTCATTTATTCCTTCAATATAGCCTCAATATAATGAATCATAAACACCTAACCAGCCCAGTACTGCGAAACAGCTAAACACAATGCAAAGTAGTAGTAAAAAGAGGTTTAAAAACAAAGCTTAAAGACGATGCATGAAATCTAGATTACTGCATTCAGACCAGTGTACCTGAAAGCTGTAGATCACCCCATTAGCAAATTTAAGTATGCAATTAGGCATCAATATTTGAAACGAATGATCGATCAACTTTAGCTGATTAACAAGAGGAAATTGAAGAATGAATGATCGATCATAGAGCTGGATTAGAAATAGAACTGGGGAAATGGGATTCCCTTTGAAGGGAATAATACTTGAAAAATATATGCAAAGTTCATAAGATATATAGCTCCTTGACAAAAAAAAAAAAAAATGAAAAAAAGAAAGATATATAGCTGAATAATATTATAAATTGGTTGGTCAGTTGCAATTTCACATCACAGGATGTCTGTTAACTAAGAGGATGAGGGAGTGGGCTAAGCCTTACAATGGACTAGTAATAATGTGGTTCAAATTCGTCTTTGGCGAGAATCAAACTTAAGACATCTCACTTACAAGAGAAAAAGAATACCACTAAACAGTAGTATTAAGTAACTTTTTTTTTGTTTTGAATGTGACATATATATGAGAGATGATATATCGATGCATTATTTCGTTTTAAATTGATTAGGGATTTCTCTAATCCACTTGCTTAATCAAATCAAATCCTTAACTAGTGCTTAATGCTTGCATTTACACTGGGAAGGTTGACTGAAACGTCATTTTCTAATTTACTCCCCAGAAAAATATTTAAGCCTGAAACATATATATATATATATATATATATCAGTTAGTTTCACCAAATTAATGCTTGTAGCTAGAGACATTCGTGCATCTATAAATATTGCATTTCGATGATTTTCTAGAGCATGCTTTATCATAATATCATGCTTATCGCTTGTAGCTTGAGAACCAAGCAAAAACCGACCATTTTTTTGTAAAGAAAGTTTGCTGAATTAGTGGGTATTTATTTTAGTGTGTGGCTCAGATTCATATTCTTTCGATTTAAGTTCAACAAAAGAACGGTACTCATGGGTCCCAAATCATAAAATTTGTAAAAAAGATTAGGGTTTTGTATGTTTATGGGAAGGCCATTTGACCCTAGCATTATTATTAGTTTCATAATATTGCATGGTGGTGTGTAAAGAGCAAGTTATACTCAGTTTTTATCAAATAACAACGATCCTTAAAACGTGTCCAGAAAGTAGTTGAAAGGTGGTGGAAGGAACGTTGTAGTTGTGGGACTTCAAATATATCACATAATAATAAAAGGTCTATTTGATTACCTCATCCTCTCTATTTTTCTCTTACTTGAAACTTTTCCATGTACAGAATGCCTATAAAAACACAGGATTTAGCCCCACTTGTGATGCCTAAAAGCGGAGAGCAATTTATTTGGAATATGGTCATTGTCACACGACGTTTTGATTTAATAATACAACGTTATGGGTTGAGAAATTGTACGTGTTATTATTTAATTGGAACATGCATTATAATAGGAGTGAACTTGATCCATGTAAATGAAGATTTACCTACACCCTGGTAAGCCATTGTGGTTTCCGAATAAATGTTGTAATATTATGTGTTTTACTTTTTTCATAAAGTACTGCATTATTAATCTGAGATGTCATGTTATCAAAGATGTAGGGAAATCTCTCTCCTAAAAGAGAAGCTGAGATCTTTGTTTAGTGGAAATGGCGGTCTGAAATAGGTGGTGGATCAGATCAGAGGTAGGTGGAAGAGTTCTGTGATGGCAATGGAAGTCTCAGTCACAGTCTCAGTCACCAAGTTAATCATGTTTGCATGATGAGTTCATTAATGGAAAAAGAAATTTTAAGAAAGGATTTGATAAGAAATGAAATACTTACTGCTATTGGTTTTGTATGAGCTTGCAAAGCAAGTTGCAAGGCAAGAAACTTGGCTTAACTTTGTTTTCTACGATTGCTGGAGACTTTGAGTAAAGCTTAATCCACTTATGCTGTTTTGTGAATGGAAGAATTGGGTTGTTGATGGGGCACTACAAGAGAAAAAACTCACTTCGGGTGACATGCTGACGGCATATTAAGTCAATCATGCACTGTTTTTATCACTTTATTATATTTAAATTTTTTTATTTTTTTATTTTTTTATGTAATACATGATTGGGTTCAAATACCATCAATATAGCATTCCAGATGTAGGTAAGGTTCTCTCGCACTTCAAATGTCAAGGGCTCTAACCCTTTCAGCCTTTTGAAATGGTAATTCTTGTTGAGCATGAAATCTATGCAAATCAAACAAACTTTATTTACAAAGGGTTGCATTGCTGTACTGCATAAAATTACATTACATACTTTTCTTCCTTGGAGTTTTGTTTTTTTTTTACTGCAGTAGTTCAGAAGAAGAATAGAAAGGCCCTCTATGATGAGGCACTTGCATGCAGTGCAACCAAAGAAGCATAAATGCCATCCTGGATATTGATCAAAGCTTCATGCTTTCCTTTTTCTGCAATCACTCCGTTTTTCACCACCGCAATCAAATCTGCACTCTTAATCGTGGATAACCGATGAGCAACCACCACTGTGGTTCGATCCACCTTAACTCGGTCCAATGCGTCTTGAACAACTCGTTCGGATTCAGCATCAAGAGCACTTGTGGCTTCATCTAGTAGTAATATCTTTGGTGCCTTCATTATCGCTCTTGCAATTGCCACCCTTTGCTTCTGTCCACCAGACAATTGATCCCCCCGCTCTCCTACGATTGTATTGTAACCCTGCATTGTTTTCAAAATTTAACACGTATAATCTTCAACGTTCTTAATATTGTTTGTAAGTTTTTATCAACTAGTCCTCGTCAATGCAACACACTGGTAAGGAAACATGCAAAAATAGAGAACACAGAAACCGAATTGGTAAAATTGAAACGTTTGTGACCAAAATGTGATATCAAGCTTAAGCACGGTGACCAAAATTGTGTGTTTACCCATACTTTTAATCAAAAATAAAACAGGGGAGGCACTATACCGATAATAAGTCGTATATAAACCGTTGTTTGAGTCTACCGTTATTGTCTGTTTAGTAACCCATCAGTTTCTACTAATCAAAAGTTTGTGACCGGTTCTATGTGTGCATATGTAGACAAAGTTGTTAAGTTAGTGCCTACCTGTTGTAAACTACAAATGAACTTGTGAGCATTTGCCAATTCTGCTGCAGCTCTAATTTCAGCCTCTGTTGCAATCCCTTCCTTTCCATATGCAATGTTGGCTCGGATAGTGTCATTAAACAATACAGGCTCTTGGCTCACCAGCCCCATTTGTTGCCTCAACCACTTCAACGGTAGCTTTTGGATTTCGATTCCATCTAGTGTAATGTGACCCAAATCAGGGTCATAAAATCTCTGCAACAATGAGACTACTGTCGATTTTCCACATCCACTTTCTCCTACCAGAGCAACCGTCTGAACAATATAAGATTGTTATAAGTTCCGGTAACTTAAATCCAATTATGAGGTCCAAATCTTATGCATTGAATGAAATTGATTAATACATGGTAGTAAGTTACCTTGCCATGATGGATGGTCAAGCAAAGATCCTTGAAGATTGGCACATCGGGCCTAGTTGGATATTTGAAACTGACATGGCATAATTCAATTTCTCCCTTCAGATTTTCTATAGTTGTTCCAGAGTCGTCACTGGAATCTATTTTTGATTTCCGGTCGAGAATTGCAAATATGGATGCAACAGCGCTCTTTCCTTTACTAATATTGGGGGCCAGGGAATCCGACTGAGAAATTCCAACAGTTGCTATAGTGAGAGCAAAGAAAACCTACAAAGCAGAAGAGCAAAAATTCAATATGTATTGCATGGAATACAAAGATTTCAATCTTAAGTAACAAAAACTTATTTAGCAGAAGCACTCTGTACTATTTTCTACTTAAAACTTGTAGCGCAAGGGAGAAAATATACCCGGAAAACATCAGCAAATGTTGTCTTGCCTTCTGCAACAAGTCGGGATCCAGCATAAAAAATACAGGCAAACACAGAAAATTGCAAAAATAATGATACACCAAATCCTATCCCACTGATTAAGCCTTGTCTTATCCCCGTCTTAATAGGGCCTTCACATTTTCTCTGGTACAATTCAACCACCTTCTCTTCGGCACAAAAGGAAGCAATTGTTCTAATACTTCCTATAGCATCGTTTGCTACTTTACTTGCCTCCTCATACATTCTCTGCAACCATTTAGAATTTTCCGTATTGATAAAACTGGCTTAGTCTTATATTAAATTATGCATGTGAGACTGGATCGTGTTACAAAGTTTGGACTTCGGAGATATTACCTTTGCATTTGCACTGAATCCTTTCATGAACTTGAATTGAAAATAACCATTTACCCCTAAAAGAGGCAACAAAACAATGATTATAAGAGTGAGTTGCCAATTTGCAACAAACGCAATGTGCAAGCCAGCAATTGCAGTTGCTAAATTCTGAACCAGCAAACCAAGAGAATCTCCAACCAACCCTCGCAGGTAAGCCACATCTGCAGAAAGCCTTGCACCAATTGCACCACTTGAGTTCTCAGGATCTTCAAACCAACTTACTTCCATGTAAACCACCTTCTCAAAGCACATTGATCGGACTCGTTTTATTAACCTACTTCCCGCCACAGCGAAAAGGTATTGTCTTGATGGAAATGTTATGCAAGACCCCACACCAAGAACAATGAAGATTAATGCCCAAAACTTGGAATTGTTACGGAGTAGATGAGGTGGCTCAAATAAGGTCTTGATTACATTGCCAAACACTAGCCCAAAAATAGGGAAGACTACCCCATTGGCTATTGCAGCTATAGTAGCTAGTAATAAAACTGGGATCTCTGGCTTGTTCAGGTATGCCAGGCGGCGAAGTGAGACTTCTGGAGGTACTCTTGATGATTCTGAAGCAGGAATATCAGATTCCGCAGGTGCTACTTCAATGACACCTAGTACAGCGGGCACATCATATGAGATTGAGAAGGAATGACGCCTGTTATTTCCTCCTCTAGATGACCCCCGACTTACAGATCGTCTGTGTGAAATTACTTGACTTTGATTCTGGGAATCCACACTACTACGCCTTTCCTGATCATTCACAGCAGTCTTGTCTGACGTATTGTTCACTTCTTGCAACCTTATAAGCTGGCTATATGCTCCTTCAGGGTCCTTAACTAGCTCAGAATGTGGACCTGCTCGGTTCAAAAAATGGGTATGTGGAGTAATTATTGACAAACATTAAACAGTAATAGCTGTCACACAAATGATTGTTGAACTACTGACAGTAAGATTTGGCACTCAAATGGTAGAACAGGACAATATGAATAACGCATTACCTTTTTCAACGATTGTCCCTCTGTGTATAACAGCAATGGTGTCAGCGTTTCTTACTGTGCTCAAACGGTGGGCTACAATGACAGTAGTGCGGTTAATCATAATTCTGTCTAATGCCTCCTGCACAACTCTCTCAGATTCTGCATCAAGAGCGCTTGTGGCTTCATCTAAAAGTAGAATTCTCGGGTCTTTCAGGATTGCTCTAGCTATAGCAACTCTTTGCTTTTGGCCCCCAGAAAGCTGAGTCCCATGCTCACCAACCATTGTGTCTAGTCCCTAAAAGCATGTCACAAAATGACGATAAAGGAAAATAAAAATATGAAAGATCACTGGATGTCTCAACGAGCTTTCATCATTGCGGAAAAACTTCATGGTAAAAATTACGAGAAACTTAGATAAAAGCAACAAATTTAACCTGAGGCAGATTGTCTATGAATTTAGCAGCATTGGCAAGCTCTGCAGCGGCCCTTATTTCTTCGTGAGTTGCACCGTCCTTCCCATAGGTGATGTTATCTTTTATACTACAAGTAAACAAAACGGGTTCCTGGCTGACGAGGCCTATTTTCTGTCGGATCCATTTCAGCTGGAACTCTTTGAGATTAATACCATCAATAAGAACTTCCCCAGCTTGGGGGTCATAAAATCTCTCAATCAAACTGATTACAGTTGATTTACCACTTCCGCTTTCTCCAACCAAAGCAGCAGTTTCACCACTAGGTATTGAGAGAGAAAATCCATGGAATATTTGTTCATCAGGCCTTGCAGGATAACTAAAATGAACATCCCTCAGTTCTATCTCTCCACGTATATCCTGTAACTGCTGCCCATTAGTGTCATAAACATCTATATCTGGCTTTCTGTTAATCGTCTCAAACATCTTATAGGCTGCAGCTTGTCCAGCAGCAAATGCACTCATGCACGGAGATGCATTCCCAAGAGACCTGAAAATACATATACATGATCATATCTTGATACTTAAACATCAAATATCTAATTTTGGAGTGAAGTGGGGAAGGGGAGTAGTCAATAAAAATTTCATTCTTACTGTGCACAGAAAAACAAAGACATGTTACCAAATTTGTTCATCAAATTTTATCGAAGTGCAACTTACAAGGAGCCAGTCAATACCGCGAAAAGTACATTTATTACTTCTCCTCCTGTATATCCTCTTTCAAGAATCATCTTTCCTCCAAACCATATAGCCAAAGCATAACTACACATCATAATAAGCAGAACCGAACCAATTCCACACCCAGACGCCAAACCTTCTAGCACATTAGAGTTGTAAGCATCAATTAAGGAATTGTTGTAATTAGATATAGCTTGTTTTTCTCCTGTGAATGATGCAACCTGCATTGGGTATTCCCATCAGTTTTTGCTCTATCCAAAGACATCATTAATATTTTATGGACAAGTAGGCATACAGTTCTAATTGAAACAATCGTTTGCTCCACCACAGTTGCTGCCACTGAATAAGCAGCTTGTCCACGGGTTGCCAATTTTGATACAAGGATGGCCACGATCGCACCAGCAAGGACAAGAGGGGGAATAGAAGATAGCATGACAAGGGCGAGAAGCCATCCCTTAACAAATGCTATAACAAAGCCTCCAATAAATGTTGCAATTAACTGGATAACGGTTCCTACCTGCAATAAGAAAACGAATTTTAAAATTTTAAAATTGAGAGGATACCAGGGAAAACGGCAAACCTTAAGGGTTTTGTGTGGCGTGTAAATACCTTCTCGCCTGTGGCCTCTTGAATGAGCACAGTATCACCTGACATTCTCTTAACAATTTCCCCAGCGTTCGTTTCTGTATCGAAAAAGCCAACATCTTGCCTCAATATTGTTTTCAGATACAAACTTCGTATTCGTGCAGCTTGTCTTTCTCCAGTAACCATCCAGCAAGATACCTCTGGCACATGGAAAAGGCTGGTTATGTCAGTTTCCGATAAGCCAGGTTATTTATTTAATACCAGCAGGGAGTTCAGTAATACTTACGTAGAAATGCAGCAACACCAGCACCTATACCCAAGTAAACATACTTTAGAGCCACCTGAGGATATCGAGTTGGCCAAATTATTTTCGATTAAACCTAGTCAATAACAATTGCTTATGGCACAATTTACAAATATAAAGAGTTACTCAATGCAGAATTTATTTGGTGGAGGAAGATGAAGAAAGTTGAGGTTCCTGGCTATACGGGGAGTAGCCCATCTTACTTATAAGTCCACGCAAGGTCCCTCTTCCCATCCATGTGGGATTCATTCTCAACAGAAGATTATTCTATTTTAGCAACGAAACTGAAGACGTTGATGTAATTTGTAGTTGCATAATTTTACCTTGGAAACTGCATCCACCACTTCTTTGGTATTCCCAGTTCTTCCAAAAGAATTAATCACCTCTCCGAATATTACGGTCATTAGAGGCGTACAGAGCCCATTTCCAATGGCACTGATTGTACCAACAGACATTAAAATGTAATCCAAGGTATCCGCAAATGAGAAAAGCTTGTAATATGGTACTGTTTTGGTGCCATCCTCCTTGTTCTTGCTCGAATCTTGCTTGCTGTTTTGGGAATCCTGCACTGTCGAGTGTCTTTTTAATGTTGCCGTGATCTGCTTCTTGATTACATCTCCATCCACAGGGTTCTCCTCCGCCATTTGTCACAGTTAACTTGTAAGATGGGATCAGAGAGCTGCAAGAGAAACAACTTATGGTTTTGAATTGGCAACTTTTTTCTGAAAATAAAAATATATAGTTCCTGAGCACTAAATTGACTTGCATTCCAAGGAACATATGCATATGAAACTAACAATAATAATGCAAATAACAAAACATACCACCTCAGCAGACGAGGAAGGTTATATTCACGACAAATATAACAGGTTACAAATTTTTAATAAAAAAATAGAACAGTAGGGACTCTAAACAAATAAACGGTCGCTAATATACCACTCCACGTCAGTCATGCAAAGCAGGGAAGCTATAGTTGTTGTCAGTATTGTAAATCAAAAGAACTAATTACAACCTCAGCAGAGGATACAAATGCTATCTTCCACAAAACACAATTAAAAAAGTAATTAACATTAATATCAAATGAAGCGAGAGAGAGAGAGAAACCAAGTGGGCGGTTAATGGCATAATGCATGGTAAAGGGGAGACATTTGGAGAACTGAAGAGACATCACCACATCATTTTACTTGCAACTTTCAAAGTGTTGTAAAAAAGTATTTTACAAAAGATGGCGGGAAAAAAAAAAAAAAAAAAAAATTCTGGGAAGGTTGGGTTGATTGGTTGCTCCGACCTCTGGTTGAGTTGGGTTTTTTTTATGTCCTTCGTTTTTGGAAGTATTGAAATTTAGTGGGAAGGTTGGGTTGATTTAGATGAAAAGTATAGGGAAAAATTATTGTCATTGATTAATTGAAATTAACTAATACAAGCACTACTATATATAGTGAAAACTAAAACAAAACTCTAATTCTTAACTATCAAGAAACTCTAATATCCTTAGCCTACAAAAAAACCATAAACAATAATAAAATAATAACTAATTTTCTAACCGATTTGACATTTGGGTTGTAGTGGTATTAGGATACTTGGATTCAGATGACGGATGCTCCCGTTTGGCTGCTGGCAACTGGGGACGCAGACGTCCTCCTTTGGTGTCCAGCGGTCCATTTATATGCAAGGAGTCGTCGCAACGACGATTTGGCTTCATTTTACAATATAAACTTTATAATTAGACTAGTACTGTTTATTATCAAGATGATTTTTAGGAAAAAAAAAAAATTCAATTTGAAGGCTGTTATGGCACAAGAGTGATTTAATGAATGGTTATGATTATCGTATGTCAAAAATTCAAAAAAGAAAAATAGACGTTTAATAAAGTTTTTGATATATTGTTAATAGCATTTGTAGCAAAGTGCTTAGCGAGAGAATATACCGTATATAAAATACAGTTTTATGCTTTTTTTTTTTACACAAAAGCTAGCAGTAGTGGATAAAATAGTTAGTTATTAGGAGAAAGAGGAATCGATGAAATCAAACCCACACCATGTTTTATAGACATCATTATTTTATGTTACTACGATAAAACGTCATTTATATGCCCCTCCTAAAAAAGAAAAATCCTTCAACAATTTCATAGATTGATTAGAAAAAGAAAGAAATCAATTAGTTTTGTTCTCTAGCATTCCATTATGAATACTACTTGCATCTCCATGCAAGGTTGGGCATATTTTCTTATTTGCGAATGATGTATTTTGACTGAATAAAGCAAAGATTAGAATTGTACGATGATATCAAAGAGCTGCAAGAGACACAACTTATGGTTTTGAATTAGCAACTTGTTTCTGAAAGTAAAAATATATAGTTCCTGAGCACTAAATTGACTTGCATTCCAAGGAACATATGCATATGAATGAAACGAACAATAATAATGCAAATAACAAAACATACCACCTCAGCAGACAAGGAAAGTTATATTCACGACAAATATAATAGGTTACAAACTTTTAATAAAAAAATAGAATTGAACGGACACTGAACAAATAAAGCGTCGCTAATATACCGCTCCACGTCAGTCATGCAAAGCAGGGAAGCTATAGTTGTTTCAGTCTTGTAAATCAAAAGAACAAATTACAACCTCAGCAGGGGAGAAATTTTTATTTGTGACGGAAACACAAGTGATACATCATGTGTTTTAATAGAAATGGTGGGAAATTTTATTTTTTAAGCTATTAACATTTTAGCACACATATCTCACCATTTGTATAGTGACACATGGTGTACCATCCCGTATACTGATCACACTGAAAAATCTCTCCATTACCACAACATCTTAATTGTAACTTTCAAAGGTCTCGTTTAGCAGCTCAGACTGTACTGACTATTTCAATAAGATATGATAAATAGTCATCGGATAGTACTGACTAAATTAGTCGGACATTTGGTGTTCAGTTGGATTAATCCGTACACCAAATAATACGTCGGAGTATAATAATTTTCTTAAAAAATTCTCAAAATAATTGTTGTTAAAATGAATAAAAAGAGAGAAAACCATAAAATAAAATAAAACTGTAAAAAGGAATTAATCATCATAAAATAAAAATGAAAGAAAAAAGGGGAAAAACCCCAGGTTGAGGTTTATCTCCCAGCTTGCCTCCTTTTCTTCATCTTCCCCACCCTCCCATACGAACCCCCTTCCTAATTTCTTCAATCTCCCAAGACCCACATCGATTCATCACCAAAACAATACTACTAATTAAACTGAAGATGCAAATTGACGAAGAAAAGAAATCAATTCGTGGTACTAGTTCGAGTTAACCGAAGTCGTCGGAGTTAACATCAGCAACTTCTTTCATTGAAGGACGATTGCGCCTCTTTCAAGTACGATTGTGCGAGAAATCCCAGTGCCTCATCGCTGCAATTCTAGCTTGCCAGCTCCCTCCTCAATAACTGAATCAACAATATCCATCAACCTCTCTTCTTTTAGTACCCTCTTCATGTACAACACCAAAATCATATCTTCTTCTCCTCTGTTCAAATCGATATCTTTCTGAGAAGTCAACAACTCCAACAGAATAGTTCCGAAGCTGTAAACGTCGATCTTATCGGTGAGTTGAAAGTTAATGTAGTGTTCAGGATCTAGATAGCCGAAGCCCCCCGCAATCCAACGCCGTTGGCTGCGGGATGATTGAGCTGCTGAGTTTGTTGTTGTTGACGATGAAGATTGGCCTTCTTGATCTGAACTACATCTTCGTCCACATCGTCGCACTTCGATGTCGACGACTGAGACGCGATGGAATAGGAAGCGGCGAACCAGACGGGTAATTGCTTGGAACTGATTGTAGAGGTGTGGCGGCTGGGGAGGAGAACTCGTCGAGGAACTGCTCGACATCCCACTTTGAGAAGTTGTTAAGGGCGGCTTCGTGAAGTTGGAGAGGATGCGGCCCGACTAATTATCCCGAGCTTTTGGGGTGTTTTAATAGTTCTGAGTCAACCGGATAAATTTGAAGGACCGGATAATTAAACGAATGCTTATTTAGTACGAGAGCGCACCAAACAACTGCTTCCGTATCATGAATCATATTCGATCGGTGTGTTATTTGGCGTGCCAAACAAGGCCAAAGTGTTTTACAAAAGATGGAGTAATAAAAAAAAAAAAAAAAAAACTCGGAAGGTTGGGTTGATTGGTTGTAAAGAGTATTGTCTTTGATGACTTATATTTATGCTTACCAATGCTGCAATGGCAGCATGGTTTATATACAGTTTGCATATACACGCATGCAATAAACAACAATAAAGGTGGCAGAAACTAAACAACAATAAAGGCGTCAGAAGCCATGTGATTGTCTGGCTGGGAGTATTCCTTCTGTTGTCCAGGTTGTACAGCAGCTAGTGGGATTATTAGTGGACATCATGGGATTATTAGTGGACAGCATTAGCTTCATCATCCCCCCGCAAGCTCATGAGCGGACGACGAACGAGCTTGGACTTTAAGAAATGAAAACGATCAGCAGATAAGCCCTTGGTGAATATGTCTGCAATCTGAAAAGTAGTAGACACATGATAGACATTTAATGACTTTGCCACTACAAGCTCACGCACAAAATGATAATCCACAACAACATGTTTTGTTCGAGCATGGAACACAGGATTAGATGCCAATGCAATGGAGCTTGTGTTATCACACCAAATTAAAGGAGTCGAAATACGGATGCAAAGCTCCTGCAGCAGTTGTTGGATCCAAACAAGTTCAGTTGCCGTGATGGCCAACTGCCGATATTCGGATTCGGTACTTGAACGAGCAACTGTGTGTTGCTTTTTGGAGCTCCAAGATATTAAATTTGGACCAAAATATATGCAAAAACCACCAGTGGAGCGTCTAGTGTCTGGATCCCCGGCATAGTCCGAGTCTGAAAATCCGACCAAATCAGTACCACCGCGACTAAACTGAAGCCCGTCCTCAGGTGTGCCTTTTAAGTAACGAAGGATGCGTTTTACTGCAATCCAATGAACTGAGGTGGGCTGGTGCATATGCTGACATACCTGATTTACTGCATACGTGATGTCAGGTCTGGTGATGGTTAAGTATTGCAGAGCGCCGACCACACTGCGGTAGCTGGTAGGATTAGGCAAGGGAACACCATCAAGAGAATGAAGTGGGGAGCTAGATTGAGCTGGAGTAGCACAAGGCTTGGCGTCCAACATATCTACACGCTGCAACAAATCGAGAACATATTTTGTCTGCTTTAGATGTAACCCATCAGCTCCACGAGTTGCTTCAAGACCCAAGAAAAAATGGAGGGGTCCCAAATCTTTCATAGAAAAACTCTGACCAAGTGCATGGATAAGGGAGTCAACATGAGAGCATTGATTGCTTGTGATAAGGATGTTGTCAACATAGATTAGAAGAATCAAATATACTCCATGATTATTAAAAATGAAGAGAGAATGATCTGCTTGTGATGCCACAAAACCCAAATCAAGAAGATATTCAGAAAAGCGATGAAACCATGCTCTTGGGGCTTGTTTCAAGCCATATAAGGACTTGCGTAAACGACAAACATGATGAGGATACTTGGGGTCTTCAAAACCACGTGGTTGTTTCATGAAAACTTCTTCAGAGAGATTCCCGTGCAAAAACGCATTTTGGACATCAAGTTGGCGTATAGGCCAACTATAAGAAACTGCAAGGGCAAGAACCAGACGAATGGTGACATGCTTAACCACCGGACTAAACGTCTCCGTGTAATCAACACCCATCGTTTGATGAAATCCATTGGCAACAAGACGAGCTTTATATCGCTCCACTGTACCGGCAGATTTCCGCTTTGTGCGATAGACCCACTTGCAAGGAAGAACATGAGTAGCAGTTGAAGAAGGTACCAACTCCCATGTACCAGCAGCTTTCAAGGCCTTAAACTCCAATGTCATTGCATCACGCCAATGAGATAATTGATTTGCCTCGCGAAACGAGGTTGGTTTAGAATCAGGAGCTTGTAATGATGTCAATAAAGCATATTTGGGGTTTGGTTTTCGAATGCCAGATTTAGACCGAGTGAGCATGGGATAGAGAGCAGAAGCGGAGGAAGGTGGAGGAGCCTCATTAATGGAAATCAAACTGTCAGAGCTATCAGGAGCAGGTTGAGAATGAGGTGGCGAGGAAAGTGAAGGTGTAGACAATGGTGAACTTGAGGAAGGTTGCAAGGGGAAGAGAGGTGCTGCACTAGAAGAGGATGTTAGAGTATGAGGAATAGAAATATGAGATGATGAAGGTACCTGAGGGAGAGGTGGTAAAGGAGAAGGAGTGATAACCACGGGAGAGTAAGCTTCTGACGGCAAGACTGAGGAGAATTGTGTAGGGTTGTCGAATGGAAAAGTTTCCTTATCAAAAACCACATGACGTGACAAATAAACTCGTCCATTTGACATATCATAACAACGATAGCCCTGATGATGAAGTGAGTAACCAATGAAAACACATTTTTTTTAACGAAATTCCAATTTATTTTTATTATAAGGGCGTAAATAGGGAAAGCAAGCACAACCGAAAACACGAAAACATAAATAAGAGGGCTTGCGACTATACAATTTTTCATAAGGCGAAATATAATTCAATTGGCGTGCTGGAAGACGGTTAATTAAATAAACTGAGGTGTTGAAAGCATCCACCCAAAAAGAAGAAGGCATTTTAGCAGTGGCAAGTAAAGTAAGACCCATGTCAACAATATGGCGTTGTTTCCGTTCAGCAGCACCATTTTGTTCAGGAGTATGAGGGCATGTTAACCGGTGCTCAATACCATTATTAATTAAAAATTGTTGAAATTCCTTACTCATAAATTCACCCCCGCCATCAGTTTGGAAAGATTTTATCTTATAAACTGTATGGATAGATAGAAGATTTTCAACAAGCAATTTAAATTTTTGAAAATAAGAAAAAGCTTCATGTTTAAATCTCATATGAAATATCCAAGTATAACGAGAGTAATCATCAAGAAATTGTGGACATCGAAATTTCGGTGAAATGAATGTTGACCAATAATTAAAATTTCAACGCTCACGTGTCACATAAATTTTACATGTAGCGTGTGACTCAACGAAAAATCGAAATAAATTGGAAAAGTCATCAAATAGGACACGTGTCATTACCTGGCAGAAATGATTTATTTCATCTGATTATTTAAATCCAAAAATCAAGTTTTGGAATTCTATAAATAGGAAGCCAAGACATTCATTTTGAAAGAAAGGAAGAAGAGAAAGAAAGAAGGGAATTTACATCACACCAAAACCTTGAAGCCTTGAAACTCTAAAGCTCTCAAGCAAAATCCCGAAGGATCAAGAAAACACTCTTCGTTCTTCGTCAAACCCTCCTTCAAGGTCAAGCCCCAACGGCTTTTGAAGAACTTCCGCCGACTCAAGATCAAGCCCCGACGGCCCCTTGAAGAAAGTGTTCATCATCCGTTCGTCCTAAGATCAAGCCCCAACGGCCCTTTGGATCAACAACCTCAACAAATCCACACATCCAATCAGTCTTCAAGATTAGGCCCAAAAGCCCTTGAAGATCCGCTCGTCCATCAACCCTCAAGATCAAGCCCCGACGGCCTCTGGAAGAAATCCATACACTCAGTCTTCAAGATTAGGCCCAAAAGTCCTTGAAGATCCGCTCATCCATCAACCCTCAAGATCAAGCCCCGACGGCCCCCTTGAAGAAATCCATACACCCAGTCTTCAAGATCAAGCTCAAAAGCCCT
This sequence comes from Pyrus communis, assembly GCF_041283825.1. NCBI lineage: Eukaryota > Viridiplantae > Streptophyta > Magnoliopsida > Rosales > Rosaceae > Pyrus > Pyrus communis. The sequence goes on along the minus strand of NC_142577.1, from coordinate 22,963,827 downwards.
TGAAGATCCGTTCATCAACTGTTCATCCCTAGATCAAGCCCCGACGGCCCTTTGGATCAACAGCTCATCCACAAACCTACACCCTACGAAGATAGAATCAGAGGATCAAATTACAAAGAGATTGTAACCCCAAAATCAATACAAACAAAAAATATATTTTGTACACGTATTCTTGTCTCTTGTTTCAGGAATTTTTCGTGTTTACAAACTTGGCACGCCCAGTGGGACAATCTCTACCTCTCATCTCTGTCTCCGTTCAAGATATTCAAGCACAGTCCATGGCTTCAAACAAAGAACAAGTCATGACTATCGGCACTACCTCCATTGAAAAACAGCTGGTTCAGATGAAGGAAACAATTGCAAGGCTGATAAAGACTGCAGAGGAGAAAAACTTGCAAACCGCCGGACTCATCAACCGTCTGGAGGCACAGCATGGCGTCAAAGTAAAACCAAGCTCTCTTCCAACTAAGAAGACCGAAGAAGGCTTTAACCCAAATGCTTACGAACTCATGTCAAAGGCTAGGCATGACTTTGCTTCCTCTTCAAATCTTGGAAAGAAGGTTTCAAACACCGTCAACGACAAAGATCGCGACCTCACCGAGACTCAAAAGAAGTTGAAGGAGCATGATTATGGAGTTGACAACAACAAAGCTGGACTTGGCTTCACACCAAATGCACCCGCGAAGATTTCAAGCAAAGTGAAGAAAGCTAGCGCTCAACACATCAGCGTGAGCATTGAACAAGACCAAGAAGAGCCTAAACCCTCCCCTCGGACGTCGGTCTTCGATAGGATGAGCCATTCAAGCTCCAGAACTTCAGTGCTTAATCGCATTGGTGGTCAAGATCGAACCTCTGTCTTCAAGAGGCTTAGCGCGCCGACATCCCAAAGCTCTGTTTTTGAAAGGTTGTTAAGGCTTAAGAAACAAAGCAACACAGTTATCTCTCCTCTGCGACGATCAGCTTCAGAAAGATTTGAAGATAATGAGAAGCCTTTTGGAAAGAGGAAGACAACCCCAAAGGGAGAAAAGCTCGATGGGTTAGGAGAAAAAGACGACGCTCGAAGCTTGATTCCTTCAAGGATGGAGCGCCAAGCAATCCTAGAGGTCGACACAAAAGGACCACTGAAGGTAAGGAGGCGCATCATCATCCACACTGGCAAATCTTCATGCCAACAAACCCAAGAGAACGGCACTGAAGAGGAGATCCAAGATGTTTTCTACATCACGGTTCAAGAAGGTAAAGAAGACGAAAGCCCGAGGAAATACTCAGAGTCCCTACTCTCCGACCCTGATCCAAGCGGCAGTACAACCATGCAAGTCATGACCACTGGAGCAACTTCAATCGAGGAGCAGCTAGCTCAGATGAATGAAGCAATCGCAAAGCTCACACGGACTGTGGAAGAGAAGGACTTGCAGATTGCCGCACTTGTCAACCAACTAGATGCGCTGCCCGACGTAAAAGTCGACCCAAATATTGGCCTATTAAAGAAAGAAGACGACGAAGAAGATGAGCCACCAGCGGAGAAAGTTGAAGAGAAGCCGAAGCTAGACCAAGCAACGGCATTCATGGGATCTCTCTCTATCCAGCAGCTACAGGAGATGATCGCAAACACTATCAAGACACAGTACGAAGGAAGCTCGCATGACTCCGTACTGTACTCAAAGCCTTACTCCAAGAAGATTGATGCTTTGAAGATGCCAAGGGGTTATCAGCCCCCAAAATTCATGCAGTTCGATGGAAAAGGCAACCCGAAGCAACATGTCGCCCATTTCGTTGAAACTTGCAACAATGCTGGGACAGAGGGAGACTACCTCGTCAAACAGTTCGTGCGTTCGCTGAAAAGTAACGCTTTTGACTGGTACACTGACCTCGAACCTGAGTCTATCAACAGTTGGGACCAGCTAGAAAGGGAATTCCTTAACCGTTTCTACAGCACTCGTCGTACTGTAAGCATGCTAGAGCTGACCAGTACGAAACAGTGGAGAGATGAACCTGTCATCGACTACATAAATAGATGGCGTTCATTAAGCCTGGATTGCAAAGATCGGCTTTCTGAAACCTCCGCCATCGAGATGTGCGTTCAAGGCATGCAGTGGGGACTACACTACATCCTTCAAGGCATCAAACCACGAACATTTGAGGAGTTAGCCACCCGCGCCCATGATATGGAGTTAAGCATCACCCGTCATGGGAAGAAAGAACAGATCGCCGACTACAAGAATGACAAAGTTTTGGGGCCCAAGGTGGATAAGGCTGCGTGGAAACCCACCAAGGAAGCAATGACGCTCAACACAACTCCAGTCAAAACCCATACACGAGGCAAGGCGATTCAAACCGAAGCTTTTCGTGATCAAGAGATACGTAGACGCACTTTGAAGGAGCTTGAGGAGAAGACTTATCCATTCCCCGACTCTGACGTGGTTGCCATGTTGAAAGACTTGCTTGACAAAAAGGTGATCGACCTACCTGAGTGCAAACGGCCGGAAGATATGAACCGTACTGACAGTCCAAGGTACTGTAAATTCCACCGCTTCATTAGTCATCCGACGGAAAAGTGCTTTGTGCTAAAAGATCTCATCATGAAGTTGGCTCAGAAAGGGATCATCGAGCTAGATCTTAATGATGTGGTGAAGTCAAACTATATCACCGCCACTTCTGGCTCTTTGAACTCAAAATCTTCACCTCAACCGCTGGGGGCATGCTCCAAAACCATGCCAGTCAAGTCAAGTGAAGTTGAAGGATGGACTTATGTCACTCCAAAGAAAATGCACAAGAAACATAGGTCTCCTCCACAAGTTCACCAATCGGAAAGGGGGCAAAGCAGCTACCGTCAACCTTCAAAGCTACATGAAAGTGTTGAGGATGATGAAGTTATGACACAAAGATCGTCCGTTGCCATCACGATGCGCGATTTCTTCCCAAAAGACTTCTTCAATCACTCAGTCAAGACTCCTTGCTATGAAGATTGCAAGGAATGCCTCTCTAAGATCGCTTGACAACAACAATCAAAAGCTCCTCGTTCGCACGAGCCTAAAAGGCGACAATCAAAACCTCCTCGTTCGCACGAGCCTAAAAGGTGACAATCAAACGCTCCTCGTTCGCACGAGCCTAAAAGGCGACAACCAAAGCTCCTTGTTCACACGAGCCTAAAAGGTGACAACAAACGCTCCTTGCCTGCACGAGCTGAAACTGCAAACGGCACCAAACGCTCCTGGCCTGCAAGAGCATAAACTGTGTACGGCAAAATCATCATCAAAACCATCACTCATTTGAACTACGTTATGACTTGATCTCTTCTTTGGAAGAGTACGTAGGCAACTTGAAACTTCAAAACTTCAAGTACAGTCACATCAAAATAAATAAATAAATGTTTCATTAAAGAAAGTCAATTTTATTACAAAAGAAAAGAGAAAAAAAAATATACATATGTTACTATGTATTAGAAAAGAATATATATATTCACATCAAAAAAAAAAAAAAAAAAAAAAAAAGAAAAAAAAAAAGCAAAATGTCGACAAGCCCAAAATGGTGGGCTGAAAGCCGCATGCGATTCCCTCAATGGGCTTTGGGCTTGACTGAGCACTCGTCGGCCTACAAGTCTTTCTGGGCTTCAATCTCCAACCCGGTCCCCGAACTCCTCTCTCTCCAATCCCGATCCGGTTCTGGGGTGATCCGCCTCGACGACCACTCCCATAATTCCCACCGACCTTTTCAGCTGAAAATCTGACAGAGGAAGAGGAAGCCTGTTGGAAGTATGCCCACAAAGCCACTCATTTGATGTAATAGCTTTTTGGAATACTTATTGTGTTAAACTTTTATATGTTTAATAGAGGGCAAAGCTTATTGTTAATCACTATTTATAGTATCTTGTGTTTAAGCAATAAGGGAATCCAAGGAATGTAATTGATCTAAGAGACAAGTGATTTAAGTTAGTTAAATTAACGAGACCTTTCTCTTATGTTCATTCCTAAAACGTTCCTAGCCATAGGATTGCCAATTGGGCATTGACAATCCGCTAAGGTTAGTATGTGTTATGTCGACTCAAGCGTGAGTATGAACTAGTCTCAAGTCATTTGGTGTTGGACACTAAGGCAAACACATAGGTGCTCGAAAGAGTAATCGAGTACACTGAACAACGATCAAACGAGAGTTCAAACATACATGTCATGTGAGAACTCAATAGTTGCAATATGCAAAGTAGTCCTTTGACCTGAGGCATCATTGATGTCTAATGGTTAGGTCCTTGATCTTTGATTATGTCAACGGCATTCCATTGGAGTGTCCACGGCATTGTTGGGGTCAAGCTATCTAGTCATGTAGGCATATGAATGCACAACAAGGGATCTCTAACCTTCCATAGTGGAAGGAGAATACTCTAAGATATGATTCGAGAGTCTTTGGCCAAAGCATATGAATATGACTAAGGAAGGTTGTTCCAAATCTTATTCAATTGAATCATATAGAGAAATATCACATTGGATAGTAGACATGAAACAAACTATCACTTAAACAATGTAATTAAGAGTATTGTATTAGAGAAGGACCGTATTGCATTGTAGTTGTAACTGGATAGGTTCTCCAACCACTTCTACTTAGCTTGGGTAACCATGACATGCTGCTAGGCGTCACCCATGGTTTGTGGAAGCCCTAAAGATTAGCAAACACTAATTTTAAGGGAGAATTGAAATGTGGTTTCAATTCACAATCGATCGTTAAGAGTAACATCGCCCACTACCTCGCTAATTGGAACCTAATGGATCGTACACCGAGTAAGGATATAAGTGAAGAAATTATATGAAATGGATAAGCAATTAAATGGTTTAATTGAAGAATGGTCAAGATTAATTAAATAGTTAATTAATTATACGAAACGTTCGTATTGGGCGTTTAAGTTAGTTTTGGGCTTCGGGGCACAAAAACGTTTTGGTCCACAAGGCCCATTATGTTTAAGTTGTATGACAACTAAAACAAAATGGGCAATTAAGCCCAATAACAACATATGGCCATAAGGGTGAGGGGTAGCAAACTTGTATTAATTACAAGTTTGCCACTCACATGAAATGAAGTGTAAAATCAACATTATAGCTTGGTTTCACATTAAGGGGTTTTCTAATTGAATTTGGGTGAAACATATTCTCTCATTTTTCTACATAGAGGCCGGCCACCTTAGGTGAGGAAGATCTAGCAATCTTTCTTCCCTAAGTCATCCATTTTCATCTTCACACAACATCTTTGGTGTGGAGACTTAGAGACACCAAACTTTTGGTGTTTTGGAGAACAAATCCTCAAATCCTCAAAGAAGAAAAGGAGCACTAAAAGGGAGAAAATCACAAGGAAGATCCAAGGAGCAAGGAGGTGACTTGAAGGCCCTCCACTTGGGTGAATCCCTTGTGTAATCAAGGATGAGCTTCAAGGGTAAAGAATCTCTAAATTCTTATTCTCTTTAATATTGTTAAAGAGTCTTATGGTTCACCATATACTAGGCTTTGAAAGTCATGGGTTTTATGAATTGTTTTTGAATGCATGCCTACTTTAAAGTGTTATTAGTATGCCAATGTATTCAAATGTTCTTACATGTTCTTAGCTAGGACAAAATTTTTCCTTCAAGTGGTATCAAGAGCCTAGGCCTAGTTTATGGTGGATCCTTTTGGGTTTTGTGATTTTTCATATTTTGTGATTTAAGTGTTGTAAATGTTACAAGCTTTGTTCTTGCTTTGAATATAAATTTTACTTGAAAATTTAGCATCTCAAATGTTGTAGATGTATTTCATTAAAGCATGAATAATGGAACTAAAAGTTGGTGCCAAGTGTTTTGGGATTTTCGGCCAAATCCAAAGGGTGATTTTTTGGGTTCATGTTAGGCTTGTTAAAATGGTTTTAAAGTGCTTTTTGGAACCCCTAAGTACCCTAGGATATTAACCCTCTTTTGAGTTGTGAAAATTTGAGTTTTTGGTGAAAGAAAACATCCATGGAGCTATTATGAGTTTTCATGTATGTTCTTCATATTTCTTGAAGTTCTTATCAAGAACAAAAAGTTTTGAAGTTTTGATTCAAAAGTTTTATGTTTTACATAAAGTTTTGATTATTAGTTGATGGGTGATGATTATTGGTGAGAAATGATTAAATGGCTTTAATTATGTCAAAGATTTATTTTTGAATATTGGTTGATGGATGATGATTGTTGGTAAGAAATGATTAAATGGTTTTAATTATATCAAAGATATATTTTCTTTTCAAACCATCCCCACCATCTTTAATCTCACCCACCAAAATCCACTTACAAAATTTTTTTTTTATCAAAAATCTCAATGATGGCCGGCCACCCCTCTAGTGGGGTACTTTTGTGCAATTATATAAAATGTTGATACTTTTGTGTATTTGAATTTTGGCCCAAAAGTTTGTGTTTTGCAAAATGGCCCAAATAAAATGAGAACAAAAATTGTTTTGTCTCTTTAATGAGAATTGGATTTTCATTATATTTAGTTCCATTTAAATCAATTCTATGGATCCAAAAACCAATTGTTTAAAGTTGCTTTCTTAGTTAATTTAGTTAATTAAGAAAAGGGTGATTATGAACCAAAGGCCTCGATAATTGAGCTATGTGATTGGCCGATTTACATTATGAATGCTTGGGTTTTAAGTAATGTAGATTTGAATGTAATTTGATTAATTCAAGTTGTTGTATTGGGCATAAGTCCTTCAATTTGTTGTAAAGGGCATAAGCCCATTATTTGTGTTGTAAAAGGGCATAAGCCCTTCTTATTATTTCATGTATTCCTCTTTGTTTATATGTATGCAAATTGGAATAGTTGGGTCCAACGCCCAATAGGAAATAACGGTTTAATTGGATTAAACGCGTAACTAAAATCAACAACTATCTACCTTAAACCCAAGGTCCAACACAAGGCTCGTGTTGGATCAAATCAAACGGTTCATAATCATCCTAAAACCTAAAACGACTATATAGTCCATATGAGGATGCAATGCGTTCGTTAGTAGTTCCATATAGTCTCGCTTGTTTCAACGAAACAGTGGGAGTATTATATGCTACTAATTCATATTAACTTGGACCAATAGTTGTGATAGGCCCATGTTCTTTTAATATGATTAAAATGTTTTTGATGTAGCCCAACACTACTCCCTCAAATAAAATGGATATTAAGTTGATAAGCGAGAGATGCTTTGAACATCTCTTCGTAGGCCTTCCACCGTGGTGGGCTCCAATCATTTGTGACTCATGCACCGGCTTCACCCTATAATGGGGAAGTTCAAAGTATGTGCTTACATCCAGGAGGAGTCCATAAACATATGATGAGGTGAGTGTAGACAACGAGTATGACCAACATGATATAATTCTGAGGTTATGCTTGAACCTCTACATAAACTAAGCATGGTGGGAATAACTTAACTAAGTGCAATGGTGCCAACATGATATAATTCTGAGGCATTCATTCTCTAGAGGCCAAACAAGATGGGTAATTACAAAAGTTGTAAATGACTAAAGTGTTATTCTCTCATCATTATTTTTGCTAACCAACATGATATAATTCTGAGGTGGGCTTGGTAATGGTGAGTCTCCCATACCCCGCTAAGAGTTCAACATAACTCTCGGATTCTATTGAGGGATATGTAATTTGCCAAAAATAGTGGGTGATACTATTTGATTCAAGACCCAATCAAGTAGTTAATCAACAATCTAATACGATTTCTGTTATGTTATGTAGTTAACGACATGCCTAAAATACTACCCACCATTATACTTGACAAAATGGCCCAAGACTTTTTCCTTGCATATCTCTCGGATGATTTCACTAAGTTTATTGTAAACTATAAAGTGAATAGATTTGATCATACTTTTAACGAGATGATTGACATGTGCTGTAAATTTGAAAAATGTTTCAAAAAGGACAGTGGGAGTGAGAATGCAAAAACAAGGAAAAGGTTACTTAAGAAGAAGGCAAAGAAATCCAAAGGAACATGCTTTCATTGTGGAAAGGATGAACGTTGGAAGAAGAAATACAGGGTGCGCATTGCGAGCCTTATGACACGAACTTTTGAAGAAACTATTTCGGTCATAGAAAGTGCTTTTACAGTGAGCTCCAATTCCTGGATATTTGATTCAGGCGCTAGTCAACATATCTGTAATACGATGCAGGGACTAGTAAGGAGCAAGACACTACGCAATGGGGAGATGGTTGTGCGAGTTGGGAACGGCGCTAAAATCTCTGCAAAAGCAATAGGCACCTACATGCTTAACCTACCCTCTGGGGAAGTCCTGGAACTTAAAAATTGTTTATATTTTCCTTCATGTATAAAGAATTTGATTTCTATCTCTAAGCTTTTACGAGATGGGCACTCAGTATTGTTTGACAAAATGAGTTGCACTTTATACTTGAACGGTCGTATTATCTCTCATGGTAATATGATAGAGGGACTTTTTCACCAAGAGACGAATAGTGGGATGCACTGTATTGAAAGCGGGAATACCTCAAAACCCAAAAGGGCTAGAGAAGAAGTTAACCAGGTTAGACTTTGGCATCTTAAACTTGGACATGTAAACCAGGATAAGATTCGCAAGATGTCGAAAGATGGATATCTTAGCCCATTAGGTAATGACCTCATGGGAACTTGTGAACCTTGTCTATTGGGGAAGATGACCAAATCTCCATTCACTGGGAAAGGAGAGCGTGCCACTGAAATTCTAGGGTTAATCCACACTGACGTATGTGGACCTATGTCTACTACGTCGAGAGGAGACTTCTCCTACTATATCACATTCACCGACGATCACTCTCGGTTTGGCTATTTGTATCTTATGAAGTACAAGTCAGAATCCTTTGAAAGGTTCAAAGAATTCAAGAATGAAGTTGAGAAGCAAACTGGGAAACAGATAAAGACCCTAAGATCGGATCGAGGGGGTGAATATCTGAGTAATGAGTTCCTAGATTATCTCAAAGAGTGTGGAATAGTATCACAGTGGACTCCACCAGGAACTCCTCAACATAACGGAGTTTCTGAGAGGAGAAACCGAACCTTGATGAACATGGTTCGTTCTATGATGAGTTCCGCTGATCTACCAATATCATTCTGGGGATATGCACTACACACAGCAGCTTATTTGCTGAATGCAGTGCCTTCTAAATCTGTTCCACAAACACCATATGAGATATGGTATGGAAAGAAGCCAAGTCTTAAACATCTTAAGATTTGGGGTTGTCCAGCATACGTTAAGAAACAAGATGCTGGAAAGCTTGAAGCGAGATCCGTTAAATGCTATTTTGTGGGGTATCCTAAACAAACCTATGGATACGAATTCTATCACCCTGACGACCAGAAAGTCTTTGTCGCCAGAACTGCTATATTCATGGAGGATGAATTAGTTCTTAAAGGAACTAGCAAGATAGAATTGAAGGAAATTAATGAGATTAATGATGAACCACAAACAAGCACTCGACAAGTTGACAACCCTGTTCCTGAACCCTTAGCTCCACGTAGATCTGAACGGGTTAATAAGCCACCTAGGAGGTATGGCTTAGACAAAGACTTTGGGGAATTGTACCTTCTAGGTGACAATGACACAAAGGAAGACCCTAGAGACTACATTGAGGCAATGTCCGACATTGACTCAAAGAGATGGCAAGAGGCCATGAAATCCGAGATGGATTCCATGTATCAAAATCAAGTCTGGACTCTTGTAGACCCTCCAGAAGGTATAGTACCTGTTGGAAACAAATGGATCTTCAAGAGGAAAATAGGCGTTGATGGGAACGTGGAGACTTATAAGGCTAGACTAGTAGCCAAAGGTTACAGGCAACGAGAAGGGATTGACTATGAAGAAACTTTCTCTCCTGTAGCCATGATTAAGTCCATTCGGATTTTGCTTGCTATAGCTACGTACCATGATTATGAAATCTGGCAAATGGACGTGAAGACAGCCTTTCTGAACGGCTACCTAGAGGAAGAGCTTTATATGGCTCAACCCGAAGGTTTCGTGTCCAAGTCTGAAAAGACTAAGGTATGCAAGCTTCAAAGGTCCATTTATGGACTTAAGCAAGCCTCCAGGAGCTGGAACATTCGTTTTGATACTGAAATCAAATCGTTTGGTTTTACCCAAAACGAAGACGACAATTGTGTTTATCAAAAAGTCGTTGGGGAAGCAGTTGTATTCCTAGTGTTATATGTAGACGACATATTGCTATTCGGGAATGACACTGCAGTACTTTCTTCTGTAAAAGTGTGGTTGTCCAAAACCTTCCACATGAAAGATTTAGGAGATGCATCTTATGTACTTGGGATAAAGCTCTATCGTGATAGATCCAGAAAATTAATTGGATTATCCCAATCTATGTACATTGATAAGGTGCTAAGTAGGTTCCAGATGGAGCAATCTAAGAAAGGTATTCTTCCTGTAGGACATGGAATTCATCTTTCTAAGTCCATGGGACCTAAGACTCCTGAAGAGATACGGCATATGAATATGATTCCTTATGCTTCCGCCATAGGAAGTCTTATGTATGCCATGATATGCACAAGGCCTGATATCGCATATGTTGTGAGCATTACTAGTCGATATCAATCTAACCCAGGATCAGAACACTGGGCAGCTGTCAAGACGGTCCTTAAGTACTTAAGAAGAACTAAGGACATGTTCCTCGTTTATGGAGGAGCGACAGAGTTGCGAGTGGAAGGCTATACAGACGCAGATTTCCAATCTGACGTCGATGATAGAAGTTCCAACTCCGGTTATGTATTCACTCTGAATGGTGGGGCTGTCAGCTGGAAAAGCAAGAAACAAAGTGTAATTGCTGATTCCACGACAGAGGCTGAATATGTCGCTGCAGCTGAAGCCGGCAAAGAAGCGTTCTGGATGAAGAAGTTCATCAATGAACTTGGAGTGGTTCCAACCATTACATCACCAGTAACTTTGTACTGTGATAATAGTGGGGCGATAGCTCAAGCCAAGGAACCCAGGGCACATCAAAAGAACAAGCATTTTGATAGGCGCTTTAATATCATTAGAAGATATGCTGCCGAGGGGAAAGTCAACATCCTCAAAGTTGCTTCAGCCGATAACGTAGCAGATCCACTAACGAAGCCAATGTCTCAAATCCAACTTGACCGTCATATGGAAAAGATGGGTATTAGATACATGGGAAGATGGCTTTGAGTGCAAGTGGGAGATTGTTGGAAGTATGCCCACAAAGCCACTCATTTGATGTAATAGCTTTTTGGAATACTTATTGTGTTAAACTTTTATATGTTTAATAGAGGGCAAAGCTTATTGTTAATCACTATTTATAGTATCTTGTGTTTAAGCAATAAGGGAATCCAAGGAATGTAATTGATCTAAGAGACAAGTGATTTAAGTTAGTTAAATTAACGAGACCTTTCTCTTATGTTCATTCCTAAAACGTTCCTAGCCATAGGATTGCCAATTGGGCATTGACAATCCGCTAAGGTTAGTATGTGTTATGTCGACTCAAGCGTGAGTATGAACTAGTCTCAAGTCATTTGGTGTTGGACACTAAGGCAAACACATAGGTGCTCGAAAGAGTAATCGAGTACACTGAACAACGATCAAACGAGAGTTCAAACATACATGTCATGTGAGAACTCAATAGTTGCAATATGCAAAGTAGTCCTTTGACCTGAGGCATCATTGATGTCTAATGGTTAGGTCCTTGATCTTTGATTATGTCAACGGCATTCCATTGGAGTGTCCACGGCATTGTTGGGGTCAAGCTATCTAGTCATGTAGGCATATGAATGCACAACAAGGGATCTCTAACCTTCCATAGTGGAAGGAGAATACTCTAAGATATGATTCGAGAGTCTTTGGCCAAAGCATATGAATATGACTAAGGAAGGTTGTTCCAAATCTTATTCAATTGAATCATATAGAGAAATATCACATTGGATAGTAGACATGAAACAAACTATCACTTAAACAATGTAATTAAGAGTATTGTATTAGAGAAGGACCGTATTGCATTGTAGTTGTAACTGGATAGGTTCTCCAACCACTTCTACTTAGCTTGGGTAACCATGACATGCTGCTAGGCGTCACCCATGGTTTGTGGAAGCCCTAAAGATTAGCAAACACTAATTTTAAGGGAGAATTGAAATGTGGTTTCAATTCACAATCGATCGTTAAGAGTAACATCGCCCACTACCTCGCTAATTGGAACCTAATGGATCGTACACCGAGTAAGGATATAAGTGAAGAAATTATATGAAATGGATAAGCAATTAAATGGTTTAATTGAAGAATGGTCAAGATTAATTAAATAGTTAATTAATTATACGAAACGTTCGTATTGGGCGTTTAAGTTAGTTTTGGGCTTCGGGGCACAAAAACGTTTTGGTCCACAAGGCCCATTATGTTTAAGTTGTATGACAACTAAAACAAAATGGGCAATTAAGCCCAATAACAACATATGGCCATAAGGGTGAGGGGTAGCAAACTTGTATTAATTACAAGTTTGCCACTCACATGAAATGAAGTGTAAAATCAACATTATAGCTTGGTTTCACATTAAGGGGTTTTCTAATTGAATTTGGGTGAAACATATTCTCTCATTTTTCTACATAGAGGCCGGCCACCTTAGGTGAGGAAGATCTAGCAATCTTTCTTCCCTAAGTCATCCATTTTCATCTTCACACAACATCTTTGGTGTGGAGACTTAGAGACACCAAACTTTTGGTGTTTTGGAGAACAAATCCTCAAATCCTCAAAGAAGAAAAGGAGCACTAAAAGGGAGAAAATCACAAGGAAGATCCAAGGAGCAAGGAGGTGACTTGAAGGCCCTCCACTTGGGTGAATCCCTTGTGTAATCAAGGATGAGCTTTAAGGGTAAAGAATCTCTAAATTCTTATTCTCTTTAATATTGTTAAAGAGTCTTATGGTTCACCATATACTAGGCTTTGAAAGTCATGGGTTTTATGAATTGTTTTTGAATGCATGCCTACTTTAAAGTGTTATTAGTATGCCAATGTATTCAAATGTTCTTACATGTTCTTAGCTAGGACAAAATTTTTCCTTCAAAGCCATGGTCACCCAACAACCCAACTTCTCTATCCGCCATGGACTCCTATGAAGCTACAAGAATTGTGTTCTCGAGGATCCAAAATTTGGACCCAGAAAATGCTTCAAAAATCATGGGTCTGCTTCTGATACAAGACCATGGCGAGAAGGAAATGATAAGGCTAGCTTTTGGACCTGAAGTTGTTCTCCACTCGGTCGTTCTCAAGTCAAGGAAGGAGCTGGGAGTGCCCCTATCATCAAACTCTTCTTTCCCCTCCAACCTCAAATCTCTCATCTCCTTCCCTAAACCAAAAAATCACAGAGTTACTCTCAGATCTCCAAATCTCTCCTCTCCGGTAAAATTACCATCAACCTCATCTGGTACGGTAACTTTCAGCTCTTCCAACAAACCACAAACCCAGCAGCAACCGCTGCCAATTTCATTACCCAAGAAGCAGCAAAGCTTCATCCAAGAGTCGCTGGTCAACCTAGCCAGATCGCGGGGCATCGATCTCGTTCGGATCGACACTGAGCGCTCGCTGGCAGATCAGGGGCCGTTCGACTGCGTGCTGCACAAGCTCTACGGAGACGATTGGAAGCGGGGGCTGGCGGAGTTCAGGGTCAAGAACCCCGACGGGGTTATAATCGACGCGCCAGAGGCAATCGAGCGCCTGCACATTCGGATTTCCATGTTGCAGGTGGTTTCGGAGCTGAGAATCAAGCACGAGAGCGACACGTTTGGGATTCCAAAGCAGATTGTAATATACGACAAGGAAACGCTGTTTGATCGCCAGGCATGGGAGGGTCTAAAGTTTCCGGTAATCGCGAAGCCACTGGTGGCCGACGGCAGCGCCAAGTCGCACAAAATGGCGCTGGTTTTCAACCACGATGGTCTCGACAACCTCAAGCCCCCAATTGTGCTTCAAGAGTTTGTGAACCATGGCGGCGTCATCTTTAAGATGCAGTGGCAGGAGGGTTTCCGAGAAGCAGGGGAATCTGCGTGCTGCTCTGTAAAAAAAAAAAAAAAAAAAAAAAAAAAAAAAAGGACCTGGTACTACCATGGAGTTGGCTGTTGCACTGCTCGAGCAATTGTATGGGAAAGAAAAAGCTGATGAAGTTTCTGGGCCACTGGTGATGCGGTCCAACCATAGGGATGAATATGTCATAACTGAGCTAAACACAGTTGAGTGGACTGCCAGTGATTCCCCTAAGATTCTTGTACCCAAAGCTGTTGCAGCATCAGGTGCAAGAACATTGGTTCACCGTCGTTATGTGTGCACTCGAGTACAAGAACTCCGTGAAAATTGGAATGCCATCCAAAGTGGTTCATTGAGCTTCTCTTCGAGTTCAATTAAATCTGGCTGCATTAGTAGTCAAAAGCCTGAAAATGGTGTGGTACTCCATGAAAGATCAGGCCAGACACAGTCCTCAGCTTCCACAAGTGGTCAACAACCGAGAAATCGAGACAGTTGTGGCTTAAATGATATCGACAAAGCATGGAAAATGATGGAAATTGCAAAGTCAAGAATGCACACTGGTAAAAAGTGCAGCGGCAGTTCCGTCAACACAACAAGTGATTCAAGAAAACGAACTAATGTAAATCCTTGTTTTGGTACATCAAGTCAAGCGAAATCCTCATCCTCCGCAGGGTATTATCGACCAATAAATCAAGTTGGTTGTGGAACACGTGACATTAAGTCGAAACAGCACGTTCATACAAACACTGGCAGCAGCAGTGGCGTTCAGCATCCAAAACTTCTTTTTAGAATGTCAAGTACTTCAAAAGAAGCAACAAATGTAACATCGGGTTTTGATATTTTGAGAAGCCAACAACTTGGAGCCTGCGATCGGAGAAGAAACCATCATCCTCCATGTTTGAACAAGTGGAGGAGAAGAACCCATCGTGCCCAGCGATGGTCCCGAAACCCGCCGATGATGCAAGGACGGTTTCGAACAAAACAACAGCAGTGACGGACGAACAAGCAGCAGCCTTTCCTTCTTTGCATAACGCTGCAGCAACCGCCGACGTCAGGCAGAAGCCCAAACAGAGACAGCAGCTGCGCCATGTCTTTGCCGTCATCAACACCCTGCAACAACAACACGAAGCAGTCCAAAAATGGCAGCACCCACATGTTTTCCTTCAGCCTAAATCTGAAGAAAACCAAAACACACAAGAGCTCCGCTCCCCGCTCCACCGACGAAGTTGCTCAGTCAGCGACGTGAGCTTGGAGGACCCCAACTCAGGGTTTGGGTGGAAACCCTGCTTGTATTTCGCCAGAGGCTACTGCAAGAACGGAGCCAGCTGCAGATTCTTGCACGGCGGCAGGCTCGGAGACGCCGTCGTCGACAGCGGTGGACAGGTGTTTGTTGGGTCGCCGAGCAAGCTTGAGATGACGGAACACGACAAGGCACTTCTTCCTCTCCATCCATGCAGCTCCTCGCCTGCAAGTCCCTCAGCTCGTCACCCTGGCCACCATGATCAAAATCAACGAAGAGCTTCATTGACCGCTGTCAAACGACTAGCCGGTCTTCAAGCTCGACGCTTTGCACTACTTCAAGCTCTGGCTGCTTCTGCACCTCCGCCATGGCTGCTGCCTTTGAATGTGATTAACAAAAACAAAGTTTGTCAACTCACACCCAAAGAACTCACATCTGCTTGCCTCTGCTGCTGCCTTTGAATGAGATTGACAAAACCAAAGTTTGTCAACTCACACCCAAAGACTTTCTCCGAACTCCGTTGCTTCAGCTCTCCAAACTCCATAGCCGCAGCAACAGCATCCACTGACTACTCCAAGCTTCTCTGCAATTTCCTCCCTGCACCATGTGGGGAATATATATATAAAAAAAAAGAAAAAAAATAATAAAAAAAAGGATCTATCTTGGTGGATCAGCACCACCGAAAGCAAAGAAAAAAAATATAATAAAAACAATGATGGTGCTTCTGGAACCATGCGCAAAAAGAAAAAAAAATATATATATATATAATAAAAAGAAAGAAAAAAACCAATGAAGGTGCTTCTGGCACCATCTGAAATATATATATATATATATATATATATATATATATATATATATATAAATGAATGGTGGATCAGCGCCACCGAAAGCAAAGAAAAGAATAAAATAAAAAGGAATGATGATGGACGGTGATGTATATGTTTTATCTGTATTTATCACAATACACTGAATAAAATAAAACATGTCCATTAATCTCCAAGAAATTACAAGTGTGTACAAAAAAAAAAAAAAAAAAAAAAAAAAAAAAAAAAAAAAGATGGAGCTTTCACAAAGGATGTTCACGTGAAGCCCCATTACTTGGCAAAACTCTAGAAGCGGAAGGCATCGGAGCAGAAGGCATCGGAGCGGGAGGCATTGAAGCTAGAGCATTCCAGGCCTCAATACTTGGCCAAACGCTGGAAGACCCAGGAAAAAGGTGCCTCTGGAGGAAAGACGAAAACCTTTGACGATCACTTTGAATCCGACCTTCAGATTCTTGCAGCTCATCAAGCTTCCTCTTCATGCCCGTCGAATAGTTGTTTGCAAGCACGTGCAAACTTCTATTCTCATACTTCAGCTGCTTGATCTCTTGCTTGAGACTTTCCACCTCTGCCATCAACGATTCAACCTGACGGGAGCGAGCAAGTAGGCGTTGGCCCATGTTGGACACAGAGCCTGCACACTGAACGCTGAGAGCGAGGGACTCTTGAACGGCCAACTCATCGGACCGTCCTGACAGCAGCCTACTATCTTTTGGAGTGAGGAGGTTCCTAGCTACTATTGTAGCTGTTGTGGCGTCCTGCATCACGGAGTCTTCACCTGTAAGAGGACCGTTAGAAGATAAAAAAGAAGGGCGCCATACATTACCTTGACCGGGTGCAACCGGATCGCTGCTGAGACTCAAATCTAAGCAAAGGTTCGATGAGTTAGTCATTTTTTTCAAAGGTGTTCAGAGAGAATGGGTGGATGAAGATAATTCTCAAAAGGCCGGAGACGATTTTCAAGAATGGGCAATTTTCAGAGTGTGTATGTTGGAGTGATCGATACCTCTGTAAAAAGCCAAGCGACACGACCACCGATTCAAAAATCCGGATTTTCCTGCGTGAAGTTCGGCGACGCGTTCGTGGCTTTTCAGAAAATGCGTTCAACTTTGTCAAAAGATATCTGACAAAGTCGAGAACACGTGGAGGCCATCATCGCAACTACACGTCTTTAGCCGACAAGCGCAAAGTTCGGCGACGCTTTCTCTGCTTTTCAGAAAACGCGTGCAACTTTGTCAAAAGTGGCACTCGTTCAGAAATCGAAGAGGCGTCGTTCAGAAATCGAAGAGGCGTCGTTCAGATATCGAAGAGACGTTTGTCGACAAGGGTAAAAGAACGGTACCACCACTTGCTATTAAGAAATCCCTATATGTGTCGACCTTCGTCTCTTATGGCAAGGCAGACCTGAAGAAAATGCCCAACTCTTCCTCACCTCTGAGGGCGCACTCCCAGCAAAGCCTCTCGAAATACACAATTCTTCTTCTTCCTTTGAGAAAACCTATTCAACCTTTGAAGATACCAGATGCCTGGAGTACAGATGACCCAGGAGGAAACGATAGATTGAAGCATGTGCTGATTCATTCACCGCTTCTTCAAAAGCAAAGGTATCTCATATCATCAAGGGCGAAAGCAAAGGTATCTCATATCATGCTTTTTCCCTATCTTTTCCTTTGCCCTTGTTCTCACCTGCCAAGACAAGGACAGAGAAAGCAATATGTCGGAACCTCCACTCAAACCAGTTGCCACCAAGAAGTGAAGCACCATTTAAATGCAAAGGTTGCATTCAACTCCTGCATCGGAGGACAAATACTACAAGAGAAGATGCTAAACCTGCATAAGGAAATACCACTTCTGCAAAGGGGAGCAAGTAAGGCAAGTGAAAATGATACATCGAAGCATGTGGAGACAAGCACAACAAATATATGTGTTGATTCATTCGCTGCTTCTTCGAAAGCAAAGGTATCTCATATCATGCTTTTTCCCTGTCTTTTCCTTTGTCCTTGTTCTTACTCGCATGGCAAAGTGAAAGAAGCAATCAGCCGGCACTTGGAGTCAGTCTTCCGATCTGGAACCGACTACCTGGAATCTATTCCTGATTGCTTACCTAGTATTGCTCTCGAGTAGTCATCTTCAACGGTTGATACACTGCCAGAGAAGGGACAAGGAAACTTCAATCTTTCCGATTCGTATTCAATACGAATTGGAAAGATTGAACAAAGAAACAGGTCAGCACCTCCACCTCGTACTTGCCTGCCATATCCTGAAACCGCTCGTAAACCTTCGGGGGGAGACCAAAAGAATCCTGCTGCCCAGTTCAAGAGTAGCACAAAGGAAAATCAACGAGCGGAGGAGACCAGAAGAATCCTCCAGCCCAGTTCAAGATCAAGCCTCAATGGCCCTTGAAGAAATCACAAGTCCGATTCAAAATCAAGTGTTCACCACCCTTGAATCAAATTCAACTCCAGATAAAAGGAGTAAGTTCAGACCTTCGGAGGAGACCAAAAAAATCTTCCAGCCCAGTTCAAGATTAAGCTTGTGGAAAATCAACGATTGGAGGAAACCAGAAAATCTTCCAGTCGAACTCAAGATCAAGCCTCGATGGCCCTTGAAGAAATTTCCAGCTCAATTCAAGATCAAGCCTCGACGGCCCTTGGGTTGACATCTACATTAAGGGACTTCAAAACGCATCTTCTACACGTGACAAGCACATGTCTACGACGCGCCTTGAAGTGGGGGCATTTGTGGACATCGAAATTTCGGTGAAATGAATGTTGACCAATAATTAAAATTTCAACGCTCACGTGTCACATAAATTTTACATGTAGCGTGTGACTCAACGAAAAATCGAAATAAATTGGAAAAGTCATCAAATAGGACACGTGTCATTACCTGGCAGAAATGATTTATTTCATCTGATTATTTAAATCCAAAAATCAAGTTTTGGAATTCTATAAATAGGAAGCCAAGACATTCATTTTGAAAGAAAGGAAGAAGAGAAAGAAAGAAGGGAATTTACATCACACCAAAACCTTGAAGCCTTGAAACTCTAAAGCTCTCAAGCAAAATCCCGAAGGATCAAGAAAACACTCTTCGTTCTTCGTCAAACCCTCCTTCAAGGTCAAGCCCCAACGGCTTTTGAAGAACTTCCGCCGACTCAAGATCAAGCCCCGACGGCCCCTTGAAGAAAGTGTTCATCATCCGTTCGTCCTAAGATCAAGCCCCAACGGCCCTTTGGATCAACAACCTCAACAAATCCACACATCCAATCAGTCTTCAAGATTAGGCCCAAAAGCCCTTGAAGATCCGCTCGTCCATCAACCCTCAAGATCAAGCCCCGACGGCCTCTGGAAGAAATCCATACACTCAGTCTTCAAGATTAGGCCCAAAAGTCCTTGAAGATCCGCTCATCCATCAACCCTCAAGATCAAGCCCCGACGGCCCCCTTGAAGAAATCCATACACCCAGTCTTCAAGATCAAGCTCAAAAGCCCTTGAAGATCCGTTCATCAACTGTTCATCCCTAGATCAAGCCCCGACGGCCCTTTGGATCAACAGCTCATCCACAAACCTACACCCTACGAAGATAGAATCAGAGGATCAAATTACAAAGAGATTGTAACCCCAAAATCAATACAAACAAAAAATATATTTTGTACACGTATTCTTGTCTCTTGTTTCAGGAATTTTTCGTGTTTACAGAAATATTATAAAATACTTGGAACCCTTAACAGAGACAATTGGTAAAGTCCAAACATCACAATGAATCAATTGAAGAGGACAAACTGAAACTGATGGAGACAAAGCAAATGGTAATTTAGTGTTTTTGCCCAATGGGCAAGTAGGGCAAAAACTAGGGAACTTAGAATCCTTAATAGGAATAGAGGACATAATTTTTTTTAAAATTGCAGGAGATGGATGATCGAAACGTTGATGCCACATAAATGAAGAGGTTCGTTGTCCAAATAATGCCACGTTCTTGAAAGGAAACTTCGACAAACCCACACGAAACGGATACAATCCATTCTCACTCTTGCCGTGGAAAAGCGTCTTCCCCGTGGATAGATCCTTCACAAAGAAATCAGTAGGAGTGAAAATGAAGTAGCAATGATTATCATAACAAAAGCGATGAACGCTCAGTAGATTAGCAGAAGCAGAAGGACAATACAACACAGAATTTAAAGGAAATTGAGACACGAAACCGGAACCAATATGCTTTATAGACAAACCTGCACCATTACCAACCGCAACTTGGTCTTGGCCAATATATTCTGTGGAGAGGCTCAAATTAGCTAAATCATTGGTGATGTGTGACGATGCGCCACTGTCGGTATACCATGTAGGGGACCGTGCATTAACCACAGGAGAGGCAGCCATCATAGCATGAGATTGTGGATAGCGGCCTTCGGAAAAAGGAGACTTGAAACAATTTGCGGTAGAATGACGATGATCACCACAATAGTTACAAATATTAGAGGAAGAGGGAGCATCCGCAGCATGGTTGGGAAGATAGGAAGAGCGACGAAGACCAGCATTTGGTGTAGGAAGAAGTCCTCGATTCTGAAACGAGCCACGACCGGATCCACCATGAAACAAACCACTGTTTGAACCACCACAACGGCCAACAAAAGGATTACCAGCACCGCGACCTTGAAAAAAGCCACGACCTTGAAAACCACCACGACGGAATGAGGATGTACGACCATTTCCTCGGTGAAGTGTGGTTCCACGACCAGGATTGGGAGTGGAGCCAGAAGGGGCAAAGAGAGCTGTAGTGGTGTGATCAGGACTGAAAGTAGGGCTATAGTCGTCCATACGGTTTTCAGCGCTCAAGAGCAAAGCAACCATATCGTCAAGACTCATAGGATTTTCTCTTGCTTGAACCGAAGTAACTATACTTTCGAAAGCAGGACCAACACCATTCAAAATCAGCTCCATAAAATCATCGTCATCGACAGGTTTTCTCGCAAGAGCCAATTGATCAGCAAAGTTAGTTAATTTATCAACATAGTCTGTGATGGACATGTTACCTCTTTTAGTGGACTGCATCTGGTGCTTAAGTTGAAGAACACTGGTGCGAGATTGAGAAGCAAAACGTGTTTTCAGAGTATCCCAAGCAGCTCGGGATGTGTCACAGGTTGCGACGATGGAAAGCACATTGGGTGTCAAAGTTGAGTTAATCCAACTCAACAATTGTTGGTCATGTCGCTGCCAAGTTACGTACTCGGAATTGAGAGTAGTAGTATTCTCAAGAAACTTGGTTGGACATGTTTTTGTACCATCAACATAGGCAACAAGATCATTACTTTTAAGTAAGGGATTAAACTGGGCAAGCCACAACATGTAATTGGTTCGATCAAGTTTGATGGAAACCAGATAGGAAATATTAGGAAGGGAGCTGGTAAGAAGAGAAGAAGAAGCAGCCATGGAAGCGGAAGAAAATTTGAGAAGAAGAGAAGGCAGAGAAAAAGAAAGAAAAAAAATACAGTCGCGAGCTTGCTGGGTTAGAAGAAGGAGGAAACAGATGCAGGAGGTTTTGTCATTAGACAAATGGCTCTGATACCATAAAGAATATTGTCTTTGATGACTTATATTTATGCTTACCAATGCTGCAATGGCAGCATGGTTTATATACAGTTTGCATATACACGCATGCAATAAACAACAATAAAGGTGGCAGAAACTAAACAACAATAAAGGCGTCAGAAGCCATGTGATTGTTTGGCTGGGAGTATTCCTTCTGTTGTCCAAGTTGTACAGCAGCTAGTGGGATTATTAGTGGACAGCATGGGATTATTAGTGGACAGCATTAGCTTCATCAGGTTGCTCCGACCTCTGGTTGAGTTGGGTTTTTTTTGTCCTTCGATTTTGGAAGTATTGAAATGTAATGGGAAGGTTGGGTTGTAGTGGGATTAGGAAACTTGCATTCAGATACTCCGTTTGGCTGATAGCAACTGGCGACGCAGATGTCCTCCTTGGGTGTCCAGCGGTCCATTTATATGCAAGGTGTCTTTGGAACGACGATTTGGCATCATTTTACGATTTAAACTTCATAATTAGAACAAGTACTGCTTCAAGATGATTTTTAGGAAATTTTTTTATTCAATTTGAAGGCTGTTATGGCACAAAACTGATTTAATGAACGGTTATGATTATCGTACGTCAAAAATTTTAAAAAGAAAAATAGACGGTTAATAAATTTTTTGATATATTTTTAATAGCATTTGTAGCATAGTGCTTAGAGAGAGAATATACCGTGTAAAAAGTATGGCTTTATGCAATTTTCCATTTTTACAAAAGCTAGCAGTACTGGATAAAATAGTTAGTTATTAAGAGAACGAGGAGTCGGTGGAATCGAACCCATACCATGGCGCATAAACATCATTATTTTCTGTCACTATGCTAAAACGTCATTTATATGCCTTCTGTTATTTAGTTTATATGATGTGTGCATTTACCCTCCTAAAAAAGAAAAATCCTTCAACAATTTGATAGATTGATTAGGAAGAGAAAGAAATCAATTAGTTTTGTTCTCTAGCATTCCATTATGAATGCTACTTGCATCTCTATGCAGGGATGTGTGTATTTTCTTATTTGCGAATGATGTATTTTGACTGAATAAAATCAAAGATCAGAATTGTTCAATTTCTTAATCTTCATTTGAATAACACTTTTACAAAATCATTTCAATTGGAGATCATTTAGTCATTCAAGTGTATAGAACTAATCGACGGTGTAGGTACTAAGTAACATATTCACAATGAATTATCCATTTATTTGATATGTTTTATTCATGATGAATCGTCTATTTATTTGATACGTTTTATTTACGATGAACCGTCCATTTATTTGACACGTTTTATTCACGATGAACCATCAATTTAATTGATACGTGTGGTTGATAAAACGATCTTCAATTTGAATGATTTTTTCTAAGAGTGATCTTCATATGAAGATCAACAAATTGAATTGTTCCAATTGTTAATTTATTTAGTTAAAATACGTTATTCACAAATAAAGAATATATGCATCCTCCACATTGGGGATGCAAGTATTATCCTTTTATTTTTATTTGCTTATGTGCTACGAAATGAGTAAAAGGAATAAGAAAAAAAATCGTAACGAAACAAAAATAATGGCATCAAATACGACTTCTTTTGTGTTGCCATCACAAGTGATTAGTGACTGATCTAGAATTTTTTCCGCAGCTCCTTATTTCCTTGCTTTAACCCTCTTGGAGGACTTCTGTCAGTTTTATATGGAAGAATGGAGACTGTGTATGAAAGAGTAATTTGATTTTCCCATTGAGGGGGTGCTTTAGATCTCTAAAAAAAGTTGAAGTTCTACTGTAAAATCAATTAACGATATGAAAAGTAGTCTAATTTATTTGTAAGTCGTACTTTCTTTGAGGTGGATTCATACTCCCAACAATGTCAAAGATCACAACCCCTTCAATCCTTTAAAATTTACACAAATGAAACTAAAGGAGAAAATCACAAGGAGCTTGTAGTTCAAGCAGAAAGTCATGTATTCGAATTTCTCTGCTTAAATATTGCTTGTATGTATTAAAAAAAGGGAAGTTAAAAGGGAAAATTTATGTGAAGTGTAAACCTATCAAACTATAATGGGCCAAGACCTGCCACATCATCGTTTAACGAAGAATTTAAAGGCTAGACTAATGAAAGTTTGATTTTGGGAGCAAATCGTAACTTTAAGTATGAAAGAGAGACAAAAAAAAAAAAACAAAGGGAAGCAAAGTACAAATTTCACGATACTTGAGGGCAGTAAAGTGAGAATCACCTAAAAAAAGTTTATACATACTTATTTTCCTTGGAATTTCAAAGTTACTGCAGTATAATAATTGAAAAGCAGATCACTAAGATGAGGCACTTGCATGGAATGCAACCAAAGAAGCATAAATGCCATCCTTGACATTGATTAAAGTTTCATGCTTTCCTTTCTCTGCAATGACTCCATTTTTCACCACCGCGATTAAATCTGCACTCCTAATCGTGGATAACCGATGAGCAACCACCACCACGGTTCGATCCACTATGACTCGGTCCAATGCGTCTTGAACAACTCGTTCGGATTCAGCGTCAAGAGCACTTGTGGCTTCATCTAGTAGTAAAATCTTTGGTGCCTTCATTATAGCTCTTGCGATTGCCACCCTTTGCTTCTGTCCGCCGGACAGTTGAACCCCCCGCTCTCCTACTATTGTATTGTAACCCTGCATTGGTTTCCGAAGTTAACATTCTGAATAATTTTGTAAAACTTCATTAACTAGTCATTGTCTTGTAAGCAACACCGTAAGATTTTTTCAGTGATAAGTAATACGAACATGCATCACAGACATAAAGATCGAAATCTTCATGTCTGATTTGGCTTGATCTTTATGTTTTGGTATGGAACTTCGAAATCGTCATCTATTTGAGGTGGCTCGACCATTATTTTCAGAGACACATGTCCTAGATTATATTGATCATAAACAAATCGACGAAGTTCTCAAGTAAGTGCCTACCTGTTGTAAACTACTAATGAACTTGTGAGCGTTTGCCAATTCTGCTGCAGCTATAATTTCAGCTTCTGTTGCATCCCCTTCCTTTCCATATGCAATGTTGGCTCGGATGGTTTCATTAAACAACACAGGCTCCTGGCTCACTAGCCCCATTTGCTGTCTCAACCACTTCAACTGTAGCTTTTGGATTTCGATTCCATCTAGTGTAATGTGACCAGAATCAGGATCATAAAATCTCTGCAACAATGAGATGACTGTCGATTTCCCACTTCCACTTTCTCCAACCAGAGCAACTGTCTGAAAACACAAAATACATTTCCAAAATCGCATATTAGACTACGAGGTTCAATCTTATGAATTAAGTGAAAACGAGTAAAAGAAGAATCAGCATGCTACTAAGTTACCTTGCCGTGACGAATGGTCAAGCAAAGGTCCTGGAAGATTAGCACGTCAGGTCGAGTTGAGTACTTAAAGTTGACATGGCGTAATTCAATTTCTCCCTTCACATTTTCTATAGTTGTTCCAGATTCGTCACTGGAGTCTATTGTTGATTTTCGATCGAGAACTGCAAATATAGAAGCAGCAGAGCTCTTTGCTTTGCTTACATTAGGGGCTAGGGAACCCGACTGAGACACTCCAACAGTTGCCATAGTGAGAGCAAAGAAAACCTACAAACCAGAAGAGCAATTTTTTTTTACTTCAAGTCACAAATACTTATTTAGCAGAGTTCAGACATAGGAACCAGTTTTCTGTGCCGTTTACTACTTAGAGACTTGTAGGGCAAGGCAAAATAACTTACTTGGAAAACATCGGAGAATGTTGTCTTTCCAGCTGAAACAAGTCGGGCTCCTGCGTAAAAACTAGTGGCGTGCACGGAATACATAAAAAAGAAGGATAGCCCAAATCCTATCCCACTGATTAACCCTTGTCTAATCCCTTTCTTAATTGGGCCTTCACATTTTTTCTGGTACAATTCAATCACCTTCTCTTCGGCACAGAAGGAAGCAATTGTTCTGATATTCCCTACAGCATCATTCGCTATTTGGCTTGCCTCCTCGTACATTTTCTGCAACCATAATGATAAAAATTAGTCTTATGCATATCATGTATGTGAGATCGGATCATGTTTTGAACTGCATCGATTACAAGTTGTATACTATAATTCTTTTCCAATTTTTGGATTGCAGAGAAATACCTTCGCATCCGCACTGAATCCTTTCATGAATTTGACTTGAAAATATCCATTTACTCCTAACAGAGGCAGCAAAACAAGAACTATAAGAGATAGTTGCCAATTTGCCATAAAAGCAGTCACCAAACCAGCAACTGCAGTTGCTAAGTTCTGAACAACCAAACCAAGACCATCTCCAACCAGCCCCCGCAAAGAAGCTGCATCTGCAGAAAGCCTTGCACCAATTGCACCACTTGAGTGCTCAGGATCGTCAAACCAACTTACTTCCATGTAAACCACCTTCTCAAAGCACATCGATCGGACTCGTTTTATTAACCTACAACCCGCGACAGCGAAAAGGTATTGTGTTAATGGATGTGCTATGGAAGATCCCAGTCCAAGAACAATACAGATTAATGCCCAGAACTTTGAATCCTTATGGACTTCATGCGGTGGCTCAAAGAAGGTTTTGGTTACACAGGCAAATAATACCCCCAAAAAAGGTAAGAATACCCCATTGACCGCTGCAGCTATAGTACCTAGTAACAAGACTGGGATCTCTGGCTTGTTCAGGTAAGCTAAGCGGCGAAGCGAGACTTCTGGAGGCACTCTTGATGATTTTGAGTCAGGAATATCTGATCCTGCATGTGCTGCTTCAAGGACACCTACTGCAGTGGGCACACCAAATGAGATTGAGAGGGAATGACGACCACTATTTCCTCTCCCAGATGATCCCCAGCTTATGGATCGTAAGTTTGAAAATCTTGGACTTGCATGTCTCCGAGAATCCACACTACTAATTTCTGGCCTATTTTGATCATTCACAGTCGTCATTTCTGACACTCTGCTCATTTCTTGCAACCTTATAAGCCGGCTATATGCTCCTTCAGAGTCCTTAATTAGCTCAGAATGTGGTCCTGCTCACTTGAAGAGTTCAGTATGTGCAGTACTCATTAATTAATTCAGATTATGGTAACGATACTTCAATTTTTTTTTTTTGTAAAGTAAGGCTGGGAACTCAAATGGTGGAACAGAAAACAAATGTGTTACCTTTTTCAACAATTGTCCCTCTATGTATAACAGCAATGGTGTCAGCATTCCTTACTGTGCTCAAACGATGGGCTACAACGACAGTAGTGCGACTAATCATAATTCTATCCAATGCCTCCTGCACAACTCTCTCAGATTCTGCATCGAGAGCACTTGTGGCTTCGTCTAAAAGTAGAATTCTTGGGTCTTTCAAGATTGCTCTAGCTATGGCAACTCTCTGCTTTTGTCCCCCAGATAGCTGAGCTCCATGTTCACCAACCATTGTGTCTAGTCCCTGAAAAATGAATCGAATGAGCTGAATTATGCTATGTTTCCATCTTTTAATGTGTCGAAATGGTAAGATCAACAAGGAAACATCCAAACTTAGAGTAAGTATAAACGAATTTAACCTGAGGCAGTTTGTCTATGAATTTAGCTGCATTAGCAAGTTCAACAGCAGCCCTTATTTCATCATTAGTTGCACGGTCCTTCCCATAAGCAATGTTATCTTTAATGCTACAAGTAAACAAAACGGGTTCCTGACTGACAAGGCCTATTTTCTGTCTGATCCGTTTCAGCTGGAATTCTTTCAGATTAATACCATCGATAAGAACTTCACCAGCTTGGGGGTCATAAAATCTCTCAATCAAACTGATTACAGTTGATTTACCACTTCCGCTTCCTCCAACCAAAGCAGCAGTTGCACCACTAGGTATTGAGAGAGAAAATCCACGGAATATTTGATCATCTGGTCTTGCAGGATAACTAAAATAAACATCCCTCAGTTCAATGTCTCCATGGATCTCTTGTAACTGCTCCCCTTCAGTGTCATAAGTATCTATCTCAGGCTTTCTGTTAATCGTCTCAAACATTTTATAAGCTGCAGCTTTTCCAGCAGCAAATGCACTCATGCATGGAGATGCCTGCCCAAGGGACCTGAAAATTTATCACAGAGACAAGTTCATATCTCGACATTCTGTAGCATCAAATATAAAATTTTGGGGTGTTAACAGTAAAATCATGCTAGGGTCACCAAATTTATTGATCAAATTTTACTAAATTGCAACTTACAGTGAGCCATTCAACACAGCAAAAACTACATTCATTACTTCTCCTCCTGTATATCCTTTTTCAACTATCATCTTTCCGCCAAACCATATCGCCAAACCATAACTACACATTACAATAAGCCTCATAGCGCCAATCCCAAACCCAGAAGCCAAACCCTCGTGAACACCCGACTTGTAAGCTTTAATTAAGGAGCTGTTGTAATTAGCTATGGCATGTTTCTCTCCTGTAAATGAGACAACCTGCAATGTGAATACTCATCATTTTTGTTCTATAACAAGAGATTATAGAAAATAAAATTTTATTTTAAAGACAAAGCAGGCATACAGTTCTGATTGAACCAACTGTTTGCTCTACCACAGTTGATGCCAGTGAATAAGCAGTTTGCCCACGGGATGCCAACTTCGACATAACGATGCCCATCATGGCCCCAGAGAAGACAAGAAGGGGAATAGACAATAGCATGACAAGGGTGAGAAGCCATCCCTTAACAAATGCTATAATAAAGCCTCCGATGAATGTTGCAATTAATTGGATAAAACTTCCTACCTGCAAGAAGAACATGAAAAAAATTAGAGACTGCTAGAGAAAATGGCAATCACTTAAGGCTTTTTTGTGGCGTGTAGATACCTTCTCGCCCATGGCCTCTTGAATGAGCACAGTATCACCTGACATCCTCCCAATAATTTCCCCACTGTTTATTTCGTTATCAAAAAAACCAACATCTTGCCTTAATATTGTTTTCAAATATAACCCTCTTATTCGTGCAGCCTGTCTCTCTCCGGTGATCATCCAGCAAGACATCTCTGACATATAGCAAAAGCAAATTGATTATCTCAGTTTCCAATAAGCCAAGTTATTTGTTCAATACTGGAAGGGAGCTCAGTAATACTTACGCAGAAATGCAGCAGCACCAGCTCCCACGGCCAAGTAAACATACTTTAGAGCTACCTGAGGATATGATCCTATTTAGCAACTAAACCGCAGACACCAGAAGCCAAATTAAAAGTTCAAAAAAGGGAAGTTCAGACACAAATTGTAATGGAACGACCGTTTGACTAGACAAGGTTTGAATCGAGTCCATGATTCCAAGTCCTATAAAGTCCTTGATTCCTAGTGAATTTGTATTCGTAAAGAAAAGTTGTTACTTGGTTTTAGCCGCAGAATATTTACCTTAGAAACTGCACCCACCACATCTTTGGTATTCCCAGTTCCACCAAAAGAATTAATCATATCTCCTATGATTACACTCATTAGAGGCAGACACAGCCCGTTTCCAATGGCGCTGATCACACCAACAGACATTAGCATGTAATCCAAGGAATCAGCAAAGGAGAAAAGCTTGTAATATGGTACTGTTTTGGTGCCATCCTCCTTGCTCTTGCTCATATCTTGCGCATTGTTTTCGGAATCCTCCACGGTTGAATCCCCGTTTGATGCTGCCACGTCCCGCTCCTTGACTGCCTCTCCATCCACAGGATTTACCTCAGCCATGTCCTACTGTTAACTTGCTGTTTTTGACGAGCAGCAGCACTTCAGAAAGTTGGTTGCTTTGTTTTACAACACAAAGCAACTCAGACAACTTTGGTGGTGAGATCAGAGCTGCAGCAGGAACTATTTATTGTATGAATTGGCAACCAAACTTTCTTTTTAAAAAAGAAAAAAAATTTGAAACATCATATGAACTTGTACGGCTTTTTTAATTTGTCATGTAAACTAAAATTTTGAGAAATTTGTCATATCAACTTTCCAAAATCATTAATTTGTCATTTCATCCTAACTCTGTTAAGTTTGCCACCCAAAATAAGCCATGTGCCTTGCAAATGACTTGGTTTCAAGATTATTTCCAACTTTTTAACTTCGCACACTCTTTCAAGATTATTTATGACATTTCAACTCCTTTTTTAAAGAACAGGTGGATCGCGTTAAATTCTCAAAGCTTGTAATTAGTTAAACTCCATGTTAATAAGCCTAATATAATTTTTTAGTAGTTCACCTTAAGTTTTTGAAACGAACGCGACATACTTTTTATTACTAGTCAAAATTTTTGGGTTCATACCAAAGAGAAGTAGCTTGTGAAAAAAGGTCAAATGTCCGAAATCAATTTCTTCCTCCACCTCCTAGTATAAATATATCCTTGTGTAAAAATAAAAAAAAAAATTAAAAAACTTGTGAAAATGAGGTCAAAAGTCTGAAATTACCCTAAACACAATTAATGTGCAATGCACCTGAATTATTTTGGATGGAAAATTTAACGGGGTTAAGATAAGATGACAAATTAAGAATTTTGGAAGATTGATATGACAAATCGTTTAAAAATTTAATTTGTATGACAAACTAAAAAAGTGTATAGGTTCATATGACATTTCAAAAAAATTCCTTAAAAAAAAATATAGTTCTCCAAAGAATGGATGACAAATTTCTTGTAATATAATATAGAGTTTGATTATTCGTCCAAAAATTAAAAAATCATTCAGCCAAAAGTTTGCCATGAAATATTATTCTTAAAAAAAAATAAAAAATTCAAAAGCTTCACATGGCAACCATGCAATGCAAGGAAGCTAATTCTTGTGAGTATTATACATCAAAAGAAGAAAAAGAAAGCTACGGAGAACATATCTTTGCAACCTCACAAGACTAAATTCCATCCTCCACAACACACATGCAATTAAGCCCTAATTAACACGAAAACGAAGAATTAAATCAAAAGACAAAGCCAAGGAAAGCAAAGCTGCTAATGGAGAGAATATATGGTCTATGGATTGGAAACATACTTTACAAACATGGTAGATGCAACTTTAGTATTGAAGAAACAAGCTTTATACCACTTTTTGCGAAATGGGTAGGTGACTTTTTGCGTAAGGAGAGAAAAAAAGGTTGTTACTTTGTTGAACCTGAGTTGGAAGAAATGCAATTCAAGTTCTCTACTTATTTTTGCTTTGATGGGACGAGTTTTCTTTTTTCTTTTTTTTGGGGCTTTTTAGCCAGAACGGTCTCTGAGATTGATATAATTTCTCACTTTAGTCATTTAGATTGACAATCGATAGAAGTGGTTCTGAGATTGTCCATCGTCAATAAATCTCAGTTAAATTGGGGTATTTTTGTCCAATCAACCCCTTCATATGCTTTTCTATTTAATGGAAATTTTTCACAAAATGATTTACGGTGAACAAACTTATGGACCACTTCTATCGATTTTAAATGTCAGGGGACTAAGTAAGGAGTTATACAAATTTCAGAGATCATGTTGGCTAAAAAGAGTGGAAATGTAATGGTAACCTTGGGTTGATTTGACATTTCAGTTATGGATGAAAGGTTTTTTTAGCCAAAATGATCATTGAGATTGACATGATCCTTACTTTGGCCTTTGACAATGAAAATAGATAGAAGTGATCCCTAAGTTTGTTCACCATAAATCATTTTGGTAATTCTATGAAAAACCAATCAATATCCTTGTTAAATTGTAATATGAACAACTACGTGACCACCTTTTTAAGAGTATTTTTGTCAAACTAACCGCTCCACTTATCGAGGATATTGACATATTTTTCATGGAAGAACAAAAAGGATTTATAGTGGCCAAACTGACCACTTCTATCGTTTTTCATTGTTAATGACTAAAATAAAAAATTATGACAATTGGTAATCTCGTAGATCATTTTGACTAAAATAAACCTTGAATATATCATATCAGATCCTCTGTCTGGTCTACTGTTTGTAAAGGGCAACACACTCGTCCTATTTCGATGTCCGGTGGTCAATTGTACTCAATCATCTTGCCCCACCAAAGTTTTGGTTTTGTTTTTTTATTTACAGGCTTTATTAATAACTTAACCAAAATATTAGAACGTCACAATGTTAAGATAATAGTGAGTAAGCTGTCTATAAACATGTGAAGTTTAAGAAAATAATAAATGAAAAAAGAAACTTGGTTGGTAATTTCGGAATCGGATTATTTTGAAATTTTCAGAAAATAATTTGAACCTCCTATATTTTGCAAGATTTTAAAATTTTAAAATTTTTTATGTATCCACCGTTTAATACTTTTTTTTTCTTCTGAATTTGTCCGATATTTGTATTCCGTTACGTGTATCTAACATAAAATCATATTAGACAATGTAAAGGCTTTGGAAATTCAAAAAGCGGTTGAGTTAGTAACATTTCAGCAAAAAGGATGAAGAATATTTACATGTAAGGACGCCCTGTTTTACTTCCATAGGTAACTTGCAAAACAAGTAAGCTGGAATATAATTACACCACTAAGGCAGAGCTTCCTCACCACCATTGCATCTTGTGTTAGTTGAAGGTCTACAACTTGCTAATCACTCAAGTCATCATGGAAAAAGTTCATCTCACCTTCCGCCCCCTCCTCCTCCTCCTCGTCATCATCTTCGGTGGCAACGCCAGCATTGGCCGGATTGACATCTGCATCAGCCAAGGTCACCAGCTCAATGGATCCGTTCCTAGTCTCTCCATTTGCAATTCCACATTCGTAATCAACGAGATCATTCTCGTATTCATCAACCTGTTCGATTTCATTGTAAAGGACTTCCTAACAGAGAAATGATAAAGAACTTGATTTCAGAAAATGTATAAGATTTCGTGTAGTTTTGTATGGAAGCTTTTGGTGTCAATGGCACAAAACTAAGCCACTCTGCCGCATAATAGAACCTACACTTGAAATACCTCATTTTCTAGCAAGTCATTTTCCGCAGCATCTACAATCCAGTCATCCAGCAACCGCTCTAACAGCACATTGTCGAGGGAGGTTGAATTTTCCGGCCTTCTTCGTAATTTCTGTTCTCTAAGACGTAAATTGTAATGAACGTAGATGAGGTCGTTTAACCTTTTTTGGGCTAAACGATTACTTCGCAGACAGTACAATTGATCGTATATACTCCAGTTATGCTCACACCCAAAAGAAGAGCATGTCTGACTCAATATACGCACAGCTATACGCTGCAGCTCTAAGCAACTTATCCCATGTTGTTGCCACCATGCAGCTAATAAGAAACAAGAAACAAAAAATGGAGAAATGTATCAGCAAGTGGAATAACGCCCAGAGGCTCAATGCATGGGCATACATATACCGGAAATCTAAAACATGTAGCATGGCAGTCTAATGCTATACCCGGATCAAGCTCTGTTCTTGTACTGATTGCCAATTCAGTTCCAAAATCAGCTTTAGCAGAATTGTAATCAGAAATCTGAGATGTTGGGATACAGAATGGGAAAATATAATAAGACGCCATCTCAATATATAAAACCATTCAGGATCCAAATAATGAAATCGACTACGAAAAAATTATTACCTGCATAGATGCAGAAATCCTATTTGAATGGTCTGGCTCCAGCCGAACAATGCATTCATTAAGTCCACGCATCACCTCAGTATGCTACACAAATTACCATCTGGATTAGGAAAGAACTTAACATCATGATAAAAAACACAAGCAGCCATTGTTTCTCCTACCGCCATAAAATCAGGTCGATATCTGTATGATGGATTTAAGTAGTAAGCAGCGACATATACAGGGTGGTAGAACAGTGTGTTCCAATGACTCTCTATAACGCTCCAAAATGGTTCATATTTACGGACATGAATGGTTTTTATTGCAATCTTTGCCCTGTACATGTCATTATATATAGATGACATTGACAAGCGGTCACCATTCTCAACCTTTTGAAGAATTTGCATTATTGGGTCCACTGAATTCCTAACAAACTGTAACTTCTTCCAAAATGCAGCATTTAAGACAATATTTTCCACTTCTTTTCCCTCAAATGATTTGGAGCACTGAGATGAAATCCATTTGTGTGATTGAAACATTCTTTTAAGACCAGTCTTGTGGTCCAGCAAGCTTTGTAAGGTAGCAAAGCTAGAAGCAAACCGGGTGATAGAAGATCTCAAAAGTTCCTTCCCCTGTGTGAAATCACTCTTCATAAAATTTAACAACCAAACTTGGTTGTAAATGAGCTTTGTAACTTTTTGGCCCTTCTCCATGCACTCTGCTACGCATCTTATCCTCAAAAAATCTTCAAGCGTTTGATCGATACAACTGGTGGTGCATGGGGTCCAGAATAAATTCTTTCTCTTCTCCTCAAGCATCTTTCCAGCAGCTTTATAACTAGGAGTATTTGGAGTGATTACCTGGGGAATAGATGCAAAGCAAAGTTAGTAGCGTAAGATAGTTCGAGATGGGCAACTATATGAGAAACAAATAAAACCCAAATAAAATCAAATACCTGAACTACATTTTCCTCCCCCAACTCTTCAACCACTTTGTCCAGCAACATAAACAAATTCAAAGCATCTTCAACTATTTCAGTGGCATCAACTGAAGAAACAAAGTACGCACCATTTGGACCGGAAGCCAACAAGTTTATCAATATTCTACCTTCTGTGTCTCTCCAACTGTCGGCCATAATAGAACAGCCAGTGGTTGCCCATGATGCCTTATACTCAGCCAGGTAGTTTCTAATGGTTGCAATTTCCTCTTGTAGAAACCGACCAGATATTATTTGGCTTGGAGGTGCAACCATACCCTGCCCATATTGGCCAACCAATTCCAGCATCTTATGAAAGTATAGGGAGTCTGCTGCTTGTAGAGGAACTCCTGCATGGTAAAAGAATTTGCAAATTCCAGAAATAACTTCCTTGTGGGGAATTTTATTTGACATTGTTCTGACCCTTGCTTGCTTGTAAGATTGTGGTGGAAAACTCTTAGGAGCTGTCAAGAACAGAGAATCGAGCCTTGATCTTTTAAATAATGGTTCAGAACCAGTGCTGGGAGGCAGCGACAAGAATGTATTTCTCAAATTTTGGCCCAATCTCCTATCACCATCGATCAAGCTTTCCTGGCTCATATGCGGTAGAACAGCTTCCATTTGGTCATCGTCTTGGTCTTCATTATCTGACAGAGGATCAAAATTTGACGTGTCCTTGGAATCGGGTTGTCTTTGTCTCCTTCCAGTACGATGCCATTTCATATTCTCCTTTATTTTAACATAGACATCATCAGGAGCATGTTTACAAGGTGCTACTTCTCCAGGAATTCTAGCTAAATGTTGTTTAAACCGATTGATACCACCACTAACTATTTTCTCACAATAATTGCATTTCACCTTTTTCTTTTTCTCATCCTGAGCAACGCCATGTTCCCACCCAGGGTCAACATACCCTAACGACCGAAGAGGAGTCAATTTCATAGTTAAATTCCTCTCACCCACCAATTGCTTTCCTTTGCTTCTAT
Source organism: Pyrus communis (assembly GCF_041283825.1). Taxonomy (NCBI): domain Eukaryota; kingdom Viridiplantae; phylum Streptophyta; class Magnoliopsida; order Rosales; family Rosaceae; genus Pyrus; species Pyrus communis. The sequence continues at coordinate 22,928,730 of NC_142577.1, read as the reverse complement.
AACCAACATGCACATCTTCTTCGTCATCGTTGGATTGGAAATTCAGATATGCTTGGCCAATATCTTCGGAAAGCCTAGGTTTCTTATGAGAACGACTTCCTTTCATATTTTCTTTCATACTAAAGTATACATCATCTGGAGCTTTATCACAATAAGTAACTTCTCCAGAAACTCGGGCTAAATGTTGCTTCAATCTGTATATTCCACCACTAACTATTTTTCCACAGTAATTGCATTTAACCTTTTTCTTCCTCTCATCTTGAGCAACACCATGGTCCCATCCAGGGTCAACAAGTCCAGATGAGCGCATTGTAGCTACCAATTCAATCCATTTAAGAATTTATCCAAGAAACTACCGTTATCTGATTCACACACCGTATCCTCAGCACTAACAGAAGTCAAAATCTCTGATCATGCGATGTTGCATGGTCCATTGACACTAGCAAAAGAGGACGTTGGTGTTTACTGCAGTCACAGTCAAGCAACAGGAAATAGGAACCTGCAGCAGATTTAAGAAAATGAAGGTTGTATTTTCGTGCATTAGCTTAAGGGAAACATACAGGTCAATAACAAAGCATAGCAAGCACAAACAAGAAATCCATGACGTTGAGTATGACAATGGTAAAGGCAGATAACATCAAAAAATAGCTGTCACGATTCTTAAACGTGCTTGCTACATCGATACAACATCAGAAAAAGACATCCGGGTTTTAGGAACATACAACAGGTGGTATTAAAATGTCATTTAACTGTTCAAATGAAAATTTCAACAGAAAAAAGTTCATTAAAAAAAGCTTCTCAAGCAACAAATGGGTTTCAAAACTAAATCCAAAACTTCCAAAGTAAATTTTTTTCTAAGCATTTGAAGCAGCAGAGAATTACTTGAAACAACAAAAACCTCAAGAACTGAAGTAGTTACTAAATCATGGCACAGAAAGCAAACATTGTACGTAGGTAGCTACCAGAATCATCATAAAAATAATCACACCAAAAGTTACTAAATTTGATGCAAATTACAATGAACCACCAATAAATACAGCTTAATTTTTCTAACACCAAAAATTCAAGGCTAAAAATTTCCAACACAATAATACGAAAAGGGGATAATCTGATTCCACTAAACCCAAGAAAAAAACTAGCATGCATGTCTCTGAAAACTGAAAAGTAAAAATCTTGCTCAAATTTTGCGTACCTGGGTCAGAAATTTCGACGAATCTGAAAGTTTTTGGATTTGGGTGAGAGAAATCCGGATTTGGGGATGATTGATACGTAAGAAAGAGGGGAAATCGATGGAAAGTTAGGGTTTTTGAGGGTCGGATTGGTGGGAAAAATTAAAAATTTGGGGGAAGGATGAAGAACGAGCCGGGATCGTTCGGAATCGTGAGTCGCGAGTGGGATAGGTTCGACTCGATTGCTCGACCCGCCGATTTTTAGGGTTTCTGTTCTTTATGGTAAAGATATTAATCTTCTTTTTTATTTTTCACTATTTCCTACAAATAATTGATTGGAGAAAAAAAAAAGTTAAAAGATTAAAATATGGCGCATATAACACGGCTTTTGCCCCAAAAATTTTTTATTTTCTTTTTATTTTTTTTATTTTTCTTTTAAAATTCAAGACAAATATTTGTATTGCAGAATTTAATTGTGTGAGTTTGACTCAGTGAGTGGATAAATGTTCGTTGAATCGTCGCCAAAGGTCTTTTGTAACGGTTGCAAGTTAGGTTAATCTTTCTTTTTGCTTAATCAGGTTTTAATAGGTAATGTTATTCATATCATATTTTTAGGAAATTGTTATTTACACTCCAAAAATATCATTACACACTCCAAATTTTTTATATTTGGAAAGAAAAATACACTCGTGAGGAGTGTAGAATGAGATTTTTGGAGTGCCAATAACACTTCCCTATTTTTATAAGAAAACTAACGAAAAGAGCTTCAAATCTTTATATTTTAATGAAAAACCATACAATAACTTTATTTAATGATTAGGACAAAAAAAAAAAAAAACATAAAAAAAATCCAAATCACGTTGAATACTGAGCGCGCATCAGATTTTTTTTTTTTTAAATTTTTTTTAATATTATAATTATGTCCTTTTCATTCAAATTTAAGTTCTTTTGTCATTTTTATTAAAATTTAAAGGCTTTTCATTAAAACTTAAAATTTTAATTAAATAAAATTATAGCATGATTTTTTATTAAGTTTAAATTAAATAAAATTATAGCATGATTTTTTATTAAAATAAACTTAGTTCAAGCCTTTTTCATGAAAGTTCCCTATTTTTAAAACACCTTATGTGGCATCTGATGTGGACAACCACATTATTTGAAAAAATTGCAAACCCAAGGAAATGAATGAGAAAGACTATTCGTATATCACAATCATCAATTAATTAACTAGTTTTTCTTGATTATTAGTTTATTAAATAATGAACTAAATTTAAAAATATAATTAATTTAAATGATGTAGCTATTTACATCAAATGTCACCTAAGATAGTATGAAAATGTGGTAGAAAACATGGTATGAATATCATTACTTGATTTTAACACTGACACATTGTACGCATTTACATAATATATACTTGGGAAATGTTATGAATTTTTTCAAAAGTGAGACTCTTTGTGGATTACCTGTCACCCTATGTTTTTGACATAATATTTTATAATATTGACACACGAATTGACATTAAATTGTAAGGTGACAGAGAGTCTATGGCCCACTTTTTTCCTTTTTTTTTTTTTTTTTTGAGAAGCAAAATAACATTAAGAGAGGGAAAAACCCTGAGAACACCCAAGGGCCCTAGAGTCAAACAACAAGGCATTAGTAGCTGCTGGAGGCGCACAACCAATCCAAACATGGAAGTTATCTAAACCATGCCCACACGAAGTGATGACATCAGCTACAAAATTAGCTTTCCTTAAAATATGCTTCCAAGTAATAGAGTCAAAAGAAGAGGCTAACCATTTGATATCTTCAACAATAGCACAAATACGCCAAAGAATCCTACATTGATAGAGGCTCTTTATATACTTTTTAACAAAGAGGAGACATGAATTTTTAAGCACAACTATCGTCAACCCAAATGCAATCAAATTTTTGTGCAAGAAAACCACAAATTTGATTAAACTAATGAGACAATTAAGTGGGAAAAGGCTTAAAATGGGTGTTGCAAGCCATTGAAAATTTAGTTTGACTTTATGATTTGTTTACAATGGAGGATTCATGATTTTTTTTTTTTGGATGGGCGAGATATAAAAGTTTCGTAGTGTGTGGGTTGTTAAGATGGCGCCAGAGTGATTGAGGAAGGAAGTTGGGACAAAGAAATTTGAGTAGAGCGTGTGGGTAGAAAAAGGGATATGCAGCCACACCCTATATTAACCAACCATTGGATGGACAAATCCGGTCCAGTAGAGAGATTTTTCGAGGTATGTGAGCGACTTTTGCTATTGAAGGGTTACGTCCTTGTGTTTACATACTTGGAATAAGTACGTCATGAATTGATAAGTCAAAATGTGCGAGTGGGAAACTGTATGTGGGAACATCTAACACCTAACTCATCAAATTCTTGATATTTCAGGTTACGAATTGTAATATGAAACGTACCTAATGGTTTCTTCTTCTTTCAAAACAATTCACCAAAGAGCTTTACTATTCGTTAGCAATTTATACAGGTACATACATACATACATACATACATACATACATATATATATATATATATATATATATATATATATTTTTTTTTCTATCAGTATATCGGTACTTAGATGAACATCCAGGCATATACTATATAGTATTTTGTCAAGCAAGATGTCATGTATTTTCTGGACAACCAGACAGCATTCCCATTTACCAGTAATCTTTACAAGAACAGTCTCCCCTTCTAAAATGGTGGAAGCGATTTCTATCCCTCACGATTATTTCGCGGTGGAAAACCCTCGAGATGAGCTTGCTTGCCTGGTGGCAGTCTTTGCAGACTCGTAAATTCTTCGATATACGTAGAGTTTCCCCGGGTTTGGTCTTCAATAGGCCGAAGGCAATTGCAAGTTTCTCACTGTGGTAGTATAAAGGATTCTCCTTTTCCTCCTCATCGAGATCATGCAACACTCCCTCTGTGTCCGGAACATATCCTGCAGAACACCTACATCGAGGCTCATTGGCATCTCGTTTATTAGCTTTCTTGCTTCCTCCAGCCTCCCGGCTCTTCCAAGAAGATCAACCATGCAGCCAAAATGCTCTGTTCGGGGCTCAACACTGTGGACTTCAACCATGCTGCGGAAGTACTGCTGCCCCTTTTCTACTAACCCTGAGTGAGCACATGCACTAAGAACATTAACAAAAGTAATGTTGTCAGGTGTTACCATGTCCCTTTGCATCTGCTCGAAAAGCTCAATGGTGGCCCTCTCCCTTCCCATGCATTGCTAGCCCACCAATCATGCAATTCCATGAAGAAATCCCTTTATGTGGCAACCCGTTAAAAACTTCAAAAACCTTCTCCAGGCAACCACATTTGCAGTACATGTCAATGATCATTGTTGCAAGTTTCGAGTCCAATTCAATCCCGCTTTTCTCAATATATCCATGTATCCACTTCCCTTGTTCTAGAGCACCTAAACCTGTACAAGCCGATAGCATACTAGCTGCCATGAATTTATCCAATTCTACATTTTCCACTCGCATTCTTTGGAACAAAGCAAATGCCTCGTGAAAACGATTACTCTGGACATAAGAGGAAATCATGGCATTCCAAGAAACAGAATTCTTCTCAGGCATCAACTCGAAAATTTCAAAAGCCTCATCAATGAAGCCACATTGGGAGTACCCAGTAATCAAAGTCGTCCAAGACACAACATCCGCCTGGGGCATCTTGTCAAACACCCTTCTAGCTTCCTCCAAAGACTGAAACTTCACATACATGTGAATCAAATTGTTCTGACAAAACCCATCATCTCCAAACTCGAGTTTGACGGCATGGGCATAGACTTGCTTCCCTTCTCCAACAGCACCATCAGCGCAACAAGCTCGCACAATGGAAGGGAACGTGTACCGATTGGGAGGGACAGAGTCCTGCAACATCCGTGAGTACAAAACAATGCAATCTCTCGGCAATTGGCATTGCAAGTAGCCTCTCATTACAGTGTTGTAAATGAATGCATCCGGATTGAAGCATTGTGTCGAACACCTGGAGGGCATAACCCAAATCGCCGTTTTTGGAGAGGGCGCAAAACTTGATGACACGTCCCATGGCGTCGTTGTCGGCAGCGAGGCCGAGCCTGATGATTTGGGAGTGCAACTGCTTGAGCTCCACCATGGTCGAGCATGATTCAAGGCGGCGTAACGGTGAAATGTGGATTCCAGGCGAGCTTAGGGAGGGTGGGGTGTGTTGATGTACTAGGAGCGAAGTCATTTGTATGTGGAGTAAGTGAGAGAACCTGCAAGCTCGTCAGCACCTTCTACTTTCTGTGTGCATCAGAGATAAGATATTGTGGGCCCCAGAAATGGTTTTTCTTTCTGCGCTTTATTGCAGTCACCGGAAGTAATAATTTGACAACTCATTTCGAAAATTACAAAATTTGACATATTTTTTTATCAACCATTGTAATCTGACTATTATAATTTGATATTTTTTTTAGGGGAGGTTTTATACACTTTTTATTTTTCAACTTCTGTTATAGTTGTTTTATTGGTGTGGGAGAGGAGAAATTTTTCAGTGTGTCAAGTGCACGGGATGATACACCAAGTGTTATAATACAAATGATTGGAAGTTCTTTTTTTTTTTTTTTTGTAATACTTAGGTACATCACATGTTATTATACAATTGGAGGATAAAAAAAAAATTCGAGTGTCTCTTGTATAGAAACATGTGGCGAACCACTCCATATCCCAGGCACACTGAACAATCTCTCTCACCAGTGAATATCATATATACTTACCCTATGATGGCCCAACCAAAAGATGACATGTGATTTTTGTTTTTAACATATGAAAACCTTTAATGGAAGAGATTCCCAATTTTTTTTTTTTTTTTTTTATAAAAATGGAGATTAGTTGTGGAGTCCACACCAAATCAAACTTTAACGATCCAAACCGTCTATTTTTCAAGTTGTACCTCATAGGTCATCCTGACAAAATATTACCCAAATCGGAAATGTTTAAGACATCTAATTGATTTCAAAGAAATTAACGAATACTCGTTATATAAAAAATAATGAAATTTTATCTTGATAATTAAATATGCAAATGGTTTTGGATTGAATTGAATTTTTGTAAGGATGATCTATAAAACGAGACTTACAAAATAAACGATTCGGATCGTTGAAGTTTGAAGTGGAGTGAGCCCAACACCTAATCCCCATTTTTTGAAAAAAAATAAAAACCCTTTTGCATAAAGGCCTGTTTAACATATACACTACTTTTTAATTAAATAACACATACTATTTTTTTAAACAATAAAATATGTGTTAAAATATTAAACCAAATCTAAAAAGTGAGCATAAGATGCTCACTAACAAGTACCTAAGTATATCCATTTTTTTATTTTTCAAGTGCCAACCACATGTATTCTAACACTTAGTGTATCGGATTATGTTTCTGGCACACTGAAAAAATTTCTTGCGTGAAAGGCCAATTACGCTAAACAGCAAAGAGGTTGACAAGATCGGCATAGTGTTCGCTGGGGAATGACAAAGAACACACAAAGAAGGAAACAGAGCAACCAGGAAAGAGAATAGTCTATAGCAAACCAAATACGAGAGAGGTTAAATTAAATCGAATTTTGAACACGCAGATATGTAAAAACGGCCATAAGGTCAATTCATAGAGGAATGACACCGAATCACAACGGTAATTTTTGAGGTTTTACCCGACAAAGGGGTTTGCAACCTTGAAGTCGGCACTCTAGGCCTGTAAAATTTTGAGCTTCACGCGATGCAAGCACCAACAAAATGAACAAGAAAAAAGAGAGAATGTTTCGACACCTAAACGAGTCTGAAGAATCAATTGAAACCACAACAGAATTACTTTGAAAACAACCCGCGTCGAACCAGAAACTGATGTCTTTCAGGAGATCACACGCCATGTCAAATGACGCTCATAACGAACTTGCTTGACTCAACAAAATATTAGAAAGAAGACAGGAAAACCGGCAAAGATGCAAGGAAAGAGAAAAGGACTCGTTTTAAGCTAGTGTGTTCGATGAGACACCGGCTCTGAAGTCCTGAAAAACATGTCAACTTTCTAGCATCTCCTTAAAAAAGCATGGAAAATCTGGACACAGCAAGCAAGGTCATCACACAAATTGGATTGGATAAAGCTTAATGAACCACGAAATTTCACATTCGAAATTGGAAAATGCAATTCCTGATCATGAAAAAGAAGTACAATGTAGATACAGAGAGGCCCAGAGAATCGTCACAACATCAAAATTCAGCTACACAAAACTGTATGGAAAAGTAAATATGAGTACAGAACAACGATCTGTTCTACGATGCCCCCAAAAAGGCTCCCAGGCTGCCCTCGCATAAATTACCAAAAAAAAAAAAAAAAAAAAGAACTATCTGCAACTAACAGAGAGACGCACAGGTTGACAGAGGCTGTGTAGCAGCTCAAGCAGAAGCTGAGGAGCTGAAATGAAACCCATGAACTTAACAAGCTCAAAATCCTTCCTTTGAGTTGAGATCACTCTTCCATGGCGTCAACATTACCGATTTTCAATGGATCACTGCCCAACCCATTACTTCCCTCAGCCTTAACAATCTTGGGCGCCGGTGGAATTCCACCTGAACTCTCCAGTTTTGGCTTTCCGTTGAGGCTCTTAGGCCCGGAAACAACGTCTCCAGCTTTCGAATCCTGCTCTTTCTGCTTGTTAACCAGAGAATTGAGTTTCTCCAACGCCTCCCTCGCCTTCTTCTTCGCCATCACGGCCTCCCTGACGCGGCGCTCGGCCTCCGTCCTGGCCGCGACGGCGGCTTTCACCATCGAAGCCGCAGCAATTTTGGCAGCGGCGACAAGGGCCTTGGCGTTGGCCTTGTCGATGACGAATGCCGTTTTGGGGTTGTTGGCGTCGTTTTGTGGGCGATTGAGGCTGAAGAAGGGGTAGCCCTGTGGACAGGTACGGCACTCGAAGCCATGGAAGGAGGAATTGGCGACGAGGACGCAGGCGGGGTGAGAAACGGAAGGGCACTTGACGCACATGACCCGGTCACGTGCCGGAAGGGGTGGGTCGAAGAATTCTAGACAGAAAGGGCAGTAGAGGCCGCGGTAGTTTTGGAGGACGCAGTTGGTGCAGAGCCTCTGAAACGCCCCTTTGTGGCGGATGTAATGGAGGAACCACCGTTCGGAGGAGCCGCAGACGCCGCAGAGTCGCCTCTCGGGTTCGTGTTCGTCTCGCCTCATTGCCATTGGACTCGCATTTGAGGGTGGGGGATTGGATTGCACTGGATTGGACGGGATTATTGGGTAACGGTAACCCTAGGGTTAGAGGAAGAGGGAGGTGGAAATTAGGGTTTCTTTGGGGTGCGAATTAGGGTTTTGAAGCGTAGGAGATTGTTCAGAGTCGAGTGTTTGACAAGTCTACGAGCGTTTGACACTTTGACGGTTTGCGTTTGAAAATTTTGGCAAAACGCCAAAAGCCCAACCCCTTTTTGTTTTTTTCTCTTTTTTTAAATCCCGTCTGCACAACAAAATTAGTTTTTTATATTTTCGACTTGAACCGTCGTACCCACTCACATTGACTAGGGCGAAGCTAATCACCCGAACAAATTTCTCACTTTCACGTGATCTAAATTAGAACGACGGTAATCACTCGTATAAGTTTCTTATTTTCACGCAATCTAATTGGTTTAAATAGAATATCGCTCGTTTACACCTGACCAAAGCAAATGTATTCTCGTATACACACTCGTTCGACTCATTGCTTCGATGCTTCACTGCAGTAAACGCGAATAAAGCTCATATTTGAAGCTAGTATGCGTGTCGAATGGTAGCATACCAAATTCAAGTGTGCATGCTTGAAGTCGTAATGTACTACTACTAGTCCGAAGACCTAAGCTACCACTCTGAACGAGCAATGTACAAGTCCGAAGATGTGAAAGTGCGTCCGCACTAAGCTAGTGTGCATGTCGAATGGTAGCATACCAAATTCAAGTGTGCATGCTTGAAGTGGTAATGTACTACTACTAGTCCGAAGACCTAAGCTACCACTCTGAACGAGCAATGTACAAGTCCGGCGATGTGAAAGTGCGTCCGCACTAAGTGCAACGCTACCATATCAAAGAAAAAACGACCTGTAGGGCACGGGAATGCAAAATTTTCAAGTCGCCACATTTATTTGAAAACATGGTTCCAAGTTCCAACATCAAAAACATTTGTGGGTGTCATTACTCAATTCTGAGGTTGAAATGAACTCAATTATAATATTACAACCTCTGCGCCTGCGTATTCCTATACCAAAAATCAACTTCGATGAAAGAAAACGAGACAAATCAATAGCCTCAGACAGGCCGCGACAGAAATGTTGTCGATTGGCCATAACTCAACAACCTAGTACCTTTGGGAATTCAAATTCAGCTCCTAGTTAATCTGCCACCATGAACGGATCTACTTCTCCGAGATCAGCAACTAGTGTTTCTAACTTGGATGGATCCTCATCCTCTGGAGCAAAGTAGGTTGGAAATGGTAGCGATGAAACATCAGGTTTCTTGTAGAAGGCATCTCTGATAAAAACGAAGTTCCCTTCAGCACCTGGGACCTGTGAGAATAGCCAACATCTAATTGAGTAGTGCGAAACAGGAATTAACAACACAACATACTGACTCCAGAAGAGGATTAGGACCAATCACTGTATTGATTTTAAACCGTGCAGTTGTGAATGTGTATCAACGCATTCATTAAACCAACCAAAATTATCTACCCAGCTCAAAACCGCTCCTTATACAATTCCTCCTCAACGTTCTGAACACTTTGGGAAGATATTAAGCTCACAAAACTATTGTTGAATAGATTCAATAATCAAAATACGTGAACTTGGGAAAAGAAAGTGTGAGGAATCATACTTGGCCTTTCACCCACATCAAATTCCTTGCAGGATCAATTTTGTAGACCCATACATTTTTCACCGTTCTCTGTTTCCCACCCATGCGCCCCGGCATCTTTCTGCCTTTAAAGACCTGTTCATACAACAAATGATTATCACAGTTACAGTTTATAATTATTGGAAACCACCTGCATTTTACAGATAAAGAAAAAAGGGTTAACTGCATTTTACGACACAAGGTTTGGGGGTCATTTGCAAAATGAGCCACAAGGTTTCAATTTTTGCATTTTACACCACGTGGTTTCAGAATTGCACTAATTTAATCTCTCCGTCAAGTTTATCATCTAATTAGGCGTTAGGTGCTAATGTGGCATATACTAGGCCTCATTTTAAGCACAAGTTGACTATCAATTTCATAAAAGGATTAAAAGAGCAAAGTACTAAACATTGAAATTGACGGTCAAAAAGTGCTTAAAATGTGGGCCAAGTCTATGCCACACCAACATGTAACATCTAATTAGATGATGAAATTGACAGAGAGTTTATATTGGTGCAATTAACAAACTACGTGGTGCGAAATGCAACAACTGAAACCTCATGGCTCATTTTGCAAATGTGCAAAATGACCCCCAAACCTTGTGATGTAAAACGCAGTTAACCCAAGAAAAAAATATAAACAAGTAAAACCAATATAGTATATCCAGCGTGTCCACGAATAAACAAAAAGTAATGTTATTTAGACACAAAACTAACACACTTGCTGACACATTCTCTAACATATGGTGGGTCCCACATACAATGAAGGGCGCATCTCTAATACAGAGTGTGTCGGTTTTGTATGCTCAAATAGAATTATTGATACACAAATAAGCAACAGATTATTTGATTAAACTAAGTCATCTTCATTAGAAGACAAGAGAAAGGTTTGGTTATATACAGATATCCGAAAAGAACTTCGTCAGAAAAGTTTATGGAGATTTGGAAGCCAAACCTTTCCAGCATCATCCCTCTGACCTGTAGAACCAATACTTCGGTGTGACAGAGATGCACCATGGGATGCTGGCATACCACTAAAACCGTGTCTTTTCATTCCACCCTGGGCACATAAAATAAGAGAGATACATAATGTTTCATAACCTCACAAAAGTGTTACTATTGTCACCATCATATCAAGATTTTTTGAGAGACACAGTTACATAATTCGTTGATTAATTTGATTACAAAGATTTCCTTTTTTTTTTCTTTTTTTCTTTCTTGAAATAGCATACACAACCACAGGTGAAGATAAATAAATAAGTTCACCTGGAAACCTTTCCCTCGCGTGATTCCTGTGACATCAACATATTGGCCTGGAACAAAATGGCGAACACCAATTTCCATACCAACAGGGAGAAGCGCATCATTTGATACAGGAAACTCGTGCAATTTCCTCTTAAGTGGAACACCCTGACCTCGGAAATGACCCACCTCTGGCTTTGTCAAATGTTTTGCTTTCTTCTGTCCGCAACCAATCTAACTAGCACCACAACAGAATACAATCCTATAATTAAACCCGTGACCTTGGAATTTTTCAAAAATTAAAATTACCCTATGTTTAGTGGCCACGAAAAATCAATTTGATCAATATTGGAAAAATCAAACAAAACCCCAGATGCAAGTACCAAAATTACAGTTCCACTTAATCTAGTTAACGAATAACAGTAGGAAAACAAATTACAAATGATGTTCTCTCGGTGACCAAAATTTTTGGAACCTATCAGTTTCCCATTCATCTAAACCCCTACTAACAACACCTTTGATCCCCCAGCAAGGAATGCATATAGTTTCAAACTGTAAATCGCAACTGAAGCAACCCGATACAAAGCCAAGCCAATCCAGTTAAACAGCTAAAATGCAACTTCTACTGCTTCAATTGAATACACTGTAATCAAATTATAAAACTACAGAAACGCACTACCATATTCTTCTCTCGAAAATTCCAAAAGATCTGAACTTTGGAAATTTCATAACGCCTAAATATTTTAATTAAAAGCCAAATCGAATTTGCGACGAACAGCGAAAAATGAAGAGAAAAATGTTACCTGGAGAGCAGGGAAGCCTTCCTTCTCAGGGGTCTTGACCTGAGAGACGATATTATCATCGACCCAGAGCACAGTTATCGGAACCCTAGCGCCCCATTTGTCCCAGAGCGCAGTCATCCCGCACTTGACGGCTATGAGCCCGGTCCTCTTCGAACCCGGGCTCATCGGGCCGGGCTTCGCTTCAATAACCGGTCTCCTGTCAGCCACGGCCTCCGTCGCGTCCACCATGGCCTCGGAGCTGAAGCATCTGAAGAAATGGCACTGGGTCTGCGTCAACGACGTCGTAGCATTAGCGGCAGCAGTAGCAGTGCAAGAAGAATGGGAGGCATTGAGCGAGAGAAGGCGGAGGCGGGAAATGAGGCCTCTTGATAACGCCGACATGGCCGCCGTGAAATCTGAACAGTGCTTAGTGGAGTGATGGGTTTGATGGCATATCGCGGTGTAAAACCCCGAAAGGAGCTTGCAGAGATCGCAATGGGGATTTGGCGCAGTAGGGTTTTAGGACTTCAGGAAGAGAGAGAGAGAGAGAGAGAGGATGTTTCTCTTCTGTGTGTTCCGTTACTTCACTAAACGAAGTCGTTTATGTCAAAATACTGAAATAGGCAGAGTATGTAATTTCATTTTTGGATATTTATAATTTGGTCCCTGTGTCCTGGACGATTTTTGACACACTCCGACCAAAATTAGGGCGTGCTGGCTATCACGTGAGAGTGGCATAACCATGTACACAGTGCGAAAGCTAAGAATAATAATAAAAGTACGAATAAATAAAAACCAAGCTATACACTGAATAAATAACATACATGTGCAAGCGTAAGTGTGAAAAACAATATTCAGAGCACGAAAGACCTAGTGCAGTCCAGGGAACAAACACTAAATAAACACACCCAGAGGTGGTCCTACTCTGGAGATAATCTGTCAGATATGCCGTGAATCCCTCAAGAGCCACCAAAAGAGCTATCCAAATTAGAACCTGGAGAAGCGCAAAACAGAAAGCGTGAGTGGGCAAAAACAAAGCTTTTCAAAATCATTTCAATAACAAAAGTTCTAACCCCTCGCTGTAAAACCTGTATAGTTTTCCAGAAAATAGAATATACACATATAAACAAAACATGCTCGGAAATATGCCATATCGAATGCCTCTAAATAAAATGCAAGTACTCAGGTAATTTCAAATCAATGCCATATAATCTGTCAGCCGGAGTCACCTAACGTGACCTGTACGGCTGAATCTAAAGCTCAAGTCCACAACTCACTAACTATACATGCACACGAGTCGGAACCACCTAAAGTGGTCTGTACGACAGGACTGGGTGTAAATAAATACGCTCAAATGCTACGATCACGTGAAGACTGGCGAATAATCGCGGGTCACCTACGAGTCGGAACTACCTATAATGGTCTGTACGACAGGACTGTGCACCTAACTTTGATCCAAGACGAGCGTGTGGTGCGAGAGGTGAACATCACGTGAAGGACTGTGCCCTACTCTGGGCAGGAGCACTAACACCGAGGGTGCAGTTTATGAGCTCTCTATGCATCTCAACTCACTTCTAAACACAACATAAACCATAACTTACCTAGCACTTACATGTGCGTTCGCAACACCAAACATATATATATGCAACTACTAATGCATAATTAAATAGGCAAAATGCAATGCATGGCATTTAAAACATATAAACGTTTCATTTCATTTTCTGGGAAAATCACAAGTATATAGATATATACGGAAAACCAAAAGCCCACTCACTGGTATGTAGAAGAATCGTAACCCCCTTGCCTCGAGTGACTGCGCTCGTCCTCGGGATAGGTCTCACCTATATGTGAAACAACTATAAAAACGTTAATTTAAAGCACATAACCCAAATTAGGTAATAACTTATCATACAATGCTCAAATGGGATGTATGAATATACCAACGTGATCTACTCAACCTCACGAACATCCCCATATTTTTAAAATAATTTTCTGACGTCGCACGCGACCCCACAAGTCGGCCAAGGCACGGCCACACGCGCAGGCACGTGCCTGGCACACTGACGACGTCAGTTAACGCCGTCAGGAATATTCCGTTAAATTTGACAGATTCCGTTAAAGTTAACCTAACGCCGTTAAGAATATTCCGTCCAAACTGACGGAATATTCCGTCGTCTTCTCCGGCCAACCTCCAGCGCCGAAAAACCGGGAAATTTTCCAAACTTCATTTTTCACTCGTTTTTCACCCAAAATTCACGAAATTGGTACCAAAATGAAGCTTACAACTAGAGGAACAAAACCTTACCACTTTCAAGCACTAAAACCAACAGAATCTTGCCGGAAAAACTTCACCAAATCCGGCCAAACCTGCAACTCACGATCCCAACGTCCAAAACCTTCAAACGAACCACCCCGAGCTTCCTAAGGACCTCACCAAGCTTCCTACAAGCCTGAAATTCCCAAAAACGCATGAATTTACGTGTGCATGAACAGTACCCCGATTTGAACATCTCGAGTTCAACGTGAAAACGAAGGTTCCCTTACCTGAAATGGGTATGGTTGAACTCCTAAGAACCTCACGAGCACAAATGTATAGTTTTCTTCCTTGATTTACCACGTTTTCGAGCAATTGGGTTCTTGTCCGTACATATGAAGAAGAAGGGAAAGAGATAGAGACTCGGGACAGGCAGAAGATGAGACTGAAAGTGTGAGGGTGTGTGTGTGGTCCAAATGCAGCCAACCAAATCCCCAAAATGACCACACAACGAAACAAAATCACTAGGGGCAAAATCGTCATTTCACCCCTACGGTATGAAAAATCCGGGACAGGCTGTCACAATTTTCACTTCTGTAGTTTCAATTGTCGCAATTAAAAATTGCAGAATTTTATAATTGTCGCAATTTAAAAAGAAAATTGTTATTTACGTACTCATTTTTATTAGTTAATTTTTGTTAATTTTTTATTATTGATCATCTTCAATTCATATGATTCGATGGTCAAAATTGATAGAGGTGTGTCAAAAGTAAAATTAGAAATTAGAAATTGAGATGTGTATGCAAAGATTTATAGAGATTTAGCTCAATAACCGTATTTGTGGATTTATCTTCCTGATGGATGAGCAATGAGACATTATGTTAAAATGTCAATATATGAGTCTAAACATTTTGACATGTTAAGATGACCTAAAAAAAGAATTTACGCTCCATATGTCACACCCAATCAGTGTTTAAACTGTTGACGAAATTGTCAATATTTGCATCAAATTATTCCAAAAATTAAGGATCGATTTAGTAAAAAATATCCGAAAAATCAAAAATTAATATAAGAAAACCAATAAATATTGACGATATTTACTAGTTCACTGTAAAAAATTTGACAGAATCCATGACAGATTTCAAAGCTTTTGATTTTTTTCATTATAAAGTTTTTCTACAGGGTTGGTTTGGTATTGCTGTGTGCTTTGAAAAAAAATTGCTTCTGCTGTGCTGTGAGAATAAGCAGCTGTGAAATAAAGCAAAAAGGTGTTTGGTAAACTTTTTTGTGAAAGCATGCTTTTGGAAGAAAAAAAACAGTATTATAGTGTTTGGTAAACTTTTATGTAAAACAGCTGTAACTGTGTGAAATGATAAAAAAAAGAGTATAATACTGAATGTGTCATTAATTTAATTTTCTTAACAAATAAAATAAAGGTGAATTACTAAATTTTCATCCATCTTCAAAGTAAAGTACATTACAACACCGAAACACCAAAACCTCCCAAATCCACCCATTCAACCGTCAATGCACTTGAATCCCCTGCAAACCCACAACCAAATCCCAAACAACACGGCGCAAACAAACAAGTCAAGGATCCAAACATGCCTCCTCCAAACTTGCTTGGCCTTTTGGCGGTCACCCGAATGCAAAAGACCACTCTTTTGTGTTGGCAACGGACAATCTCTAAACCCACCGCCATAGCATCATCGCACACATCCACCTTCTTCTCCATTGCAGTCACATCTTCTTGCAAAGATCGCCATTAACCTCCCCAGATAACCTCATCTTCTTCTTCAACCCTTTGCTCGGAATCTTCCCAACCAGTGGTGTCAGCACCATTTTCTTCCCTTTACTTACACCAAAACTTGGATTCCGACTGGCTGCCGGCGAACTGGGCAAGTCCGAGGCCATTACTTTTCGCAAAATCGAATCAAACTAGACTTGCAAGCAACTGGGGGCAAAATTATACCAAACCAAGATCAATCTACTTCCACTAACATCCTCAAAACCGGATTTCAATTGGTTTAAGAACAAAAGCGCCTCGGAGTCATCGAGATCAGCATCGCATATAGCGAAATACACAAAAGGTTTAGAAGTGAGATGCCATAGCAAGGAAGAGAAGTGAGACGCGAGGGGTGAGGGTAGGATCGTCATTTGAAAATTTTCATTAAACGTTACTGTTCACCCTTGTTGCTGTGATAAAAAAGCCGGTTTTTGAAAGCAGCAAATAGCTACTTCCCATTTCTAGCTGTTTCTCACAGTAGATTTGGAAATAAGCGCTTTGTTGTTGAGTTACAAAACACAATATTGAGCTCAATTTTTTTTTTCATCCCAGCTTTAAAAAAAAATTAATCTATACCAAACTAGGGCTAAATTATATTTTAAAATTCCTATTACGTAAAATGAGGAATAACTTAGAAAACCACATACGTGTCCTGTCCTGTCCTTACCACTTAGTACTAACCAGTCACCACCTCTCTTTACTTCTCCACCACGAAGAAACCAGTCCATCCATCCATGGAGCTTTACCTTCCCCACCCTCACCACCGTCTTCCTCACCAGGACCCAATACCCAGAACCCTCGACCCTACCGTACGGATCTTCCCTTTCACTCTGACTCTACGGAAATGCAACCAGCGAAGCCGACGGCATGGTTTCTCCAAGACGAGGTCGTTTCTGCTGGAGCAGACCGGTGGGAAGATGGTGGTGGAGCTCGTGGGGGCGTTCAACGAGCTCACGGAGAGGATGGGCATGCTCTCCAGCAGCGGCTCCCACTTGCTCTTCAAGGCTCTCAAGCTCTCCATTCCTTTGCTCCATGCTCTGCCTCTGACCCCAGATGGCCGTTCTTCTCTCTCCAGAGCCCTCTCCATCTCTCTCCTCCTCGCCGACCTTCAGGTAACGGAGACTTTTGGTTTTCCGGGAAATTGGCTGAAACGATGAATTTATAAATCCAAAATGCTGAAATCATCGTTTCTCCGTAAATATTTGATCAATGTGTAGTTGATGATTGATTATTTTTCAGCAAATATTTGTAAAGTATTTGATTTTGATCAGTTCAGCAATTCGTATTTGTATAATGATCGTTTGAGTCAACTCTCTCTTTTTGTAATTTTTTAATTTCTGGTCCTTCAGTTGTGTAATTTGGATGAACTCATTAATTGGTTTTAAGTAAATTTGATTGTTGTAGATGGATGCTGAAGTAATTTCAGCTGGGATTCTCCGGCCAGTTGTGGAGGCCCGTTCAATTTCGATTCTCGATGTTAGGAACCAGATTGGTTCTGGCACCGCGCATCTCTTGCACGAAAGCTTGCGGGTTATGAAAGTCCCTTCAAAAGTTGATGTCTTGGATGATGACAGTGCAACTGCATTGAGGAAGTTTTGCTTGACTTACTACGATATGAGGGCTGTGATTTTGGACTTGGTGCTCAGGCTTGATGTGATGCGGCATCTTGATTACATGCCGCAGTATCAGCAGCAGTTGACATCTCTAGAAGTAATGAGGCTTCACGCGCCGTTGGCTCATGCTGTTGGGGCCAATTGGCTGTCATTGGAGCTCGAGGATCTTTCGTTTCAGTACTTATTTCCAAATTCGTACCTTTATGTCGATTCTTGGTTGAGAAGTCATGAGACTGGAAGTAAGCCTCTGGTGGATGTGTACAAGGAACAGTTGTTGCGGTCGTTGAGAGTTGATCCGTTGTTGGCAGACATGGTGGTTGATGTTTCAGTTGATGGGCGGTATAAGAGTCGCTATAGCACAATGAAGAAGCTGTTGAAGGATGGTAGGAAGCCAGAGCAAGTGAATGATGTTTTGGGATTGAGAGTCATATTGGAGCCTAGAGATGGAGAAGATATGGCTGAGGTAGGGGAACAAGCATGTTACAGGACGCGCGAAGTTGTTCGATCTATGTGGAAGGAAATGCCTCACAGGACAAAAGACTACATTGCAAGGCCCAAGAAGAATGGGTACCGGAGTTTACATATGGCAGTTGATGTTAGTGACAGTGGGAGGAGTAGGCCGTTGATGGAAATACAGATAAGGACTAAGGAGATGGACATGTTGGCAGATGCTGGAATGGCATCTCACTCATTGTACAAAAGCGGTCTTACAGACCCAGAAGAGGTTGTTTGATTTATGCACTTGATATTTGCTAATTTTGAATGTTTGTCTTTTACGTTCAGCATGTTTTATTGGAGGCTTATAATCAATCGTTGATGATCAGGCAAAGAGGCTTAAGGCCATCATGATGGCTGCAGCCGAATTTGCTGCGTTGCGGCTTAAAGATATTAATCACGAAGGCATTGAGACTGAGCAGAGTCAGAATAATCGAGCATTCCGCCTTCTTGACAAGAATGGAGATGGTAGGATCAATATTGAGGAACTTATGGAGGTGATGGAAGAGCTTGGTGCCCCAGGGGAAGATGCATGTGAGATGATGCAGCTACTTGATGCAAATAGCGATGGTTCACTTAGCTCGGATGAATTTGAGTTGTTTCAGAAACAGGTAAAGATTTTCGTCCTTCACAATAGGAGTAGTTAGCCGGAAAAACAAATATTAGAAGGATTATTGGTTTTTGTTCAGCATTTCTGTTCCTTTTCGGGTTGTGGGGAGAGAAAGGGTGGTGTTAATGAGATGATTCAAATACCGGATAATAGTGATACTGGTGTAGAATTTGCACATTCGTGCCGTTGAAGAACTTATGTTTCTAACTATGTCTTGCAGGTTGGCTTTATGCGTAATTTCGAGGAAAGAGATGAGCAGTACAAGACCGTGTTGAATGAGAAACTTCAAATTGCAGACAGTAGCAGTTTGATCCAGGTGTCTGGTGAAGATCTTAGCAGCAGGGCTTCGGAATTAGATTTGCTTGCATCCGGTTGAAGACTTATCTGTAGTCTCTCATTCACCATGTAAATATAAGGTTTCCAAGTGTATATGCTAAATTTCTCGTCTATTGTTCAGGTGTCCTAATGGTTTAGAACATGTTGGTTCCAAAAGGATAGCCTGATTTGTACCGTGTATACGACGAGGAGTGATGTACCTATATTCTGTAATTAACCATCCAACATTGTATTCCCTCTCTTTGCGATTATAATAAAGAATGTATACCGTCATTGCAGGCTACTGTCTTTATGTGTTGGTACTTAAAAAATTGATTCGACAGTTAATAACGCGATAGAATGGCTTCAATCTTCCCTAAGTTCGAACCAAATATTGAAATCGACTCATCGATTCATTCCATCTATTCTTTGATTCCATTCACCGGCAATTAACTCCCAACTAAGGTTACAGATGAAGCATTAGGAGGCATCCACCATCATGGGTTAAAGGGTAATGGGCAGGAAAGTAGTCCGAAGTAGTGGGAATTTCAGCACTCCACACATTCTGTTTGTAACTTTTCTGCAGGTCTATCATCGGCAGCTAAAGCAACCTGAAAATGGCTGAATAACCTGGTTGTACGGCGGGTACAGGAGTTTGCATATGGCAGTTGATGTTAGTGACAGTGGAAATAAAACTTGTTTGGTCTTTGTTCTTCTCTGCATATTGAATCTATGCTTAACTTTAAGCAGAGACGAGAAGTACAAGACCGCGTTGAATGGCAAAATTCAAGCTGCAGAGAACAGCAGCTTGATTCAGGGTACATGGTAAAAATATTGGCAGCAGCATTGCAGCAATGTATTTTCTAGCATCTGGTTGAAGACAGCAGGCACTCTCTTGTTCACCAAGTTACTTTGTTTTACTACAGCATTTTTTAACCCGAGATGAAGGGCTCAGGACATCGGAAACAATCTGCCGGTGCTCAGGGCTAAACTACACAAGGATGTTTTTCTCGCAATCTGAATCATATTTCGCATTTACTCGAGTCTTGCATCCAAAACTGAATATTTACATAAAATTGTAATATATGGATACACACACACACTCACACACTCTATATGCATTTCTAATCACACTAGCTGGTCAGCAACTCTTGGGTTGAGGGAACACCTAAATCGTTTGATAGCTTTTTACACAACTGCACATACCAAAAGAACTGATTTAATGCCAGAAACCCAAGAGAGAAGGGGTGTAGTGGTAAATTTGCAAGAGAGGGGGGTATGCATACCTGTCTATATGCAGAAGAATCACCATATGATTTTCTCAACTCTACTACAAATAAAGATGGGCTTATCTCAAACACCTGATGCAATTATGAACATAATTTATCAGTTGATATTCAAGTAAACTTAAATTTTCAAATGCATGCCGGTAAATATACTTTTCCGGGAAGAAGTACTCCAAAAGTTTGGGAATGAAATTTTACCTCTGCTGCAGCTGATAGACTGCCCAGGCTTCTCACCCCTTTGTGTTCTTGCATCACTTTTAACTGAAATATCGAGAAAACATGACGATATTTTAGTCAATATTGACATGAAAACGACATGATTTATACGAGTTTATATGATTGAAACGCAAGTATTTTTTTGGATTTGACTAGAAAATGAGGGTGTAAACAATACTAACCCTTCCATTTTTCTTCTGGACACAATATCCCATCTCCATTACGATTTCTTCGATTTTCTTGAGCAAATCTTTTGCACAGTGGTTGGATGCAAATCTGATCTTCCTCTCGGACACATCCTAAATTAACTCAGACAGAATGCAGATATCACAGTCAGATATAATCAAGAACTTTCAACTTCGGTAGAAAAATCAAAACATACAATGCCAAACAAGAACATAAATCATTTTATCCTCACCTCTTTCTCAAAGAAGCCGGAGAGGTCTAGACACGAGGACATTCCGATTAACTGAAAGGCATTGATATGGGTGTGCGCATGCCGGGCGTCTGGACTCTTCTCCCCCTCAGATGGCTATACCAAAAGAAATAACTCTCAGTTTTAGCACAGATAAAAACGGATAGCCGAAAAGGGTAGATAACGGACAAGAATTGCGAATTCATACCACTTCATGTATTGAGAAAGCTTCATCATCGATGTTTACATCTTCTTCTTCATCAGGGTTTACAGGAGAGTAATCCTGCTTGAACCATTCGTCTGACTTGATGCCAGTCATTGTTATTCTGGTAGCAGGGTTGGGATCGAAAATCCTCTTGATCAAGTTTTTTGCACCGGGTGACAACCATTTCGGTATCAAAGCTTCCCCCTTAATGATCTGAAATCCCCTAAAAATATTAGCATCGAAGCGATGGAGTGCAAACAATAAAAGTTCCTCCACTCAACGTAAGAAAGATTCAAAGAGAATTCGTCGATACCTTCTGATAGAGAACTGCAAGATTTCTGTCATCAAAAGGGAGAAATCCGGTCAGAATGACGTATAAGATGACACCACATGACCATATATCGGAGGTGGCACCATCATAACCTTTGTTAGCAAGAACCTCGGGAGCAACATAGTTGGGGCTTCCACAGGTTGTATGAAGCAAACCGTCTTCCTGACATATCAGAAACAATCAAAGGGTTAAATTACTCATAGGCGACGCGAAAATTAACACTTAAAGTTTGGTTTGGAAGAGTAATGTACCCGAAAATGTTGGGGCAAAGCACTGAGGCCAAAGTCTGATATCTTTATGTTCCCCTTGGCATCAACAAGAACATTTTCAAGCTGCAACCAGAACATACAATATTTGAAAGTGTGAGCAAACTGGAACACAATGCAGTTTGTTTTGGCTCCATATCGTAAAAATAAATGTTTGGGAAATGCAGGAAGTACCTTAAGATCCCGATGGAAGACGCCTTTGTTGTGACAGTAGCTCACACCGTCGATTAATTGTTGGAAAAGCTTCCTGCCTTCGGTTTCTGTAAGTTTTCCATGGTGTGCCTGCAGCACGGAGAAACTTATTAGTATAACCACTACTTAGTAACTTATATGTTTCCCGTCATGTGCTCGTTCGATAACCATTTTGTTTTTGTTAGAAGCTGCTTAGAGTAAGAGCTCCTTACAATTTTGTCAAACAATTCGCCGCCGGTAACATATTCTAGGACCATGTAAATCTTGGTTTTGCTAGCTACAACCTGCAAGATGAGCACAATTTTAGTATCAAACGAAGCATTGTAGGTCATTGCTTTGAATACCCTAATAAAAATGATTAGAAACAAGGAATATTATCTTATTTTTCTCAATTCCAAACTATTGCTACTAACAATTTCTTTGAAAATACTTGGCCGATTGTATGTAAGGAGTCATTCATTCTCGCAGACAAATCACAATTTGACATATGATAGTGTTGGAAGAGGTCAAGAGTTGGAACTACTCCTTCCCTTTCACAAAAAAAGAAATTGAAGAACTGTATTTTTTTAAATAAAAAAAAAAACTTAGATGAGATTAGTTCTTCGTTAATAGTTGTGTGTGAGACACCTACTTGTCCTCGGAGGATCAATTTGGCCTAACAAAAAGCATATTCTTAACCAATATGCTTACACTTCTCCCCTTCCTTTCTTTTTCTTATTAAAATTCATTTATTTTTTACTATATTATTTCTGTCTTGATTAGTCTTAAGCGAAACATAAAGGTATTTATACTAAACAATTGCATAAGACGATTATTGTACATCCTAATATTAATTTACAATACTAAAATTTATTTTTAAGGTACTTAATGAATATACTAAGCCACCTGTCATTTTCGTTTTTAATTTTAACGGGGACAAAGTAGGCATAAAGTTACGGCGTTACGAAAAATGGGTGAAAATAATTAAAACATTATTGATTGACCTTATCCACCACAAAGCTTTCATGTGGGACCGTACTCTAAACTCCGAGAAGCTATTAAGCTAATACCCGTTGGTGGGCTTTCCAGATCATTCCACGCAAGAACTACCGCAGCCCGCAGGGAAGTGGGGATGACAACACTGTAGACACGTGGCTTTTAGGGACGGGTTGGTGAAGACAGACAGCTGTACTCAAAAGTAAATTCTCTATCCTTTCATGTTTTTAACACAAGGTATGAGAATTAACGTTAAACTATGAGGTCCACTTTGAAATAATCTACTTAGCATTTCTTGCGGTAAGGCCTACGGACATGTAAGTCTTATCTCTAATACAAATATTGTATAAATATGGTAAAATTAGCATTTTTTACGTCCAACTTTTCATTTCAAACAAGAAAAGGTTAAAACTTTTCATTTTAAAGATTAGATTACTATTCGAATTCTAAAAATCAACAAATATTTTGATCACCAAAACCAAAAAGAAGTTTTTTGTTTGGGGATTTTTTCAGTGCCTTCGCCAATACATCTACTTATATTATAATACATGTTTAGTTTCTTAATAATTTTTTTAGTAATTAGTTGATTGGTCATCAGATCATTACAAAAAAGTTGATTGGTCCTCAAGCTGGTTTCCTTGACAAGGTCATCAAATCACAATTTAAAATCAAGGGTCAACGTTCAATCACGCTGATTAACCGGATCGAAGAAAGACTAATGACATTTCATGGATAATCAAATCGAATGAGGATTGAGGATCCCGAGAGAATCCTCATCCCACATAACCATTGACATATTTCTTAGCAGAACCCAAGATTGTGTAATAATGTGTGATGCAAGGTTTAGTTTGGTGTGCTAGATGTCACCGGTTATATTCAATTAAAATGTCTATGATATGTATTTTGGACATGTTAAGACCGATAGGTTATGAATTTAAAATAAGATGAATTGTGTATCTTATTCTTATACACGACTTACAAGTTCGTCTCGACGATTTCCTTCTTAATCTGCATGAATTCTTTTTTGTTGCGTGATCATCTTATTTCATTTGGTCGTCAATCATCTTCTTCAATTTTTAGGTGATCTTCTTTGATTTCGCTGTCAACCACCTTCTTTGATTTTTCAAAGATCTTCTTCTTCGATTTTTCTTGCAATTTTCTTCTTTGATTTAAGGTAATGTTAGGGAGATTAAATTTATAGCTAAAATTTTAGAAATTAAAGGACATGAAAGTTGATGATTGATTTATTACTTCAGTATTGATAAACGTGTTCATTTCTATTAATAATATATCATTTAGTCTCCCAAGTATTACCCTCTTATTTGAGGTGTGGTGGGTCGACAGTGGGTGGTAGGTGGTGAGTTTAGAAGTTCCCATTTATTTTGAATTGTAGGTGTCACATGTATGGGTTTTGGGTTGATGAGCGGGGATTGCTGATTTAAGGGGAGTTTTTTTTATATTTTTTTTGACAAACAATATTATTTACATTAAAAAAACATATTATTAAACAGTAATACTAAGTAGAATTAAATTTCCCTTTCGTTTTAATTTTTATTAGAATAACGTGGTGAGGCTCCTACAACCTGAGCGAGAAAACTCCCAACCTATCTCAAACTAAATTGAGTTGTCTGCATCAAACGATAAACACAACTTCCATCCTATCCACTTCAATCATAGCCTAACCAATCCAAAATACCAAAACCCTAAATTAACAGCCAAAAAAAGGTAACATGCGAGGCATAATCTTGAAAGTGACAACTGAGGCCATATGGGAAATATTGTGGTCCATTTGGGTTACCTACTAATACTATTTTAATCGCGTATCAGCACGGACACATGGTGAACATCAGAAAATGTTACCAAGTAAAACCAAACATCCTACCGATGGACTCATGATCCGATGTGACTATTAAAGTATTAGTGCGCTGTAAGTCCGTAATTAGTGGAGGATTAAAGATTATGTTGATGATGATTATCAAACTATTGTTTAAACAATTATAATTGACTTAAACCAGAAGAACACGATTACCAGAGTTGTAGTAGCATTGTCGTACCTCATGTAATCTGACAACGTTGGGATGCTTGAGTAGCTTCAATGTTCCAATCTCATTCTTTATCTGCAAATTTTCAGTTCTGTTATTTTCTTCGTCAAATTTGAAACGAACAAAAATACAGATGTGGGTTAGGTTAATTTGACACTCGAGTTTCAATACCTTGTATGTAAATTAGAGTAGTTTAAAATATTATTCTGCAAAGAGAAAGTACGGGAAATTTTTCTAAAACATACAAAAACTTGAATGCCAATTTCAGTTGCAGGATCCATAACTCCAACCCAAAGTTTAAGAATAATCCCATTAACGAAAGATTAAAACGTTTAAGCAAAAAGATTAAAACTTTGAAACAGAAAAAAATAACCCATTAATTAGAGATTAAAACTTTGAACAAAAATTAGGATTAAAAGGAAAAAAAGAAGAACCTGGTCGGTTATTTTGAGGTCAATAATTTTGTTCTTCTCCAGAATCTTAACAGCAAAGGACTGGCCGGACTCGACGTTCTTAGCAAATTTAACTTTCCCGAAATTACCCTCCCCGAGTGTCTTTCCAAGCTCGTATTTCCCCAGTCGCATTCCCTTGTTACTGTAATTTCCACCGTTCCTCTTGTTCTTGTCCTCCTCTCCTCCTTTTCTCACGCTCACCATGTAATTACACGCCTGCTCTGTTTTTTTCCGTGCAGAGCGGTTGCAGAAAATCTCCCCGGAAAACAAAAAACCAGTTTCTGAAAATTGTTCGGAGAAGAAGGTGAAACGAAGCAAAAGTCCAAAGTCCAAACGGGCGGAAACAGAGAAGTATCTGGAAAGTTATGGAACCGATCTCTCTGTGCGTTGGACGGTTGGAGTTGTATGCTTATATAAAATGGGGGGATGAACTATGAGAAGGCAACTTGAGTTTCTAATAATTTGAGGAAGCCATTGGAGGAGTCCTGTATTTATACAGATGGGCTGTGCGTACAACGCACGTGTTGTGTGCGATAAATGCCAGAGGGGGAGGGGGAGTTGAACTGTAATTATGATAGAGACCGTGGTAAAAGTGGTTGTAATACTGTGTAATAAAAAACATTTTGACTTAAAGAGAAAATCTCGTCTCTTATTTTGACAAGAAGAAATTTTTCCAAATGTCATGTATGAAGTCAAGCGGTACTTCACGTGTTATAAAATAAGTAGAGGGATATGAAAAAAAATATATTGTTTCTTTATTTGTATTGTGACATGTTAAGTATCGTTTGAATACATGTTACTTAAAAAAACCTATGATTAACAAGGGACAAATATCATTTTAGAGGGATACATCAACAATATCTAGAAACTAAAGGTGACCAGAGAAATCTTTTTACTCGGATACATACATACATATGTATATATATGTGTGTGTGTGTGTGTGTATCCTACATTCATGGTATCAAATTCATGGATATCTAATTTTATTTTAGTTTATGAATTTAATACCAAAATCTTTATACAAGTATTATGATTTGGTGATGTTCATTATTATTTATAAGTATGAGGTTTTAAGTTTGACTATCATGAATAGAGAATTCCGAGTAGAACCGGTTACACTAATTTGATGTGTTATTCAATAACACACATGTAGTCTCATATTCTAGTGGATAGGTGTTGGATTTCTAACCATAGTCCTGAGTTCGAAATTCTCCCTCACCTAGATTTTTGTAATGGTTTTAAACTCTCTCATGTCCCCTAATAATAGTAAAAGAATTTTCCCCCCCCCCAAAAAAAAAACACAACAACAAAGTTTCAATGATGTGTTCATCCTTTCTATAGAGCGAACTGAAATTAAACTAAAAAATTTGTATAATCCTCATTTGTAAGAACATAATAAAATAAAAAAAAATTACCCATTCAGAAGTACATGATGAATATTTTGCAGGTTCGATAACAATTTTACTCCTTATCTTTATTATTTTACATATGAAACGTTACCTAATCCTAGTACAAATAATCAAAATTATAAGATATTAATCAGTTAGGATTGTCACGGAAGCGTGTCGTTGGTTGGATGACGGAGGGTTTGAAGATTACGGAGACACGGCAGTCGTCTGGGACTTGGGCAACGTCACGAGACTCACGACCAATACCGTGATTCTATTACTTTTTAGCCTCCAAACCCTAAACTATTAGCGACAATTTGCATCTTCTTTTGTTGCCAACCACCATCTTGTCATTTCACCCACGCAAGAGCCTCCCATGCACCCTCAACCCTACACCCTTCCAGATGCTTTAATTTTCTACCACTATTTTATATTCCAACTTATCACGAGATTAAAAGGTATTACAACTAAGCATACTTGTTATTTCTTAGGTGTGTAGTTGCCTCATCACGTCGCTCATGTGACCGATGACTCTATTTTTTTTAATTTTTTTTCACGTATAGTTTCATGGGAAGTCAATGCATTTTGAATCCATGATGTTAACAAGGTGAAAGCATCAGGTGATGGATTATTCTTATTTTAGTGTCTTCTTCTTTAATTCTACATTATGCGTTTTGCCTTAAAACTTTCTTATTTTAATGTAAATTAGTGTAGAATATCGTTTGTATACTAAAAAAAAGATGAAAAAAAATAAAGTTACTGTAAAATAATAATAATATGACCTAATTCAATGCCAAAACATAACTTAAGGGATTAATCTTATTGAGGAGTGTTGGGAAGAGATTGGTTTGAATTGTGGACAATATTTTGACTGCTTCTTTTGCTTATGTAGCTATAAAAAAAATAAAAATAAAAAAAGGAAAGGACAAAGCATGGGATAAACCACGTGTTGACAAAATATGACACTTGTATTGATCTGGTTTTGTGGCTGCCCTTTATTATCTATTTTTCATTTCCTTTCGAGCAGATGAGACTATTATTAATTGGAATATACTAATACATTAATATATCATGGGATATAACAGCCATCAACTACTGTATTTATCTAAAAGTCCTATCGATGAAGTTCATCTTTGTGGGAAAATAGAGCCATCAACCAAAGAGGTGGGGATTGAGAAAAACTTGACAATGAGTGGCCATAATAATTGGTTTGTATTCACTTTTAACGCATATCGAGTGTAAAATCTTTTAAGTACAAATGAAAATGATATCATTGAGCTGTAGTATTAAGTAGCCGTATATTACAACTTCTATTCACATGATCCCATATTTTTAATAGTCTGATTGATATTGCTTTATTGAATATTATTTTATTTTATTTTTTGAATATTATTTTTGGTACAAGTTTCTTTAAAAAAGTTATGAGGTTTACCTTCTTATGATATGATTAATATTTTTATTAAATCTTTAGCTTATATGCTACCATGATTGTGATACATGATTAATCAGATCAGATCTGATCTGATCACAACAATATGGAAGGTAGGAAAGGAAGTATTTACCATAAAAGATAGCAATGACCAAATCTTCTCCTTTCCAAAATGTTCATTTATTGTTTTTTAAAGATGTAATTAAAAGAATATTGAAAACTAGAAAGAACATGCTTTTTGCGTGCATATTCAGCCGTTAGCCCTACCCATTTGACATAAAAATATGAAAGTTGATGAAGAAAAATAAATAAATTATGAGATTGATTAGATGCCACTTTGCTTGGAAAAAGCGGATAGAAATGAGATGCCTATGCAATGCAAAATCATAGGACTCACAACTATGAATTCAAACACGAAATTTAAATATAAGATTAAATATTCATAATCACACGAGCTATACAGACAGTTTTCAAAATGCATGACGTACGTCCAAAACATTTCGTTGATCTATTTTATAATTCTCTGTATTATTTTATAGCCCCCTATACAGATTGAGCGTGAGAAGTTACGACACTCATGGAGCTGCCGTGTTACTCCACCACCTTGTTTGGTCTGTGCCGACAAATTCTTTTTACTCATTTTATTTAGCTTCCAAACGAAACCGAAAGCAAAAAATAACATATCAAATATGATTGCATAGAATAGGGCAATACGGATGACTCGATATACATATTTGTCTCCCAATCAAGTTTCTATGATCAGCTAAAGTTCCATCATGTAGTAGTGTTTTATAAAGTTAATATCGGTGTTGCAAAGAACTTGTGGCTTTATTGGTTGAATCGTTTGATAGTGTATGTATTTTATTTTCTTTTGATAATTTGCTAGACATGTCGAATCTTGTATAACAACCGAGCTTTTTACTATCAAATTAAATTTGTCGGTGACAGGAGTTTCATTTTAGAATAAATTAGGTTATCATCCCTTTTTTTTTTTTTTTCTCATTAATTGAAACCTTATTCATTCTTCATTTTTTATCAAAATTGACTTGTCCACCACTATTGTTCGCCACAGTGTGTGTCATGTCCATTGTTCAATTGCCTTTGTGTTATCTTCTCTTTATATTTTCTTAAAACTCAAAAGGACAACATAGAGTTCATCCAGAGGGCAGCAAATAGAATGCTCTAAAGTCACTTAGTACTCCGGTCTAGTGGTACTCATCTTCACTTGTAAGTGAGAGGTCTTAGATTCAATTATCGCCAAAGATAAGTTGAACCACATTATTATGGAAAACCCATTGTAAGACTTAGCTCACTCCCCCACCCCCTTAATGTGGATATTATCGTGTGTTCAAAAAATAAATAGAATACTCTACAACGAGGAGCATGAGTTCTTTTTGTATATTTGTCTCAAATTAAAGAGATCAATATGCTTTCCAATTTTCCAATCCAGAGTTTTTTTGTTTTTTTTGTATTTTTGAACAAAAAAGTTTAGGGGGAGATTGGCTAATCTAACCACTAGCGTCAGGGCATACCAAAATCTCAAGCTGGAAGAACTTACACGTGACACCTAATTGCGAGCTGTCGCTGATATGAATTTTCGTAAGAATTTACTGATCGTCTACCAACGAGAATTGTTGGCAGCGAAGACCGAACTTGGATTGGAGGTTAACCACAAACACACTCTCACCAACTGAACCAACCTCGTTGGCATCCAGAAGATTTTTTTATGTTATTCAAGGTACAAGACAATAATAAAATCCAATACATAATTTTCAAAGATAACATTAAATAATAACAATAATTTTCAAAGATCACATTAAATAATAACAATAATAATAGTTATGGGACCTAGATCTATCGATTATGTGACTGATGACCCTCTCTTTTGCTTATGTGGCTACAAAGATTAGGATAAACCTCTTGATGAGAAAATATGACACTTGTATTAATCTGGTTTTGTGGCTGCCTTTTATTATTTATTTTGGACAATAATTAATTTAAGATCTCTTACTTTTAATTAACAAGAATTATTATTAAATTATAGTACTAAGTAATTGTATATGTACAACTTTCTATGCACACAATCCCATCGTTTCGGGGTAGGCTGACCAAGATTGTCCTACTGCCAACAGGGCCCTCTCAGGATTCTTTTACTGAAGATATTGGAAATTCGTAAATCGTGTTCATTCATTGTACATCGTGCAGTTAGTTTTTATTAGGTATTGTGTGTGTTTAATTTTAAATAAAAATATTTAAAATAATTTCTGACCGTACGATGTACGATGAATGAACACGATTCACAAATTCCCAATATCCTCACAAAAAGAATCTGTCAAAGATCCGGATTCGTCCTACTGAATATATTATCTTATGTTCATCTTTCTATACTTATTTTGGTACAATTTTCTTTAAAAAATTATTAAATTTTACCTTCTTTCTATGCATATTATAATGTAAATAATATTTTAATTAAAATTATTATCTTATATGCTACCATGATCGCGAATAAAAAATTTCTCCTAACCAAAATGTTCATTTATTGTTTTTTTTTTTTTTTAAGCTGTAATTAAAAGAATAATCGAAACTAGAAAGAACATGGTTTTTACATGCATTCAGCAGTCAGCCCTACCCATTTGACATACAAATATGAAATTTGATGAACAAAAATAAATAAATTATGAGATTTATTAGATGCCACTGTGCTTGGAAAGAGTCGATGGAAGTGACAGATGCATAATGGTTACCTAAATTATAGGTACCATCCAAAACCCTAAATGATTGATTTGGTTCCACTTAATATTTGTCAAACATTTACTCATACTTGGAAGCAATTAGGAACAAAAATAACTCATCATCCAAAACCTCATATGAGTCTTTCAAGCGTTTTTCTATTCAAACACCGCTACCCATCTAAGTTCAACATGCATGATTTTCATAACAATTCGTTGGTCTATTTTATAATTCATATTATTTTATAGCTTCATATATAGATTAAACGTACATATTGCTTTATTAAGTTAATGATAGTGGTGGAGCAAGAATTCGAATACGAGTTTCAAATAAGAGTAAATATTGATAACCACTCAAGCTACGATTTATTTATTTATTTTTAAAATGCATGACTTTTAAAACATTTCGTTGACCTATTTTATAATTCTCTGTATTATTTTATATCTCCCTATACAGATTGAACGTGAGACGCGATGGCATTCATAGAATAAGCCAATATGGATAACTCGATATACAAACTTGTCTCCCAATCAAGTTTCTATTATTAGCTAAAGAATTTTGGGAATCTATCCTCAGATCCATTGTGATGTAGTTTTTTATAAAGTTGAAGTTCTATTGGTGCAAGGAACTTGTAGCTTGAGCGATTAATTTTATTTTTTATTTTTTATATAGTGTATGTACCTTGTTTTCTTTCGATAATTTGTTGGACGCGTCTTTCAAAATACCCATGAACGTGACTTGCCATTATATTTAGTTTACCTTTTAATTTTCTTAGATAATATCTCAAAACTCCTAAAATCTTGTAGATAAATATTGTAGTATTCAATTTTAATAAAAAGTGTCACATCCCGGCGCGGGCGGGACCATTTCCCGGACCCGCTCCACCACCGTAGCATGATATTGTCCGCTTTGGGCCCCGACCACGCCCTCACGGTTTTGTTTTTGGGAACTCACGAGCAACTTCCCAGTGGGTCACCCATCATGGGATTGCTCTAGCCCCTCTCTCGCTTAACTTCGGAGTTCCTACGGAACCCGAAACCAGTGAGCTCTTAAAAGGCCTCGTGCTAGGTAGGGATGGGAATATACATTTAAGGATCACTCCCCTGGGCGATGTGGGATGTCACAATCCACCCCCCTTAGAGGCCCGACGTCCTCGTCGGCACACACGCGACCAGGGTTAGGCTCTGATACCAAATTGTCAGTTAACGCGTGAAAAGACGATTTTGCCCCTAGTGCGATTTCTTTACGTTTTGTGGCTATTTTTGGTTGGTTGTTGGCTGATGGTGGACCACACATTCCCTTCACCCTTTCTCCCTATCCCTGCACCCTGTCCCGAGTTCCCTTCCCTTCCCATTTCCTACCCATGTGTACGGACACACACACAAACACATCAAGCCTTCACAGATCGGAGAAATAAAGTACATATCCATGCTCATGAGGTTCATTGGAGTCCAACCATACCCATTTCAGGTAAGAATACCTTCGTTTTCACGTCGAACTCGGGATACCTGATTTTGGGTACTGTTCATGCACACGTAATTTCTTATGCTTTTGGGAATTTCAAGCTTGTAGGAAGCTTGGTGAGGTCCTTAGGAGGCTCGGGGTGGTTCGTTTGAAGGTTTTGGACGTTGGGATCACGAGTTTCGAGGTTGGCCGGAGTTGGGGGTATTTTCCAGGCAAGATTTCGTGGATTTTAGCACTTGAAAGTGGTATGATCTTGTTCCTCTCGTTGTAAGCTTCATTTTGGTACCAATTTTGTGAAATTTGGTTGAAAAACGAAGAAGATAGGACGATTTGAAAATTTCCTGATTTTTCGGCACCGGCAACGACGCTGGAGTCTCGCCGGAGAAGACGACGGAATATTCCGTCAGTTTGGACGGAATATTCCTAACGCTGTTGACGGAATCCGTTAAAGATAACGGAATATTCCTGACGGTGTTAACTGACGCCGTCAGCATGCCAGGCACGTGCCTGCGCGTGGCCGGCGCGTGTGGCCATGCCTTGGCCGGCGCGTGGGGGCGCATGCGACGGTGAAAAATTATTTTAAAAATATGGGGATGTTCCTGAGGTTGAGTAGATCACGTTGGTGTATTCATACACCCCATTTGAGCAATGTATGAGAAGTTATTTCCTAAGTTTGGTTATGTGCTTTAAAATTAACGTTTTTATAATTGTTTCGCATATAGGTGAATCCTATCCCGAGGACGAGCGTGGTCACTCGAGGCAGGGGGGTTACGACCCTTCCACATACCAGTGAGTGGGCTTTTGGTTTTCCGTATATACCTATATACTTATATTTTTTCCCAGAAAGTGATTTAAAACGTTTATTCGTTACATGCCACATTTATATTGCCGGTTGTTATGCATGATTAGTTGCATTGTTAATTGTTTATATATATGTATATGTGGTGCTGCGGACACACAGGTAAGTGCCAGGTGAGTTGTGATTTATGTTTACAGTTAGTAGTGATTTGAGATGCATAGAGAGCTCATAACCTGCACCCCCCATGTTAGTGCTCCGGCCCAGAGTTGGGCACAGTCCTTCACGTGATGTTCACTTCCCGCACCACACACTCAGCTTGGATCCAAGTTAGGTGCACAGTCCTGTCGTACAGATCACTTTAGGTGGTTCTGACTCGTAGGTGACCCGCGACTATTCGCCCAGCCTTCACGTGATCATAGCACTTGAGCGTATATATATATATATATATGTTACACACAGACCTTTCGTACAGACCACTTTAGGTGGTTCCGACTCGTGTGCAGGTCTAGTTAGTGAGATTGAGATTTGAGCTCTAGATTCAGCCGTACAGGTCACGTTAGGTGACTCCGGCTGACAGTTTATATGATATTGATGTGATATTACCTGAGCACTTGCATTTCATTTTGAGGTTTTGGCATAGCATATTCTTGAGCATTGGTGTATATATCTATATATCTATTTTCTGGGAAGTATACAGGTTTTACGGCGAGGGGTTAGAACTATTTATTAAATGGTTTTCGAAAAGCTTTGTTTTTGCCCACTCACGCTTTTGTTTTGCGCCCCTCCAGGTTCTAGTTGGCTAGCACGTTTGGTGGTTTCCCTGAGGATTTTCCCGGCATATCTGACAGAAGATCACCAGCGTAGGGCCACCTTCGGGTGTACTTTTGTTGCGTCATTTTCTCCCGGACCACTTTAGGCTTTATGCTCTGAACTTAGCGTCATACTTATGCTTGCACTTGTTGTTATTACTTTATGTAAAACTAGCTTTTATTTATTCGTATTACTATTTCCATTATTATTTTATTAGCTTCCGCACTGTGCACATGGTTACGTCACTTTCACGTGACGGCCAGCATGCCCTGATCTCGATCGGGGTGTGTCAAAAAGTATTTCAAAATACCCATGAATGCGACTTGCCATTATATATGGAATTTAATAATTAACATTTTAAATTAAAAAAACACAATAATTACATATAATATAAATAAATATAAAAATGCTGACATGGCTATTTTTTAGGCGTCCTAATCAAATTTCCAAATAGAACCAATGTTTAATCTAAAGAGTATTAGAAAAGTGCAAGGGATTCTAATTTCCCTTTTTTTATTATTATTATTATTTTTTTTTTTTGGTTAACGAAAATTTAGGGAGAGATTGGTTACTCTCACCATCATCATCAAAGGGCATACCCACAATCTCAAGCCGGAATGACATTTGTGTGACACTTAATTGCCAGCTGTCGTTAATATGAATTTATGTAGAAATTTACAAATCATCCATCAACAAGAATTGCAAGCAGCAGAGATCGAACTTGAATTAGAGATTAACCACATGCACACCCTTACCAACTAAACCAACCCTCACCATCCAGAAGACTTTTTTTGTTATTCAAGGTAAGGACAACAATAAAATCCAATACATAATTTTCAATGGCCACATTAAATAATTACCTTGTAGAAAAAAAGAGTTTCCTTTCCGTGTGGGTGTCTATGACGTGGATTAAAGTATTATATTTAGGATCATGTCGTTTGCATATGGATAACGCATCATTTTCTCAAAAGATCGAGTCCTCACAAAATACTGACTTCCAATACGACATGGGATCCACTCAAACTAATGAGAAAGGATCATCACATGATTCTCTTTGTAAGGATTATGAGAATGTTCTAATCACATCCGTTTATCGTGCGATCAATTTTTATCAGATACTAGTTATATTCAATTTTAAATATAAAAAAATTACAATGATTTTTTACCGTACGATGTACGATGAACATATATGATTGGAGGATTCTCATAAGTCTCACAAAGAGGATCTGGCAGCAAAATAATATTAAGTACCTAAAATTCTATAATTTTTTTTTTGTATTATTTTAAGGAGAAATTAGGTTCTCATTTTTTTTTCTACTCCATTGATTAAGACCATATTCATTTTCAATTTTTAATCAAGGTTCTGAGGTTTTATGAATCTCATTAATTATTTCAATAATAAAATATTTACATGTGACATCCCACATCGTCCAGGGGAGTAATCATTAAATGTATATTCCCATCCCTACCTAGCACGAGGCTTTTTGGGAACTCATTGGCTTCGGATTCCGTACGAACTCTGAAGTTAAGCGAGAAGGGGGCTAAAGCAATCCCATGATGGGTGACCCACTGGGAAGTTGCTCGTGAGTTCCCAAAAACAAAACTGTGAGGGAATGGTAAGCCCAAAGCGGACAATATCGTGCTACGGTGGTGGAGTGGGCCCGGGAAGTGGTTCCGCCCTGGGCGGGGTTGTGATAATTTGGTATCAGAGCCTAACCCTGGTCGTGGTGTTGCTCGTGAGTTCCCAAAAACAAAACCGTGAGGGAATGGTAAGCCCAAAGCGGACAATATCGTGCTACGGTGGTGGAGTGGGCCCGGGAAATGGTTCCGCCCTGGGCCGGGTTATGACAATTTGGTATTAGAGCCTAACCCTAGTCGTGGTGTGCCGACGAGGACGTCGAGCCCCTAAGGGGGGTGGATTGTGACATCCCACATCATCCAGGGAAGTGATCATTAAATGTATATTCCCATGCCTACCTAGCACGAGGCATTTTGGGAATTCACTGGCTTCGGGTTCCGTAGGAACTCCGAAGTTAAGCGAGAAGGGGGCTAGAGCAATCCCATGATGGGTGACCCACTGGGAAGTTGCTCGTGAGTTCCCAAAAACAAAACCGTGAGGGAATGGTAAGCCCAAAACAGACAATATCGTGCTACGGCGGTGGAGTGGGCCCGGGAAGTGGTTCCGCCCTGGGCCGGGATGTGACATTACATGTCAAGATAATTAAATTTATTTGTATTTCTAAATATTTTTATTTAGTGTTAGAAACTTTATAATTGTTATATTTATATTTATGGCTAAACTTTGTATCATATATTTTTACTTTTAGTTTGTACCCATTTTTAATTTGCAAGCCTTTCTTTTTGTTTTTTTTTTTTTAATTATACCAAGTTTCTTTTCAGTTTCAATTTGTACCCATATTTTAATTTCTTTTTGTGCCAATATTTTTTAAACTTTTATTTTTTAACCTTTTATTTGTACCCGTAATTTATTCACAATGTACCCATTTTTATTTAAAAATGTACTACTTTATTACATGCAATATGTACCAAATTCTTTTTTGTTTTGTAAGTACCATTCCTTTTATGTAAAATGTAACAATTTTTTAATGTAAAATCAGATGTACCCACTGTTTTTATATAAAATCCACGTCTTGTTTTTTTTTTTTTTTTAATTTTTTTTTTTTTATATAAAACGTACCCATTTAATTTATATGAAACGTGCCCACTTTTTTTGTATAAAATGCACCAATTTTTTGTATGTGCAATGCACCCACATTTTTTTTTTATATAAATGTACCAATTTTTTATATGTAAAATATACCTAAATTTTATTATATAAATGTACTCATATTATGAAAATAAAATAAAATAAAATCTAAAATGCACCCATAAGCAAT
The DNA here is from genome assembly GCF_041283825.1 of Pyrus communis. Taxonomy (NCBI): domain Eukaryota; kingdom Viridiplantae; phylum Streptophyta; class Magnoliopsida; order Rosales; family Rosaceae; genus Pyrus; species Pyrus communis. The sequence goes on along the minus strand of NC_142577.1, from coordinate 22,891,665 downwards.
TTTTTTGTTGTTGAAACCTATACGCAAATTTCAATAATTAATTGGTGGTGTAAATAAAAGAAAAATAACGGCTTGAGTCTTTATTGATATGATTACATATCTTTTATTATTATGCCAATTATGTGGAGATGGACTTCAATCTAAAACCTAAAATGCATAAAGTTTGAGTTTATAACAGTTAGAGACTAGGATTTCAACTAAAATATCCCTATTTTAAATTAGTATCAATCTTTTTAAATATTCTATACAAGTATATAACTTATCGAAATGTCACATCGGTTAGTTCCAATTAATTTTTTTGTTACATGTACACTAGAATAATGGTAAAAAAAAAAAAAATTCTAGAAAGACATGAAGATGAAAAGAGAAATAAACAAATTCACGAATAAAATGGAAAATAAAAATGAAGATTGGAAATCTCCTAACAAAGAGGGTTAAGAATTCAGATAGGATTTCAAGGAGCTTGTTTCTACTCGAGGGATTTCCTCATTTGCCGATTTTCAGCTAGTAAAGCTTCCAGTTCTTCTTTGTGGATAGTGAAGATGATGGTGGCTGCATCATGGTAGTCCATAACATTTTAGTAACCTCCATGACGTTCTTCTTGATGTTGGCAGCTTGAGTTGTAGGTGGAATTTGTGATTATGCATTGTGTTTGGAGGTGATGGTCTAAGGGGGTGATGGTGACCGTGTTTGATCCACTTTGCCCAGGGGAGAGGATCCTCTATGCCTTATATGTATATGCCCACCTCCATATAGCATGTGACATTTTGGGAGCTCACTGGCTTCGGAGTTCATCAGAACTTCGAAGTTAAACGAGTTTGCGTGAGAGCAATCCCAGGATGGGTGACCCACTGGGAAGTTCTCATGTGAGTTCCTAGAAACAAAACTGTGAGGGCGTGATCGGGGCTCAGAGTTCATTGAAACTCCAAAGTTAAGCGAGTTCACACGAGAGCAATCCCAAGATGGGTGACCCACTAGAAAGTTCTCGTGTGAGTTCCCAAAAACAAAACCATGAGGGCGTGGTCGGGGCCCAAAGCGGATAATATTGTGCTACGACGGAGTCGAGCTAGGGATGTGGTGGAGCTGGGGTCGAAATGTGACAATTTGGTATCAAAGCCAATCCCTGGCCAGAAGTGTGCCGACGAGGACGTCAGGCCCCCTAAGGGGGGTGAATTGTTAGATCCCACATCGCCCAGGGGAGTGGATCCTTTATGCCTTATATGTACATGCCCACCTCCATTTAGTACAAGGCTTTTTGGGAGCTCATTGGCTTCGAAGTTCATCGGAACTCCAAAGTTAAGCGAGTTCGAGCGAGAGCAATCCTAGGATGGGTGATCCATTGGGAAGTTTTTGTGTGAGTTCCCCAGAAACAAAACCATGAGGGCTTGGTCAGGGCCCAAAGCAGACAATATCGTGCTACGACGGAGTCGAGCCCGGAAAGTGGTGGAGCTCAGGTCGAGATGTGACAGACCGTTACTTGGTGGAAGCCATACTTCCATGACCTTCTATTGATGTTTGAGACAAAGCAAGCCCTAAATTTAATAGAAATTCAATTGGGGCGTAACATATGTGACATTTTCAATAAGTTAGGTACTTATTTGGAATGTTTTAAAAGGTTGAATACAATTTAAAATGACACTAAAAATTTGAGAAATTTTAGGTATTGAGTCCAACAAAATATTGATGCTTATTTATGATCAACATCTACCCAACATCTTCCATGAGGGTTGTGTGAATCACATGCCTATATATGCACTAACACCCCATGAGAGTTGTGTGAATCATATGCCATACATGCACCAAAGTATTGATTGTTATACCTAACTCCTCATAGTTGTAGCACATGAAATTTACTCGTGGCCGAGCATTTTGGGAAAGAACTTACCTATCACGTATTGTATCCCCCATACTTTAAACCCAAATGCAACATGTTGTATGAGATTGGAAACCTTACTTATTATTAGGGGCGGATTCACCTGGGATAAGGTGGGTCAGCTGACCCAAAGCTTAGAATATTTTACTAAAAATGTTGGGCACTGCCTTTTATAAATAAGGATGCCTTTGAAAGTTGTCCTCTAATTGTTAGACGAATTGCCTCTATGGGCAATGAACAAGGTAGCTACTCGTCACATGCCTTTGTATGCCATGTTGTGGCCATCTTTTGATAAGTTTGCTCAGCATATGTTGGCATCTGTAAGCATGCTCGCTCTAAAGCTATTGATATCAATCGACATACTTGTTCGGAAATTGTTGATATCTGAAGATAGGTGTGCAATATGACTTGGAAAATGACATCAGGTCTAACAAGACTCGATGAAATGCTAAGTTGCATGCTATTCCGTCCAAACAAATTTGCGCACCGTGCAAACATTCTTATTGACCCCACCAATGATACTTTCTGACTTTGCTACTGCTTATCACATGATATTACCCTTTTTTCACTATAGCAAAATGCAAGTTATATGAAAACCAGTAGGAAAATAACTCTTTCAAAGTACATTTACACATGGATATTTAGCGTGGTCGGGGAAAAAATATATTTATGCATCATGTTACATGAAAGTTTCTCCCATCATTTTTAGAACGAAAGACATAGAGGATTAGGTAAACTATCCTTGAGACTGGAATATAATAAACGGGATCCAAACAACCACTTATGCTTTTTATGATCGTTGCATTATTGTATTGCCAAACACCCGATATGAGATTTGCGAGATTCATATGCCTACATATGCACTAAAATATTGTTATACGAAACCCAAATGGCTCAAGGTTGTAGCACATGAAACTCACCGTGGCGGAGCCGGAGCCTTCGGGGGCTGTATAGTATTTATCTCCAAGAGAACTAACTTACCTATCACATATTATATATCCCTCTCTTTGTAGCAAAATGCAACATGTTATATGAAATCTGATGTAAATAACTCTCCAAAAGTAGGTTATATGAAAATTGCTCGAATGAAAGAGAGAAAAAAAGGTAGTCAACATTTTACATGAAAGTTTTCTCATCTTTCCAACAATGAAGGACCTAGATAATCGTATAGAGTTAGGCATTACAAAGTGGGTCGGAAACTTAAGTATGATGTCGATAATATAAGAATCACACTCCTAATAAACTAGAAAATTTGAATCTTAGAAAAAGAATTTAAATCTCAATATATCAAATTCATGAGTTTGATTTATAGGATAAATGACTAATCATTTAAGAGAGGAAAGAGCATGGCCAAGTATACAATAGTGAAAAATAAAAAAATAAAACTTGCCTGAGCTCCGCTTAAAAGGTTGGTTTGACTTCACTCTCTGGTTCATGTTGTCCAATTCACACCACTGTAATAATATGATATGCATCAAATTCAAACCTCATATATAGAAATACACACCTCGTTTCACCTTCAACGCGCCCTCAATTTCTTGGTCATCAAATTGAATATCAAAAGAATTGAGGATGATTAAATGACAGAAATTAACAGTGTAGAAGAAAGGTAAAAAAAAAAAAGGAGTGCACCACCCTAGAAATAATCCTCCCCCAAGTCACTGCGAAATGCAAGCTTTAGGTCACTTCTTGTCCTTTAAGCCGAAGCCATGTTGTCTGTTAATTAGTTAGGAGCATTGTCGGCTGGACCAGAGAATCCTGCGAAGAGTGCAGCCACAACACGGAGGCCTCCAAACACATGCTAGTTATCCAGAAGCGTATACTTCCCAAGTTCTACTTCTGCCTGGATCCGGTATCGTGTTAGTAATCTTACTAAAGTCCATTTATGATCACATTTGGGCCGGTATCACAATAATCCGAGAAGGATTGGCCGAAGAATACTGTCCAGACAACAAATCCCAGATGTTCAAGTTCGAAATATTAACTAGCCATATTTCCAAGCAAACTTGCGTTACATCGTTAAATACAACAGCACAATCAGAGCATTACACAACAAGACACAAAACAAAACTTCCATACAACAACAAAAGCCGACTCGTAACATCAGAAGATGCAACAACAAGTGGAGCAGCTAGCACTCAGAGCTCCTCGTCACGGCCGCGGCCAGCAACTTCGTCCTTAATCTTCTGGGACTTCTCCTTTGCCTCTTTAGTCTCCTCTGCTTTCTCATAAGCCTTGTTCTTCACCTCCTCTGCCGTTTGCGCTGCTTTTTCTTTCGCTTCTCTTGCCTTCTCTGCCGCGTAACCGGTAGCCTCATTCGCTTTCTCTACTGTTCTTCGGGCCGTCTCCTCAGCTGCGTTCTTCGTCTCATACGTTTTGTCTTTCGCCGCCTTTGTAGCCTCCTCAGCTGCATTCTTGGTTTGATATGTCTTGTCTTTTGCCGCCTTTGTGGCCTCGTATGCCTTCTCCTTCGCTGCACCCGCCGTATCAGAAGTCTTGTCCGTCGCCTCCTTTGTGGCCTCATAAGCCTTCTCCTTAGCTGCACCCGCCGTACCATAAGTCTTTTCCTTCGCCGCCTTCGCCGCCTCATAAGCCTTTTCCTTCGCTGCCTCTGCAGTATCATAAGTCTTTTCCTTCGTAGCCTCATAAGCCTTGTCTTTTGCTGACTTTGTGGTCTCATAAGCCGCATTAGTGGCCTCATAGGCCTTCTCCTTTGCGGCATTAGCAGCATCGTAAGTCATGTCTTTGGCCGATTTAGTGGCCTCATACACCTTCTCCATTGCTGCATCCATCGTCTTGCCGGCCTTCTCGGCGGCTGTTTCTTTCATCTCTCCAGATTTCTCTGCAGCCGTACCTTTAATGTTTCTAGCCTTTTCTGTGCTATACTCACCAGCCCCTGAATTTTTAAAGTACGTGACATATTAATTCTAAATATATATCATTCTTAACAATACATTACTAACTTCACTCTAATATGTTTTGTCTAGGCCACCCACATTTCAACATTTCGTTGTTTCGTGGGAAATATGAATAAATAGAACTAGTTACAAACTTTAATTCGAATAAATAAAACCATTACAAATTTTCAATTAAAAATACATTTCGAAGGACACAAATCATATAAAAGTGATGGTTTCGTGCCACTCAGTTATTGTCTATCCAGTGTCCATCCATTTCTAATCAATTTATCTCTACACATTTCTTCGTCACCATGTTGGAGTTCATATTGAAAACACTTAAGAAACACAGTACAAATGTAAAATCCTCAAACGGTATCCCAATGAAAATAAAAAAAAATTAAAAAAAACCCAGTTCCTGGACAAAATTTCAAAATTGATCCAAAATAAAGCAGAAAATTTCACATTCCATCACAAATTATGTAGGAAATAATTTAAAAAACAGTAGTGACTAACCAGAAGCAGTCTCATAAGTAGCATCAGAAGCCTTCTTAGCACTATGCTTCAAATAATTCTCATCATCCTGCTTCAGCCCAAGTCCTCCGGTGATTTTCTCTTTAGCCCACTCCGTCCACGACTCCGACCCTTCTTTACCCTCTCTCGCCTTCTCCGCCGCCCTCGCGTCATCCGTCTGCCTTGACTGGTCCTTAAACTCCACAAACTCATCAATAACTTCCTCGTTCGCAGACGGCGTATGCCCCACGCTGGAGCCGCGGCATAAGGTGGCAAGCATCACCACCACCGCCGCCACCGCAATGGCAAGAAGTAGTTTGTAAGTTTGCTTTGCACCCATGACTGTATAAATGTTTTCTGAAGATTCAAATCTGAAATGTATTTTCCGAAAGGATCAGGAAGCAATGTGTGAGAGTATAGGGTTGGGGAGGGGGTGGTTTTAAGAAGGTGGTGCATGAGAAAAGGGGCAGGTGTTACACAGGGTGGCAGGTTCAGAATGCGTACAGATGGACACGTGTCATACCGTCACGGTGAAGTTGGGCCCACGTGTCGGCATGTTAGCGCTCAGTTTGGGGTTTCATGGTTCGTGTCCGTTGTTTAATGGAACACAGTATGCACTTGTGCACTTTAATCTTTACGAAAAGAACTTTTGTTTCCGTTTGACCTTATCTATATTGCCAATGTTGTTTTAGGTGTCGACATACTTTGGCATTAATTTGTATCTTGGTAAACATAATCGGGGGCCTAAAAAATGTAAATAGTAAGAGTTCGAACTCGACTTAAACGATTTAAACCTCATTCAATACTTCTTGGTGCTTAAAACATTCAAGTTATCATTTAAAACACAGCTCAATGTAATCAAGCGAGTTTTGATTATTGAGGTATTAAATTATGAATTATAACGTGATTATAAATATTTTTTTTTCTTTTTAATAAATACCAAGAAAGTCGTTATTTAGTACTACGTTCAATGATATTTCTCTTCGTTTGTAAATGAGGGATCTTATGTTCAATTTTCGTCAAAAACGAATTTAAACCACATTATTCTTAGCTCATTATAAGGTTAAACTTCTCATTCTCCGTTAGTGTAGATAATATTGTTTGTTAAAAAAAATACCGAGAAAATCAGGAATCAGAAAAATATCATGTCATTATAAGTATATAAACATGTGTCACAAGTAAACAAGTATATATGAATCATCAACCAAGAGATGATGAGAGTTATTTTCAGATTCATGGGCGAGGATGGGAAAGAAAATATGAATCATCAACCAAGAGATGATGAGAGTTATGAAAATGAGGGACCATTGGATAGGAGCACATAGAAGTAAAAAAGGCATAGCACTGGATCAAATTTATTAAAATTATGTGACAGGAAAATCATTAACCTTGTTCTACAAGTAAATTAAGAAAAAAAAGGATCCTAAAAACTCTGACTCAAAGCTTGGAAAATACAGACTCCTAAACTGCCAATAAAACTGGTCAAAAATATAGAGAGGTTGAAAGCTCAAACACCCTAATTTAACAGTGTCCCTAAAACAATGCTAGAATCTTTACATGTCTTCTTGTTGTGGCCAAGCCCCTTGCACTTGCTACATTGCAGCTGCCGTTTTATTATGTCGTCTGATTCCGTCTGCTTCGTCTTTGGCCGCCCTGGCGGCCGCCTGGTGGGCGGAGGGGTAACAGTAACTACTGCTTGGTTTGATTCACATGTGTGTGGTCTGTCTACATTAGGAACAGGGTGAATTGATTCTGCATAAGTTAAACGGTAACTCTCCACTGTGAAGTATCTGGAGCAGTAATCATAAGGGTTCCTGCCAATAACTAAAAAGACAGCAATAGCATGGCAGCAAGGCAGACCAGTGAGATGCCATTCCTTACAGGTGCAATCCCAATGGTCGATGTCAATAGTGTCGACAGATTCTCCACGAACCTCGAATGTGCTACCATGTGAGAGTAACACTTGAAGTGATCGAGCAATTTCTGTTTCCTTTTGAAGCTTTTCCTCCTTAGATGGTGTTAATCTTGTCACCCACTGGTTGGACTCCACCCCGCGTGAATAGAAGGCTTCCATCATATTGCCTCGTAGTACATCAATCATCTGCGTAATTGGCAACTCATGCGCCTCTGATACCCAACTGTAGAACTGCTGTCCGAAGTTCGATGTCATGTGGTTGTACCTGCCTCCTCCGCAGAATGCATTAGCCCAGTGCACGGGCTCACTTTGTATGACCCAATTGTAAGCATCCGGTGAAATATTTTTTATGTTGTCAGCACTACGCTGGAAAGCCTCCCGAGTGGGTGCATAAGCAGCCGCATAAAAATCATTGATCATGAATCGTCTTGCCTCGTGAGAAAATTGGCCCTTCAAGTCCTTGTTAAGTTTTTCAGCAAGATGCCTCAAACAATAGCAGTGGTAACATTTATCAAATACCTCGGGCAATGAATTTTTCAATCCATTCTGAAAATCTGCTACAAATGTGATCGGCTGAGATGTTGCCACTGCCGATTTCAGTTCTAGTAAGAACCAGTGCCAGTTCTCATCAGTCTCATTATCCACAACAGAAAATGCAACCGGAAATACACCATCATCAGCATCTGCGGCTGTTGCAGCCAACAAAACTCCTTGATATTTTGAGTTCAGAGGAGCGCTATCAAGAAAAATTAGAGGGCGGCAACCTTCTTTGAAACCCACAATTGATGCATGGAAAGATACAAAGAAACGATGGAAGCTCAAGTCTTCCTTAGTAGTAAATGAAGCAAAACTCCCTGGATTAGTTTCCTTTATCTTCTCGCAGAAATACGGCAACTGATTATAGGCCTCTTTATAGGAGCCTTGAAGCTGCTCCCTGGCAATCTCTTTAGCACGCCATGCCTGAGAATAATTCAACTGAATCCCGTACTCCCGCTTAATGTCCTCTGCTATAGCCTTTGGCTTGTAGTTTGGGGAAATTTTCAACTTCTCCTTTATGATACTTCCCACCCAACCTCTCGTTGCCCGATACCCAGCTTTCACAGCAGCTCCTTCACATGTATGATCCGTGTTCATTTTCTTTATACAAATCAACTGGGTTGTAGACAACCTTGATGCATATATCCTCCATGGGCAATTTTGACCTTTGCATTTGACAGTGACACGATGACTGTCATTTTTCTTATACCTATAAGCAAATCCATGTGCAATTGAAAACTTATGCAATGCTTCTCGGAATTCGCTAAAACTATTAAACCTTTGGTCCACACCAGTGATGGTGCTTTCCCACTGTTGTGCAGCTTTATGATGCGTATCATCACTAGAACAACTAGGAACATGAAGCAAAGGGATTTCATGCAGTTCCATATCAATTTGGCCATCAGCATTGTCAGTATTGTCAGTATCAACTTGCATATCAACGGGCTCAACAAAAGGAACCACTGCTTCCGATACAGTTGTCCTGCTTGACCTGCATGTCCAAGCGTTCAAATGAGAATTACATGCAAAACACATGCAGGGAAAACATCGCTTTTGTTCGGTTAAGTGCTTCTTTTTGGGTACACAAGCACAGTACAATCGCATTTCATAATGGGATATGAAAAGGCATGCACGTGTTGCAATCAGTGTTCAACAAAAACTGAAATAATAAACACATTCCATGGTCTCTGTTCCACATTGTGATTGCTGCAATTGTGACCCAAACCAAACTACAAAAGATTATTCATCCAGGGAAAAACACACAAAAGCAGATATCAAAACAGCAAGAAATAAGATGAACTAAAACAAAATGTACCTACTAGCAGGCATGTTGGACAAATTTCGAATAGCAGCTTCCTCTGTCATGACAAAAACATCGACAGTGTCTGCATCCCCGAGAAAATTGACCATACGTTGCAAGTCCTTGTCTTTAGAGATCGTAATGAGAGTCTTCTTATTGCCGGGAAGGAAGTACTTGATGGACATTGTATCAGCACTACAATTAAACATATCCTCTATTTCGGACTTAAAATCACCAAGCAGTGTTTTCTCATCAATGCCAATCGCATGAGCGTCACCCCCAGAGTACGATAAATTTCCATCCTTATCCATCACAAACTCTGTGCCCAATTTACATATTGCTATAACCTTCTTCGCAGCCATGGCCTACCCACCCAAAAAGAAATTTGTATATGTTTATACACAAGAAATCATAAGTAAAAGTTGAAAACTACAAATTGCTCGAAACAATTTATACAAGAGGGTCGAATTTCATAGTTCATAAGAAACAAAATTACACAGAATGAAGCTAAATTACATAAGCAGGTTTAATTTCACAGTTGAAAAGAATCTAAGTTCCAGCTGCATTCACAAAACTAACCCCAAAGTTGAAACCTTTGCACAGATCCATACCCTAAATGTTAAAATTACACAAATCCCAAATACCCAATGTACTTATTTTCCATAAAAACATGAAATTATCCATCTACACAAGTAAAAATTTCAGAAATTCCTGAGCATAACAAGTACAATAAAATCTAGCGTATAAGCAAAGGTAAAAGAAAAACAAAAATCAATTATAGAGTAAACAATATTAAACAATGACAAACAAGAACCCTAATACGAAACAATTGCAAGTAAAATACAAATCGAAACCCTAGATTTAGGGGAAATTAAAAATCAAACCTTGAAGCCAGACTGAGATGAATATCTCTGGTGAATCTATGGAACAGATGAAAGTCGACGGAGAGCTTCCAGAGAGGGAGCGAACCGGGTATGAGACTTTGCCCTTGTAATTGGCTGCACCCGTGTGTAGATTAGACTCGTTGGATTTGGTAATCTATCCAATCAGATTGCAGGGGCCCACATAACATTGACGTGGGCCCTCACGTAATTGGAGGGACAATGTTTCACTGTTTACAATCCGGTACACAGTGTACCTGCACATTGTGTCACGGTGTTCCAATCATCTGATTACACATGTCCCGTAGTTTTCATTGGATAAAGTACGATTAGACCTTGGGTTAGGTAGGGTAATTGGACCATTTTATTCATAGAACCCATACCTCTTAACATTTTTTTTTCTTTTTTCCTTTCGTGTTTGAACGGTTATAGACTTCAACATCTTATATTAAATTTTTTATAGAGACAAAAGTAAAATGTGAGAGGACAGAAAGGGAGGGGAATATGAAAAGAGAGAATTCTACTCTTATTTTGAATTCACATCTCACCCAATGTACAAAATGTTCTATAAGAACAATCGTGTCGAAATTTCTCTCGTTAAGTACATAACATGCTAAAATTGTAGTGCTCATTTAGATTGTTACGTGATCATGTAAGACTCGACAAACTCGTACACAAACACAAAGAATACCTACATGTATAGCCATTTGTTACTCAAATTGTGAGACTCCAGCTTAATTGTTGACATGACATTTTTTAAGTTATTATTTATACAACAAGATATTCACCGTAAGAGGTAGAGAAATAAACTGATAACAAACTTCACGAAACATCTCATTTATAAGTAAAAATAATATGATCACTCTACAATGACGCGTTTGAGTTTAAATACAATCGCAACATTGTGCATCCTGAGCCAATAATATGATGCATGTGTTTCAACTCCTCCACATAACATACCTCACACTATGGTGACATCTCAATAGGTGGAGGGTAAGTTTCTCTCTTAAAAAATAAATATTTCTCACCTTTATCACCAAAATGAGCGTTAACTTAAATACTTAACACGAATTTACTGTCATGTAACATCTCGTATCAATAATGTAAAAACATATAAATAAAAATTCACACATATTTTTATTTATTAGCACGAAACCACATGGTGACGGTAAGGCCGTATCAGGTAAGTCATCTGCCTTTGCGATTCACTGCAGGATTGCAGCTTAGTCGTGGACTCGTGGTACATCCGCGTCTTTAGACCGTTCATCTTGCTTCTTCATTGCTTTTGACTTTTCGAACGGCTGAAGATTTGATCTCCCGTGTCTTAGACCTGGATTGGTACTGAGGTGATTTTAAAAAAAGCTGCTATAAAAAAAAAGCTGGGAGCTATTTTTGTGTTTAGTAAACACTCAGCTTTAGCTTTTTTTCATAGTTTTGGATGAAAAAAAGCCAAAAACAAGAAGCTGCAAAACCCAGCTTTGAAAAACCGACTTTTTTTCACATCTGTTTTACATAAAAGTTTACCAAACACTCTAATACTGTTTTTCTTTTTTCAAAAGCACTTTTACAAAAAAAATTTACCAAACACTCTGCTGCTTTATTTCACAGTTGCTTATTCTCACAGTACAGCAGAAGCAGTTTTTTTTTCAAAACACAGCAATACCAAATCAGCACTTAAATCCTTTGGAATTGCAATGTAACGAGTAAAAACAATGTGACAGACATTTGTGGGTTTTGAGTGGAGAGATGAGAAGATGGGTAGTCCCGCAGTTGTAGTAGGCCTTCCGTCTCCTCCAAATCTTAACGGCTCTCTCTGTCCTCCAATTCCCACAACTTCTATAAGCAGCTCGGTAGTCTCTCTCTCTCTCTCTCTCTCACACACACACACACACACACTGGTGATAACAGAAATGGGTAAATTTTGCAGAAGAAAAAGGATGGAATTGGAGAGCAAATGGTAAGGAAACAGACAGGGGATGGTGGGTACAAGTGGCGTTTGGTGATTGCTTATGACGGCACTCGTTATGCAGGTTATTTCTTTCTTCCATTAAAATTTAAAGCTTTGAGCTTTGCCCTCCTTCTGCTTCAATTGTGATGTGCTTTGCTTTGTTAGGAGTTGGCAAGTCTTGGGTTTTGCTAATTAGTACGTTTGTGAGGAACCCAATTGCTAATATTGAAGGAAAAAGTGGTTTCTTTATATCGCTTGTATATAAAAGAACAAAGTTTCTGCTGACAATCTGCTCTGCTTAGAAAGTGATTCTTTGATATATTTGACATAACGCCGCTGAGAAGGATTTTACATTTTCCTCAACTTCCAACTTTGTGCATCTTACTTGTGCTAGTGATATGTTCTTTTTGTAATCGGGCACCTTATAGTCGTGAAGGTCATTCTTTGTTGTCAATTTGAGGAGAAAATCTGCCGTATTACCAGTTATATATAATCATGTGTCTGGCTTGGATCTATCTCATCACGTCTGGGACGAGAGACAGATAGGTTTATGGTTGTATACAACCGTGGACACCCAAGAACCTCTCCAGTTTGAGATATTTAAGATGGCCATTTCAAAAGTTCTCAACTTGATGTTAAGCTCCAACTTTCTGCATCAATCATCTCCCAACACCTCAATGAATGTGACAGGATGGCAATACCAGAGTTCACCGCCTACAATACAGTGCTTTGTGGAGAATGCTATAATGAGCGCAACGAAACTGGAAAGGAAGGATCTTCATTTCGTTGGTGCAAGTAGGACGGATAAAGGAGTACATGCCTGGGGTCAGGTCTGACTTTCTCACAACAAGCATTTTCACAACCAACAACATATCACAGACTTACTTGCAGTTGAGCTTTCAGGTTGCACACTTTGTCACACCTTTCAACTATGACAGCATTGAAAGCATTCATGCTGCTCTTAACGGTCTTCTTCCTGATGATATCCGAGTTAGGGAGATCAGCCCTGCAGTGCCTGAATTCCATGCTCGTTTTTCAGCAAAAAGCAAGATTTATCATTACAAAATATATAACGACACATTCATGGATCCATTTCAGCGTCACTATGCTTACCATAGTGCTCATAAGCTAAATGCCGCTGTTATGCAAGAAGCTGCAAAGTATTTTATTGGAAAACATGATTTCTCTGCTTTTGTCAATGCCTCCCAGAAGGAAAGAGTGCGTGATCCAGTGAAGGATATATTCCGTTTTGATGTCATTGAAATGGTAGCAACCAAAACCCACAAGATTTCTTGAACAGTAGTTGAATGTTAGAGTTCTCTGCATTACTTTTCATTGATTGATATTTCTGTATAATCATCTTAAACCAATTTGATTAGCACTTGTCCTTCATTTTTGTGTCAAGAAATAGCTGATTCTTTAGTCATATCCTTGTTTAGGGAGCTCTTTTACAGCTAGAAGTTGAAGGCTCCGGCTTCTTATACAGACAAGTCCGGAACATGGTGAAGCATTCATTTTAACCATTTTCATCAAAAGTTAATGTCTTTTTAGTTCCAAGCAACGGATGTATAAGCATTTGCATTTTTACACCACTGCAGGTTGCTCTGCTGATTCAAATTGGAAGGGAAGCGCTTCCTCCTGATATTGTTCCCAAGATCTTGGCAACACGAGATCGGAGGGTGCTTGCCAAATATACCATGTTTACTCCACCTCATGGGCTTTGTCTTGTGACGGTCAAGTATAACGAGGAGCATCTACGGCTTCCATCCAGTTGCTCCGCAACCAGTTCTGGTAGGCATTATACTATCGGCTCATGTAAGCTTCCATTCTACTAAGAATTTCACTTGTACCAAGCAGTTTACAAGAAGTAATAACATGATTATTCACCATTGAAATTCAGTCTCTGTTATAAGTATCATATAATTCTTTCCTTTGGATCTGGTGATTTGTTGACAGCTTTAAAATTTTCACGGTCACTGAGGTTTCTGAAACTCATCACTTTGGTCCATAACGTCGAACATTGCTTAATATCATCCTCCACGTTATGCTCTGAAATCTAGCTCTATTAGGAAAGACGGATTATATGTTCTAGGAGATTGTCGATTTAGTGTTTAAAATGTTAAATGCGAAATATCAACAACATATTGCCCCTCTCTATCATTACTTTCTATTTATTTCATTTTATACAAATAGTAACATGATATCGTAAGGCATTTTACAAGGTGCACAAAGAGTTATGTGCTTGTAGCTGGTTGTTGATCAAAAGTAGCTAATATATCAGAGTCATGGTCTTCATCAATCACTTCAGTGATTTCTCTCCCATGACGCTTGCTATTTTCAAATTTCCAACTGCTCCCAAAAGATATCTCACCATCATAAGTCACAGTGCTTGCAACGATCTTCGGATTTTCTTCCTCTTTGGTGATTTCTGGAATAATGGATAAACTTGTTATATATGGGGTTGGAGGAGGTTTTTGTGGGACTTCCTCTTCTGTGATTTCAGAGGTTGAAGAAGAGCTTATTGCTGCAGGAGGTGGAAAACGCTGATCAGAATCTGGAGCTTCCTTAACTATTTTATCCGCGATTGAAATTTCAGTTGTGTCACAATTGTGTGCATGAGGCGACGATGAGTGGGAGTGGCTCCTTGAAATGGATCTGCTCTTGGAAAGTCTCTGTCTTGCTTTCTTGTGCCAGTTTTGGAGGCCTTCAACTACAGATTCAGTAAACACTGCTCTCCTCATGCCACAACCCATCTATCAAGTAAACCAACCATTAATGAAAAGGAAAAACAAAAAAGAAGAAGAAATGTCATTGATTTTGAAATTATTATCCATTACTCTCTGTATCTCAATTCTTTCAATCTCGTACATATCCACATTTTCTTAAGGGAAGGACCTTCAGATGACGTTCCACATTTCACTATAAAATTAATTGACAATGTGAAAGGGAACTAAACTCCTTATGATCACATATAAGGTCCCTTAATTTCCCGATGTGGGAGTCGGATTCGCACTCTTGTTTGGTGCACACGATTAGATTGGATTGAAGAAATCATATAATTCAAGGTATGTGTAAGGGTTGAGCTGAATAATTTTCATTTTGTGGGGATTGGAAAGGATCAGGTCCTTTATAAGTAATCTATCTTCTACCTTCAAGTTGAACGGAAATTTCGTCATTTCTTCCTTCAACATATCTTGAATACTGTGAATTTTCCGATCCAGTCTAATCCAATCCTAGGTGTCAAAGTACATATGAAATCAGTCACTTAGTTAAGGAGGGATAAGTCCTTACCTGGGTAACAAGGACATGGAGAGGCAGGGTCACATAACCACAAATTAACTGCACAACTACTCCCATGGTAATCCTTATGGCTATGATTTCACTTTTGCGATTTAAGCAAGACCCTGAACCAGACTCAAACTGTAACAATTGGCAATATATACAGGATCAGCTTTAATTACAGGAAGTAAAAATTGCTTGAATTTGTCAAGTTATATAAGATACCTACCCATGTCCAAGTTAAGAATGCCAGGTGAAAGGAGTTCTGCAAAACCAGTTCAAATGCTATATTCAGTATCATTCTTATAATTTGGAAATACTACAAGGGAAATGTTTCGTCGCCACTGTTTGGCACATGTTGTCAGACTGTAAGTCCAGATCATTGATCGAATTGGTTCTTAAAAAATATTAGAACTGAATGAAATATCCGTACGTAGTGGCCCTTTTGTTGCAGTGGTTCTTGTCTAAAATTCAAATACAAGATTTAGAGGCTGCCATTAAATCTTGATGATAATTAGGAAGATCATCAAGTGAACTTATTTTGTAACAATCAGATCATAAATTGTCATTAATTCTTACTTATGTGCGTGATCCAAATTCTCAGTCTGGTAACAACTGTAAAACGTTTGACAAGAACTGTATTTTATGAATACCCTATTTATAGTTATCCATGCATGCATGTGTTCGTAACGACGTTGAATAACCTAAACCGTCTAGTTTTTAAATATCCATTTAAGAATCATTCCTAATAAAAATCATTGAAGTATACCTGGATTAGGACGAGTTGGATGAGGTGAAGAAGCCATCTGGGTCGACCAAACCAAAACAAGTCATCATTGAGCTGCACTAAAACACGTCCTCGAACAACGGAAGTATTCTTGCAGCTCTCCACACACATTTTAGTTATTATCACCTCCAGCTTGGCTCCCACGACTATAACAATCTTTGAGAGAAGGAAAAAAGTTGGCAGTGTTATATAATCTTTAAGAAAAGGAAAAAAGTTGGCAGTATTATATAATATCTATATATGTAATTGAAAAAATAGAAACTTGATGCCTTGATTAATTTGTTTGGTTTTGTACAATAGATGCCGTACCAGTAAGGGAATGAATGGCAGCCAATAATGATTATAAAACACTGCAAATAATTAAAAAAAAAAAATATCATAACAAAGAAAATGTTAAACGTCAATCAATATAAAATAATATATATATATATTACTTTTCTTTTCCAACAAGCTTAAGCCACTCTTACCATGCGAACTGAGAAATATGAAAAGGATAGAGAAGAGCCAGATCCAAAATCTGCAAGAGATTACCAAAATGTTATATTCTACATATAATTTGTAGCATGCTAAAGCATCTTGTGATCACCATGAGTAGCAAGATACGAAAAATGTATAATATTAATGGTTGTGTTGTTAATATGGCGCAGATGATTTAAATCAAGTTGGTGATCGATTAGGGGTATATGATTGTGTATTACTACTTGGCAAATGGTTGATGAGTAAGAGTCTCCCAAAATATTATGCTTTTTGTTTCTTTTACAAAATATTCTAAACTACTCTAAATTTACTTAAAACAATGAAAATTTGAAATTAATTAGGTAGAAAGAAAAATGATGCATTTTCCTAATCAATTGACGTAGCTCACATCTGTATCTTATTCATTTGTTAAAAATATTATACATTATGTATATAATATTGTCTCGTTATTAAAAGCGAGTTTTTTTCCGTACCTAATGCCAACCACTTGCTCAAAGTCGTCATCGAAAGCTCTTGCAAGGAATCTCAGGAAATTGAAGTTGTTGCCGTCTGTAAAGTTGGCCTGTGAAGTCAAACATGAAACATAAGAAATTAGTCACACACGTGTTTTTACATTTTTTTTTTTAAATCGAGGCCAACGCATAACATTTGATCTTTCTTACCCTAATGAAACCATTCCGCAGAGTCATGTAATCAGTTTTTGAGATTGAACCACAGAACTGTCGAGCAAAACAAACCTATACAACCCATGCAATGCAAGGAGAGAAAACAAGAAATATTAATAGTTGCATAACATCAAAATTTTGTGAACATATAGTCGTATGAAAGCTTTTTGGATTGAATTTTTAATTTGGTCTGCATTAATATATATACTTACAATATATATAACCTATGAATCTACAACTTTGTACCTGAACTATATGCTTACATATTAAAATATAGCACCTAAAAGGAACAAAAAGAAAACTCAAACTAACACCCAGTTTTCGACTTTAATGAAAAAGTCAAAACATTTGTTTAGTATGAACTAATTTCCTATTAAATTAATCTCAATATATGTAAATGTTTGTCTAGTATTAAACTAACAGAAAATTACTATAATCTTTTGAATATTTTTGTTTGAAATATTTCTCTTCCATAATATTGGAATAAGTCCCGATTTCGAATCCCTATTCCTTTAATTAAAAAACAGTATGAAGTATTGAAATTACTGTACGAAATTAAGAAATCAGGCGTAAGGATCCAATTATATTACGACTTACGGGCCAAAGCAGCAGAGGATGTTTACTCCAGAACTTTAAATGCCTTTTCCCAAAAGGAGTTTGGTGGATGAGTTGGAACCTCCTTGAATCTGTATATATATACAAAAAACAAAATTTCCTCAGAAGCGTGGAGCGTAAATACATATATACTGAGTAACTATTACATAAAGTCTTACAGAACAGAGGCAAAGAGTTACCATTAAGGATCTGATATTCAAGTGTTCGAGTCTCATTCTCCCACGCATTCCATTTCCCCATCTGTGTTTTCCCAGAATCAAAATTCGATGAAAGTTATAAACTTATAAGACGCAAATCTTTAATTATAAGAAGAAATCACATGCATGCATGCCGACATCATTAACCGAGCCCTAATAAGATTGTAAGTGAGAAATACATTTAATTAAAATTTAGTTGCAAAACTAATTATCATTTGGAGAGAGCATTCTCGAAAAATTAAGTAGCTTAAACAAAAATCATAGGATAATACTTGTGTTCCCCCTCTGTGAGGATGAGCTCATTCTCCCCATATAATGTATTCATCGTACAAATTTTATAATCGGAACCGTTTAATTTTTTTAATTTAATTTCACTGTTCTAAAAATCCCCGCCTAGCACCGCGTTGGCCACCGTCCCGATTAATGCCTAGGCATTTGAAAATTAAGAAAGGCGCCTAGACCTGTTGAGGCGCCCGCCTAGCCCGTCTAGACCCACCTAGGCAACTGCCTAGGTTGCGACTCACATAGATAGAAAATAGATAAATTTCATTTTGCATATTATTTTTTTCAATAAATTGTAAGAGACTTGTTAAATACTTAACACACACTATATATTTGTTTCCCATATTTTCATTATGTTCCAATACTTCATAATATATATATGTCATTCTATTTTGTAGTTTATATATATTTTAAGTATAAACAGACACTTATTTACACGAAATATAATAAATTTACTTAAATCCGCCTAGTCTGCCTAGGCACCCACCTAGCTGCCTAGGCGCTAAGCCTCAGCCTGCTGTCCGACTAGTGCCTAGCTTCTTTTAGAACCTTGTTTAATTTAAAGATCACCCCTAATACAAAAATCATTTGAGTTGAAGACCTTTTAGTCACTGAAATGTATAAAAAAAAATCAACGGTGTGGGTACTAGTAACATATTCATGATGAACCATTTTATTTATTTTATACGTTTAGATGATTAAACGATTTTCGAATCGAATTATTTTTTTTAGGAATGATCTCCAAGTGATGATTAAGAAATTGAATGGTTACGATTGTTGAGTTTATATGCTCAAGATACGTTATTCGCAAATGAAGAGATATGTGCATCCCCTCATGGGATGCAAGTATTCTCCAAAATCATGTAGGTAGTCATTTAATTTTGATTAGATAAATAGACAAATGTGATGTTTCCAAAAAGAATAAAGTTAGTCGGGCACACAAAAATTGACACAACTTGATGGCAGACTCTAATAAAAGTGGGCAGTTTGTAAACAAATATGTTAATTTTATGTTTCTAGCATACCATCCTAATAATAAATACTAATTATGATGATAACTAAATTATGGCTAATACCGTCATAAGATTACACTAAGGTAAAACATGGGTAATAATAATCTTATTGATTGTTGTTGTTGCGAACTTTATCATCATGTGCTTGCAAATGAAATGATTTTTCGTAGGGATTGATTTTTAAATGAAGATTAAGAAATTAAACGGTTTCAATTATGAAATTTGAATGGTTAAGATACGTTATTCGCATGGGGGAAATGAGCTCATCCAGCAAGAGAGGAATGCAAGTATTATCCTTCTAAAAGAATAATAAGAATATTAATAATAAGTTGATGCTTGTGTCCCCTCCCCGACTTACGATAAACGAACTTTTATCGTCTGAACATTATAATAGGAACCGTTCATTGTCTTTATCATCATCTAAAGAACATATATGCAAAAAATTATTCAATTTGAAGATCTTTTAGCCATCCATATGCATAAAACAAATGGACAGTTCATCATAAATATACTACTTGATACTAAAACCGTTGATTTTGGTTTAACACGTATGGATGATTAAACGCTTTCCAAATTGAATATTTTTTTGTATATATGATCTTTAAATGATGACAAAGAAAATGAATGAACTGTTCAGTTATATGTTCAGACGATAAAAATTTGTTATTCGTAAGCAAGGGAACACAAGCGTTATCTTTAATAATATTGCTAGTATTATTAGCCTTGTTTTAAGTATGTACATATGAGTTGCCCACACATTGCAAAATACTTGTTTTGATACCTTGGCCATCCCGAGAAACATGGTTAAGATGCAGTAGAGCACATGAAAAACTGCAACCAGAGAGATTAAGATGTTCAGCTGCAAGACTCCTGCCCTTGGCAATAAAGGAACCATCCCCTAAATACCACATTAAAAAATGTATATATTAATCCCAAATAACCATATCCCATGATATTATTATTATTATTATTATTATTATTATTATTATAAATTAAGTCATATTATTATTATTAGTATTATTAACCTGACGCCAGTTACTTTATATGAGCTCCACATGAGAAGAAAGAAATTAAGTGAGGTCATTAAAGGGGAAGAAATTAACTGCCATTGACTCTACACTACTGGCACTAGTAGTAGTAGTACAATGGATGAAAGAATACAATATAATGGATGGTATCATGATAGCTGTATTTTTGGACTGATTAATATTGGTTGAACCAAATTAAAAATTCTGGTCTTCTTAATCAAGGGTTTGTATAAAATTATACGTCAACTGTCATATATATCAGCTGAAATTACTACCATATTAAGCCTGATTATGTCCATGATTGTTACAAGTCATTGCATATATTATATATAAATTATAAATTGTACCTTTGCCTCGCAATAGTTTTGATCGTTGACTTCCTTAGAGTGATTGGTGGAATTTGAGCCTGGGACTTGCGTGGCTGATGAGACAGCAGGGTCTACGTCTAAGGAGTTAACGGGATATTTGCATAGAAGAAAGGTGTTTGCCACAGCTTGGCCAACGCAGATTTGTGATATTGGTTCTTCTGATATCGTTAGAAGCAGTGACATGAGACCCAGTTTCATCATTTCTATATTTAAAGTACAAGAAAATGAGTTAAGAACAAAGTAAATGGTTATATATTGTGCATCTTAGCTCGAACTTCCACTGAAAAAATAATCATAAGAGACTTTCGACTAATTGAGAAATGCAGAAAGACAACTAGCAAATCGTGGCAAATAGAATAGAGTGCAATCAAAGTCAAAGGCTTGCAATAACCTGTTTTGAACTTCATCAAAGCCCTGTTTAGGGATTTTCTTCTCCCCTTGTTAATAAACTGATCACGATGAGACAAAAACCAATTAAATTCGAAACCATCTCATGTTTCGTGATTAATATGACAGTAACATAGTATAAATACAGTAGTAAGTACATGCATACCCTTGTTAAAAGGTGAAGAAAACTTTCGATGAGGAAGGATAGGAAGAAGAAAATCAAAGCAAAAACTGATACAGCCCATGTTGGCGTTTCTTCAAGGGAACGTGCCATCTCTCTCTATCTCTCTCTCTCTCTCTCTCTACAGACATCCATAGACATCCATGTATTTATATTTGCTTTCGGCAATAAGGTGAAATTATATTTCTTTTCGTTCTTTTTTCGTGGTCTGACGATATATAAGATTTTTGCCAGGGTTTGTGGAATTTGTCAACCGAGTTATCTTATTAATTACTATAACAGACAACGTGCAGATACTACAACTGGTACGTATAAGTACGGAAAATGTAGTTGTTTGACATCAATCAATTAATTAATTCTTTAAACAAGTAATATTTCCATGTCTAATAAAAAATGTACGGTGTGATCGATAACTGTCAACTTCTATGACAACCGCATGCAACCAAATTAACAATATATATAAATACTAATCAACATTTTCGCGCTGAGAGATTATTTTCTCGACGAATGCGGAAGCAAAAGTCAAAGTCGTACATTTTTTAAAAAAAAAATTTTGAGGATCAAAGTTTCCTTCCACGTATATGGCCAGTTGTTGTAATAATCCAAAGTTCTTATGCTTATCGAGTTATCAACCTTAGTTATTTTGTACGGAGTCAACGAACAAGGATTCATCAGTTTGATTTTCTTTGTTTTCAAAAAATTTCGTAAATAGTGTTGAAGGTGATCCTTCACTAACTATCAACTTCATCAACGGTCAGTGACTCGGTGTGTTTCTTACTTTCTACCCATCCCTACATTGGTGAATTGGTGAATTATGCTGTTCATTTTCTGGTATGAATGGAATAGGGTGAACTTGGATATGCACATTCTTAATAATGCTTCGCCAAGTGATATTATTGACATATTTTTTCTTTTTGCTGCACTATTATTGACATTTAAAAAAAAGATTACGATGTTGATTGATCTAATTAATGAATAAGGACATAATCAGTTTGAAGAAAAAAGTGTTTCGCACTAAAGAACATTACAAATTTTTATTAAGTGAGATCTGCAGTAACGTCAAGGGTGATTGTAAGACCATCTCCAACTTTTGGGTTAAAATTTAAAATTTTTAACCTAAAAAATTTAGGTTTTAACCCAGAAACAATTTTTCTGGGTTAAATTTTTAGTCCGAGATTATTAAAGAAGGAATTTAGGATAATTTTTTTTTCTATAGTAACTTTAAAAAAAAAAAAATTATGTAGACTATCATAATTTAATTTTATGAACATTTTAACCTAAAAATATATAGATTTCGATAAATATTAAAAAATCACTTAACTGACATCATGAAACTCGTGAAACAAAAGAATATGAAACACACAAAATAATTTTTTTTTAATTACTTTTGCTGTTAGATTTAAATTTGAACCATTAGATCTTCTTTTTTACTGTTTGGATTTAACCATGTTAGATATTAACCGTTGGATTCAATGAATTTATAAATATAAAACTAAAATAATACATATATATGGTGGGCCATCCCCCACTAACCGGGGGGAATCCTGGGCTAAATTTGCCCTAGAAATGAGTTTTGGGTTAAAACTCATATTTGCCCCAAGGGTTGGAGCAAGTTGGGGTAAGTTTAGAACCTAAAATTTGAGTTTTACTCCAATGATTGAAGTAGGTCTAAGGGATTTATAGTATATTATATATAGCTTTTTTTTTTCTTTTTTTTTTGGACAAACGATAGTGTTAATGGATTAAATAATTTAATATTAGGGGGAAAGGTAATTGATGGGGATCAACCGTGATGCAAGACAAACCAAATGACAGGGGGAGATAACCTGGGAATCACTTAACCAGGGGCAACATAACTCGCTCGCGTTGATAATCGTGGATTCGCTCACGCGACCAGGCCAAACACTTGATTGTAGAAGGAGGAAACATTCACTCCAAATGCACAAGGCAAATAAACTATTTTTCATTCATTCAAGTCCCATTTCTCAAGGGTTTAGTACATATATTTATAAGGAATGAAACTCTAGTTCGAATTGGACTTTTGCTCTACCCCAAAAATATTTAAAATGTTCTTAAATGACTACTTAATTATTTGTGTTGCCCCAAAACTCAATTAAATATATTTGATGGTTCCAATACGCATGAGACTCTTCGTAGATTCCAATACATGCATGAGAGCTTTGGTTACTACATCATTCTCCTCTTCGCTGAAGAAACTCGTCCTCGAGTTTAAATCTTTGTTGACTCTGTTATAATCTTGAAACTGATTTTTGCCTTTCCACGTGAATAAGTAATTGGAATATTTTCTTATTCTTGAAGTGGTAAATTCATGCTCCATGAAAAATCTTGCAATCCAACTGATATCAATCTTCATTTGATTGACTAAATCAACTAAAACTTGAGAAGCCTTCCAATTAAAAATATTAAAACCAACAAAATCAATGTATTCATAAATAGCATCTTCTTTCATATCAACAATATCTTGAAATTTGATATCTCCCACTTTAGCAACATTACTGACTTCCTTCAAAGATTCGTAAGATGAAAACACTTCTTCTCTCCCACCGAAACTTTTGTTATTACTCAAGCTAAAACCATCACAAATTTCACAATTACTCAAGCAACGATCAAATAAGGGAGGAATACTCAAATGAATTAAAGACGAAGCCTCAATACTTTCACACCCATAATTTGAACTAAGATAATCCAAACTAACTGTATCTTGTGCCACTTCATCGTAAAATGCTGAACAAAAATCTCCTACTTCAGTTGACTCAAACCATAGAGCGTAATCATGAAAAAGGTCAACACATTGCAAACAAATGCCTCCCTCCCCTTTGGAAACCACAACGCCTCTTCATAGATTTTCGATGCGAAAAATTTGATTGGTGAGATGTCGATGCATACTCTTAATCTCTTCCATGTCGTCATCAACATACTTATCATAAACTGGTGGAGAATTCCAATCAACCAAGCTAATCTTTTCAACCATTTGATGTTCAAACGGATGAAAAATATAAGCCATGATCTTGTAACGTAGCGGAAAACCAAAGATTATAACGGATTCAACAAAGATTTAAAACTTGAGGACGGGTTTCTTCAGAAAAGAGGAGAATGATGCAGTAACCAAAGCTCCCATGCATGTATTCTCTTCAAGAGTCTCATGCGTATTGGAACCATCAAATATATTTAATTGTTTTAGAGCAACACAAATAATAATTAAGTAGCCATTTCAGAACATTTTAAATATTTTTGTGGTAAAGCAAAAGTCCAATTTGGACTAGAGTTTCATTGTGTTGTATCCCTTATAAATATATGTACTAAACCCTTGAGAAAGGGGATTTGAATGAATGAAAAATAGTTTATTTGCCTTGTGCATTTGAAGTGAGTGTTTTCTCTTTCTAAAATCAAGCGTATGGCTTGGTCGTGTGTGTGAATCCACGATTAGCAATGCGAGCGAGTTTCGTTACCCTTGATTGAGTGATTCCCAGGTTATCTCCCTTGGTCATTTGGTTTGTCCTGCATCAAACCCGGCCAAGATGTATAGATATTATTGTTTTTTGCCAGTGCGATAAAGCGCCATGCAAATACTAGAAGTAATTGAACTTCAAATTCTAAGGTTAATTTTTTTCTTAAAATTCTTGTGTTAGATTGGATTATAGACATATCCAGGTTGTAACTGGAAAATAAAACATCAAACAAAATCTATAAAAAATAAAAATAAATAAAATAAATAAATAAACTTAAAAATTGCATCAAGACATGACTCTAAAGTTTAAAGAAGTCGAATATTTCACCCAAATAAACTTTCAATAATTCAACTATTCCTACAAAATATATGTATTCATACCCAAATAAATTTTCAATAATTCAATTATTCATACAAAATATATGTATTCATACTTTCTATGTGATCACCTTATTTTGCATTCTTTTAGACGAGAAATTAAAAGGAACAGAGAGGGAGAGAGAGAGAACTGCATATATATATATAGAATCAGGATTTGGAGACACACATTTTTTGTGAGATTCATTCTGTAATTTATTTTAATGATTCGAATATCTATCTTTTAGGTCACCACTCAAAGATCATGTCTACTAAAAATCACTTAAATCCAAAACTATATGACCGTCTGATTAAATTTATGGTTTCTTTGTAAAACCGTATTTGTCCATTTTCTTTACTATAAATGAATGTTTTAATGGTTTTAAATTTGAATAATTTTTTTTTGTAAAAATGCTGACACACCCCAACCCGGAATGTCCGCTAGGACTCCGAATCGAGCTATGTTGGGCGACATCTGGAAGGTGACGAAGCCATAAAGTATAGTGATGTGGAAAATGTGATTAAATTTAAACCTAAAAGTGTCCAGAGACAAGAGTGCGCTGTAAGTGGGGATGAACCCATTTCACACGCGACGTCAGAGCATAAGTAAAATACAGTAGTGTGGATAAGGATCATACCCTTGGAGGTAGCCACCAATACTAATATTTGCCAAGAATCCTCGTCGATACGGACTTTCAGCAGCTAAAACCTGAAGGGGCGCAAAAATAAGGGTGAGTGGGCCTGAAAATAAAGTTTTTAATAAAAACCTTTTGAAAACGTTATAACCCCTTGCCTTAAAACCCGTATAATTTCCCAAAAAGTAATAATACATAAGTATATAGAAATCATGCTCGAGAGTAGTGAAAACCAAGTATATGCCATGTCAAGTATCTCAGCAATAAAATAAGTAAGTCAGGTGAAATAAATCAATGTAAAATGATAGGCCAGCCAGAGTCACCTAACGTGACATGTACGGCTGAACCTATGGCTCATTAACCAATTCATGCACACGAATCGGAACCACTGGTCTGTACGACAAGGCTAGGTATAAATAAGTACGCTCAAGTGCTACGATCATGTGAAGGCTATGCGAATAATCGCGGGTCACCCACGAGTCGGAACCACCTATTGTGGTCTGTACGACAGGTTTGTGCACCAAACTTGCATCCAAGGTGAGCGTGCGGTGTGGGGGGTGAACATCACGTGAAGGACTGTGCCCTGGCCACGAAC
The DNA here is from genome assembly GCF_041283825.1 of Pyrus communis. Classification (NCBI taxonomy): domain Eukaryota; kingdom Viridiplantae; phylum Streptophyta; class Magnoliopsida; order Rosales; family Rosaceae; genus Pyrus; species Pyrus communis. The sequence continues at coordinate 22,865,466 of NC_142577.1, read as the reverse complement.
GGGAGCATTAACACCGAGGTACAGGATAATGAACTCTACATGCCTTTACATATAGCCATAACCATAACAAATGCAACCACTAACATCATGCAGTACTCACCTGAAACTTACATGGCCTCCGCAGCGTCATACAAATGTATGCTTATACATACCAATGCATAAATAAAACGAAATGCAAGCATGACATGGCACTTAAAAACGTAATTCCATTTAAAACCATTTCTGGGAAAATGAAAAACATATATACGTATATATAGAAAACCAAAAGCCCAATCACCTGGAGTCTACGCTACAACTCCCTAGCACAAACATTAAGGCGTCACGAACGATCACCGCCTATTCGGGAAGATCTGTACTTTAAATTTCCGATCCGTAAATTTCTAATATCCTCAAATATTACTTATTATAACGTATCAAAGTTTGGTGACGATCCAACGGTCGGATCGTCGATTGCTATAATAATCAAGCGGCGGACCTTAATGGAACTAGGTTCAAACAATGGAAATTCGTCAATCGGACCTCAAAAAAGGAATCAGGGTATTTAACCTAGGAAGGTCAGGGGACGTCTAGGCCCACATGACGCCGCAGGTGGCTGTTGGCCACCCCGACTTGCCAGAAAATTCAACTATTTCTAAAAATTACCAAATTTTACAGGGGTGAAGATCTCAATGAGATGAACAATTTTCATACCTGTGGCCAAGGCCAATTTGGCTGGGAACACCTCAAATTCCCCTCGATCCGTCGGAAGGGTGATTCTTGATTTGTCCTCAAATCGACTCCGACGCTCCAACCAATGATTGGGCTTTGTTCGTGACTCAAGGGAAGTCTAATGATGGTGGTAATTGAAGCAAAACATTTCGGAATTGGTGGATTTGGAGCAAGTCTTCTGCGGCACTCGCGGCGTATTCTTCGTGAAATCTCCACCATTTTGTGTCAATTTTGGCAAGAATTGGATGTTGGTATATGGTGATGAGGTTTGGTGGTGGTGATTGGGTGAAAATCACCTGAAAAATGGATGAGAATCGCCAGAAATTGCTTCAAACCCAGCGGCACCGCTGGTCGGATCCGTGGGTATAGGGGTGAAGGGATGGAGGTCTGGGTTGGGTGCCACTCACCTCTCTCATTTCCCCTCATTTCCTTCCCTTCTCATTGGTCCTCATTTTTCTCTCTTCTTTCTGGTTGGGCGTCCCGCCCCTCCTTTCCCTCCTTTATAATTCATCACCACTGCCCATTTTTTTTCCTTTAATCTGGGCCACACATGTGGCTCACCAGATTTTACTCCAAAAATCTAGAGCTTTCTAGATATTAATTAATTTACTACAATGCCCACAACTTTAAACGTTAATATCTCATTCGTTATAACTCCAAATTGCGCTCCGTTTGCGCCCATGTGTCCGTAGTGACGAGTACTACGAGGATACGCCAAGAAAATGAACCTTACGTGACACGACATGGTAGTTAGCATAAGTCCAACACTTTTGCCTCGAAGGGCATTTTCGTAAATTCTCTTATTAAAATTATAAAAATCATAATAATTGGGGACAGGTCGTTACAATGCTCTATGAATGATGTACTAAAATAAGACGGTTTAGATTGTTACGAAGTAATTCCTACAAATGAATGTCAAAAACATGTATCCCAGATTTTAACCTATTTATACATGGGGTTCAACTGCAGTCATAGCAGCACCCATGTATTGAAACCATGAATTTGAAGGGTTAATCAGTGCAATTTGTAGTGTCTTTTATCATCGATCTTATGCATTTGCAGTGGCCAGGATGCTAAGACAACAAAACAACTCAACTCAACCACGTTAATCCCAATTGTCAAGGGTGTTGACTAATTAGTAACACACAATATACAAAGTTAAGACAACAACCTTACCAAATTTATGCTGCAACTTCTGCAATTAAGAATTGGAGTGACATAGACAATCTTTTATATTCAACGTCCATTAAAGAAAAAAATAAATAAATTATGTCTAACGATGAATTACGTACGTTAAATAATTATAATGCATAACTCATGCATTTCGTTATTTGAAAATGTTATCATATGACAGCGGTGCAGGAGTCTACAATTTGTACTGTACAAGTACGGAAGATTCTTGAGGTGTTTTTTTTTCTATTTTTTATTTTTTTGTACAACAATATATTCTACATTAAGGAGAGGGGTTCGGCTATGCCACACAATATATAACCTAATTTGGTAATGAATTCGCTATTTACGAAATTCAAACCTAAGATCTCTAACTCACAAGTAAAGAGGAATATCATCATACTATAATACTGAGTAGTGATTCTTGAGGTGTTTTCAAAATTAAGAAATTAATTAATTCTTTTTATCACAACAGTTGTGTGCATAAAAATTAATATTTAATTGTTAAAAAGAAAAAATTAACGTTGCAATTGTTAATGTCTGCTTCTATGAATGAGGACCTTTTCGGATCTGCTTTGTGAGGATCTTAAGGATTCTTCAATCATGTTTGTTTATCGTATATCATACAGTCATAAATTATTGTAAATTTTTTTATTTAAAATTAAATATAAACATTACTTGATGAAAATTAATCGTATAATATATGATGAACGAACGTAATAAGAGGATCTCGAGATCCTCATTCTGCTTCTATGACGATTGACAAGTGCATGCACCAAATTAAAAAATTAATGAGGAGGATTATATTAACATAAACCTTCACATCTCTGTTGCTAATTACTGATTACATCCCACACGGATCTAACGTGGTTGATCATCGTATTGCACATCATGAACACCAATGTCTGTATACACCATGATTTTGTGTCGTTCACGGATAAAACATATTTTATTGTAATCCCTAATATGGCGGTCTCTTGTTCCTTAATCCAAGTTTTTTTATTTTTGCATGTGTCGTTATCGATAACAACAAGAAATTACGTACGAGCCCTTTTTTTTTTTTTTTTTTTTTTTTGTGTGTGGGGAAGGAAAGTGAATACCAAAGGGGGTGGAGAGCTTCACTTCCCTCTATTTTCTCGTGAGTTAGGAAATCATTTCTCAAACCTGAACTTATAAATATGGAATAGGCAAAAGTATTCCATTCTCAAGCTTTTTTGGCACATACCAAACGTAGCTTATGTTGTCGACCAATGGAAGCAAATGTCAAAGTCTTCCCCTTTAAAAAAAGAAAAAAGAAAAATTAAATATAGAGCAAGAGTTAACGAACAAGGATCCATTGGAGTTTCATAAATTTTCAACTTTCTTTGCGACAATGATGGAAATGGAGCAAATAAATTTTCAACTTATTTGGAGGAACAAATGCGGAATGAAAGCTCACTGCCACAATTAGGTGGTCATGGTTAAGTACTATTAGTAATATGTGAAGGTATTTGTCGGATGAGAGAAAAAAAGTTAAAATTCAAAGAGAAATTGACTAATTATAAAAGTTAAAGTTCAAGTCGAGGGAAGAGGGCAGATTGACAACTTCTTCCAAGCTCGGGAGAAAAATTGGCAATAATTTTTTTTTTGGGAATTTTAATGAAACACTCCCGGTACTGTTCATTTTTAACAAAAAACCACATTTTTACCTTTTCTAGTACTATTTACTTACACCTTTATTTGTCATTTTTCATTAAAACTAAAGTTTTTAAGAATTTTCATCAGTTAGTTTTTTTTTTTTTTTTTTTTTATTTATTTTTTTTAACTTTTAACTACCCAACAATACATTTAGAAATGGTGAATAAATTTTTTTGCAGTAATGGGAGAATCTCCCTCAAAACGATCCAACAGTACAAACCCTATCACTGCACAATACGACATGGTTTTATGTCTCGTAAAAACGAAGCTCTATCATGCATTCCTGGTGCTTTGGGGAATACCAAGCAACAGCTTTGGCTGAACCGAGGACTTGCAGCGCGTATTCAAGAGCAAACACCAGCTCGTCCACGCGTATATTCCAGTCTCGGTTCTTTAGTTCAACTGCAACTCCTGAATCAACCCTGAAACTGACAGGTCCACAAATCTGCAAGGAAATGCAGAAATCGTTACGGTTCAGAGATAACATTCATGTCAACACGGTTCAGGTTCAACATCCAAAACAGAAGCAATCCTAGTTACTACGATGGTGCAGCCCAAGTTCAACACAGCAACATACGGTATAAGAACAAGTTAATTCAACTTATAAGCTTTTCTGAAATCGCAATTGACGTCAGTTCTGCCAAAGTGGAAGATAGAACTAGTACAAGAGAAGTATAGGTACCTGCTGCTGAAGAGAAAGTGTGGCATTGGGGCAAATGTCCTGAATAGCTTCCAAATTTGGCTGTTGAGAATTGAAATAATCTTGTGCTAGATGTGCTGCACCTGAAAGAAACTTAGAACCAGAAGGAAAATCCAGGCGGGCATGAAAGCGAGAAAGATCTAGGAATAGCTTTTGGAAGTTTCCATGCTGGGCTGTAAATGTTGCTGATGCAAATATATCTGCTAGAAAGGCAGATTTTACTCCAGGAGCCCGAAAACTAAAACCTCTAAAACCCTGAGGATCATCGTCTGCAATTTGTGACCTAACCCAACTATCACCAAACGAGGCAGTCATCACAGCACCTATGTTTGAGAAAATGAAATTGAAAAATATCAATTAGTAAGAGTTGCATGCACCAGTTTGGCATCATAAGCATCCGCAATAAAACTACTCAACCCAACTGACCTTAAACCTAATTGTCATAGGTTTGTAAACAATGAACATAAGCAAAATTATACTGCAGTTTCTGCACACAAGACACAATCACCCCCTACTCCTCTGTACAGTTAAGAGTACATGCCACTAGACAACTCTGACAAAAATTGTATTCGACAGCGAAGGGCACAGGACTACTTGATCCCAATTTACGAGCAAATATCTAAATTACTAATGCTACAACTGGTGGTTTCTTATAAGTTCCGGAAAAAGATTTCTCTTTTATATACGCCAAAGGGTGTTTAACTAAATTCTTATAGAAAAACTCATCCTCTTCTTCCTTCCCTAATCCTTCCTTATCAACTACCTGCACAATTCAGCAATGGCAGTGCCTTACCAATAATCCCAGAAGCCGAAACATGAGGATTTGAAAGGAATACATCGAATGGTTGGACCATTCTCAACTTCTGAGTATGACTCCTCCAAAGCTCAAAGTTCTTCTTAAAGGAAAATGCACTTGTGACAGACAAACCGGGAAGCAGGGTAACAGGAACTCCATCGCTCTGGCCACTGTCAAACAGCTCGGGTGTCCCTGAGTTATGACGTGCACATACACGATAACTGGCCCCGGAATCAGAAGCAACCGAAGCCAGATCAAGTGACATTGAAAATGGCACATCCCAATAGTTTCCGGGCTTGTCAACGAAAAGCCCGGGCCAAACTGCCTCCACTGTCAAATTATGATGAGGAAACTGCAATGTACATGATTATTCACAGCATTACTACAAATTCAGCAACTAGGGCACAAAATTGAGAAATTTCCAAATAAAAAAAAAGCACCTTGTGCTGAAAAAGTGCTTTCTTTCGGGGTTTCTTGTCGTCGCCATAACCGTCCACACCCAAAACCAATGTGTCATCAGCTGTTAGCCAAAACTCAGAACAGAAGGAAAGGGCGTACAGGGACTTCTCTCGCAGGTGGGTTCCAATGCTTTGCATCCACGTAGATACAGAGTCCGGCGGCGCCTCCTTCCCACTCTTTTTCACGGCGGAGATGAACCGCTGCAAATTGAACTGACCCAAAAGCGTCCCGAACCTACAGAGAGCTTTTCAATTCGAGAATTAGTGATTCAACTTGAAAACGCAAAAGGGAAATTGAGGTGGGTTTTGGCGGCGGGCACCAATTTTCGCCAATGGGTAGGGTGAGGACTCGCTGGAGAGTGAAGCCATCAGCGGCGGTGTAGGAAGGGACGAAAATGGAGGCCATGAAGCGCTGCATGAAGTCGATTTGCTTGGGCCGGGATAGCCTGGGGCCTCGGGTGAGGCCCAGAGGAAGTGGGTCGCCGGGAACAGGTCGGACGAGTCCGTCGAGGGTCCTCGGAGTCGACACGTCGAGGTCCCAAAAGCTGCCGTCCATTGCCCATCTCAGCTTCTTCATCTCCATTTCCAGATTGCTACTTGTTTTCAGCTTCTGCCTTTTCCTCTTAAACCCATTTGATCTTTGACAAGTCGTATAAATTTGGAAACGACAATGCTTCCTGAGGGGATAGGTTCGATTTTTCTACTCCTATTTAACTCTCTCTAATATAAACCCTAATAAATCCTAAAAATCATTTTTTTACTTAACAAACGACGATATTATTTACATTAAAGAGATGAAGAAATAGATTAAGACTTAAATAAAACAAACTCACCATTATCGTGGTGTCGTGATTCAATAATATAATGTTATGTTTAAACCTCTTTACATGTCATATGCAAAAATTGTCACATTACATTATTAAATTGAAATGTGACGTGGTAATGAAATAATTAATCCCTTTCATATGAGTTGTTATCAAACAATGCCACACAGGAGTGAGATATTCGGTTTAATATGTCAATTTGCCTCATTCGTTTGAGCCTTGACATAGCTGAATTGATAATGGTTAAATTAGTAAAAATAAGTTAAATAACATTTGTGTAGTAAATCCGTCACTAAAGATAAATGCTCGAGGGCATAAACAAGCTACTCATCATTGGAGATCTTAACAGAGTTAAGGTGAGATGGAAAGCATTATTTGTTTCGTGCTGGATCATCATACAGACCAACACTCGATTGAGGATAATCTAATAAAAATCAATGTGATCAACTTGGTCAACTTGATCAATATTTACAACAAAATTGCCGTTTCTACGACATAAAGTTGACCTCATCGTCCATGGCAGGCCCATTAAACCTCGAACAGTAGTACGAGTACGAATCATGAGCAAGTGTCTGCAGGGATGAAAGGATATAAGTGTTCGTTCAAAGGCTGTAGCCATGAAAACAATAGGGTTGTGCGTGCGTGTAATATCGAGTTTGTAGGTCTCTTTTAACATTGTTATGAAGGCATCAGAATTTTGGTTACGAAAAATCCCGAGTTTGAATGCAGAGTGGAGGTACACCCACATGTTCTCTGTCAGCATTTCATCGTGCAGGGTTGCACGAGAAGAAGACAGTGTTTTTCATTCTACAATTTAACCTATGGTGTTTAGTAGTTCACAGAAAGCACGATACAAGAAAGCCGTGATAGTTGAGTTACCTGTTCCTGTGATCGGAAATACATGAACGGTGTATAATGTAGGAAATTGGACACCCTGGAGGTATATATATCAGCATACCTGTAAAGATGGAAACGGAATTGAGAGAATCACTGTCAATGAGGACACTCATAATTTCAATTTTAACGTCTGTTCACATTAACGAAAGATGAACATGTCGGAAGAAAGTACATACTTCTCAATTTGCCTCATCAAATGGCTTTTATCCCAGAAACCTGCACGGGAAAGAAATCCCCACCTAATGCACAGCAGGTTCACAAGGTCAACTGTATGTTCACATGACTGAAACATTTTCCACAGATAAACCCTCGAAATGAAATATCAATTCTTACCTTTTGTTGAAGAGCTCTCCATCTGCTTCTAGCATCGGAGCAATTTTCTGGTCTAGTCTTTGCATAACGATAAGTAGCTTTTGCATGCTTTCTGAGAGTTCTTGATCCTCCAAGTTTGTTGCAGCAAGGGTCTAAAAGTACAGAAAATGTCAGATAAAATTAAGAAGCACTACGTTCCATAACTCTTCGATTAGGCATTCACATTGCTTGCTGAATGCTTGATGATTCAAAACAAAACCAATTTAGCTTATAGCTAACTAGAAACATAGGCAAAAATTCATAAGATAAAGCTTACTTGAGCAGGGCGCCCTTTAGTTCGCCTTTGTGAGGCGAGCCGAAGTTGGTTGAAAAGATCCCCTACGACCTCCTTTTGGTTTATAAGATCTACTAGTGCCGCTCTATGACCCCGGCTCTGAATCAAAGCACTATACTGCAGTTTCCAAATTTCATGAAACAAATGGAGACGTTTATCAGCATCCAACAGTTCAAGGATATTAAAATCCCAATTACTAGGACACCAAATTACAAATTTCATTCGCAGGTGTTTGGTCTCTGGAATAACAGAAATATTTATATAAAGGCGGGTTAATTTTGCAGTCTCGATGTTTGGTCTAGGCAGTACTATATTATGAGTTATGCCACATTGTTAGTTTCACTTTCCCTTTATCAACTCTTGCATGTAAAGAGAAATCAACTACACAAACCTCTTCTTCCAATTCTCGGCAAACCAATGCTGTTCGCCATCGCAGATGAACTTTGGATTGACTTACATCTGTGTAGATATGATCACCAACATACAGTATTTCATCTCCATGGATATTTAGGGAATTCTCAACCATCTGAGCACTTCCCCCTGAATACAAGCCCCCTGCAGAAAGAAGACATTTCAATGAGAATGAGATTGTTAATTCAATGTCAACTAAGTATAAATTAATCAAATAATCTGATCCATGCAAAGCACAGACGAATAGTCAGGCGATCCTGGCAAGCTGTGTGCCTTAATACATGCACCCAAATTCTTCTACTATAACCATGAAGATGTGTATCCAGTCAGGTATTATCCCTGCACATTCACTGTATTTCTTCCGTGCACATAAAGTTCTTGGAGTTTGGTGGCTGAGATTAGAGCCACACTTGAGTCCCACATTGGAAGTGAGCATAATCATCTATTGGTTTATAAGCAGTAATACCACACACACTATTGCCGAGGCCTTTTGTTAAAATCCCATACCCATTTACCTCCCAGGTGGCTAAAGTGGGGGGAAATATCTGCAATAATGACACTCATGTATGTGTGATCAGCTGGTGTGCTTCGACGCAACAAAGTTCACTACAAATTTTGAGTCATGACTACTATATGTCACCAGCCATTTATCAAGACTAAGAGAAGACAATATTGTTCATACAATCACACGCAATTTTGTTTCCGAAATTGTTTATCCTAGACACATTCAAAGCATGTTCAACAACATTTGCTCAAACAAGTTTAAGATATTCAGTGCTAAACAAGCAGAAGTAGTGAACGTTAGCCATTATCACCTGTTTTAGCCTTGAAGCATGGACGCATGAGGCCCTCACCCGTCACTACCTCGTACATTGGGTGTGACATTTGGAAGAACTCTGGCTTCCTTGCAGAGACTATTACCTGCATATGAGTGTAATAAACAAAAAGTGTAACTCACTGCTGTTGACACCTCGTTACAAATCTGAAGATCATTACTATTTATAATAGACTTCTGTAGCAGAGGCCCAAGAGTAATTATTATTCAATGTAGCACGAAGTTAAAACTAGATGGATGAAGTTGACTTACAATGTCAAATAGATCCCTCCAACCCATCTCATTGGGAAGAAATCTGTTGAAGGAATGCTGCATCATTTTGTTTGTGTAATGATAATCTGAGTTGGTAATGAGCAGAAGCTTTTTACCAGCCTAATGCACAAATAAGTCTAAGTAAATTAGGAGTTAAATAATAGCCACATGCTATGCAAAAAAGATGAGATTCTATAAGACAAACCTCTTTTTGATCCAAAAGCGCTAATGGCAATTCTGGATCAGGCTCCACAAACAGTTCAGGCTTAGACATTATCTCGCTCTGCATATATGCCAAAATAAGTTCGTGTTCATGAACCAATATCTGATCTTATCCATTAAACAAATAATAAATATTATAAATATATTAACCTTCAGTTGACCCTCGACATGTGCCCGGAAGAGGGCTCTTCCAACAGCCTGAAATCATGTCAAAAGTTAAAAAGGAGGAAGAAAAAACCAAAAGCCCAAGCTCTGTATAATTGAGGCAGAGCATATTGCCTTATAGAGCCCTTTATAATCAAGTGGACCAATTTCTGCAGCTATGGTTCCATCATCCAATCTGTCAACCATCTGAAAGAATGAAGAGTCAATCTACATAAGTAAAATCTGAGAAATAATAACAACAATGTTTAAAACAGTGATATAGCAAAGAAAACACCGATAAGGCAATACCTGCATATAAGCCACAGCTTCTGAGACAGAGAACAGTGTATTAAGGAACTCCCATCGAGTTTCCTTCCGGAGGTCCACCAGTTCCCTACCGTACATCTCACTTCAATGAAAGAAAGTTAGGCCACACTACAGAATATACTTTTCCAGAAATAAAATACTAAGAAGCTACATGCTGGAAGAACCTAAGCGCCGTATACACAATGTTACAAAGTAATGCATATAATACATATAGACATTCATTTGGAACCTTATTGTTAGTTTTATCAGAATACTGAATTTGTATTTACAGTGTGAGACTAATCATAAATCCATGGGATGACAATAAAAGTGAGTCACATTCTCCACTGTTTCTCGATAATCAGAAAAAGGACCCAAGTGTACCTTACAGCTCGATTAGATAGCATGGTTGTGCCATGCATAGCCCTTTTAACATAACCAAATCGATCAGGCTTCACCAAGTTTCCTTTCTCTTTGTCTATGACAAGGCCTCTAATAACCTATATGAAAATATAGAACAAAAGTGGAGAAGAAAAATGTAAATCAAAGATCTTATGACTTGCATAAATGTAAATACTCGTAAAAATTTCAACTTGTTTAGAGATGATACCAAGTCGGGGTCAAATGCAAGACCGTCAACGGGGAAGCCCACTTTCTTCAAATTTTCCATACAGTAATCATAAGCTCTCCCTTCCCAAGCCTGCAAGACAGAAATTAATGTCAGACAAGACAATCCACAATTCCACCTCCTCCGGCACCAGCACTAACCAGAAATGTAATGGTAACTAATGCATTGAGGTTCCAACACTAGTTATTAGCAAATGCAGAACTATAACATCCGGATGTCACACTTTAGCAGAATTGTCAATTAGAAAATGGTGAAACTTACAATCACATTATAATGCATCAATGTGTAGTCCATATCATATCCAATGGCACTGATTGATCGAAGATTCAATGTGCGGCTACAAAAGATGCCACGAGGCGATTGCCTTGACAAAAAAGGGCTCTGCATATAAAAATTCTACATGGTAAGTTTGATGCACAAGTACCACCGTAAGCAAATGAACAATGTGCTATTCACTGGAACAAGACAACCATAGACAAAAGAAAAGAAAACAAGGTTGTGATTTTAACACTCAGATTGCTAAAAAATACAGAGCCAAAAATCCAAAATCGTTACTCGAAAAACAAAGGAAAGAACTGTATTAAATGAAGCAGGTAAAGAATTAAACAACAGCACCGGAATGCCCAAGTCTCTGAGCAAGTCTCCAGCTTCTTCAGCCTCCACTCTGGCAACTTCCTCAATGGGACCTTTCAAAGTTACATCACCACCAATTCCTACACGGGTTTTCGAAAAAGATCAAAACTTTACACAGCAGGCAATACGTTTGCAGTTTCACAAGTGAGAAAATTGAAAGATTGCACTGGAATTTGGAAAGCGGAATAATAAAGTTACCAAAAGCTTCGAGATGCTCCACCTTGACATTCAAATCCCCTTTGGTTTTCTCTCCCAAGTAATCCACTTCGTACTTGCTCGACGAAGTCACAGAAAACGCCGACTTCTCGTCCACGCTGCCGCCGCCGCCGCCGCTGCTGCACTGGCACTTCATTCCGTGATTGCAGAGCAAGTTTTTGCTGCTGATGAAGTTCTGGGACATGGGTCGGATTCGAACCGGACCTCTGAGATGGTTCATGGCCGCCATTGATGCAGGGGTCTCTCTGAAAACCGAGAACTTCCCCAACGCCTCGGACGTGTACATCACTGAGAGGAGTAGATGAAGAAGAGTGGAATCTGAAAATATCTGAGTATTCTAGTCGCTTTCAACGGCAGTTATAGCGCTAGTGAAAGTGCAGGTTTGTGTTTTTATGGCTTTTGTGGAAGAGATTGATTGGTTTGTCGCTCAGCTGCTGGGACTTATGTCGGGTCTATCGGGCCCCTGTGACCGTCGTGGTGGTGGAACGGTGGTGTTGGTGATAAGATAAGGGCGAATGCTTTTCGTTTTTGATTTGGACAACAAAACGATCGAAAAGGCCTTTGAAGGGGGCACTTTTTCCATTTTTATAGGGGACTTGAATTTTATTATTTTTTTTTTCCAAGTACGTTGATATTTTTACAAACATGGAAGATAGAGTTTGGCAATATCACACAATAGATAATTTAATGTGTTATCGAATTTGCCATTCACGAGATTCGAATTTAAAATCTCTTATTTCTCGATAAAGATGAATATCAGACTATATTACTGTGTGACTTTAGGAGACCAGAATTTGATCTTGGGTCAACTTCATGTCATAGATTTTTGAATTAAAAATAGTTGTTTTCTTTCTCAAATTGTACTTTCTTTGTTATTTGAGGGTCTTTTCGTTAACTCAATGGACTTTCACATCTATTTAATTCAAAATTCTAAAATTACGGATTGTATTCAATTGGAATTTTGAGGGATTTTAAGCGATTCTCTGAAATTGAATGTGTATTCAATTAGGATTTTAAAGAAGTTTATAACATTTTAGGTATATTCAATTAGAAATTGATTTTAAAAAATTTGAGAAAGTTGAGGAATTAGAGGAAATTGGAGAGATTTCGTAATGTATTTTAAATATCCACAAATCTCACATCTCTCCATAAGATTTCAATGGAATTGAACCAAAATTTTATGTGAAATCTCTACAAATCAATTAACTCCATAAAAATTCATAGATTTATAAATCCATTAAAATCTCTCAAATTATCAATTGAATACACCCCCTACGATCCGAAATTTCTCAAACTCAAAATATAAGAAATAATCATATCTTTTGGAAATAAAATTACACCAAAGAACGAAGAGGCTAGATTAGCAAGATGATCATCAATTCAAGGACGCAGTGCGCTCTTGATTTTTTTAGTGTAAGAAAGGATAAAGAAAAATGAAAACTAATGAAAATGACTTGAAAATTTTGAGTTTTAATGATAAGGACAAAATAAATGGTAAAGTGAATAGTACCATGATTGACTTTTTAACGTAGAAATGTGATTTTTCGTTAAAATGAACAGTACTATAAATTTTTCGTTAAAACTTCCTAAAAAAAATGTCTTGGGCCAATGTAAAGTACCATTTGTCACTTTGTTGATGTAATTCATGACATACCCAAAAAAGCCTCGAAATCAATACAGGTGTGTAGATTAAGAATACTGAATACCGCATTTTTTTTTTCCATAAAAGAAGGAATAAATTTTTAGAAAAATTAATAAAAAGGGTTTGAAAATTTTGAGTTTTAATATAAGGACAAAATAAAGGGTAAAATAAATAGTACCAGAATTGATATTTTGATGTAAAAATATAATTTTTCATTAAAATAAACAGTACCGTAAGCTTTTCGTTAAATTCCCTAAATTTTTAGTACAAGTGGTAATTTTATGTAAAATTCACTAAAGGAAAGAAGAAAAAATTTAAGCCCGAAAACAGAATGAATTGATGAACAAGACCCTAACCATCACAACACTCCACTACTTCCAAAAAATACAAAAACAAATTAATATCCATACACGCGAAGGGCATAACTGGAAATACGCTTTCTCTGACCTATTGGGCTGCTGCTTTTATTCTGGGCCGACCCGTTTGTCTGGTGACTTAACACTCTCTCTTCGACGCCGCCTCCTCCTGAAGCCTAGTTTTTCAGTCTCCCTCTCTCAGCCGCCAAACTCTCTCTGTCCGAAGCCATTGTCGGCGAAGCAACGTAGCTAGGCGCCGCCCTCGACGATTCACCAGCAGCCAGTACGTTACCATCTTGTCTTCTATGAGTTTTCTAGGAATTATGATTGATTTATGCTCATCAGCTTGTGCATGTAATTTCCGTAGGCGCTGCTTCGAGTTTTGATTCCCTATATTGCGTTGTAGAATGGCGGAAAGCAATGCGGTGATTGGGCTCTCGTGGGAGCCAAAGTTGCCGGCTTTTTCATCGGGCTCCAAAAATGGACGTGGGTCTGGCTCCAAACCTCGCCCCGAAGGCAATCCGCTTTGGAAACCCAGCACGCAGCTTGTCGATGGCCTCTTCGTTCCGCCGAATGACCCGGTAAAGCGGAACAAATTGGCCAAGAAGCAGATCAAGGACACTGCTGGAACAAGCTGGTATGTCATCAGCTCAATTCACTCCGTTTCCTTTTAGTCTTCTATTTTCTTAGGAATCCATGTGGAATCCTCTAAAGTTCAACTTTTTTTATTGTATACGAGCGATATTCTACTATAAACTAATTCAAACCGGAAGATTTCAACCCGGCCTTATATGTTTGTTTGTCTCTTAATAATTTATATGATTTAGGTTTGACATGCCTGCACCAACCATGACCCCGGAGTTGCAGAAAGATCTCCAATTACTAAAGGTGTGTTAAATTCGGTTTTGTTTCTGGTAATAATTTCTTTGGCACTATGTTGGAGTCATGAACATCGGGTTTTTTTTTTTTTTTTTTTTTTTTAACTGGGTTTTGCGATTGCATCAATGCATCGGCTGAATAGAGTTATAGGACACTGTGTTTTTCGAAGTTTTGGTGCTTATGGTTGTGGTTACCATGTTATTGCATCAATTTCTGCTACCTTGGATGTAGTTCACATCGGACAGTCGTTCAAGTTTCAACTGCAATCTCTAGTATGGAGAATGTAATTAAAAGCCGATCTAACTTCGAAGTTTGCATTTGATGCTACACTTTGGTATGATTCCAAGTCCTTGTCAAGTTCATTTGGATGAATGAACCCTGTCAAATTCTAGCACATTCTGTGGTACACTTTAGCAAGTGGTGTTTGTAGAAACATTAAACAAGGTGGTAGTTCTTTGGAATCTGGAATCGAAGCCCAAAGAGGTGAGGTGAATTAGGGTCCCATCCTAAATAACGAGAGATACGTAAAAAGCTGGTCTGGTTACGCCTATTCCTAATTCTAAATGGAATGTAATGACGTAGAGATCCATATCTAAACATTGTACCTATTTCATAATTAGAATGTATATAACCCTATTCCGGTCTGGTCTGGTATGGAATGAACTTATAATCATGGAATTGACTCGATCATTAGATTATAGATTATCAGTTCATAACCCCTAGCCATTCCCATTTGCACCATTTTCTAGTCTTATCGATTTAGGGTTTATCCATTTGCAACGATTTATTATAATTATAACTTCTGAATTTTATTGTTTCATTTACCTTTTGTTGTTATTTTACGCTTTCAATGTTGTTTAAAGGAAGTGTAGTTGGCTGATTCGATTTTCTCATTGCAGTTAAGGAATGTTATGGATCCAAAGAGACACTACAAGAAGGGTGATGCACAACCTAACAAGTATTTCCAGGTTAGAATATGGTATCACAATAACATTACAAGTAGCCATTCCTAGGATGTATTAGTATATTTGACGAGGTTATCTGCGTTTTGGTTGTTTATCAGGTAGGGACAATAATAGAGTCCCCATTAGATTTCTTCTCAGGCAGACTTACAAAGAAGGAAAGGAAGGTGTCCCTTGCAGAGGAAGTCCTTTCCGATCGTAACCTTGGGAACTACAGGTAAGATAGCTAGAGACATCCACTGTTTCCAAATTCTGAAACCATATGTTTTAAGGATGATTCTTTTGGCATCTGAAAAACGGTCAAACTTAAAATTATAACCACTTAACTGTGCTGATGCGTATTTCATGAACCTTGCAGAAAGCGGAAGGTTCGTGAGATAGAAGAGAAAAACCGGCCAGGCGGAAATGAAAAATGGAAGATTAAGGGGAAAGGGACGTATCAGCGTGCAAAGCAAAGAAGGCACTGATATATATGTATCTTCACGCTGACCAGATTTTTGAAACTCTATGGAGATTTATTGGTTTCTGTTAGTAGACAATCAGAGAGGGAGAGGGAGAGCGAGAGAGACTATTGATGCGTAACTGTACCAATGTGACAATAGAGGAAATTTTGTAGTTTGAAATATTTGATGGCATGTTGTTACGTGGGTTGCCTCGGTTAGGTGTTGGCTTGTAGATTTGTTTTCCAACGTGCCAGGCTGCCGTATACATTTGATTGGGGAGCTTCTTGTCTCCGCATTACATTTTTATGTAATGCGGTGAGCGACTTCCCAACGCATTGGATTACAAATTACATTTAGGCAACCTTCTTTTTTTTCATCATGATGTTTGCTAAGTAATCTAGAGAAATCTTAATTCTCGTTCCAAGTTGGATCTTTACTCTTCAGATTAGCATAGATCTCGCCGTTCCTCGTGATACGTTTTTCCTTTTCCCCCTTAATACCGACACCCCCTTTCCCCTTAATACCAATACTAATCTCTACTAATTAGGAAAACACTCTTTGTCAACCAAAATCATATGAAATTATCAATTTAATCCTCTAATTAAAACATAACATAGATAAGAAATATGAGACAGAAATGTAACTTCACCCAATCAAATTTTGTTGTTTTTTTTTTCATATCTTCTCCTACATGTAATCCTAACATATCTCTAATTAAAAAAAATTTTAAAAATAAAATAAAAATAAAAAAAACTTCACATTCCCACATTCTCTATTGCTCTCTTCCTCTCTCCTATTTCAAAAACAAAAATAAAAAATTTCTCACACACTTTGTGAATGCCCATATGCTAGTAATAATAAAAAAAAAGGAAGGAAGGAAATGCCAAAAGAGGCCAATGTTAAAAAAATATATATATATATTCTGATAGATCTGGTGAGGTAAAAACTAAAAACTACAAAAGAAAGACTAACTGCCAATTTTTATTAGAAAATAAAAAATTGACAGTGACTTATCCATTACAATAAACGTATAGATGACAAATTTAACTTGTAATATCCCCTGAAATAATTAATTTCGTCATTCAACCATGTCATAATCATCAAAGTCGAAACAGAAGGCTCGCATCATGGCAATGGTTCCTGAGAATCTCCCAAGCGAGACAAATGCAGATACGCGTCCGTCCCTGTACATACACGGCACCAAGTATACGTCAGTGAGAAAATCGGTGAGCGAAAACGACAGGTGATTTAGGGATAGATGAAGATGCAAGTGTTTTTTTCAGTCGAGAATACGATGTAGTTAGTGTAAAAGAACTATCCCTTCAGAACTCAGATGGGAAAGTCCTCCGCAATCGTGCAACACAACGGGCTTGTGATGGGTGAAGCAAGTGCAAAATGTTGAGTGGACGAGCAATGATGATGCACAAAGAAGACGACCGGCGACTCTAAAGAGTAAAGAGGCAAGTAAAAACATAAGATTATGAACCAGCGACATCGACCGGCTTTACCCCTTATGAACTGATAACGGGAAGATGCATACAAAACTGTCAGACTTTGGTTGCGAAAGTCTTGCTAACTATGTGTAATACTCTGGA
Organism: Pyrus communis; assembly: GCF_041283825.1. Lineage (NCBI taxonomy): Eukaryota > Viridiplantae > Streptophyta > Magnoliopsida > Rosales > Rosaceae > Pyrus > Pyrus communis. The sequence goes on along the minus strand of NC_142577.1, from coordinate 22,848,066 downwards.
TGCAACATACTTGAAAACGCGGATGAAAACCATGTGTCGAATTTTCGGTGTGTGAAACGTGCAGATAACTAGACATTGACGTGGACAAGTGTTTAATTACAATAGCTTACGGCTATTGTCATAATATACCCTTTCTTCATGACTCATATAAAGAAACAAAGGTAAAGCAAACGGTATGACTGTGATTGCGAAACCCACTAGTTGTGTGTAATAATCTAAATGGATCAGGTTCGGGAACTCGACAACTCACCGTATCCTTCCATAGAGATAATTTGTAAATCCCCTCCAAAGTACCTCGCATACAAGCGGCTTATAGGAAGCCCATATCCATATCCAGCCATTGTAACTGCATCAGCTTCCGAAAGATCTGATTCCAAAGGGTTACTTGCAGTGCTGTAAAGATATGTAAAAATCTTGGGGAGACCACTTCTTCGTATGCCACCACCCTCATCCGAGACCTATGAATTCAGCCGTGCCAATTCGATAAGCACCTCATTGATAAGCATCTCACAAATATTGGTTCAATATATAAATGACATTCTCTCAATCACACAAAATAATACCTTGATAGTGACATCCTCAATTCCATCAGCAACTATTATTCTAACAGGAGGCGCAACTATATCCGAGTCCATGAAACGCTCTTGGACAGCACGCAAGGAATTCTTAACCAACTCAAAGACCATAGTATGCAGGTGTGTTGGAACATACCTGTTATGAAAACAAACAGAACTTTATTTGTCTGATAATAACATATCACTAACCACCACTACTGGTTCAATGTAAAGAGTCACATAAGTTTCAGGATAGTACAAAGAAAAATATACTTGTGGGAATGTAAAATCGATTCAATTAGAAACAGACCCAACCAAGTGAGAACAAAATATACTTACGGGAATGTAAAATCGGGATCCCCATAGATAGTAACAGCAGGTGCGCTTCCATACTCACGCAGGCACATTGCACGGGCATCCTCAGTGGCATTTCGTGCTACCTCCACAGGAGACATCTTTGTATCTATGTAACCCACGCAATGAGGAGGGGGATTGGGATTGTGCAACTCAACATGCTGGCCTGAGTTTTAGAGATATTTTAGAACCCGCTGAAAGAAAAGTGACATAACTTGCAAAACCAGCCAGCTAAAAAAATCGCAGTAAAAGGCAATCTGACCAATGAGCATGCGAATCCCAATTCTTGACAGGTAGAAGCGATCCAAAAATTGGTGAATCTCATCAAGATCCTCGTAGAGAACCTTCTCTTTCTTCAACTGCTGAACACCCAAAGCCATCATTGGGACAACATTGTTGTGTCTTACCTTGATCGCCTTAATCATTTGTGTAAAATCCTTTTCATCTTTAGCATCCTTGATATCAGGAAAGGTTCTAAGATCACGGAAGGAATCCAAATACCAGTCTCGTACCTGCAAATAAAATAAAGCAAAATTACATCCTTGCAATATTTGATTCTTTTTTTTTTTTAGTACATCAATATTTTTTACACTAAGGGGAGGGAGAGTTCGGCTAAGCCACACAATGGGCAGCCTAATTTGATATCGAATTCATCATCCACGAGATTCGAACCTAAGACCTCTCCCTTCTAAGTAAAGAAGAATACCACCAAACAGTAGTTCATTGTTTAAATTATTAAATGCAGAAAGAACAATCTCAGCCTCAATCAATTCGCACGCGTTACTCTGAAGAACGATTTTGCAGGCAACTCGTACGCATTTTGCTTTTCAAAGCAAAGAATTCACCCTTTTAAAAGCACATAGACCTACTAGCAAAGTAATTCACATTCTCCACACCCTAAGAAAAATTACTGCACTTTTGCCCAAGGAAAAAAAAACTTACTTCACATATTCAGAGAACAAACTCCACAGAAACAGAGTAATCAATGGATGTTCTATAAAACCCAGACAGCAATTAGCAGGGAGATCCCCGTTCACATTAGAAAACAATTAACTAAAAGTGGATATTTAGTCAAAGCTTTTCATAACCCTTTTATGGTGTAATCAAATAAATAATAATATAACAATTTATACAAAATTTAACCCAAATCCCATTTCCCACAATTCGATTCCAAGAACAAAAAATGAGACCATAATTTAACAAAACAAACAAAAAGAAAGCACCTTCAAAACGGCAGGCTTCTCAGACAAGCCATATGGGAGGCTCTCGAGCTCAATTGCCCGCCTCGCAATCCGAATGGGGAGCTCCTTGTGCAGAAACTGCGCCGAGATTATAAAATTCCGCTGCGTCGGCCGGGACCCGAACTCCATCATGTACTTGAGGCTCACCCCCGTCTGCTTCATACAGCCCCATCTCTGCACCTCGTCGATCAAGCTCTTCGAGAATGACTCGCACGCCTTCTTAACCGCCATGGCTCCGTCGCCGAGCCCAGAAGCGACTACGACCTTGCAGACACGCAACCACCCGCATGCAACCCTGAGTTCGCACTCTCACAATGCGACACTGACATAGAAGATATCGCACGCAGCCAAAAGCATTGCCCCCAAAATTTTATTGTAAATTACAAGGACTTCCGTCCACAAGTGGGAAATTTATAAAGACGATAAATTGGGAATTTTCGGAACCCTAGGGTTAGAATTTAACCAGAGGATTCGATTCACCCATTGAAACCTTTATTTTTTGTGCTGGTTTTGTTGGTATCTCACTGGTTTTCATGGTATCTATGGGTGCAGGTGTCGCTGTACGGGTAGCACGTGCTGCAATTTGGACCGGCGTGGTGGATTTTCGACACGTGGCTCCAGCCTTATCTACTTTGCAAGCTAGTTTATGGGCATCAAGAATCCGACTAAAAAGTGAAGTATGCGTATCAACTTCAAAAATATGGATTTTATCTCAGTTTGTATCATCATTCGCATTACATTTTTAATAGAAATAAAATTCACGTGTATTCATAGATCTTATTCTTATTAAAGGAATTTTATCTTATCAAATAGATAATATAAATGATGAAATAAATAGATAATCGATGTAACATTACTCGTAGCAACTATGAAGAAATTATTTTATATTATTATAATAAAAAAATAATGACAGGAAATTGATAGCCTGTGCAAGTTTGCAGAGCATATTGCTTGTCTATGACTCTGTGATGGTGCTGCATATCGTCTTGTTCAGCTCAGTCTAATTATTTATAAATGATATTACTGTTTTAAATTAAAGTTTAAACTCGAAAAGTTAAAGAGAAAATTTCTAACTAATAAAGCATTATGTCACTTACAAGTTGAGTCGATCTATTGTTTCTTCTATAGTTTGGTTCAAGGAATTTCTTGATGTTATACACGTTGTCTTTCGTTGTCTTTCTCTAAAACGCTATAGTTCGATTAAGTATTAGTGAAATGCTTAAAGCTATCGTATTCCTTCTACAAAAAGAATCAACTATATAATTGACGTGTTAATACTTTACAAAATGTTAGAGAAATTTTCACCTGCATAATTTAAAATAAATACTATTATCACGTGACCATATTCATGTTAATTGTTCTTATGACGTGAAATTTCACGTGTGTAATTGAAATTAAATAAATTATCATGTGATCATATTTTCGTAGCGATGTGAAGTTTCCATTTTTTTCACCGTTTGGGTGCGCGAGAATTCAATGGGGCTGCTGAATGTACCTGGGTGGAAAAAGTAGAGAGCCGTTGGTGAGTGGGTCTGGATGGGGGTAAAGTGGTCCCAGTGGTCCAGTCCCATTACGTGTACCAAAAGTAAAGAGTGAAAGTTTCACAAACAAGTTGGAAGGGGAAGTTAGTCCAAATGTAACATTCAATTGTAGTCGTTTTGGTATTTTTCTTCTCTTTATTTTTTCATGAATAAAATAATCTTCGCAGTTGGTTGGTATGTTGGGAAGAATGTTCAACTTCATATCAGAATATTTTCGATCTTCTAGATTTAATGTCCTCTTGTTGGCAGTCTTTGTCGTTATTCGTGCTTAAATTGTTTAGTTGGGATTGATTGTTTGCAAGATTAAAAGTCCGAAAAAGGGTATGTTTACCAAAAATTAACAAGTTGAAAGGAAGAGTTTGTCAAAAAAAAATTTGAACGAATGATATTATCTACATTAAGAGAAATGGGGTAAGCTTAGTTTCATAACGGATTAGCAATAATGTGGTTCAAATTTACTTTTGGCGAGAATGGAACCTAAGACCTCTCTCACTTACAAGTGAAGAGAAATACCATAAAATTATCATACTAAGTGCCGTTATTCAATTTTGAAATAGAATTCTCAGCCAAGTATTGAATTGTCCTTATAAATAATATTCGCAATTGTATTTTTTTTTCTTTTTCTTTTCATTAGAAAAAACTTAGGGGAAGCGAAAGTTATTCCATTCTAAGACCATAGCGTATCACAATATTTTTTAAGGATTTATAGAGGGGGCCTTAGTCTCTTCTTTTTTTTAATAGATTGCACACCAAGAGAAATTGTGGGCAGCGGGACTTGAACCTAATCTTGGTCTATTGAAGATAATGATCTTTACCAACTCAACTAATCATCGTTAAATTCGTTGATTATATTATTAATGTTAAATTTGTGTTTATATCTTACATTTGATAACTATTTCCATTTTTCGTTTTATGTGGGACTTTTAGATGAAATCTCACTTGGTGATCAAATTGTGAATTCGAGGTCATAATGAATGGGCATGTGATAAATAGCATGTAGCATGTTTTGAAAAGAAAAAAATCAATGGTATGATGAATTTTTGGTTGGTAAACGAAAATGAAAATTGAAATTGGGATTAGACAGATTTTCAAAGATTGCATTGATTTTGAAATTGATAACCGTTAAGGATACTCTTTCAAAAATGGGACTCTCCGTTACTTTATGTTTTTAGCACAATGTTTTATAATGTTGGCTAAAAATTGACGTTAAACTATGATGTAAAACTGAAATTTGCTTTTGAAAAGTCTCACTTGAGAGAGTCCCCATAATCCTCCAATAAGGCTATTAGAATTGGCTATGTATTAATGGTGTATCATCATCCATACATAACGAATTGGTGTTGTATATTCATATCACAACATATGAACTATTGATGTAAATAGATCCGTTATGTTGTGATATGAAACTTGCGAATAGATTCATGGATGAGACTAGAATTCATATGGAAGAAAATAGATTCGTTTTCTTCCTTATTTTCTTCCTTATTGAGACTGGAATTCATGAGGAAGAAAATCGATTCATGGATGGAATCAAACTTGCGAATAGAACCTCTTTGGAAAGAAAATCTTTTGTCTCATATTAGCATGCTCCGGTTCCCTTTCAAAACTTTCGTTATCGGGTTAGCATACACTTTATATGTTTCCAGTGATTCACATGGTATCATCAAATGATACAAGTCTACGAACAACATCCATAGTTGTAGACAGTAAAAAAAAGTTATTGTTCAAAGCTCACATACTAGGACGCCCTTGTTGACGATTCTTTACTCCAACAGCATCTAGAGTTCCTCTCTTTGAAGTTTGCCTTCGTTTTTCATAAAGCAACGGCGAATTCTTTTTCAAATTATAATTGTCACAAAGAAATTGTTTTCGTTCAAGATTGTGTGTGACTTATGATACCAAATCATGTTATGTGCCTACCTAGAGTTTTCTTTACAAGGAGGTAAAACTATAGTCCCAATATATTTTCATATAGCTTTATTAAAAGAACGAGATCCACGTGAGTCCTTATCATTGATTTTTGGCATCACCTATTTTTCATAGTCCCTAAATTATATACAACTATTTATTTATGCTTGTGAAAATTTTCACGAATCATTAAGCTCGTATAAAATCTATACTCTTATTAATGTGAGATTTATTTTTAAGCCTAGCATGTAGAGCACGTGCAGCCGTTAGACTTCATACGACAACCTGCTCTAATACCTTGAAGAAAATTGAGGTTCCACCATAAACCAATTGGTATAAAGAGTAGGCCAACTTATTTATAAATCCATGCAAAGTCCCTCCTATCTATGTGAGATCCATTCTCAATTAAAGTAAATTACTAACACTGTAGTATAGTGATATTGTTCTGCAACTTGTAAGTGAGAAGTCTCAGATTCAACCTCCACGAATGGTGAAGCTGATAACATATTCGTATGGCTAGTAGTGTGTGTCTTAGCTCAAATCTCGCACTAACACTATAGTCAAGTGACGTTATTCTCCAACTAAAAGTAAGATGAACTTCAACTCTCATGAACAGTGAATCTAATGCCTAAATATTATGATTGGTCAATGTGTGACTTAGCCCAAATCTCTCGCTCGTTAACAATAGAATATCCTTCTACAAAAAAAAAATATTTGGGCACGATTTATAATGCAGGGATGCCAAAAATTGGCATTAGGTAAAAAAAATAACTCGGCCCAACCAAAAATGGGCTGGCTGCCATGTGAGGACGGGCCCTCCAACATGGCTGCAAACCATTGGGCCTCGGGGAGGGCTGCAAGCCTCTGGGCCATGTGGCCTGGGTCGGGGCAGGTCAAGCCTAGCAGCATAAGCTACGGGCAAATGGGATGAGGCTTGGGAAAAGCCCAACAAGCGATACAGGCTTGTTGTAGGCAGGCCTGTGGCACGAGACAAAGCCTAGCAGCATAAAGATGCTGGCAGGTTGGGCTGGGGACATGTAGACAGGTCCAAGAAGGGTTGCAGGCCTTCTCAGGAGTTGGGTTGGGCTACAGGCCCATGTAACGCTACTAGGCCAAAGGCCTAGCGTGTCCGTGTAGGCGTAGCAAAGCCCAAATGGATGCTGCCATGGTCTAGATGTCGCAACGACGTTGTCATGGTGGCATGTTCCATAAGGCCGGGTTGCAAGCTAATGCGGTGCTTTGCAGTGATGCCTATTGGTGGAGCGGCGACGAACTGTAGCCATGCTGCATCAAATTCCCATAATTTTTTTTTTCTGGCATCTCTAGGGTTTGAAAAATCCTAAATTGCTTCTAATTTATTTATATGCTTTGACTCACAAATTCCACATACAAAATAATTGGTAATGCATGAAACGTGTGTGTGTGTGTATATATATATATTGACAAATATATGAATCATATACACCCTAAACCCTATATATATAGGGAAGGAAAATATAAATATAAGGGGTTCATGCATCGTGGGGAATGTTTTCATGCTTCGTGAACGTTTCAAATATCTTATTTTATTTTTAGTGTACTTGATTGGTAGAAAACAAATAAAAGCCCTTGAATTTTGTAGAAGAAAACCTCATACAATCCTTCAGTTCCTTAGCTTCTGGTAAGAGCGTGTTGATAACGTATTGTAGGCATATTTGATTGAATTGTATTTAGGACTAGAGAGGGAGAGAGGTTGGCGGCAAGAGAGAGAGAGAAAAGAAAGATTTAATTGTGAGGTATGTGTTTTATCACCTCATTGTGTCTTTATTTATAGCAGTAGGATATGTTAAATCCTTACCCTAATAGGATTACAACTCTAATAGGATAATAACGACTAAAGGGTATACTAAGATTTACACAATCACATTCATATTCTAAATATGACTGCAACATTATTCAATTTTTTTTAACAAACAATATTATCTACACTAAGAGGGCGCATGTGGGCTTAGCTTCACAATAGGCTAGCAATAATGTGGTTCAAAATCATTTTTGGTGAGAATCAAACATAAGATGTCTCATTTACAAGTGAAAAGGAATACTACTAGACCGTAGTACTAAGTGGCGTTATTCAAAATTTAAAATAGAATTCTCAGCCAAGTATTGAATTGTCCTTATGAAAAAGATTTGCGATTGTATTTTTTTTCTTTTCATTAGAAAAAAATTAGGGGAAGGGAGGTTATTCCAGTCCAAGACTAGAACGTATCACAGGATTTTTTAAGGATTCATAGAGGGGGCTTCAATCCTTTTTTTTATTTTTATTTTTTTTATTTATTTTTATAGATTTCACATAAGAGGGATTGTTGGCAACAGAACTCAAACCTAGGTCTTGGTCTCTTAAAGAGAATGATCTTTATCAACTCAACTAATTATGGTTAACATTTGTGTTTATATCTTACATTTAATAACTATTTCAATTTTTTGTTTCATGTGTAAGTGAAATTTCACTTGGTGGTCAAATTGTGAATTCGAGGTCATACTGAATGGGCAAGTGATAAATAGCATGTAGCATGTTTAGAAAAATTAAAAAATAAATAAAAAATCGAAGGTATGATGAATTTTTGGTTGGTAAACGAAAATTGAAATTGAAATTGGTTTTACACAAATTTCAAAGATTGCATTGATTTTGAAATTGAGAAATGTTAAGGAGAGTCTCTCGAACTCTCAATCATATTATGTTTTTAACACAATATTTTATAATGTTGGCTAGGAATTAATGTTAAACTATAAGGTAAAATTGAAATTTTGAGATAGTCTCACTTTTGAGAGAGTCCTCATAATTGACGAATTCGTAGGCTCAATTCCTATTGGATGCACACCAATTAATGCGACCCTCCAATAAGGTTATTTGAATTGGCTTTGTTTCAATGGAATCTTATTATCCATACATAACGATTGGTGTGGTATATTCATATCACAACATATAAACAATAAGAATTAGCATTCTCATTGAGACTAGAACTCGTAGGAGAAAAAATAGATTACGGATGGAATCAAATTTGCGAATACAATCTCTTTAAAAAGAAAATCATATGTCTCATATTAGCCTGCTTCGATTTCCTTGCGAAACGGGCTAGCATACACTCTATATGTTTCTAGTGATTCACATGATATTATCAAATGGAAGTCTTAGATAAGAATTTATAACGCACAGTAACCCTTGATGATGGTTCTTTACTTCGATAGCATCTAGAGTTCCTCTCTTTGAAATTGCTTTCGTTTTCAAAAACCAATGGCGAAATTCAGTTTTCAAATCATAATTGTCACAAAAATAAATGTTTTCGTTCAAGATTGTGTGTGACTTATAATACCAAATCATGTTATGTGCCTGCTTAGAGTTTTACGTGGAGATAAAACTGTAGTCCCAATATATTTTCATATAGCTTTTATCAAAGAACAACATCCGCGTGAGTCCTTACCTTTGATTTTTGGCATCACCTATTCTTCCTAGTCCCCAAATTATAGACCACTTTTTATTTATGATTGTGACAGTTCGTCACGAATCATTATGCTCATATAAGGTTCTTACTTTCATTATTAGTGAGAGATTTATTTTCTACACGTTTTTTTATGTTTGACAAATTTTTAAGTCTAGTACGTAGAGCACGTGTAGCTTTTGAGATTCACATGACTACCTGCTCTGATACCATGAAGAAACTTAAGATTTCACCATAAAACCTATTGATATAGAGAGTAGGCTTACTTACTTATAAATTCATGCAAAGTCCCTCCTATCAATGTGAGATATATTCTCAATAAGAATAAAACACTAGCACTATGGTATGTTGATATTGTTCTGCAACTTGTAAGTGGTGAGTCTTAGATTCAACTTTTACAAATGGCGAATCTAATATCTTATTCTTATGGCTAGTAGTGTGCGTCTTAACTCAAATCTCACACTAACACTATAGTCAGGTGACGTTATTCTCCAACTATATATAAGGTAAAATTCAATACCTAATTATTATGATTAGTCAACGGCTTAACTCAAATCTATCACTCGTTAATAGTAGAACATCCATCTAGAGAAAAAGTAGATAAAATAAAATTATGTCCAGCAAACTTATTCAAACTCTCTGACCCCATCGTAATCGCTTCACCAACTTTAAAAACTGACTTATTACCAGGCACGATGTATCAACTGACCAATCGTCCACTTGTTGCGTAACAACAAAACCACCAATATCAGTTTGTCAAATGTTTGGATTTGAGAATCAAATTAGTATTTAATTAATGAAATAATTAAGTTTAAGACAATAGTACCTGCATAATCCTAAATCCTTGCGTGCACTTCCGGATTACAATGTATTAGTTCGTTCAGATCATATTCTTAGAGGAATCCTCGGTTGATATGTAATTTAATTTTCAATTTACTCAAAAGGAATGAGTAAAATGTGATGTAGAATAGAAGGTTGAGAGGATCGAAGAACAATTAACAATGCGTAAGGCCCAAACATTACGAATTTAGACTTCAAATTTTTATTTGTGCCCATGATCTGTCGTTTCAAAGACAATGGCGAGGTGAATAAGACACAACACTTGACGTATGAATATTTTTGGCCAACTTCCTTTGTTTACTAGCCTCAAACGAGATTTTACAATTTTTTGGATCTTTATGTAATTTGCTTTTCCCATTTTTACTCTAAGAGCAACTTCACCTCTAAACAACCCCTAGGCAATAGGCAACTCGATCTCCCAAAGTGAACAACAACCACTCTTAGTGAACCGTAACTGTCTAAGTGCATCTCCATCCCCTAAATTCAATAGCCCAGACTATTGGAATTAAAATATTTTTTTTATAAAATAATAAAAGAAAATTTTATTTTTAATTTTGGATAGTACTTTTAACCAATCTCGATGGAAGGGCAATGTTAGGTATTTATAGAACTATAATTTTTTTTTTGTTGACCTTTTCTATATTTTTAATAATTTTTATCTAACCTAATTAATATGGACCATTGGATTACCTTGTACGATTAATCCAAAAGCCCAATTTTGACACGTAATTCCAACTGTAATAATATGATTTTCACTTTTTTTTTTTAAGCTTGAAAAATTCGGACCTTTGATCATAATATCTAACAGACCAGATTCCGCCGCGTGGACAAGCCGTTATTTTCGAATCCAAATTTGTTTAACCGTAAGAAATCCAAAGGCTGAGAAATTTAGCGGTTGAAAATCCGACGGTAAAGGTGCCGACATAGCCCCCAATTCTAAAGCACCGGGTGCGCCTGCAGCGCGAGCCTCGCCCGATTTCTTGACGGCTCACCCACCGATTGTTGCACGCGTAGTTCGCGAGCCCGGCACAAAAAAAGAAGGCTAATGTGGCTGACGTCACTCTATCAAGTCGTTGGGCCTGTCGATTCGAGGCTGGTAGATATTTTAGGGGGTGAAGGGCACTTGGATGCCCATAGCCCAGGAGTTGATATGGGCCGGAGTTGCTCTGAAAACGTTTAAAGGCTGAGGGGCGCTATATAAGTAACAAATTCAACATGTGGAGGCCATCATTGCAAATGATTGTTTTTGCTTGGCGACAAATGAGGCCTAAGCTTTTTGCACCACTCCAAAGAAAATGGAATGAAATTGTTGCCACCTGGCACGTCACTAGCTAGGTGAAGATTTTGAGCGCGTTTGCCGTTCGAAATCCAGTTGATTGATGGAGAAGGAGGGAATTGGATTCTATTCGGATTTACTTTATATGAATTTTAGAAATCCTTACCTCTTAGTCATTAATTGTATATCGGGATGATGAAAAATTATTTAATTTTTTTAATTTAAAATTAACTGCATAATATACGATAAACAGTTAGAATATAAAGATTCTTAAAATTCTCACGAAATTAATCATCTTTCGAGAAGGAGGGCCCAGCGCAAAGCACGCTCCCCTGACAGCGCAATATTCCAATTTTTTCCTTACCTGCCTCTTTTTTTTTTTTTTTTTTTTTTTTTTTTCATTTATTTATTTATTTTAAATTCATAATGTTCTTTTCTGTCTCTGCTAACGTAAGCCGCATAGTCGGTTTTTGTACTCTCATGATATTCTACTCCCATTTCGCCTAGTCCTGGAAGAACTCACAGCTATTAGAAATTATTAATATGCACCGGTTCTAATTATTTTCATAACAAAAATCTTGATTATCATCTCACACATTATCGGTTCATTTTAGAGGTGAAGACACTGTTTACTTCTCGGGAAAATAATAATTAATTTTTTCGCTTAATCACAAATAAATAAAATAACATAAAGAACACATGTATTTAAAATGAAAGAGATCATCTTTTTCATTAAGATTATCAGATCAAGTGATTCGGATCCTAAAAATTTGATTCAACTGTAAAAATTATTGTTGAGTCGTTGGATCAAATTTTAAAAATTTAGATCACTTAATCCGGTAGCATTGGTAAAAAAAACGAGGAAATGATCTCTTCCCTTCCTGTTTAGACGAACAATCACTGCGCTCTCCTCTCATCTCACTCTCTTCTTTCCACGCCCGGTTTTCCATCCTGTCACGACTTCCCTAAAATTCATTTTTCTGCAATTTTTTTCCTTCAAATTTTTTTGTTAGTTTTGAGTAAATAAAGTTTCGATTTTTAACCGAAGGAGTAAGACCGTGGAGGATTGCAGTTAGGGTTTCGTCGTTGAACCTCCTGCAACTCTCGTTCGGAGGCGAGTGTTTCAGAATCGTAGAAAGGGGAAGGGTTAGGTTTTCTTGCGGATTCGACTTGGGAGGGGTTAGTCTCTGGCGACAATGGCCAGCAACTTACCGATGAGCCCTCAGTTGGAGCAGATCCATGGCGAAATCCACGACAATTTTCGAGCCCTCGCGTATGTCTCTGTATTTTCGAGTTAGCATTTGGATTTTCGTCGGTTACTGAATAAATTTCAGAGCTTTGATATTTCTTCAAGTGTTTGGATTTTATGAGCATTGTTTATTGTGTGAATTGGATGATTTCTGAGAGTCCTAGAATGTTTTGACATTTGAAGAAAGAAATTAGAGGGATGGGAAAATCAATTTGCTTGTTTTGTAATTCGTTTGTGTATTCTGACGAAATTTAGTTAGATTGATGACCGTAAACTGTAGTTGAGCATTATTGATTTACCGTAGATTCAGTTGCTAAGGCGATTCGAAGAGGATGTTTAACCTCTTTTCGATGTTTTCGGGAGTGTTGAGTAACATTGTTTCTCTTTAGAAACTTAAAGCGGGTGTCTTTTGGATAACACAAATAAATTTCCCAGGTTTCAAGACTTGAGTTGCTCTATCGATTTTGCACATTGATGCAGAAAGCATTGGCATTGGTTATGTGAGGGATCCAAATACTGAAGTGAAAAAAATTATTTTGGCCATGCTCTTGATGGATGCCAAAAAAAATTATTTTTTGGCATCCATACTTGAAACCCGAGGGAAGCAACAACCATGATACACTCTCTGGAAACTGATGGATAATGAGGGAGATATTAGTCAAATAGTAGCCATTGCTTAGTATTTGTTCTTTATTAGAGTCTCATTTAGCTTCCACTTATTTTGGTGGTTGCTGAAACCACATGCCATTGTTGTATCACAGTTCTTCACTACCTCCGTCGGACCCAGTGTACTCTTTATTATCACTAACCATCGTGATTGTGCAGTGCATTTTGTTAATCTCTCATGTTTGTGTCACCAACTGCACATGGTACTTCTTGTTGTGCACCATCTTACGTGTTAACTGTTTGTCTATTTTTCTTCTACAAGATGTAGTCACTTAATGAAAGAACAATTCATCTCTTTGCGGACTATTTCTTTGTTTCATTTGTTGGGGGAAGTGCTGGGGTTGTTGCACTAGATACATGTATTCCACTTTCCGTATTAAATTGATCACGTTATAATTACAGTGACTTCATTTTTTGTTTCAGAAATGGCTTCCAGAAGCTGGATAAGATCAAAGACTCCAACAGACAAAGTAAACAGCTGGAGGAACTTACAGGAAAGATGAGGGAATGTAAAAGGTATGCCACATATGGGATTTTACTCTGAACCTTTGTCTGATAATTTTAGTAACTGAGGATCTTGGACAATCTTAATTTTCACATTCTTTGAAGAGAGAAAATAAGACAGACAAATTGTTGCCACAACATCCAATGCAATGTCCAAAATTTAACGATTCTTGCTCAAAGACTTCATTGGGTTACTTTGGAATTTTGAAGAATTAGTAACTCATTAACAAAGAAAAATTAGGTTGGAGCCATAAAAGTTTCCTCAAGTATAACTAGGATCTTGATGTGAGTGACTTTAAGTCATGCTTATATACTAGCCCCGCATCCTGTGCCTGGACTCCCATGCATCTCTTCATTTGTGATTTTTTGGGGGATGTTGGAAGAATTCAGGTGTGCGATGATTGCCGTTATGCTATATGAAAGAAACAAATAGCTAAAAAGGGAAATAGAATTTCAGTTCTTGAGGTATTTTGTTTTAGATAAATCACAGAGTATGATCTTGTAAATACTTTGTTTCAGATTAATTAAAGAGTTTGATCGTGAAATCAAGGACGAGGAGAGCCGAAATCCTCCTGACGTGAATAAACAGCTTAATGATGAAAAGCAATCTATGGTAAGTTGTTGTGAGCTTTTGTCTTTTTCCATCATATAAATGCACACAGGTACACTGTACCACTTGCATTTTTACAAACTCTGACTACTTTTGATCGGTCTATTAGTGCACTAGACCTTTCCAGGTACACAAGGTCTATTAGTTTCTGCTAGTGTAACAACTCCATCTAATTATCATGCTTCATTTTGCAGATCAAAGAGCTGAATTCATATGTGCAATTGAGAAAAACGTAAGTCCAGTATGCATTCTATGCTATTGTCAATTAGTTGCTCGTATACTGTGGAGTCTAATTGGTTTAGCATGTTGCCTTCAGTCCTTATATTCATGGGATAAATAAGTTAACCCACAAACACAACAAATTATTGTATATTACAGTCCTTGAATTCTAAACCCTGTCACTCTTCGGTCCTTTGAATTCTAAACCCTGTCACTGTTCGTGCTTTGGATATCTTTGATTTTTTTAAAGTGATTTTCATACTCTAGCTGAACTGCAGGTATATGAATAGCCTTGGTAACAAGAAAGTCGAACTCTTTGATATGGGAGCAGGAGTTAGTGAACCCACTGCTGATGAGAATGTTCAAATGGCTTCAGGTAGTTTTGTCATTCTGCATATCTATGAGCTTAGTTTGAATTTGTAGAAATGAGCTTTTTCCTATATCTCTTTCAAGCTTTAGCCGTTAATCGTGCTATGTTAATCAGCATGCGGTCTTTTGATGATAGTTAAAAGTAAAGGTGTATCAAACTTTGTAAAGATCAATCTGCTTGGACCATTCTATCTATGTCCGGTTGTTTTGTGCCTGATTTGATGAAAAGATTTGTCTGACCACCTTTCTAATTGGCATGTATTTCTGATAGCTATGTCAAATCAAGAACTAATCAATTCTGGGATGAAAACAATGGATGAGACTGATCAGGTCATTGAACGCTCTAAAAAGGTGAACAGCTATCCCAGAAAAGAAAAACCTTCAACTTTAAGTTTGTGTATTTTATTTTGCCGGCAATTTTAACTCGATAGTTTGTTGATAGGTTGTTGAGCAAACAGTTGAAGTGGGAACTCAAACTGCTGTTACCTTAAAGGGCCAAGTCAGTATGTTCACCTATTGTCTCTATATCTCTCATTTCAAGAGTTCAGACTAACATTATTCGAGTCCATAACTTGCAGACCGACCAAATGGGCCGCATTGTAAATGAGCTGGACACAATTCAGTTTTCAATTAAGAAGGCCTCTCAGCTTGTAAAGGAGATTGGTAGACAGGTCAGTTGAGATCTCACCCCCCTAGATACTCTACTTGTATATTTTTCTAACAAATGCTATTTTTTTCTCTCAATATTTTCAGGTGGCAACAGATAAATGCATCATGCTTTTTCTTTTGCTTATTGTAATTGGTGTAATAGCAATTATTGTTGTGAAGGTATGCTGTTTGATTCATTTATCTATTGCCGTAGATTTGCTACCCATTTCACTTTTTTTTTTTAATCCTCGGGACGTCACACATTAAGTTACAGAGATATCTGCAGAGTTGTATTATAGGAACTTTTTCCGGAGGAAATTTGTTGATGAGTGTGGCAAGTTATTTCTGACGGATTGTGAACCCTGCTACCTATTTTCCTCTCCCTCTTAAGTAGTTAGTAATGGATGAGAAAATTCATGCTTTCCTTCTCAGAAGTGTGTTCAAATCGTCCTGGCAAAAATATTAAAAGTTGAGAAATGACTACATCTGTTCCTAACTGTAATGTCTGTTTATATTTCAGATTGTGAACCCCAGCAATAAAAACATAAGGGATATCCCTGGATTGGCGCCGCCTGCTGCAAGGAGGCTTTTGTCAATGAGTCCTCTGCAACGGTTCGAATAGTTTCCTCCTCTTTTTCAGGATTCAATTTTTCCGACATGGTTTCTATGTTTCATGTTCTGGGGATGCAGAGGAAGCTCAGAGGAATAGTTGTGCATTGATCGGTCATTTCTTTCACTTATTCTTGCCCCGAGTTGTGCATATTGTTTGTGATTCTCTATGTAAATCACGCGAGTCCTTTTTTTGGCTTTGGTTTGAATGGCCATCCACTCTTCTTTCTGTAATCTTTCCAACACTCCTTTAGTTATAAAGAGATGTGTTTGCTCTATATCTACTCGCGATTCAGATGTATTGCCTTCCAATGTGTATTCACATTGTTTTATTCTAATTTTTAGTGAATATCGGGGCGCCTTCTTGCAAATTCTGTGCCACTTTCTGCATAATCTTTGGTTCTATGTTGTATGCTTCTGTCACAGGTTCACACAATGTGGGAGGGCCTGCGTGTTTCTGAGTTTCGAGTTTCATCAACAACGCAGCAAGTAGCAGTTTATCCAAAAGAACATAACTCGTAATTGAGAATCAATTCGTAACATCTGAGACTACTCATGAATCAGAGCTCATGTTCTCACCACAAAACTCCAGCAACAGAAAAAATACAGAGAACAGACAGACACCGCATGATAAAACTTTCGGTTTCTACATTACCACCTGGACAATAACAAGGAGAAATGCGTAATTCGTCAAGGCTCTTGCCAAATTAATGGTGAGTTTGTTCACCCACCATCTACAAAATTCCACTGGCAAATCATGCATTCACTTCCTAAAACCGAATGTAATACAATGAACCGCCCCAGTGGTTCACCGCGTTAAAGTCTGTTCCCTGGAAAGAATTCAAGCGTCTAGAGTTTGAAAAGAATCTGCATACTCCGTTTCTGGACTTTCCTTTTCCAAAAATCAATCTACACCTGAGTTCGTGAATCATGCAGCATAGTTGCCGGCCTGTGTTCGTCCAATGTGAGACAACCTTGTTGATTGAGTTAAGGGTGTTTCTTCATCAACATCATCAGAGGCTGAAACAGTCCCTCCAGGGATAAAAATATCAGAGGACTTTTTCTCCATCTTCCAATCCTGTATTGGCCGGCACAGAAAACACGTGTTACAAAAAATATAAGGGGTTCAAGGACTCCAAACATTTTACAGGAAATCAAATTCTGGAAAAAGCAAACCTTCGAAATTCTCTCGGGAATGCTTTCAGAAGGTAGCTGAGATGCACGAACATCCTTAACCTTTATGTAATTGTACATGACAACCCCACACAGTGCTGCAGGCCAAATTGACTGGTCAGCCAAAACTTCACATTTACACATGTATAAAACGCAGTTGTAACTTTGAAACTTTCGAGTTAAGATATATGGAGAGCTACCTATGGCATAACCGATTATGTTCAGCCTGGTTATAATAGACTCTGGAAATATAACAGTTGAAAGGGCAATCAATATCCAGTCTTTCAGAACACCAGCAACCCGGATGGTAACTGCTCCAGTTCTACCAATCACTAAGAATATGGAGAAGTTCAACGCCAAAGCACAAAGAGCATTGGAGAAAAAGATCCAGAAGTTGAACTGAAACTGTGAATATTCTATTGCAGACTTCTCAAGTAACAACCAAGGCACAAACAGGAAGACAAAGCTGCAAAAATAAATGAAACAATAATGGTGAGACGCTGAAGCTATGGCATGCCTGTCAATAGTTTACACAATTTTGATTTTCCTGTTTCTACTTCCAAAAGCATCAATGGAAAAAATCAATTGAGTACAGAACTGTGTTTAAATCACATGCATCCATCAATAAGGAGATGCAGAGCTTCATCAGAATGAGGGTGTACAAAGAAGGAATTGAGATTTCCCATGGTACAGATGGATCATTCTTATACTGATAGTCAGCTTACTATGTTTCATCCACAAAATTATGAATCTCAGCCATATAATATAAGTTACAGATTCAGAAACTCAAAATTACGAGAATTGGCATTCACTATCAGAACTAAATTCTAGAAATGAGTCACTATTTTCTATCAAGATTGTTATGGTTGCCAAAGAACAAATATGCTACTTATTCATACTTTGCAATTGGAAAAAAGTAGAGTTCATATATTGCACTTGGAAAAAATAGTGTTTGCCTAAATTCCAACTCCTATGATGCATAAAAGTCCAAGCATGACAGTATAATACCTGCATGGGGCGATATAGTACAAGCTGGTGATCGGATTTAGAGTCAAGCCTTTCTTCTGTAGAAGGACTTGTGTTAAGACCAGTCTAAGAGCTTCTGCAAAGATGCCTGTAACCTGGTACACTGTACCAACTACATTAAAATGAATCTCCCCGTATGAGGAAATGACAACTCCAACACTGACCAGCAACATGTTTGTGAACACATCGCACCTTGGTTTGTCAGTGCCACACAATACAGCCATGATAAAAGTAGCCACTGGCACTGCAGTATTGAATATAGATAGATATAAGCAGTCATTTCTTTGCGTTTAAAAGCATCATTATTGTAGTAAAAATAGATATCATGAGTCTCTGCATCAGCACACGTACTTAGAGCTTTAAGCATTTGGATGAACGCCACTGAAATATGCAAGTAAGCAGTGTTTCCAAACCTGTAATGACAGAAAGAGAAAAGTTCATAACAAAAAAACTTGACTCTTGATAAGTACAATTCACAACAATGCAAAACTTGACAAGCATACAATTCCTAAATGTGGGCATTGCATTTGAGCCCAAATCTGGACAACACAACCAACAAGGGACACCAATTCTTGAAGGAAGTTCGGACATTCTACATCAGGGAATCTAAGCTTAAGTCCATTGTTTACCACAAAATGAGAAATTGTAAGAGAACAGATTGGCACAAGTAACATTAAGTCTCAAAGCATTTTAGTATTTTCATTGTTGAGAGGCACGAGCCTGGTTACAGTCAAATCTGAAAATTTTGACCGTAACCTTTACATAAAATATGACAATAACCATCTAAGCCAAAACAACATCCATGCCCTTATTAGTCGCATTATTAGCCAAAACAACACCCAATTACATTTCAATTCGGTGCTTACCAAAGACTTGATGCAAAGAAGGCACTGATTGGAATTACACAAGTTGCATATCTGCCATATAAAGGGGAAAAAATAAGAAAAACAATTTGGACAAAAAAAGTAATAACAAGTCGAAGCCTAAAATCAGCCTACATACTTACATTTCAAATGTCATTTTGACAGGAGCTACAACCTGCAAATTCACAGAGGAATAAATAAGGAGAACAAAAGCAATAAATGAATACAACAAAAACAAAAATACGGAGTAGTGACACATGCATAACAGAAAACTGATACTTGCATAAGATGCAGCCAAAAAGAAAAAAAAAAAAAAAGAAAAAGAAAAGAAACTAGAGCACACCGTGTGTACCCTAACTCTGCACAATTGATGACAAACTATAAATTTTGAAGTTCAATAAAATTTCAAAATTGGCTTCTATAGCTCCAGTTAAATCCTATTTCACTCTGGCCATATCGGACATCAGTTACATGCCTTCTCCCGCTATAGGCTAATCTAAGTCTAACCCACTATCTTTTTGGCAGTCTACCTTCTCATTCAGAGTTGGGTAGCATCAGTTTCGAAATCATTCATGTATTAACTACTGACAAGAGCAAATTCCGGAAAAGCAGAGGAGGTGAGAATCCTAATGGAGGCAAACAGCAGACATCAACTCAACCAGGATCGTAAGGTAACCAAAGTGATGTGAATCACAGAAGAGTTCCAGTCAGATAAAGTTAATAGCGAGGATTAATATGTCAGGGAAATTATATGATATCACTTCGATTATCAACTAAACGAAAATCCACTACCAGTCAAAACGTTAAACTGGTTTGACAGAGATATCAACACCTATGTCAAAAGTAATTTGGACATACAAAAAGCACATCCAAAAATAAAGAGTCAGTCATACCTTGAAAACACGAACAAGAAGAAATGCTACTAGTCCAGAAAATCCCATATGAATCATTGTAAGTGTGATGGGTAATGGAAAATTGAAGTATTTTGGAGACAGAACCCACTGCAAGGAAATTCACCCAGAAAATCTTCAGTAAAACAAGGAGGAAATTTAACCAATAAAGACTATCGGTAACCAGCAATATAGATATAAACATGCAAATCAGTAATGGCAAGATATACAAATGAAGTACCGAGGAGGAAGTACCTTGTTGTACAATATAACACCGGACGAAAGCAGAATGTAGATGAACAGGTAAAAGTAAGTCAGCAACAGCGGTTTGCTGATCATCTTGGGCATTTTTTTCTTTTATCAAACGACCTAATGTATGATTTTCTGGCCTTTAGACCATCTTATGCAACATTTTTCACTCCGCAAATGTTATGCAGTCCTAAACCCAGAACCGGAAGAGGACCTCCTCGTGCCCTCAATCACAGATTCGTGTGAGGATCAAATATTGCAATGGCTGCACCGACTCGAATGCTTAAATCCTGAAAGTGAAGGCACAAATGAGAGAAACATACTACAGTACCATAAACCTTAACCAAACAACAAGGAAAGCATCAAACATTTGTTTATTAAAATAGTAGGAAATGGAATAAACATTAAAAGCGGAAGCTCCAGACAAAGCACAGAATCTGATCCAAGACAATTAGCAACAAGCATTTAACAAAGAATCACGCCATGGTTTCTTCAAGAACTAACAAAGCCAACATTTCCCAATTGGAAACCGAAAAGTGCAGATCTAAAACGGACCCAAAACAACAAAGCGAGTGAAGCCCAATTCAGATTCTGATCCAAAACACAAAACCCATGTCGAATTCAAGACGAGCGAGCTTACCCAACAGTCGAAATCAACTGGAACTCGCTTCGAATCTGAAAACCCCCGCTTAATTTCAGAGATCTAGCCACTTGGGAAAGAAGACAAAGCGACACGGAGTAAAGGAGAAAGAGAGAGAGGGAGGGAGGGAGGGAGAGAGAAATGGGATCAGGGACTGGGAAATGGTTGGTGACAGTGGGTGGGTAAATGAGTACAATAAATAAGCCTGGGAAAGCTAAGAGAGGGAAGAAAGTGGGGTTATCGATGAATCACAGAGAGAGAGAACGTGGGGTAGCCTGAATCAGAAGAAAGAAGGGAAATTTACGACTAGCAACAAGCAAATCAGCAAAGAGAGCAAGAAAGAAAGGGGCCCGCTTGCCTCGCCCTCCTTCTCGTACCTAGTGAGAGAGAGAATGCAACAGTATCTTTGGCCAAAGAAAGACCAAGCGTTATCAGGGCCTTTGCTCTCACTGTCTGATTGCGACCTACTGGCTTTGTTTGCCACAGAAGGAGGAGAGTGAAGAATAGTAAGCGTTTTTCTAGAAACCCCGCGTTTTTGTTCTCTCTCTCCACTATTTTACCGGACGGTTTTGTTTTGTTGCCTGTTGTTGTTGATCATGATTTTTATAAAACAATTTCACTAGTAGCGTGGCGTTTTGGTTTAATAATGTGTAAATTTCTCTCTACATATTATTGTGTTGTTGAAATGAGATTCAATATTTCAGTGAATCTGTTCCATATAAGTTGCTTTCATTTTCAAGACTTCTTTTTGGTCAGTCACTCACTCATTTTGAGTATGCATGTCGAATTGTCAATCTCATAATCAAAGACTAAACATCACTGCAATTGCGTAGAGTTGTGCATTTTACGATATAGTGCGTCGTCAAGGTTCCTTCAATGAACGGTCACTCATGCATGGCGGGTAAGTGAGACATATGTCAATTTACATTAGCAGTTGCGGTTCCGTACACCCACTAACGACTGACTAGCATTATCATTCTTCCCATACTGTACTATTGATGGAAAGATCAACCTTCCTAGTTGTTGTGTACAAAATAATAGAGGCGGATTGTTTGCCTTTTCATTTTCATACTCTTTCTATGTCCTTTTATTTGTGTGGTCACAATTAAGTGACATCAATACTTTATATTCATATTACTTTTTGTTTTATTATTTTTATAAAAAATTAATATAAAATATTAATATGACTTAACCGTGACCACACATCATAGAAAAACATGAAAAGAGTATGAAAATAAAAATAATACCACATGTTTTATCAAGGAAGTGTCACAAGTTGGACGTAGGGACACATCAAACGGAATGATCATATTAAAAAAAAAAAAAAAAATTCATTTACTTTAGTACTAGGATAGAAGCATAGAGCCATTTCTGATACCTAAAGGTTAGAGGTGCCTCCAAAGTTGCCAGGTTGGATTGGCTAGAACCTAGAGAGGTTCCCCTTTATAATATAAGATGTTGGGGTTTGGATTCTTTGACCTTCCTAATAGTGGGTAGTGTACATTTTGGCTTTGCCCTAGCTATATATGAATTCTGATGTAATGACATTCTAACCACAACAAACTCAATTAGTAGTTTATCAAAAAAAAAAAAAAAAATTCAATTAGCCAAACTATCATCTAAATTTTATGGTGACCTGAAGTATATTTAATTTCACAGGGTATTCTATAGTTGGTCATTATGATTCTCCATAACTTTTCAATAAAATGAATTGATTTAGTCAGCAAAACTTGAGTGTAATTGCGAATATATTTTGACCAAGGAATATTTTGTATGATCAATTTTCATGTAATGATCGGGTGCAAAATACAATTTTCTTAGCTAGGTATGGTATGATAATTGACATCAGTATGAATTCTATATTCAAAAAAAGGAAGTTTTGCTTACTGATTTAAATAATCCTGAGAGACTCTCTCAATTGATTTTAGGGAACTTTAACGAAAAACTCTTGATACTGTTCACTTTAACGAAAAACTATATTTTTATACTAAAAAGTCAATCTTGGTACTATTCACTTTACCCTTTATTTTGTCCTTATCGTTAAAACTCAAAGTTTTCAAACCCTTTTCATTAGTTTTCTTTTGAATTTAGGTTGGAAGAAAAGGAAAGTTTTGCCTACTTATTTAAATAATTATAAGCATGTCTCTCCTGATTTGAAAAGAGAAGTATTGCCTATTGATTGGCAAAATGACGTTAGTTTTAATTGATTTTTTGTAGAGATCATTTGTGACATTCCACATCGTACAGGGGAATGATCCTTACATGTATATTCTCATCCCTACCTAGCACGAGGCCTTTTGGGAGCTCACTGGCTTCGGGTTCAGTAAGAACTTCGAAGTTAAGCAAGAAGGGAGCTAGAGCAATCTCATGATGGGTGACCCACTGGGAAGTTGCTCGTGAGTTCCCAAAAACAAAACCGTGAGGGAATGGTAAGCCCAAAGCAGACAATATCGTGCTACGGTGGTGGAGCGGGCCTGGGAAGTGATCCACCCCAGGCTGGGATGTGACAATTTGGTATTAGAGCCTAACCCTGGTCGTGGTGTGCCAACAAGGACGTCGAGCCCCTAAGGAGGGTGGATTGTGACATCCCACATCGCCCAGGGGAATGATCCTTACATGTATATTCCAATCCCTACCTAGCACGAGGCCTTTTGGGAGCTCACTGGCTTCGGTTCCGTAGGAACTCCGAAGTTAAGCGAGAAGGGGGCTAGAGCAATCCCATAATGGATGACCCACTGGGAAGTTGCTCGTGAGTTCCCAAAAACAAAACCATGAGGGAATAGTAAAATCAAAGCGGACAATATCGTGCTATGGTGGTGGAGCGGGCCCGGGAAGTGATCCACCCGAGACCGGGATGTGACATCATCTTTACATAATGATTTTTAATATAAACAGTACGTATCATAAACACAAAATTATGTAAATCGATCTCACATTAGTTGGTCAAGTGTAATGTGACAATAATTAACAAGGCTCGCATCATGAATGAGTCAAAACAAATTCGATGGTTCAATGAAAGTAATGCAATTAATATTTGATATTCCTTCCAAAAACTCTTGCAATTTGTATTATGTGGGGTCTTTTTTCATAAAATTCATGGACAAATACAAGATGATGGAATATATACATCCAACTTTCTATTCACTAATGGGATTCAAGCAGTTCGTATAGGCATTTTAGATGTTGCTATTGAAATAGCCCTTGAGCAATGCGTGCAATTTGACAATTTATATCAACAAATTAATGATCATAAAGTGGATGGGACTAGAGAAATTTAGAATATAGGGTTTGGACCACGACTGAAAACAAATTAAATTAACATTACACATCACAATTGATTGGAATCAAATTAAATTAACATCAAACAAATTAAATACCACATGTTTTATCAAGGAAGTGTCACAAGTTGGACGTAGGGACACATCAAACGGAATGATAATATTAAAAAAAAAAATTCATTTACTTTGGTACTAGGATAGAAGCATAGAGCCATTTCTGATACCTAAAGGTTAGAGGTGCCTCCAAAGTTGCCAGGTTGGAATGGCTAGAAGCTAGAGAGGTTCCCCTTTATAACATAAGATATTGGTGTTTGGAGTCTTTGACCTTCCTAATAGTGGGTAGTGTACATTTTGGCTTTGCCCTAGCTGTATATGAATTCTGATGTAATGACATTATAACCACAACAAACTCAATTAGTAGTTTATCACAAAAAAAAAAAAAAAGGAACTCAATTAATCAAACTATCATCTAAATATTTTATGATGCTCCGATGTATATTTAATTTCACAGAGTAATCTAGAGTTGGTCACTGTGATTCTCCATAACTTTTCAATAAAATGAATTGATTAGTCAGTAAAAACTTGAG
This sequence comes from Pyrus communis, assembly GCF_041283825.1. Lineage (NCBI taxonomy): Eukaryota > Viridiplantae > Streptophyta > Magnoliopsida > Rosales > Rosaceae > Pyrus > Pyrus communis. Next base: position 22,823,296 of record NC_142577.1, on the reverse strand, counting down.
TGTAATCGGGAATATATTTTGATCAAGGAGTATTTTGTATGATCAATTTTCATGTAATGATTGGGTGCAAAATACAATTTTCTTAGCTAGGTATGGGATGATAATTGACATCAGTATACTATTGTGAGTATGAATTCTATATTTGAAAAGAGAAGTTTTGCTTACTAATTTAAATAATCTTGAGAGACTCTCTTGTATTGCCAATTGATTTTAGGTTAGAAGAAAAGGAAAGTCTTGACTACTTATTTTAATAATTATAAGCATGTCTCTCCTGATTTGAAAAGAGAAGTCTTGCCTATTGATTGACTAAATGACGTTAGTTTTAATTGATTTTTTGTAGAGATCATCTTTACATAATGATTTCTAATATAAACAGTACTTATCATAGACACAAAATTCTGTAAATCGATCTTGGTCAAGTGTAATGTGACAATAATTAACAAGGCTCGCAGCATGAATGAGTCAAAACAAATTCGATGGCTCAATGAAAGTAATGCAATTAATATTTGATATTCCTGCCAACAACTCTTGCAATTTGTATTATGTGGGGTCTTTTTTCATAAAATTCATGGACAAATACAAGATGATGGAATATATACATCCAACTTTCTATTCACTAATGGGATTCAAGCAGCTTGTATAGGCATTTTAGATGTCGCTATTAAAATAGCCCTTGAGCAATGCGTGCAATTTGACAATTTTTATCAACAAATTAATGGTCATAAAGTGGATGGGACTAGAGAAATTTAGAATATAGGGTTTGGACCACGACTGAAAACAAATTAAATTAACATCACACATCACAATTGATTGGAATCATCGGACAGGCCAACTACTCTAATACAGCTGCATAATTACTATTTTTAATCATTTTTTAGGTCACATTATTTCTCTAATCTCATCCCAAAAGCCTTCTTATGGAGATATCTTAATAAATGCTACAAGAAGAAGCACCATTTTGGCTTCTAACCTAAATTCGATACAATTAATAGGATATGAATTGACGTTTGACTTGATCTGTTTACGTGTCTAGTTGAATGATGGTGTATATAGTTCTTGACATATGATGGAGAGGGAATCCCAAATTGTACATGATGCCGTCGAATATAATGTAAATGCTCTTAACTACTTGAGTTACAAACTTCTTGAAAACATCTTGCAAGACATTGCATTAAAACAATCCGAATGGAGTTGTACCAACCATGCTACTTAGACACATAAAATTGACCACATTGCTGACTGCTTCCTTAATATAGGTGAATTCTACACACAACTGTGAAGTCCATCTATATAAGAAAGGTGGTCGACAATATATTTTTTTTATGTATCTAAGTAGTATTATTGGTTTCGAGCCATTTGTGTCCATGACCACATGGTCTAGTGGCACCTCATATTTCACTCTATTGAAGGAAGTTTCAAATTTCATGAACAATAGGTTGTTAAATTCAGAATAGAAAAGAAAACTAGTCTACAATCCCTTTATTTAATTTGGGCCTAACTATTTTTGGGCAGACTCAAAACAAATTTCGAATTTTGGGCCTCAATAACTTCGAACACATCCAACGGCCACAAAATCAAGTGTGTCTTTCCCAACACAGAAGTAGTATTCTGGGGTCCAAAGTTGTCCCTCTGTATCTTTCTAAACAGAAGAAGTTTATCTTGAAGTAAGTTCTCCAAGTTCAAGTTTTTTAGCCTTCAAACATTAAGCTGGAAAAAGTGAGTGTGACACTACCATATTGAATTCATATAGGAAATTAGGAATCACACTTCTACAATTAGAGAAAAAAATTGAGTGTAATACCAATTTATAAAACTCACGAGTCCGATATATCAAACTCAAAAGTGTGGTACCAATGAACTCATACTAATGTAACAATTGTATTACAGTAATCAAACTTAGATATTTGATTCCTATATATATGTATTACACTCACCTAAATCACTGTGGAGGGCTTTACAAGCCATAAACAAAAAATTAAGTGATTATGTCATAGTTGGGCATAAAAATTCCGTGAGATTTGCAATTATGGTGCCAAAAGTTCAATGGAATGAGCCACATCAACAACATTGGAGATTGGAGGTTAATAGAAAATACCAAATAATATAATTAGGGGAAAAGATAATTTCATTAAAAAAATTATTTCATTAATTATAAATTAATCAAATCAGTAACATAAGTTGATGCTTCCCGCTAACAACCGTATATTATCTAAACAGAAACAGATGTTGCTGTTTCAACAACTGATGCAATTTGTCATCAGCTGCATAATTACTATTTTAAACCATTTTCAGGTCACATTATTTCTCAACTAATTGTACACACGTTATGTATGTGCTTATTAAAATTTTGAGAATAACAGTTACAAAGAGAGAAAATATAACATGTTCACTAAAGTTTTTTGATGTTGACCTTGAAACAATTTTTCGTTGCTGAAGAGATTGTTCACATCTTTAGCGACTGTTTTTAGATAACTATTTCATCACTAAAAGTTTTTTTTTTTTTGGAAGAAAAACTTGGAAGATAAAATGAGGGCAATTGATATGGTTACCTGGCTATGAGGCTTTTAAAAAAAACAGTAAAATTATTTTGTGTTTAAATTACTATATTGCCCATAATTTTTATTTTGGTTATTTTCTTAGTTTTAATCTCTTTTGGTTGACAAAGAGAATTTTGTTAATAGGTTGTTTAGATAATTAAATGTATAAGTGCATAAGCAAGCTAATTTAAACATTATTCTTCTTCCATGAAAATTCCAAGAGCATGCAAATTGGGGATCATGAGAATAAATTAGCGTTTGAAATGCCCATTGGCTTCTTCCTCTCATCCTGTCCAAGCCTTGCCCTAACTACCAACATCAAAGATTCCTTTTTAGTTGATCAAGTTTGGCTTCATAATATATTGGGAAGCAAATCTATATAAGAAAAGTTGACTGGGTTTGCCACTCTCAATTCACTCAAATTATAACACACGTATTGACCTTTGAGCTCGTAATTTTAGGGTTTATAATTTAGTTTTTTAGATACAAATAAAAAACATGAGTTATACTTTTAGATAAACTGATACATTATATTAGCATGTCTATCACATGGAGTATCGTATCAAGTCTATATATTATTAGTTCACTACATTTATCTTTATGGTAAAGGGCATATTCTATTTCGATAGCATCATCTACTAATATTATCATATCGACAATTTATCATTATTAAAGAACTATAACCAGAAATAAACTGATCGTAATATTATTATATATGCCATGCAGATCGTAGTATATACAGGATTATTGTAATCCAATCCAAATTGTTTTGTTTTGTTTTTGTTTTTTTTTTTTTTTTTTGTATGCTTTAAGTTAAGGGACAAGTAGAAGATTTAATTTTGACCATTGTCTATGTGAACTGTATGAAACCCTAAAGAACCTGTTAAGCTTTAAGATTTGGGACCATAAAATATATGAACCTGTATATATATCACGCTTGCCCTCAAAACATAGGACATTGGGTTCCCTTGAGGAATCTGTACAGCACATTCTTTTTCCTACTTTTTCATTAAAATACAAGGCAACATGCATGACCAAACTTGACCTTGATTTTCCTTGCTGCTACCAAATTGCAAAGCCTAATTATACTGCCGACGAAAGAGAAAAAAACAAGACAACCCTGACTTTATATATTTTTGGCATCTGCATCAAGAATAAGAATAAAAAAAGAGAAATATGTTTCTTTAACAATTGAAGAAACTTTGAGAGTCTCTTAAGTCACTTAGTAGTACAGTTTAGTGATAATTTTTTCAGTTGTAAACGAAAAGTCTTGAGTTTGAATCTTGTAAAAGATGAGTTCGATATCAAATTATTCTCGTAATGCAAATATGTTGTAGTATAAATAAATAAATAAACACACTGTAGCTATCTACTCATGTTGAGAATATAGTTACTTAAGTTTGGCCGTTTAGTTTTAGAAACCCTAACCACTGTCTTAACAATTTCTTAATTGGATGATTATATTATATTAAACAGGTGACCGACACCTACTAGCTTACTAGATGGCATTGTTAGCATCATTCGATTTTAAGTTAACATTTGGACTGTTAGATATTTTCCTACTTTTTCTCAATTAAGCATGAAATTTAACACACTTTTGTGAGAAGTCAATAATATTTGCGTGTGGAGAAGAACCATGCCAACCTTTTATTAGCATATTCAATCTTGACGTAGCTGGTCTCATACGGTAAGTTTTTCTGGAAGACAATAACACATCAAAGTAGTTTCCATTTAGAGATTGAATAAAAATTTTATTAACAACGACCAATAATACATAAGGTGAACATGTTAAACATAATCAAGAGATTACACACGCTAAATAAAGCATTACAAATTTATAGTTACAAACTCGTGAGTGTCATACAATTCCTTAGTTACGAAGGACCCTGCCAACAAAAAAGATAATGCTCTCAAGTACTAAACCTTGCAAGCTGTCAAACTACCGTAAAAGTACCATGAGAAAAAGATTGCACCGACCTCTGATGATATTGCAACTGTCCACAAAGAAGCACTGCTATGAGTCACCTCCAACAAGTATCAAACTTCCTCTTCACATTCATTTGACATGTGCACAATACCACACAAGAAACCCAAAACCAACTCCCTCGACTCTAAAGAATAGCCACCACTCAAAGATTTGAGTTTGAGCAGTAAGTCATAGGCGCTACAAAATCTTTCTCAAGAGAACGCGAGAGTGATCATAACCAAAAAATGAAGATAGTCAGAAGATACGATAAACATAAAGGAAAGGGGAAGGAAGAGATTGTCGCTAAGACTAAACAGGGTCGGCGACGAAGGGTTTTTCTCCCTATCGGCTATATATCGCATGAGTTAAAGTTAACACATGCAATAAGAAAATCACTAGTGAATGGACTACGACTAACTAAACTGAAATATTGGTTTTTTCAATATTTTGTTCCACATAAATTTTTTTACCTTACGTGGTTAAGAACAGTTATTCAGGAGTTCTTGGTACCGGCCAAGCAAAAATAATATGAATAGCGAGCCATCTACACGAGGCAAATGTTTTGTTCTTATGCTTTTTTAATATAGAGCGGTGACCAACTAAAACTTTGATTTATATAGCCATATGTTGCTAAGATAAAACACACTATTAAGGCTTGTTTAGTCAGTTGTAGCTCAAACTGATGAGAAAGGCAGTTGAGTTGTAAACATGTGAGTTTTCAGCTGGAAGCTTGTATCATATATATGTCCACGAGAAACTTGAATCACATTTTTCATTGTCCTTTCTAGAAAAAAAAAAAGTTACGCTTAAATTTTCTTTAAAAAGCGGTAGGTTTTTGCAAATGTATCCGTTAACTCACTTACAACAATTAATTACAACTTAACCAGCTACAATTTAATATCGAACTAACTATAAATATATCGGCATTGCATTCATATGAGTTGAGCTTAAAACCAGCGATCAACTAAGTGAAGATCGGATGTTGCTCGACCAACTCATGATGTGCATATTGTTTATGCTTGATTCACATTTTCATTTTTCCAGAAAATGATACGATATTCATTACAATGAAGAGAATACATAAAAATGATTAGGTGTAAAAAATATCGATTCGTTAAAACCTTGCCGGGAATCCTAAACCCTAATTCACACTTGAGAAAAAGGGTTTTTCTTGTTCTTTTCCCCCAGGAGATTTTAGGGTTTCTTAAGTTCATTTGGGGTTTGATTTAGTAATTGTCAAGGTATTCCTAAATCTAATTGGATTCTATTTAATCATATTCCATGCTTGGGTGACTAATCTGAACTCTTTTAAACTTTTTAAAGTAGTCTTAAGGGGCCAAAGACAAAGGCTTATCTTCCAAAGCACTATTATCTTATTCTATATTTTCCCCTTTAAGCGAAGCCTTGTGCAATGCTCAAAAACCAAGTGGAAAGTATATGGAATTTGAAAAACGAATATGTATAAGTAAGCCAATGCAAGCTTAAAATTTGTCCTCAATCACGCTTATAGTAGTTATCATGTGCTATTTATATAAAAACACTAATTTTTTAAATCGAGCCTTTCACGACAATCGAATTGTCAAATCACAATGCATATTTTGTACTAACATACCCTAATCATTTCAAAGAGTACCTTATACAAGCATGTTTACAATACATACGATGGATGACCAGATTCAAAAACCAATAAATTCAAGTACTACATTTTAATTATCATTTTTGTGAATGATTCCCTCAAAATTTAAACTTAAGACATTTTTTAACGTTGAGAAGAGAAGCATCACTAAATGAATAGTTGATTGAGAACTTAATTAGCTCTATAGTTATTAAACATTGCCATATATGATCAAGTGTAAGGCATGAATTCAGGTGTCTGTACAGGTAGGTTCACAAAACAAAACAATAAATGATGAACATGGACAACATGTGAAGTCATGCAGATGGAGATGGACTGTACATGCATAGCAGTGAGCAGATAATAATAAATAGTTTAAGAAGCAGAGACGTGTTATGTAGTCTATGTATCTGAAATGTGAAGCAATCTGACATTTCAACCTATAGCTAAATATATGATCGAGTCCTCGGCCTCCTGCACTCACTGTACCAACTAACCCTGCTACTGCTAAACATGATTGATCCTGCTCTAAACATGATTGATACTGCTAAACATGATTGATCCTGCTCAGGAGAGAATCCGGTTCCCTAAGAAATGCAAATGCCGCAAGTCCAAGCTGACATATTAGTTGACTATAATATATACATACTCACTCGTTCTTTCACCTCATAGTCATAGTTAGTAGCGTATTGGTTCTTGTATTGTGAAACCCTAATGAGATATTTACTTACATAACAGGAAGTAAAAAATCGAGAAATTTATGAATAAAAGAAATGTGGAACGAGAACCGAATACAACGTACTATTTTCCTTAGTTGATGTAATTATCGGTTTTCACGATATTGGATTATGGATTATAAGATGAAATTCACATACCTAACAAATGCTGAAAAGTCATGAATTGTAATGATTTACTTTGCTCGAGTACCAATTCATGATAAGTAATAACATGCAATAAGTTAAACATCGGCAATCTTGTGAACAGAGTTCATACAGACACTTAAGCAACAGTTACGAAACCAAAAATCAACTTCAACGGATCGATACCCATGCACCCAGACTGCATTTTCCCCTGAGAAATAATTTTCAAATTTTTTTTTTCTTCAAAAAAAGATGATATATTAGTATATTACCAGGGGTATTTTGGGGTCACGAGTGCATAAAATTTGGTAACGAGTTGTAGTCTGTTTCCTTGACTATTCCGACCTACTAAACTTGAACCTCCCAACCTCAATAATTAAATAAAAAATAGAAATTCACAGAGCCCAAGGAAAGAAAAATTTGCAAATTTCATGAAATGATTAAATATTCATAGCACAAAATTTTTTTTTTAGTTATGACAGGAATACGGGTATTACATCATATATTTTTATATAAGTGATGAAAATTTTTATTTTGTAAGTCAATAGCTTTTTAACACACACATCCCATCATTTATATAACGGCACGTGATGTATCATCCTGTGTGATGGTCACACTAAAAAATATATACATAACTAGGGCATAAAAGGTCTTTGGTTAATTTGCCGTCCAGTCTGTTCATTTGACCTTTGAACCTACCTTTTTATCCTTTCCCTTCACAATTTATGCTCAACATTTCTTCAAGGTCACACTGATTGATTGTCCCCCATGTAATCATAATCCCTTTTTGTATTTAAATACATTTATTTTATTTAAAAATGGATGTTTGACTAACAAAAACGGTTTTTGTCGTAAAAAAACGTTGTTATTTCTTCTTAAAATAATGCCAAGAAAGTAATACGAATTTGTAAACTCTCAAGTTCATACTTTTTTTTCGTAATTTAGAATATAATCATGTTGAAAAAAATATTCTAAATTCTCTAGAGAAAATGAAAATACACAAAAAAGAAGGGTCTTGTGTTAAATGCTAAACCTGATTAAGTTTCAGATTGTCTGTCACCCTCGGCACGCATTTAGACATCACTATAAAGGATTAAAACAAATAAAAAGAAAAGAAAGAGAGAAATTTGAAGAAACAGCAAAAGAAAGCTTCAATTTTTATCATGCTTCTGTTTTACTGTATGTAATGTTGTAAGGCAGTCTCTCTCTCTCTCTCCCTCCTCCTCATCACCTACCACTGACAACTCCACCCCTTCTTATTAACCCCACCACCTCCATTTGTTCTCCCCAGAATTCCATGTGCCTCTTCTCTTCTCCATTCGCCATGGACTGCACAGACACACATTAGCCTCTGTTCTTGTGAGTTGTGAACCCCCATTTTTGTTTGGAGTTTTTCAGAGGGGCAAGTGCTTGTGGGGAAGAGTGCTGCTCTGCCTCTGTCTCACTATCTGAGCTTGGATACAAAAACCCATTTCCCAATTGAGAAAACCCAGAAGGGAACCCCACCAATATTTACATTACAGATAATGGGATTGATTTGGTTCTGTGGCAGCAGCCCCATTTCCAAGCTGGTTTTTTCTGGGTTCTTTGGAGATCTAGAAGATTGAGTTGAAGAAGCCAATTGAATTTGAGGAATAAAGGTACCAATTCAGAAACTTTCAGTGTATGGAGCCTCTCTATATGGTTACTTTTGCTGCATTTATATATACATTATATATATACATATACATACATGCTTACATATATATATATATATATATATATATTCCTTGTTTGTTTGCTGAGCTAAATGTGGAAACGATTAGGAAATGGAGTTTCTGAAGATTTTACTGTTCTTGTTGTTAACCTGTAGAATATTAAAAGTTCATGCTTGTTTCAACTTTTGTGGGTAATGTAGAACTGGACTGAGCTAGTTGTATTAGGCTTATTGGGTTTCTGCAGTTATTGGTTTAATTGGGGTGGGTAATAAATGTTTAAAGTTTTGGTCTTTTTCGATTGTGTATATATTGGATAATATGGAATGATGTGGGAAATGCATTAGTTGGTCCTGCTGTTAATATGTTTTCACTGTATGAAAGTTGGTGGAATTGGAAAGGAGAAATCTTTGTGCATTTTTTCCTACTTTTCCTTTGGTTTGTACTTTGAATGTCACATTGAGGCTGAGTTTGTTTCCCTGATCACTTTGGTGTTAGTTTGTACTTTGAATGTCATATTGAGGCTGAGTTTGTTTCCCTGATCACTTTGGTGTTATGTGCTCTGCGTCGTCTTTGTGAGATTGTGGATTGTGGTTGAGTCTGTTTCCCTGACCATGTTGGTTTTCCGCTCTCTCTCTCTCGCACTACATATTTGTTTCGTAGCGCACTAACTTCTACCGCTTTGTTTACTTTTATTATGTTCCCAATTTGTGAATATGTGTTTTTGTCTTTGAAAAGAAAAAAATTGATGGGCATTGAAGGAGGTGAAATTTTACATAGACAAGCAGTTAAATTCAGTAACAAAATGGTAGATATGCAAAAGATAGAGTTTTTTATGCATGGAATTGGAGTTTCTAATTTCTTTGTCTTGAACTCTGTAGGGTCCTTTTTATCAAGAAGAAATGGCATCTGGTCTTGATACTGTATTAACCAAGAAGACATTTGTCTTCGGTTTAAAGGTTTGGGTATTAACGGGGATCATTGTGGGAGTTTTTATAGTGATGATTCTTGCGGTGCTATCAATTTGTCTTACTTCACGAAAGAGATCCAGAAAGTCGACTGACATGCTTCCTCTGCGCAGAATTCCAAATGATTCAAAGGAAATCAAAGAGATTAGGGTAGATCAAGCTTGTGCAAATAACTATGTACCCCGTAGTAGTTCTTTTCTCACCCTTGGCGATAAATTCAGTGACAGAGAGTCTGAGAAAGTTTTGATCCATAAGAATGGAGATAGTAGCAGTCGATCAGGCTCATTTAACAATGGGGAGAAGGAAAATGTTGGTTCTCAATCTGGAGATGAGAGTGGTGCAGCTTATATGTACGAGCCTTCTTCACAGCCTATATCCGCACCTTCACCTCTATCTGGTCTACCTGAATTCTCTCGCCTTGGTTGGGGTCACTGGTTTACATTAAGGGACCTTGAGTTCGCAACAGGTCAGTTTTCAAAGGAAAATGTCATTGGTGAGGGTGGATATGGAGTTGTTTATCGGGGTAATCTGATTAATGGATCTCCTGTGGCTGTGAAGAAGCTACTCAACAACCTGTAAGATGCATCTTATTTCAGTAGCTTTATGGATTTCTGTTTTTTCTATCTTCTGTTTTCCTTACAATTCAATTGTTTGGGTTTATAACATATATATTTTCAATCATCTCATAGAGGACAAGCAGAGAAGGAATTCAGAGTGGAAGTTGAGGCTATTGGGCATGTACGACACAAAAACTTGGTTCGACTTTTGGGATACTGCATTGAAGGAACCCACAGGTATTTCTCTGTAATTTTATGTAATGACTTCTACATGGTAAAATACAGGCAGCCATATTATTATTTGCTGAGCACCTTGTTTTGGATAAAATAAAGAGTACTATGTCACATCCTTAGTTACATGTATAATCCATTCATACTTAAACATGTGTGTTTTGTTCAGGTTGCTGGTTTATGAATATGTCAACAACGGAAATTTGGAGCAATGGCTTCATGGAGCTATGCGTCATCATGGATATCTCACATGGGAGGCACGCATGAAAGTTCTCCTTGGCACCGCTAAAGCGTGGGTCTTCCTATACCTTTGTTTGAGTTTTTTACCCTTGTGGTTTATCTTTTTCCGACTCTTTTTCACATTTTTCAGGCTTGCTTATTTGCATGAGGCCATTGAACCCAAAGTTGTGCATCGAGACATTAAGTCGAGCAATATCTTACTTGATGATGATTTCAATGCTAAGATATCTGATTTTGGTCTGGCAAAGTTGCTAGGTGCCGGGAAGAGTCATATTACAACTAGAGTTATGGGTACCTTTGGGTGAGTACCTTTTCTCCTTTAGGAACAGTTGCAATTTCTTGTACGAAGATTCTTGTGTTGGTAGAAGAACACTATATCATAATTCTAGGGTAATCCTTTCTTATCGGTTCCTTTCATCATTCTGTTTTTCAGATATGTGGCCCCAGAATATGCCAACTCTGGCCTTCTAAATGAGAAGAGTGATGTTTATAGCTTTGGGGTTGTGATTTTGGAAGCAATCACTGGAAGAGATCCGGTGGATTACGGTCGGCCAGCACAAGAGGTATGACAAAATTGTTACTATTTTGAAGTGAGAATTTTGAGATCAAATATGCATCTTAGTTCTGCATTCGTATATTGATTAGTTAAGGATGCATGTCATATTCGATAATCTGCTTTTAAATTCATTTTAGTTTGCGCAGGAAAATGTAAATTTTAGCTGGAAAATTCTTTGCTTCCGAACAAATTGATACCCCAAAAAAACCTTGGAGTTGTTTGATATGTTCTGTGACAGCTATCTATCTTTATATTTATCTGCTTCCCTTGGGGGAACAAAAAAGAAGAAAAAGGAATGATACCTGTGTAGTAACAGTGTCCTTACACCTGCTGTGTGTTTCTTGCAGGTAAATTTGGTAGATTGGCTCAAGATGATGGTTGGAAGCAGGCGTTCAGAAGAGGTGGTAGATCCGAACATTGAGACCAAGCCATCTACGAGTGCCCTTAAACGAGCCCTCTTGACTGCACTGAGGTGTGTAGATCCAGATTCTGATAAAAGGCCTAAGATGGGTCAAGTGGTTCGCATGCTTGAATCGGAGGAGTATCCCATACCGCGAGAGGTACATTTCTGAAATCATCTTTGAAATAACAATGTTAAACAGGCCTTATATCCATTCGACACAAATATAGATTTCATTCAAATTTTTGGCTTGCGTGGCTTGTTTTTTCAATTCGTCTCATCGTTATACTCTGAGGAGTTCATAAGTTGACCCATATCTAATGTAACTTGGCTGGAATTCAGGACCGAAGACGGCGAAGAAGTCAAGCAGGGATTACAGAAGCCGAGTCTCTAAATTCTGATACAGATAGGAGTGAGAAGCCAAATACAAAGACAGATAGCAGAAGGAACCGTCGAACATAGGCAAATGGCAAATCAATCATAGAAATGCAAGGAATACAAATCAAAGGGGACATGTTACACTCATTTAAAGCTTTCATATTCTTCAGCCTACCATAGTTGAGATCAAAGGAAGGAATTGAAACGAGATAAAGGAAAGGACCAGAACGATGGGAACTTTTTTTTACTTGTTCTTTTGAATATATAAACCTACTTATAGGTGTTGAGAGATGGTTATTGTGTATGGAGTGGCACTAGAAGGGGATGCCTTAGCCACCGAGTGTGTACAGTTATCGGTTTTTTCTTTTCCTTTTTTTCTTTGGTGATTGTAATTCATGAGATTTTTTCTGAGACATGCTAAAGTTTACAGGAAGAAACGTTTTTGGCTTGCATTGTGTGTTTCTACTACCAGCATTGTGTTAGGTTTACGACCGCGACGGGAGCTTGGTTGAATGTCAAGCCATGTTGCCGTGCGTTTGAAGCAAAATGTGAGATGTGAAACTCCGCACAAAGAAGGGCAGTCATATAATCGCCAAGTTCAATATAAGGGTTGCGTGTCATGTGATTTTGGAGGCTAAAATTGCACATCATGTGCTTTGATTTATTGCTAAGCACGGGAAGGCTACTTTTCTCCTTTCACGCTCCCGACTTTTCTTGAGTAATTGCAGACACACAGTACCAACACATTTGATTGTTCGATTTGATTTAACGCTCATTGATCATTCAGTTTAAACCGTTGGATCAAATCTAAGGCTTTGTATTTTTACAGATAGGATTGAATATGGATGTGCATCTTTTTTGTTTTTTTTGTTTATGCTTCGCAATATTAACCAGACAACGCTTCAAATTAAAATGGTGTTTGAACATGTTATCCAACAACCACAAGGGCTCATAAGCATTATGGGATGATTTGTTCCGCCAAACCCATGGACTAAACAAATACGCATATGTGAATTAAGCCAGTTGAAAATGGCTCTGTGTCTAACCCGTGCATCCAAGCTCAAATCACCCTCCTCATAAATTAGAATAATTTAAAATATCATCTCGCCAAGAATAAAAACATAAATAAACTGTTTGGTCCCCTCACAACAAAAAACTATATTCTGCACTATGTTGGGAATCTTATTCTCTGCAAATTTATGTGCTGTTCCAGGAGACTAAACGGACACCCAAGAAAAAGTTGTTGATTTAGAAAAGTCGAATAATCCAAGGCTCCAATAAGGAACTTTTGAAAGGTAACAGAGTCACTGTGAATTACATACGGGATCATTAGGATTTTGATGAGCAAAAGGAACCGAAGAATGGTACACGATCTACAGAAACTGTGTTTACAAAACGAATCTCAATGATGTTGTCTGCACGAACGATTGACAGGTCGGGAATCCAGAAGCTTGTTGTTTCAATGGTGGGGAGCGGACCGAGCATGCAAAAGAGGCTGTAGAGCCTTGACAACAATGCTCATATTTGGCCGGAAATCAGCTTCATATTGGACGCACAAGGCGGCAACAGCAGCCAACTGTTTCAAGCACACACAAATTGTGATCAGTGGATTTGAAGTAAACCAACTACCTGCCTTTTCAATTAGTCTAAACTGGTTGAACCAAATGTATGTCGTTTTCTTGTCCATACAGTCAACAATTTAACCATAACATAATTATACATGTGTGTAACAGTGTGTACATATTAAGGAATTATAGCAATCGCAAGTACTTCTCGGAATCAAGTACGTGTTCCCAATTACCTTTGCAACTGCCTTGGAAAGGTACTCTCCATTGAGTCTAGCATCAACACATTGCTTCACCTTATCCTCACTGAGTTTTGGTGTTGCCTAATAGAATCATAAATTCGAGAAAAAAACTCAGCGAAATGAAAATGAAAACCAGTAACCAATAAAATTCTCCGCTTCCACCCATCCTGAATGAATAAAACAAAACATGCAAAAACCAAGCATGAGTTACAAGTAGACAAGAACTAGGATGAAATTAGTACCCATGTCACAAGGCTCTGCTGCCCACGCGGCAATGTGTGATCAACAGGTTTACGCCCAGTCAAGAGTTCAAGCAACACTACACCAAAGCTGTAGACATCACTTTTTGAACTCAGCTGTCCAGTCATTGCATACCTGCCATTCGGAATCACAGAGAAGAATTACAAGGGGATATATGCCAAATCAAAATTTTGGGCGTACATCATAACGTGATTTATATGGTACATCAAGGAAGAAATTACTCTGGAGCATGATAACCAAAAGTCCCAAGAACACGAGTAGAATGAAGACGTGCTGCCATATCAGGTGCTTGATTTGACAGATCAAAATCAGCAATCTTTGTAACATCATCATCAAAAAGCAGTATATTGCAGGACTTAATATCACGATGGATTATATGAGGCTGCGCCTTTTCATGTAGATATTCAAGTCCTCTTGCTGCTCCTACAGCAATTTTAACCCTTTGTACCCATGACAGAACCGGACCTGGCTGTGCTCCCTTAACACCTTTCCGACCTGTAGCCACATCAAGAGAAACAAATTTCTATTAGCATAGAGATGAAGGCGATCTTACTAATTATCAAAGAGATAAAGCTCAAAAATTTGCAGCTGAAGAGCAATTTTCTATTGTTTGGAGGCCAACCCGCTTGTTTAGCAGATTACATGAAAAACTAGGCGTCATTAAACACAAACAACTATCATCAACTAATTGACCTTCAACCTATAAGTTATTAAGCCTCATTCAAAATTTGTAGATCAAAAAAATAAAATAAAAATTGAGTGTGCATAAAGCTTCACTCAAAAAAGATCTATGTGGTACTTGATTACAAATTTACAACTTTTGGAGGCTGTAAAAATAACACCACACAATAGGAATGTGGAAATGTTACTTACCATGGAGAATATCATGAAGGGACCCCTTAGGAGCATACTCATAGGCAAGGAGACGGAGAGGGCCATCAATACAATAACCAACAAGCTCGACAACATTGTCATGTTTTAATCTTGAAACCATGGAAACCTGTAAATTTATGCTCCAAGCACTAAATAAATTTGAGCAGCAAATACCATACCATGTCAAGCATCAAACACAAAACATTCTGTAGACTTAACCTGCGATAAGAATTCTCGCTCCGGTTGTTTACTGGAGTCTAACTTCTTAATAGCTGCAGCAGGCCCACTTTTCAGAACACCATGATATACTCTTCCATATGAACCCTCACCGATTAAAGATTTCGTGCCAAAGTTATCTGTCAAATCTTTCAATTCATCCACTGGAATGGCAGCGACAGCAATGGGGAGGATATTTACAACCTGACTATCCTTGGGTGCAGCTTCTTTCTGATAGTAACCTCCACTATTGCCTAAATTTCAAATGTCGAGTTTTGCATCAATCAAACAATAAGCCGTAAGCAATGGATATCTAAAAGCAAATGGCATAGAAGTTGATCTGACTAATTCCAACTGGAAAAGTAATGGAATATGTCATTATTATCAATGCACTCAGAATAAGAACATCGTATATACACACCCACGCGGTACCTGCTGAGTGATTTGTTACATGTGGTCGAGTCTCAGAAGCTTTACGGACATCATCTTGTACACAACAACTGAAGCAGCTCATGACGTTTTTTCCTGAAGAAACAGTTGAAAACCATCTTAAGCAATCTTACATTGACAAACCGCGGGCGATAAAATTTATCTAACAAAGATCAATGGTTTCTGGATAGTTATAAAGTCGGCTTAATTTCAGACTAGTTCAATCTGTTATAAGTTACTAAAACCTCAATGAATTAACACGCTTTATTCTAAATCAATGTTATTCAAACAAGAGAAACGAAGAAGAAGCACTTGGATATCACCCAAAAAATTAAAAAAACACAAACAAAAATCTGTATCAAAAGTTAAATCCATCAATTTATTCAGTTAACAAATTAAACAAAATCAAAGTAAAAATTCAAAATTCTCACTTAAGATCCATCAACAAGGAGAGATTCATTTTTACAACAGAACATAAAATTCAAAGCTTTCAATTTCTACATGTTCCTCTTGAGTCCTGTCTCAAAAAACACAAACAGATACACTCTAAATAAAAAAAAAAGAAGCCACAATGAGAAAAAAAAAAAATTTACAAAAAAAAATTAAAAATTGAAAGGAGCAGAATTGTGGGGGAATGATATCTCTCACCTTTGGTATGTTTATATGGTTCTTCTGGCAATTGGGTTTTCTGAGTTTTGAGTGAAGTGTTGGGATTGGAGTGATGAGAGTGATCAGGCCGGCTATGGAGGCCCGCAGGAGAGGGAGAGGGGAAGGAGGCGCACGTCAGCAATGTACAGAAGGCATGCAAATGGGGAGGTTGGGATGTCTGTCTGTCTCTCTGTTCTGGCTTTGACTTATGTTAGAAGGGAGGACACAAAGACAACAAACGAACTTTGTGTTTTCACTCTTTAACTCCTCGGTTTTCACGATCTTCTGCGGATTTCGAAACTGTCAAAAACCAGTTAATATGTTAAAAACTGTTTTTTTTTAAAAAAAAAAATTATTTTCAACCTTTTGTAATAGATGGTAAGTTATTTAATATAAATTTCTCTTTAATTTAAATTTTCTTATTTTTTTTAGTGTGCATTAACATAAGATATCGCTTGTATTAAAACAGTAAAAGCAACAACGCTATTTACCAATATTAATTAAAACTATAATAAATAAAAATAACAGTGCTGTTTTCTAAAAAGTAAAAACATCAAAAGTATTAATCATAATAAAAATATTAAAAGGGGATGAATAGTGAGAACAAGTACAACCCAAAAAGAAAAGCAAAAGAAAAAAAGAAGAAAACCCAGATAAAAAAAAGGTATACTTGACGTGTCATTTTGATGAAAGTGGCTGGCATATTGTTTGTGTGTGTGTCTATATATATATATATATATATATATATATATATATATCCCAATTTGTAGTTAAGATTTATTTGACATGAACAACTATGAAATGTATCATTCACGTACTTTCTATACATATTAAACTACATAAAGCAGAGCAAAGCAATTATTCCTCTCCAAAATTCTTCTACTCAAATCTCAGGTTATATGTGCATGTTACGCCTCGTTGCAACGTCATTTTGAGTCATGGAGTTCGTTAGAGGTGTGCGATGCAAGAAGATTTGTAATTAACTCGTTTAATTACGAATATTTACATTTGCATCGGATAATGTAAGGTATTGAGTTCAAACCTCTCTCCTTGATTTTTGTCCCTTGATTTTTTTAATATATGTTAATTCCAGATTAAATTATGTTAATGTGATTTGCATTGCATTTTTATATGCACCGCCGTTTTGAAGATGTGGATTCTGGAGAGATAAGTTTTTCAATTGAAGGAACATCATGCTTAGTGCTCAATTATGGCTTGGGGTTTTGTTCCTCTGTGTAAGTATGTCTTAAGGGGCTTTTAAATTTAGATGCTTACTTTAATAACAACTATTTCATAAACTATTATAGAACTACATCCACTATTTATGAAAAATTAAAAACATCCAGCGTGATGAACAAATCAAGACTTACCTGCAAATTCTTCAAAACAGCAAGATCAAAACTGAAAATTTCAAACGAAAAAAAAAAAAAAAAAAAAAAACAGGAATCAACTACCTGATATATTGTAATTTGAGCACAAATTAAGACAAAATATATCAGTCAATGCAAAAACTATGAAACTAGAATCTCAGAACCTGTAATGCAATGCCAATTACCTCCAAAATTATGAAGAATGGTGATCAATTACAAAACTTCAGTGAAAACAATGAACAACGAAGATCACAAATCCAAAAAAAAAAAAAAAACCTAAGAACCTTCAACAAACCTTCAATTGAAGAATACTTCTTACTTCGAAAAACTTAAACGAACAAAAAAAAAAAAAAACAGGATTTCAAAAAAATCGACTCTTAAAACCTTCGTCCAGTTCACAAAAATCGACTCTCAAAATCTGCAGATTGAAGAACTCTGCAATGCAAAAGCAAAGTCATTCCAGTCGGTTGTGCTAATTTCAAAATAACTAAACTAACAGATTAATTAATGTAAGTTAACCTAAAACCATTAGGGACAAAATAGACAAATCAACTTGTTATTTAGGTTGGGCCATTTAAGTTGGGCTCATTTAAAAGTGGGTTTTACACTAACCATTAAATAAACTTACAACATGATTTTTGGTTAAAACTAAAAGTTTTGAGCATTTTTTATTTGTTTTACTGGTTCTATACATGCCACTTCAAGTAATGCTTAGAATGTACATGCCTACTAACACACAATTAACTTTTTAAATTGAATATGAAAATAAACGTACCAATCAACAATATGTGTAAAATTGCTTTAAATATATATATATATATATATATATATATATATATATAATTAAACGATTGTGATGGCACTAGTGGCGGTTGTGGTTATGGTGATTGTGGTGGCAGTTGTGACGATTGAGGTGGTGGTGCAGTGGTGGTGGTTGCGGTTACGGTGGTGGCGGTGGCGGTGATGTAAGGTTAGTGTTTATAGTGGTAGGTGGTGGCAATCATTTTATTCTCCAAGGGTTAAATGTGTGCAGGAGGATAAAATATGTTATTTTAAAAAACTAATGAAGGTATTACAAGAATTGAAAAGAATCATTAAATGCTCAATTCCTTTTAAAAACAACCTATAAGCTTCTTTTAAATATTGCTGTATGGAGACTATTGTTTTTAAAATAAGTAGAATATTTTATTTTTATCAAACACTTTTTACTGCTTAACTATAAGTGAAACAAATTTCGATATAATAAAAAAAAAAAACAATACCAAACGAAACGTAAAACCTATTAACAAGAAGCGGAGGAATCTAATTTCCTCATGCTTAATTAGCATCTTAACACTAATTAGCTCGCCAAGATTTGACTAATTTACATAACAATAATCAATCTAACCGATGAAGAAGCCATGGAGCCACTCTTCAATGTTGACATTCTCCTCTAGGTCAAATTCTCAGTGTTAACAATAGGTCTTAGTTTAACAATGAGCATATATTGTTCCGTTATACTTTTCAAAACAATATGAACTCAAACATTCGGCTAAAATACACCTCATATTCAAACAATATATATTGTTAGTTGTGAAAGATGATTTGGGAGATAATTGTGATACTTGATGCCATGCGCGCTCTCGATTGCTAACTAGTCATACCGCCATTGTTATTGGGTATGACCAGTGACAACTTGGTGGAAACGTAGCAATTTGACAAGGTTATTCTCCAAACATATGATTGTTGAGAGCCTGAATCCCACGTCAGAAAGTAAAGCATTGCCTTATAGTTTAAATTATCTTAGACCTCTAGCCTCTATTATGAGTTGGTTTTAGACTGAATGTTCACATTCTAAAATTTCTAACAACATCTGCGTTGGTTGTGGTATGAGTTCTGCACCTCGGATATTGTAAAGCATTAAATAAAGGCCCAATAACAAATTCATAATTTTGGCCCATGGTTTTCCTTTGGGCCCAGGGAAAGGTCTACGTAATTTCCAGGGTCAAGTTTTAAATTTGATGCTTAAGTAGCAAGCCCGACCTTTTGCAATCTCTTACATGGGCATTTTCCAGTCTTTACTTTTCATTTTCATTTTTTCCTTTGGAATTCTAATCCTGTATAACAGTATATGTTTGGAAAATCTATATATCTTTTTCTCTTTTTCTGCATATTCATGTTTAGTTTTGTTATTTGATTTTCTAATACTTTATTCCATTCAAAGGTTAGAAATGAGCATGATTTGTGTGTGGGAGAAAAAAGTGTGTGTGACAATCATTTCTCATTTCATATTTTTATCGAGGAGATAAGAAATTCAAACTTAAAATCTCTTCTAACATTGAGATGTATCACTATTGTACTAATGACTAGTTGGTAATCTTGCATATGTGTTCAAAACCAAAAAATTTCTATTTTGTATAATTAGATGCAAAATTTAGATTGCAACGAAGTTCTTCTTTTTATGCATGTGAGAGTGAAAATGCAATAAATCGAACAACTTGAATTACATATATAAGAGTTTCTTTTCTTGTTTGTTAGAAAAGTTTTTGCAGAATGATTACATATGTATCTATTTCTTTATCACGTATCTTATCAGATGACGTCGCAATGAGAGATATAAGCATATCAAGATACAAAGCTTGTACCAAGAAAGTTTTTCTAATGGGATGAGAAAGTTAACGAAAAGGGTTGGGACTTGGGAGGCGTTACGTCGTTATCTGTAACGGTCTTAACATGGAGTCAAGATGAGATGCTAGGGTTTTCGTGTGCATGAAGGATGCAGATGACCTGATCTGCCTTTCCCTTTGTGCTTGTGACCTCCTGCAATTTCCATATCGACAAAACTTTTGCCCCTTGATGGAAATATCCAACTTTGTGGGGGCCACCACTCCAATCCATGCATGGATCCGGCCGTTCAATTTTCATCGCCAGAATTCAGTTGATCACCTTGATTATCATGACCTAATTCAATCATCATTTGGAAGACTTTTTTGTCAAACAAAACGAAACAATTTATTAATAGGATTACACGATTAATTCTTCATTTTCAACAATATTGTAGGATTTGTTATTAATTTACTAGAGTGATAGAAGATTCGAATTTGAATCCAGACGGCCTTAAAAACTCTTAAAAAAACAATAGTATGGTTTAAAGCTTCAAAATCTTTGACCAAATCGATCAATGACCATTTCCTCCTGTTTTGGAGGCAAATTTGGTCCACTTTTTTGTGCATGAATAATGGTCGCTTTTAGTATTATTTGCTACTTTTTCTTCAGGAAAACAATAATACTGTCACTTTCTATGATGCCCATTTCACACTAGCATGCCCTAGCAGAACTAAATATCTTTTGTCAACAAAAATCTTCCATAGGTTGTTCCAATCCAAGCTAGTCTTGGGTTGTCATGATGATTTTGGTTTTAATACAAAGTAAATGGTACATGTCAACCAACCAACTGTATAAGTTATTACCAGTCGTTAATATATGAATATTGGTTCACATAAATCTCGTAGGCTCCATTTGGTGTACAAAATGAAAGGTTATGAGTAACAATTATATCTTTATGCAAATATTGACAAATTATGTAATGTACCCATCCTGCAGTCCTCATGTTGGCCATAACCCTACCCATGTGCAAATACAAGTGAACATACGTCTCTTTTAATGTAATCAAAATTAATTTGAAACTTAAAACTTAAATAAGATTAGGGTTTTGAATATTCTAACATGCATGGGTTTGGTGACATAGCAGGTTTCTTCGGTACCTCCTACACTCGCAAAAGAGCTTGAAATTAATTAATATAATTTTAATTAAATTAAATAATAATGATTAAGCTGAGTAAGAAGGAAGAAAGACCTCCTAATTAATCATCTCCCAATTGGATGCATGACAGTAGCATTTGGCCCACGTTCCGGAATAGGCTCCATCCTCCATAACATGCACATGAGCTGCCAACCATTTGGTCTCTCTGGGACCGCATCATATTCATATGCACAGTTATTTGGATTCTCATACGATCGACAGAGAGAGAGAGAGAGGTTTGCATTGTGATGAGTGTGTGAACCAATGAGACCTTGTATAGTATTATCTTCTGCTGCTCTCCCTCCCCATTGGTTCTGCAAACCCAACACCAACCAAGATAGGTGTTGGGCTAGTCGGTCACCCCACCGTTTCTGATAACGGTATAATGTTGATGCATTTATAAATAATGAACGACTGAGTTTAGTATTCATCTCTTTCTTTTGAAATACCAAACGTACAACATGTGACATTTGTGTAACAAAAGCCGTCTCCTTATTCTTATACTTCCAACACCTACAGTAGTACGTAGCAGTGGTAGTCTTATCGCACCGACCCTTTTGTTTCAATTGATAAGTGGCCATTGTTTGGTCCTAAATAGAAATTAGGTTAAATTATGAACATAATATTTTTCACAAATGTATGTTTTACATTGGGAATTGTTATTAACACTCCAAAAATCTTATTCTACACTCCTCACAAGTGTATTTTTCTTTCTAATTATAGAAAGTTTGGAGTGCCAAATGAGATTTTTGGAGTGCTAATAACAATTCCCTTTACATTAAGTAGAATAATTATGTTGACAAAATTGAAGGTTTCAATGTACAATAGATTAATTGGAATGTAGATGATTCTCAATTGTTGAGGCATTCACTTTATTTGGTGCAGATCTATAATTGATGAATAGTCGTTCATGCACGTGTGTTTGTGTGAAGATACGTAAAACAACCCTCTAGATATGAATAGACATAAGGTCTTTGTAAGTTGGGCTACTAGCTATATAATGAATTAATTTTATATTGAAATCTCAACTTTATTCATGATATTAAAGTATGTTGTTTCATGTGTGAAGTCCAACAGTTATACATGCTTCACATCATTCATTTTGTTTTGTCCATGTGCTAGACTTAAAAATTCGTCACGTGATGAGACGTATTGAGAGTATTAATCCTACATCAGAAAGAAGGAAACTTGCATGGACAAATAAGATACACTAATACCCATATTATCAATTAATTTTATAGTAGAACTCAAACATTTTTCATAATTTTCTTTGGAGTTAACTAAAGCCAGAAGTTTGTGGTGTTGTTAACTCATTACCTAGGAGTGGACATTTGAACCAGTAAATCGGGTCGAGAAAACCAAAAGAATCGGGTTTGCCAAATGTAATGTGCCATTCTTGTTACAAAAGCCTCTTTATTCTTATCCAATAGTAGTAGTACGTAGTCTTATCTCACCTAATGGTCTTTTCTGTGTATTGATTCTCTCAGTTTATATATTTTGGTCCAAAATATAAATTAGGCTAAATCATAAACATAATGTGTTTCTGTTTGGATCCGATTTTATATCATTGATCTGTTTAATTGAGGCCGTTAAATTTAATATTTTTCTTAAATATTACTATTGCTGATTTGAATTCAATAGAGAAAACCGTGCATTATCCATTACTGGTTGTTTGTTGGAGATCCATTTGTTGATAAAGACTCACTCAAGTGATGACATGGATTTTCCAACTTGGCTGAGTGAAGAAAAGATAAAAGATAGTTCCATCCATTTATGATATTATCCTTTTGGCCAATTTGATAATATTATTCTTTTTGGTCAATTTGATAATATTATTCCCAATAGAATGCTCAATGTTAATTAAGATAAAGATGGTTTCGGTTTATCATCAAAAGGCGTTTGGTAGCCACGGTATGGACTCTACAACACGCTCAAGCGTATAAGTCCTATAAATACAAGAGACCGTGTAACGAGAAGTGGACCTTCAACTTAACACACAAATATGCCTTGTGCAAATCTTGCTCTAGGCGAACACTTCTCACACTCAGAGAACTCATTAACTCACACTTTGAGAAATCACTAACTCTCCACTCTCCTAACTACTTCAAGCTCGATTGATTATCTATCCAAGTCTCAGCCGACGAGGAGTCCTTGATTCTTTAACCGAACGAGGTCACTTCACTAGCTTCCAACCAAGTGAAGTGTTTTATGCTTGGTTACTCTTGGTACATTTCAGAGTTTGGCATTCTGACAGTTGAACAACATTTACCATCAAGACATTTATCTCTTTTGAGTACAAGTATCCTTACAGTTTAACAATGAACTGATCAGCGCACTTATATTTTCACAAATATAGTCGATGTGGCTAAACTTGGTGCAAAAGATCCTGAACTTCACAGTGACTAACAACCTTTTTCACACCACTACCACATCATTCTACTAATCGACCAAGTTCGATGGCGAGTTATCACGACCGCATTCATCATAATGATGCAATTAGCTCTTAATTATTTGGTTTACGCGCAAGTGAGTTTGATAGTTTTTAAGGTCAATAGTTTCACAAACTGTGCTTTACATTTTAACAAGTTCTACGATCTCAACTTTTACTAGACGAAGGCGGACGATTGATTGTTAGTTGTTGCTTCATGTGAGTTTCATTGTAATTGACGGATGTATAATTGACATACGATCGTAACGTGTGTTTGTGGGCAAAGCAACACTCTATATATCAAAAGATAAGGTCTTTATTTTTCTTAGAATTTGAGGTGTATACGTAAGTCACAAAAACCAAGAAACCTCTCGTACTCGTACCTTGGATGCAGTGGATGGGTTCCTATCACATGGTTATCCCCAAAGACAACAGAAGAGTACTCGCTATAATACTAAATTAACATGGTCCACAAGACGGTGGCTTTCCACCCTTTTTGTCGATCGTGAGAGTAATTTACATGATTTGGCCAAATGCACTGTTGTTCTCCCAAAGTCGAGGTGAATTTAGTAAACTAATATATACAAGTTTTTCAAAGGTACTAGTCTGGTAGCGGGTAGAGGTCTGTCGTTTAGGGGGGCCTAGGCAATTTTTTATTTTAAATTAATTTTTTATATAATATATAGATAAATATCTACTTATACTTTAAAAAAATATAATTGTATTGGGATACATTAACTGGAAAATGGAATGACATATAAATTATAAAGTATTAGAACTGAAAACATGAGGAATAAATATATAATGAGTGTTCATCCCGATATTCAATAAGTTTCTTACACTTTATTGAAAAAATAAAATGTAAAATGAAAGTTATCTATTTTCTATCTAAGTGAGAGTTATTAACTAGGCGAGCGCCTACGCAGGTCTAGACGCTCTTTCTTAGTTTTCAAACGTCCAAGGATTAATCAAAGCGATGACTAGTAGCTTAGCGTCTAGGCAGGCTAAAGCAAAGCCAGGTGGTAATTTTTAAAAGAATGTGACATATTGTTAGTAATGATAGCTACAAGGAAGAAAGAAACAACCCCACTGTACGAAACAAAAAACACTAAGCTTCGATGAGTTCTTATCATCTTACATTGTCCAACGAATAAGTTATGAAACCTAATAATTTGTGGTTAAGTTAACCAAGTTGCTAGTATTGTTCACATCATCACTCCCAAAGTAACTTGAGGTAAATTAGTTGCAAGATAGCTAGAATACAAAACGCTACAAGACACATTTTTATTGAAAACGCTACAAAATTTTATCGAAAATTCAAGTACATCTTGTTGGAGCATCTACCTCTAGAAAGCAGTAAAACGTACTTGTAAGTATTTAGAAGTTTTTTCTTCTTCTTTCAAACTATATTAATTTCTCTTTTTTCTTTTCAAACTATATTAATTGCTTTTAATTATCTGAAAACATTTTTAACCGTTTCAAAAAGAAAGTCAAATATATCCCATTTTCTCTTGCTTCAAATAAGGTGTGGTATTGTTTGCATACCTCATGTAAAACTTTTACATGTTTGGATTTAACAAAGCAAGTGCTACCCAAAAGTTATTTTATCTCTCACACTTCATTGTGATCGAAACTCAAAAGAAAATTGATAATAAGATCAACTAGTACCCTAATGCATATGATTTTTAATTTTCCGTGTATTGCGTTACGGTTAAAATGCAGAGCTTTTTCAACATTAAACTATCGTAAGTAGTGTGTGATGTAAGAGATATTATGAGACGAAAAACTTGTTGGTTCTAGTATGAAAATGGTTTTTGAAATTTTGATTTAAAATGATTTGGTCTTCATAGGTGTCGGCGGGTTGGTTTGGTTTTAAGCTTAAAAGAATATTTCTGTCCATTAATGTTGGTATAGTTGAACCAATTATTTTTTCTACGTGTTTAATCTTAAACAAAATTAAAAAAAAGGGTTTGTCTGGGGAAGGCTGTTATTTATTTTTATTAAATTTTGAAAAAGTCGCGGTAAAATCCTGGACATCTGTCGCGCTTGCACGCAGCCGTAGCTTAAAACTCCGGTCACTCACTTCCGCTCGTCTTCTGCTGGAAACCCCCCGTTTTTTTTCACTCGATCAAAAAAAATTAAAGTTTAAAAAAAAAGAAAAAAAAAAAAAAAGAAACGTTTCTGAATTACCAATCAGCTCTTCAACTTCCATTGGCCACAGCAGTACAGAGCACACTCTCTCTCTACTTTCTCTCTCTACACATTCTCTCTCGTACACTTTCTCTCTCTCTCTATACGGAGAGAAACACAGCACGAGAGCTCTGTTGGCATTTTTTTTACAGACGTACACGCGGTTGTGTAGGCGTAGATTCCTTTGCCCCCACTGCGTCATATAATTTTATCAATAAATAAATGCCATAAAAGCTCTCTCTCTCTCCCCACTGAAACCGCATTTATACACAGAGATAGGGCCTTTTCCTAACGTTTTCCTCATTTTTATGTGCTGCTTTGGTTTGCCTATATTCTCTCCTCCTCCGGCGATCTCAGCCATCCTCCGCCACTCTTGAGAGAATTCACCGGCTCAGCTGTCACCGGCAGGTTTCTCTCTTTGCTTTGGTATTTATTTCTGCTGAAATTTTAAGCTGCTTTTTGTTTGTAAAGTTGGAAACTTTGCTGTGATGGAATTGATGGGTTTTGAGTGAGTTGATTTTGTGCGGATTTTGAGGGCATAAGTGGGAAATTTGTGGATTTTGGGCAGATGGGCAGCTGTTGTTTTAGCCCTGTGGATATGTGGTCTACAGTGTACTGCTTTTGGATTTCTGGGGAACCTATTGAGAATAATTGCCAGAAAGATATGGTCTTGTAGTGTAAACTTATTGATATCTGGGTGAAATCGAAGGTTTCATATCTGGGTTTGTTTTAATTCGTTGAATTGGGGATTTATATCTCGTGGAATTGGACTATTGGCGTTATAAAAATTCTGGAGTTTTTGTGGAATATTTATGGAGGCTTTTGGAGGCAGAGCTCGGAATTTCTATGTTCCGATGGTGCCGGATTTGAAGGGGGCTGGCAAAAAGAGTTTGGAATGGGATTTGAATGATTGGAAATGGGATGGAGATCTTTTTACTGCTAGTCCTTTGAATGCTGTACAATCTGATTGTAGGAGCAGGCAGTTGTTTCCTCTTGGGCTGCCGGAAACTCCCTCCACTGCTGGTTTGTCCAACAGTTCTTCTTCTGGTTCGGATGGTATCTGTCCTGGGAATGAGAAAGGTAAAAGAGAGCTGGAGAAAAGAAGAAGGGCTAGTTTTGTAGAAAATGAAGGGCTAAATGATGAAGTTGGGTCTCTTAATCTCAAGCTTGGTGGGCAAGCTTACCCAATCATGGAAGGAGAGGTACAAAATGGGAAGAAGACGAAGATAGTTGGGACTACTTTAAACCGAGCAGTTTGTCAGGTGGAGGACTGTAAGGCTGATCTTAGCAATGCCAAGGATTACCACCGAAGACATAAGGTCTGTGATATGCATTCTAAGGCAACTAAAGCGGTGGTGGGAAATGTTTTGCAGCGGTTCTGTCAGCAGTGTAGCAGGTTAGTTCAATTCTATGGTTGTCCTTGTACGGTGAGAAATATTTCAAAATTTTCTTCAGTTAAGTTCCACGCCATTTATTCGTCGCTTTCTTATATACATTGTTTCTAGAAGATGAAATACAGAGTTTGATTTGTAAGTTTGAAAAAAAAATTATTTGTTGCTCTCATGAT
Source organism: Pyrus communis (assembly GCF_041283825.1). Taxonomy (NCBI): domain Eukaryota; kingdom Viridiplantae; phylum Streptophyta; class Magnoliopsida; order Rosales; family Rosaceae; genus Pyrus; species Pyrus communis. The sequence continues at coordinate 22,795,724 of NC_142577.1, read as the reverse complement.
TTGGGTCCATAGTTGTTCATCACTGTGTTTGGTATAGTCGAATTTTGCAGAACTTTTTTGTTGAATTTGCAATGTGGTTATACTCATGGGCAGGTTTCATGTCCTTCAAGAGTTTGATGAAGGAAAGAGAAGTTGTCGTAGACGTTTGGCAGGCCACAATAGGAGGAGAAGAAAAACACATCCTGATACTGTAGTTAATGGAGGCTCATTGAATGATGAAAGAGGAAGCAGTTATCTATTGATTAGTTTGCTGAGAATACTCTCCAACATGCACTGTAAATCTTTGTCTTATTGCACATTCAATTTTTGGCTGCTTTGCCAGACATTAAATTGATATGTTAAGTGGTTACCGGATAGTGTGTTGATTGCCATAGACTGATGTCAAAGTTCTTGTGGTCTTTTGCTCTTAGGTTTTGTCATTATTTGATTGGGGCTTGTAGCAAAATGATTATGTCAATAAACATTTAATAACTCCATTCATAAATTTTTATTTGTGAACATACGACATATCACTTGATGAGTCCTTAACTGCTTAAGGTGCTCTATTTTTGTGTATAAATGACAAAGTGCTAGTTTCTCTGAATTTAATTTGATGAAAATTTGAATATTGATGCTTACGCATGAAAAGTTTTCAGTTTTTCAGAGGTTGATTTGATAGAAAGTTAGAATTTTGTGCAGACCTTCATGTCGAAAATATTTCAATTTTTATAATCCAGATTACACTTTGTGTGCTTGAATTTCATCCTATGAACCTTTGTTTTTTGCACTTTCTTTCTCTGATTGTTGGATTGACCATATTTCACATTCTAGGATGCATGAAGGATGGGCCTATTAAAGGGAATTCTAATTAGGAATTGTTATTTAGGAAATTATGTCTCAGCGATCATGTTATTATAATATTTAATTGATTATGTTTGTGTTTGTTTTTCTTCTCATAAGTGTCTTACTCGACTCCACTTTTGATGCCTAAAATGCAGCTAATAGTTCAGATCAAACACAGGATCAGGATTTGCTATCTCATCTTTTGAAGAATCTAGCCAATCTTTCTGGTACAGTTGATGGAAGAAACATGTCTGCATTGCTTACGGCATCTCAAGGTTTACTAAATGGCGGGGCATCAATTCAGACTGCACAAAAGGTCCCAGATACAGTTTCCAACGGCTGTGAACCAAGTAAGCCTTCTGTTTCAGCCTCTAAAATGGATGACTATGTTAATCGTGAGGACCCTTCAAGACCTATACGACAGTGTTCTACAGTACCTGCATCAGATTTCAGGAGAATATCTTCAGTTGATGCAGATCATGGAGGTCTACAAGTTGATTCAGGTCTAAATGCCACCAAGCCATTTCCCTCAAGAGCCAGTGTTCCATCCACATCAGTTGCACCAGAAACTACAACGGGGAGGATGCAGTTAACTGGCATTGATTTAAATAATACATATGACGATTCCCAGGACCATTTGGACAACCTAGGGAATTCTCATGCCCCTGTAAATTCAGGGACAGTGGCTCATGGTTTTCCCTTATGGATGCGGCAGGATTCGCAAAAGTCTAGCCCACCTCAGACAAGTGGGACTTCATGCTCAACTTCATCAAGTTCTAGTGGAGATGCTCAGGTATATTCTTGTTGTACTTGCATCTCGTTCCTCGTTTTGCTCGATATATTAATGCTTGTATATGCCATAGCCTGTCCTTTTCTGTTGGAAAAAAGAATAGCTTTGTTCTCACTTTAATTCGGCATTTAGGTGACAATGCTTTGCATTTGACTTGTCCGTCTAGCCAATTGATTGAAAAAACATGAAGTACTCGGCATACCTAATAAATACTTCTGTTGTGACGTAAAAGTTGAGATGGATTCTCTTCTTTTGTATAGTGCTTTGTATGTATAAATGTGTGCGTATGCTTCTGCTTGATAAGGTTTATAGAGTTGTAGTTAAACTACAGGAGGTTGCAGGCTATAGCAGTTAGAATTGAGTATCCTTTTTTAAATATTTTTTTATTATGAAGGCCAGTGTGTAAAATGTTACTGCACTGTTACGTCTCTTAACCACTCTTTTTCTGCCATGTTTCAGAGTCGCACGGACCGTATTGTTTTTAAACTCTTTGGAAAAGATCCAAATGATCTTCCATTTGTTCTACGAGCACAGGTAATATTTGGTGCCTTGATTTAATTCTTCACAATGTAACTTGTGTTTCCTCGCAAATACAACAATTTTATGAAATATTTTGAATATCCAGATTCTCGACTGGTTGTCCCACAGTCCTACAGACATTGAAAGCTACATAAGGCCGGGATGTATCATTTTGACAGTTTACCTCCGTCTAGAAAAATCCACATGGGAGGAGGTATGCTTCTGTGCTGATTCCAAAATGTTGATTGCTGACCTTGTATCAGTGAGATCTCTTTTCTTGTCCTTAATTGTTATGTTTGCATGCAGCTCTGCTGTAATCTGGGATCCATTATGAAACAACTTTTACATGCTGCCAACGATCCTTTTTGGACAACAGGATGGGTGTATACTAGGGTACGACATTCTGTAGCATTTACGTACAATGGTTTGTTCTCTCTCTCTCTCTCTCTCTTAATTATTCATTCATGTATTTTCTAGCGCATTTAGTGATTTAACAAAATAGTTGTGTTACGAAAGAAAAGACATTTTAATTAGTTATGTCTGTCCTGCAGGTCAGGTTGTCTTAGACACACCCTTACCTCTGAAAAGCCATAAAAATTGCAGGATATCATGCATCAAACCAATTGCAGTTTCTTTATCCGAAAGAGCTGAATTTGTAGTAAAGGGGTTTAATCTTTCTCGTGCCACCACAAGGTATCCTTCATCTTTCATTCAAGCTTCATTATGTAGACCACTCCAGTGTCATATGTTATTTCTGAATTAATAACTATCAGGATAACTGGGAAAGTACTAAGTCCTAGCTTGTGACAGGCTGCTCTGTGCTCTGGAAGGGAAGTATCTAGTCCAAGAAACTTGTTATGACTTGATGGAGGGTGCTGATACAACCGTTGCAAATGATCAGCTACAGTGCCTCAGATTCTCCTGCTCTATACCCAATGTTACTGGCCGAGGACTCATTGAGGTGCTGTTCCATTCCTAATATATCTTTTATGTTTCCTTTGAAGTGTGCTTATCATTACTTATTTATTTATTTTTATTTCAGGTTGAAGACCATGGTCTCAGTGGCTGCTTCTTTCCATTTATAGTTGCCGAGGAGGAAGTATGTTCAGAGATTTGTACCCTGGAGGGTGCGATTGAGGTGGCTGAGACTGCAGATAATATCCAGACAGAACCTGAAAAGTTGGAAGCCAAGAACCAAGCGTTGGACTTTGTACATGAATTGGGTTGGCTCCTTCACAGATGTCACACTAAATTTAGACTTGGTCACAGGGATCCCAACCTAGAACTATTTTCTTTTAGACGGTTCAGGTTGCTTATGGAGTTTTCCATGGACCGTGATTGGTGTGCTGTAGTGAAGAAACTCCTGGGCATTCTGCTTGAGGGTACCGTTGACGCTGGAGAACATCCTTCTATTGAGCTTGCGTTATTGGATATGAGCCTCCTCCACGGAGCCGTGCGAAGAAAGTGCAGGCCTATGGTGGAACTCTTGTTAAGATTTGTCCTAGACAAAGGGTTAGATAAAACGGGATCTGAGCACAGGCAACAAGTTGACGGGGACGGCAGCAACTTCTTATTTAAACCCGATGCAGTTGGGCCCATGGGATTGACTCCTCTTCATGTTGCAGCCAGTACTGATGGATGTGAGAACATATTGGATGCCTTAACTGATGATCCTGGAAAGGTAATTTCTCATTGTCTTCTTTGACAGTTTTCTTTCTAATTGGATGTAAAAATCAGAACGGGTCTGCATCATCATCCATTTTTCTCTGTACGTGTTTGACCATTTGCTCATACAAATGACTTGTGTCAGCTCATTCTGTGTCTCACATGAATGCTGATATTTCAAATCGTTCTATTTTCAAGCATACAAATGTTGATATCTTTGCTTCTTTAGGTGGGAATTGAAGCGTGGAAAAATGCTCGAGACGGTACAGGATTGACACCTAATGATTATGCATGCCTGCGAGGCCGCTACACCTATGTCCAAATTGTCCAGCGGAAAATCAACAAGAAACATGAAAGCGGGCACGTGGTGCTTGATATCCCTGGCGTTATCTTAGACAGCAGCAGCAAGCAGAAACAATTAGATGGGCATAAGTCCTCAAAAGTCTCCAGATTGGAGACCGAAAGGATTGATATGAAAGCAATGCAGGCACATTGCAAGCTATGTGAAATGAAACTAGCATATGGAAACACAAGGTCGCTTGTGTACAGGCCGGCAATGCTGTCAATGGTAACCATTGCTGCTGTCTGTGTTTGCGTGGCCTTGCTCTTCAAAAGCTCGCCTGAAGTCGTTTACGTCTTCCAGCCCTTCAGGTGGGAACTCTTGAAGTATGGACCGAGCTAAGGCAGTTTACGCGTCTCAAATTTTAGTTACTCTGGCTTTAGGCCGTTTCTGTTAATCATATGTATAAACCGATAACTCTATAGGGAACATAATGTACCAGTTTTCTTATCCTTTAAGATTTCCACGAGAGGTGTTGCGCTGTATGTATTAATGATAGTTCATATAAAGCATGTACAGGGAAAGATTGACGTAAATAGAACTATTTACCAATTGTTGAGGCAATATATTGCTGCATGACGTCCAAAAGCACCTACAAACATTGTATTCGACGAGGCAGAAGATTCGGACTTGAAATTTCTTTCGCTTTTAAACGGCTTTCTTAAACAGAAGACAATATTTAGTAGAGCAGTTTGACTAATAAGCAGGTAAGACTACTCTTGCTAAACTTTATGCATTGAGAGTTGTATTTACGTAAGGCCGGGTGGTGACCAAATACCTATAACGTTCCTTCATGAGCGTGTAAGGCCGTCTCACAAAGGTTGGAACTTTGTGCTTTAGGAGTTCATAAACTCACGTAGGATGATAATACTTAGATACGTGAGTGTCGTTCTTTTGTGAGACAACTTTTTAAGTTATTCAACTCAAACGTTATGAATAAAATTGGACCAAAATTAGATCAAACGGTTGTTTTTCTCCGAATATTTTTAATTTGGTCAAATCCAATCCAAGTCTAATATTAGCTAGCAAAAAAAAAAAGCAGAAAAATAGATTTTACAGGCTAATAATATAATAGGAAAAGGAGTCCAGTCACAGAGACACGTTGACTCATATTTTGACATGGGATTGTTGTCCACTTCAATAAGTCATATTCATGGTTCTTACATAGTGTACACAATTATTACCTTGTTTAGTATTCTTCAATTATTTTGTCGTTTTGAACCTTTTTGTTTGGTTTTATTGCCAATAATTCAATCATTAAATCTTGATCTGGAAATGGAACAATTTCCGGTGTACTAAACCACGTTCACGGAAAATTAATGTTTCGTAGATTTTTTAATATTAAGCCTAATATTAACGGACTTGGCATATTTAACATATGATCATCTTTGCAAGTGGCTCTATACCATAGTAGTTGAAAGATGTTGAAGTTTTGCGTGACAGCGTGAGTTTATACTTCGTCGATAACTAATCTAATATATAATTTAACAAAATATATCGTTTGTGAAAAAAAAAAAAAAACATATGATCATCTCTTATTATTATTATTATTATTATTTTGAACAAATTATATTATTTACACTAATGTGGGAATGGGCTAAATCTCACAATAAATTAGCAATAATATGACGAGAATTGGACTTAAGATATGTCACTTATAATAAAATGAAATAATGCTAATTTAAATATGGGTTATTATTCAAAATGGTTCATGAGATTTGCATGATTAATAGAAATGGTTGTCCCCCATCCATGATTTTGGTCATTTCGTTAAAAACTCTTTGGGCAATTTTCAAAGCTTCGTAACTCAATCGATTCTTAATCAAATTCGACCAATAATATATCAAAGTGAAGATAAGAAAGCGTAGAACAAGATTATACCTATTTGGAAGCCTAATGATTGCCGGAGATGGCCGAAAAATAGCCTGAAAAGTGACTGGTCTGTGGGAAAACTGGAAAACTCGCCGGAAACTGGGTAAATTTTAAACGTTCTTAACTTCTTCAATACTCAACGAAATTGAGTGATTCAAAAACGAAAATCATACTTCTCGACGAGATGAAAAGAATGGAATCTTTCTTTACTGCTAAATCGCCATGGTTTGGCCGGAAAACTGCTCGAAAGTGGCTAACTCGAAAATGGTTAGCCACTTCCGAGCTGTTGTCGGACCAAATCACGGCAAGTTAGCCTTCTAAAAAGGTACCATTCTCTTGTCAAGAAGTATTATTTTCATTTTTGAATCACTTGATTTGGTTGAGTATTGAAGAAGTATGAATGTTTAAAGTTTACCCAGTTTCCGGCAAGTTTTCTAGTTTTCCCGAAGACCAGTCACATTTTAGGCTATTTTCCGGCCATCTTCAGCAACCATTGGGCTTCCAAATAAGTATAATGTTATTCTACACTTTCCTATCTTCATTTTGATATATTATGGGTCAAATTTGGTTAAGAAACGATTGAGTTACAAATCATTGAAAATTGCCCAAAATCGTTTTTAACGGAATGATCAAAATCATGGATGATGGACAATTTCAAGGACGATTTCTATTGATTTTCAATCTAAATGACTATTTCTGTTGATGATGCAAATCTCATGGATCATTTTGTATAATAATCCTTTAAATATTAAAATGATAATACATCTCGTAACTTCTAACCTTAATTTCTAATCGAAATCAAAGGGAGACACGTCATTTGAGGCCTCCACCTCTCTCTCTCCCTCCCCACTGAAACCGCATTTACACAGTGAGAGAGCCTTATTCCTAACCTTTTCCTAATTTTCATGCGCTGATTAGCTTTGTCCCGGGGCCTATATTCTCTCTGCCTCATCTGCGATCGCAGCCACTTCTTCGTCGGCTCTCACTTCTCAGCTCACCTCCCAACAATTCATCAACCTGCCGGCAAGTTTCTCTCTCTTTACTCTCTCTCTCTCTGTCTCTCTCTCCTCTTTATTTCCACAAAAAAAGATTGGGTCTTTCAGTTCTTTCAGCTCAAGTTTCTTTCCGTGGAGTTGAAAGCATTGACTAGGATGTAATTATGGGCTTGTAAATACGGTATTTTGTACTGAGATATTGAAAGAAAAACTGGGTAATTGGTGGATTTTGGGTTCTGGGCAGCTGTAGCCTGTAGTTTAGCTCCATTGATATGCTGGTGTGCTGTTCTTGGTTTTCTGGGGTTCTTGGAAAGAACAATTTCCAGAAATTTCTGGGGCTGTAGTGTTATTGACTTTTTGTTTTGGGGTGAAATTTATAGTTTTATCTCTGAGCTGTTGTTGTTGTTGTTATTGTTCAATTGGGTGTTTGTATGTGGTGGAGTTTGACTACGGGGCATTGTAACATTTCTGGGTTTTTTTGTATCTTGATCTATGGAGTCTGAATTCGGAGGAAAGGCTCGCAATTTTGGTGGTGTGATGGTGCCGGATTTGAAGGGAGTTGGGAAAAAGAGTTTGGAATGGGATTTGAATGATTTTAAATGGGATGGTGATCTTTTTACTGCTAGTCCATTGAATTCTACACCATCTGATGGTAGGAGTAGGCAGTTGTTTCCGGCCAGGCCAGAAACTCCGTCGGATGCTGGTTTGTCCAACAGTTCTTCTTCTGGTTCGGATAATATCAGTCCGGGGAATGAGAAAGATAAAAGAGAATTGGAGAAACGGAGAAGGGATGTTTTTGTGGAAAACCAAGAGTTGAATGATGAAGCTGCGTCTCTGAATCTTAAACTCGGCGGGCAAACTTACCCCATTATGGAAGAAGTACAAACCGGGAAGAAAACAAAGACAATTGGGACTACTTCAAACCGTGCAGTTTGTCAGGTGGAGGACTGTAAGACTGATCTTAGCAATGCCAAGGATTATCACCGGAGGCATAAGGTCTGTGATATGCATTCTAAGGCAACTGAAGCGCTGGTTGGAAGTGTTATGCAGCGGTTCTGTCAACAGTGTAGCAGGTTGGTTCCATCCTATTGTTATTCATTATTTGGTTGAAACATTTCCCCGATTTTCTTGAATTAACTTGAAATACAGAGTTTGGTTGTGTAAATTTTTTTGTCATGCGTTTGTTGTCCATGGCTGTTCATCAATCTTCTTTTGGTATTGTTGAGTTCTGCAGAAGTTTTCTTTTGTTGAATTAAATGTAACGGGGTTAACACTCATGGACAGGTTTCATGCTCTTCAAGAGTTTGATGAAGGGAAGAGAAGTTGCCGTAGGCGTTTGGCTGGCCATAATAGGAGGAGAAGAAAAGCACATCCTGATACTGCAGTTAATGGAGGCTCTTTAAACAATGAAAGCGGAAGCAGTTATCTATTGATTAGCTTGCTGAGGATACTCTCAAATATGCACTGTAAGTACTTGCCTTATTCATTGTACACTTCTGTCTTAGTGAAACATTGTATCTCAGACTTATTTGAATCCACATATTATGCCATTTATAAATTGCAGCTAGTAGTTCTGATCAAACAAAGGATCAGGATGTCGTATCTCATTTGTTGAGGAGCTTAGCCAATGTTGCTGGTACGGCTGATGGAAGAAACATATCTACATTGCTACAGGGATCTCAAGGTTTATTTAACAGTGGGACATCTGTCCAGACTGCACGAAAGGTTCTAGATATGAATGCTGGTGTTAATACTGAGGACCCTTTAAGGTCTAAAGGACACTGTCCGATACTACCTGCATCAAGAGACAGTTCTGAATCCAAATCAGTTACACCGGAAGCTGCAAGTAGAAGGTTCCAGTTAAATGACATTGATTTAAACAATACATACGATGATTCACAGGACTATGTAGAGAACCTAGGGAATTCTCATGTTCCTGCAAGTCCAGGCACTGCATCTCTTGGTTTTCCTTCATGGATGCAGCGTGATTCTCATAAATCAAGCCCACCTCAGACAAGCGGGAATTCAGACTTAACTTCTACTCAGTCACCATCAAGTTCTAGTGGAGAAGCTCAGGTATTTCCTTGTAATTGCATCTATTCCATATAGAATTGCTTGGTAATATAATGCTTAAAAATGCCTTTGTCGTGGATGATGCTCAGCCCACTGTAATTCGTCTATTTTTTTTATTTTTTTATTTTTTATCCTGAGAACAGGGATTAATATGTCAATTGTCATTAATCATTATACGGCGTATAACTTGTCTTTTGTTTGGATAGTAGAATAGCTTTGTTCTATCCTTGAGAGTAGTTAGGCAGTCATGTTTTGTGTTCTGACCGTGTCTCTGTATCTATCCATGGATTGTCAAATTAATGGCGAGGTTAAGTGCGCTCGCTGCTTGTTTATGGGATATATGTAAGAAATGCTTCAATTGTGACTTAAAGTTGAGATCAGTTATATCTTCCTTCAAACCAATATGGCAGTTTACAAGCGCAACCACATACACATACTTGTTGTGTATGCGTCTTCTTGATGCTGTTAATAGAAGTGAGGTTAAAGTTACTTGGTGGTTACAGCGGTCCTAATGGAACGTGCATTATTTATGTAAAAGGCCAGTATGTAGAATGTATCTGCAATTTTACGTTTCTTGACCGCTCTTTTTCTGCCACATATCAGAGTCACACAGACCGAATTGTTTTTAAACTATTTGGAAAAGACCCTAATGAACTTCCACTTGCTCTGCGATCACAGGTACTATATTTCCTTTGATTTCTAGTTTTCAAAGTATTTTGGTGTTTCATTCCACGGATTACATGATTTTTATAAATTATTTGAATATCCAGATCCTTGACTGGTTATCTCACAGCCCTACCAACATTGAAAGCTACATAAGGCCGGGCTGTATCATTTTGACAATTTACCTTCGTCTAGAAAAATCCACGTGGGAGGAGGTATGCTCGACTGTGGATGGCAGATCCTTGTATGGGGAAGACTTTTTCTTCAAGTCCTTAATTATGATAGATTTACATCTTATTATAATTATTTTTGCGTACAGTTCTGTTGTCATCTGGGATCCAGTTTGAAAACACTTCTTGATGCTGCGGATGATCCTTTTTGGAGAACAGGATGGGTGTATACAAGGGTGCAAGATTTTGTAGCATTTACATACAATGGTTTGCTCTCTCGCTCTCTCTCTCTCTCTCTCTCTCTCTCTATCTCTCTCTGTGTACACATTTGTGTATTTAGGGTCTATAGAAGAATCTTGCTGTTTTAGTTTTCCATTATGCTTTATTGATTTTGGTCATGCTTTGTTTTGTTATTTCTAGTACATAATGAGGATTGACCAAAAAAGAGAGAAGCATTTTGATTAGTTATGTCCATCCTGCAGGTGAAGTTGTGTTAGACACACCCTTGCCTCTTAAAAGCAATAAAAGTTGCAGGATATCATGCATCAAACCAATTGCGATCTCCTTATCTGAGAGAGCTGAATTTGTAGTAAAAGGCTTTAACCTTTCTAGTTCCACCACAAGGTTCTTTCATCTTTCATTCATGCGTCATTACTTTGTTTTCAATATTCCTCTCTAGTTTTATAGGATAACAGAAGAAATACTAAATTCTAGATCTTGAGTCATGACAGGTTACTCTGTGCTCTAGAAGGGAAGTATCTGGCTCAAGAAACTTGTTATGACTTGTTGGATGATGCGGATAGCACTGTTGAGGATGACGAACAGCAATGCCTTAAATTCTCCTGCTCTATACCAAATGTTACTGGGCGAGGATTCATTGAGGTGCTGTCATATTCCTAATTGTCCCTTTCCCCCTTCCTCCTCTTGTAATGTGCATTTTGAACAAGCTGTATTTTATAAGTCCAGAATTTGTTTATAAATCTTTCTTATGAATACTGAGTATAGATTTGTTTCTAGACAGCGCCTTAACTGAAATCCACGGTTCTCATTTTATCGGTCAAATTTTTATGTCAGGTTGAAGATCATGGTCTTAGCAGTAGCTTCTTTCCATTTATAGTTGCAGAGCAGGAAGTATGCTCTGAGATTTGTATGCTGGAAGATGCGATCGAGGTGTCCGAGACTGATGATGATATCCAATCTGGACCTGAAAAAGTGGAAGCTAAGAACCAAGCCTTGGACTTTATACATGAATTGGGTTGGCTCCTACATAGAAGTCGCGTTAAGTTTAGACTGGGTCAATTGGATCCCAATCTAGATACATTTCCCTCTGGACGGTTCAGATTGCTCATGGAGTTCTCCATTGACCATGATTGGTGTGCTGTGGTGAAGAAACTCTTGGGCATTCTGTTTGATGGTACTGTCGACGCTGGAGAGCATCCTTCCCTTGAGTCTGCACTACTGGATATGGGCCTTCTCCACAGAGCTGTGCGAATCAATAGCAGACGAATGGTGGAATTCTTGTTAAGATTTGTCCCAGGTTTAACAGGATCTGAGCAGAAGGAACAAGTTGACAGGGATGGCAACAGTTTCTTGTTTAAACCTGATGTTGTTGGGCCCATGGGGTTGACTCCTCTTCATATTGCTGCCAGTACTGATGGCTGTGAGCAAGTATTGGATGCCTTAACGGATGATCCTGGAAAGGTAATATCTCTTTTTTTGAATTGCAACATAATATTTTTTTCTTCTAATTCTATGTAGAAATCACTTTACGCTGGCTACAACCTCTATCCCATCTCCATACCCATTTGACCTCTTGCTCCTACAGTTAACTTGTGTCTGTTCTCATACTGTTTCACACGTGTTTTGATACTTTTAACTCATTCTAATTTCGAGCATGTCAGGTTGCTCTCGGATTTTAGATCTGCAATCATGTCTTCTTTGACTTTGAGCTCTCTCTTTAGCCCTTCCACTGTCTTCTGCCTAAACAAAATACACTGATTCCAGTTATTGAGTTGTATTTCAAATTTTCAATTAACCAATCCTATACAAATTATGCAGTCTTGCATTTTCTTTGGCTTGAGAAACATATGAAACATAAATCACCGTAGAAAAGTTAAATGCACTATTCAAATTGGTAAAGAAAGCAGCGCCCCACATCTAAATGCATGCTAACTCTTTCACAGCTGAAAGCAGGCACCCAAATTCTACATTCAACTTGAAATCAAATAGGACTTCTGTTAAAATTTTTGACGATAAATGAATTTTGATTTGTTTCATCGTTCTAGTTTCAACTTTCAAGCATGTGTTTAGGACTGCCGTCATGAAATTTCTTTAGTGTCAGATAATCCGTTCATCATGTTGATATGGGCGTTTTTTTCTTTAGGTGGGAATTAAAGCATGGAAAAACGCTCGAGACAGCAGAGGATTGACACCATACGATTATGCATGCCTTCGAAGCCGCTACTCCTATGTCCATATAGTCCAGCGGAAAATCAGCAATACACTGGAAAGGGGGCATGTGGTGCTTGACATCCCTGGCCTCACGTTAGACAGAAATGGAAAGCAGAAGCAATCGGATGCGCATAAATCATCAAGAGTAGCCAGCTTGGAAACTGAAAAGAAAGAAATAAAAGCATTCTTACGACACTGCAGGTTATGTGAACAGAAACCAGCTTATAGCACCACACGGTCACTTGTATACAGGCCGGCAATGCTGTCAATGGTGGCTGTCGCTGCTGTCTGCGTTTGCGTGGCCTTGCTCTTTAAAAGCAATCCGGAAGTTGTTTTCGTGTTGGAGCCATTCCGGTGGGAACACTTGAAGTTTGGTTCAAGCTAAGGTTATAGTTTACTTGTATTAATTTATAGTGACTCTGGTTATACATAGACCATTTCTTTTCACGTAGATAGGAGTATATTTTATATCTGATTTTTATCTGTATATCTGGGGCCACTCAAGCCAACACGACTCTTCGCTTTGCGAGGATCGGGAACGTCTATCGTATCTGTATTTGTATACCTAAGCTTCCAAAATAAACATGGGCTGTTATGGATTTTGGCCCACCAGGTTTGATTGTATTTGTATTTGTACAACTGTGTTACAAACTGGATGACACATAATTTATCTGTTTGATTTTTCGTTTCTTTTTTTTTTCAAAATAAACATTTGGCACGAGGTGATTCGGTGTTCGATTAGTGCATTTACTGTATAAATTAAATTTTAATTTTCGAAAATTCAGCATTTTTGTTGGTTATGTTCGAATTTTGGTCCACTCTAATTCTAACTTATTACCATACCCTCCTCCATTATTTGAGCTCATATAAGCATAAGCACACTAAACAAGGTTAAGTATACAAGAATTTTGGAATTGAGAATTATTGTTAGAGCATTATTTCATTTTTAGTGCAAATTGAGATTGAATTATTTTCTAATTTTATTAGTTTAATCATTTAGATGAATTTGTTCATGTTTCCATATGAAATCATTATTTTATTTAAATAGTTTATTAATAGTTTGAGAAAAACTTAAATAGAGCTGCTGACGTCATTCGTCACACACTCACATTCACATTCGTTACACGCTTCTCATAAAAACATGAGACTCTTTCAAATAAATAGCTCTCACTGCATTTGGATAATATCTGACTTTACATAAGTACAAGTATCAATGCACTCTATTCCAACCAGTACCAGAATTATTATCTTATTTGAATTACTTACCCCAAATCAGAACTGAAAAAGTGTAATTTATTCAAATTTTATTTTCTGAAATTCAAGAAAAAAATAATAATAAAATTTGAGGATAAGAAAATAAAGGGTAAAGAGGTCATTTGCATGCCCTGCCTTCTAAAATCCACCTCACTGCTCTAACAATTTTGCAGGCCAAAGCCATCCATGGCTTCTTCAATCTCTCTCTCCTTCTCTTCCTCTCTCCTTCCTCATCCTCTTCCTCTCAACAAAAACTCCACCGCCACCGCCACCGCTGCCGCCGCAGCCTCCCAGAAACCCCAATACCCCAACTTTAAGCTGCTCCTCCGCGCATTCGCCACCCCAGCTGTAAGCCGTCGCTCCACTCCATCTCCGTCTTCCGACACCAGAAAGAGGCACTGGAAGAAAGGTGAATACCCAGGCGTCTCGGAGACGTCGGCTCCTGCGAATTACAGAAAAACCCCTGGTCGTTCCACTTCATCTCCGTCTTCCGACACCAGAAAGAAGCACTGGAAGCGAGGTGAGTTCCCGGGCGTCTCGGAGACGTCGACACCGGCGACTTACAGAAAAACCTCCGCTCGTTCCGCCTCATATCCGTCTTCCGACAACAGAAGGAAGCACTGGAAGCAAGGGGAATTCCCGGGGGTCTCGGAGACGTCGATTCCGGCTATTTATGGAAAACCCCCTTTGAAAAATGTGAAGAAGAAGCTGGACCGGAAGAACAATGCCAAGGCCTGGGTCAACACCGTCACGGAGGCCCTGTCAGACGCCATTGACAAGAAGCAGTGGCTCCAAGCTCTTGAGGTTTTTGCCCTTAATCTAAACAAAAATTAAGAAAATTTTCATCTTTTTTCTTGTGTGCTTTTAGTCTGGTGAATGTAAATTGATGCAAAATTAAAAAAAATGGTATTCTTATGCTTACCAATTTAGTTTCTTGAACCATGTTCTTGAAAAATGTAATCTTTTTATCTGAATGATTTTAGTGGAATTATAATTAATTGGGTGTTTTTGTTTGGAAAATGTATGATGAAATTGGGTACTATTACGTTCAGGTGTTTGACATGCTTAGAGAACAACCATTTTATCAACCGAAAGAAGGGACTTACATGAAGCTCATTGGTATGCTTGGAAGGTGCGGCCAACCCAATCGTGCCCGCCAGCTCTTCGATACAATGGTTGAAGAGGGCTGTGAACCAACTCTTGAACTTTACACAGCCTTGCTCGCGGCTTATTGCCGGAACAATCTGATTGACGAGGCATTTTCTGTTCTTAACCTGATGAAGACTCTCCCGCAATGCCAGCCTGATGTTTTTACTTACAGTACCTTGATAAAGGTTTGCGTTGATCATTTGAAGTTTGATTTAGTTGAGTCCTTGTATGAGGAAATGGCTGAGCGGTTAATAACTCCGAATACAGTCACCCAAAACATAGTGTTGAGTGGATATGGTAAGGCCGGGAAGTATGACCAGATGGAAAAAGTGTTGTCCGGGATGCTGGAGGGTACGAGTTGCAAGCCTGATGTCTGGACAATGAATGTTATCCTTAGCGTGTTTGGAAACAAGGGTCAGATAGATATGATGGAGAGATGGTATGAGAAATTCCGTGATTTTGGGATTGAGCCGGAAACTCGCACTTTGAACATTCTGATTGGTGCTTACGGGAAGAAAAGGCTGTATGATAAGATGTCAACTGTGATGGAGTACATGCGCAAGCTTCAATTTCCATGGACAACCGCAACTTACAACAATGTGATAGAGGCTTTCGCGGATGTAGGAGATGCAAAAAACATGGAATACACATTTGAACAGATGCGTGCTGAGGGCATGAAAGCAGACACCAAAACATTCTGCTGCCTTATTAATGGGTATGCCAATGCAGGCCTCTTCCATAAGGTGGTTAGCTGCGTTCAGTTGGCTGGAAAGTTTGAGATACCTGAGAATACCACATTTTACAATGCGGTGATAGCTGCATGTGCAAAGGCAGAGGATTTGATGGAGATGGAAAGAGTTTTCAATCGGATGAAAGAGAAGCAATGTCAAGCGGATTCCACAACATACTCTGTCATGGTTGAGGCATATAGTAAGGAAGGTATGAACGACAAGATCTACTACTTGAAGCAGGAGATTGGTGCTGATGGTAATCAAAGTGATCAGATTAGTGTCGAAGACAATCAAAGTGATCAGATTAGTGCCGAAGACAATCAGAGTGATCAGATTAGTGCCGAATACAATCAAAGTGATCAGATTAGTGATGAAGGCAATCAAAATGATCAGAGTAGCTTTGAAGATAATCAAAGTGATCAGAGTAGTTTTGAAGATAATTGAAGTGATCAGGCTTCTGGAGCTGAGTCTGGCAGTGTTGTCTAGTTGAGATCTTTGGAGGCAACAGTATGCTCCAAAAATCCCTAATCTCACAGGGCAACTCCGTTCCCCGCAGTTCTTCTAATGCAGCAGCACACTCTTATTGTGAAATTGCCGATCGATCAGGTAATCAAACATTTCCATTCTCGGATGGGTGTTAGCAATGCTGCTTCCTCCAATTTTATGTTTCTGGCGAAGGACCGTATGGATTGATCTGATAGACTGATAACCCGTGGGAAACTTTATGGAAAATGATTGTACATACAGAGTTGATAAGTGTCTCTCTCCAAACTTGATGCCATCTCTAAACTAGCATGCAAAATTGTACGACGATTTGTAAGAGTGTTTAACTGTGTTCAACAGAGGAATTGCTTTTTGTTATTGCCTGAAATGTTTTGAATGTAACTTCACGTATATATTGTCTGCAGCAGCTGCTGCTGGACAATTATGGAAGGTGGTCTGTAAACACGTTGTTTTTGAAAATTAATCGCTCTTTTCCGTACATTTTGTGCTGCTGTTGTTCGAATGTGTTGGCACTTGAGGCAGACAATTGATCTGCAATTATCCCAAAATGTAAGGGTCCGGCTCAACAAAACCTAGGGGTAATTTGATCAAAGATGTAAGTTTTGTTATATTGACTTTTGAGTAGTGCATTATTGTGCAAATGTCACTCATGGTTTAACAATCAACATTGGTAGCGTAATAAACAATATCAATAACGTTGAATAATAATAAATTTTACTTGGATGCCGGCGTGTGTAGTCAAGAATATGTCCAAAGTGGTTTGGACAACGACATGATGGTGCGTTAACTAATATGATTTTATCACGTAAGGAGAGAGATAAAAGAGAGATGAATGTAATCGTGACCTGGAGGTTATTCTACAGGTAAACTTGTAAAGATAGGCAAACAGGGTGCTTTTTGGTTGAAAAGAAATATTGAATTGTTTACTCTTTCTTGTGTAAGAAGAGAAGACTTGTATCGTAATTAGTTACTAATTGTTGTCTTTTGGTCTCATCTTACCTCACATTATAAATAAGGGAATTTTAACGAAAAACTTTCGGTATTGTTTACTTTTACGAAGAACCACATTTTTACACTAAAAAGTCAATCCTGGTACTATTCACTTTACCTTTATTTTGTCCTTATCGTTAAAACTCAAAATTTTCAAGTTATTTTTATTAGTTTTCCTTATGGCATCTAAACCCGGTTATTCATAGAGAAGCTTTCGGAAAAGCATAAAACTCTTATATTTTGGTTTCACTCGTCTCAAACTAGTCTTACTCGTTGAAATAGCTAACCTAATTAGGAATTGTACACAAGTTTATCTCCTATCATAGAAAGTCAAAGAAGTTTTTAGCTCACAAAAGCACATAACCCCCTATATATTCCATTTGAATCACCATTTACAAAATTTGTACCAACTTTCCAGTCGAAGATGGGATAGTTTCGACAAGTATTGAACGGCTAAGATAACTTTATTTCATACATGAATGGCTAAGATTGAAAACAAGGGTACGTAGACGAATACAAACATCTTCAATGAGAGGATTCACCATTTCTACCTTTGGAAATTTAATTTCCTTATAGAATAGGCGAAAAGTGAAGCGAAAACAATCGGGAAAGCAATGAGAACAATCGTCACGAGGAATAAACGATCATGATGGAAGCCATAGTAATCTTGAAGGAAGGAAGCAACTGTTTTCTGCTCCCCAAAAATCAAAATCTCTTTGTTCATGTCTCCATATTGTGAACTGAGGAGGGCATTTAGGGACCATCATGTAGGAGAAATCCAATAGAACCAAATCCATCACTTGGGAATTTCTGCATAAAATATATATATGGAACATGGTCAGGTAGGCTCACTGTAAACCGCCATATTAAGGGTCCGTTTAGTACTGTTTTTGTAGAAAGAACTTTTGCTTATAAATTATACTTTTTCTATAAGTTGTTTAATAGAGTTACGTTGCAAAATGCTTCCTAGAAAAGCAGTTGGGAGGGCTTCCCATAAAAGCTCTTCAATTTTTACTGCTTACTCTTTTAGTCTTTCTAGAAGTAGTTTTAAACAGGCCTAAAGGGAGAATTAGATTCAGTTACTGGTCCGGGCACAAGGAAGCCCAAAAAAAGATTCAATATGGTGTATGATGCAGGATAGAACCAAGGGTATCGAGAAGAGGGGAATAGATAACTTGGGATTCACTCAACCAGGGGTAACGGAGCACATCGCTAATCGTGGATTCGCTCACACGACCAAGCCAAATGCTTGATTGGGGAAGGAGAAATCACTCACTTCAAATGCACAAGGCAAATACAATTTTAATTCATTCCAAGTCTGTCTTTCAAGGCTTTCTAGTACAAGCTAATTCATATCTTCTGTTTATCAATTCTAATGTAGAAAAAACTTCTCCGTGGTTTTGAACCGGAGAAGAGAAATATCTTAAGAGTGACCCTTTTGCTTATGTGAATTAATTTTCGGTTTCTAATTCTCACCTTAAAAGATTTGTCTAGTTTTCCTGCAAGAGCAAATAAGAAGGTGGTTTTCCCACATCCTGGGGGGCCAAGCAGGAGAGTAAGCCTGCACTTGAAACCATAGTTATGAGTAAAAATCTTTAATACTCCTCATTTGCAAATCTCGGTTAACTTCAGTCAATAAAAACCATCTTCTGGTTCACTATTCTGTCTCGGTCTGCTATACAAGGATACGTAACTCTAGTTTTAATTGAAGCTAGCTTACCGTGATGATTTGATGACACCACAGACATCTGTTAGAATGCTTATCTTTGCTTCGGGAGATTTGCACCAAATTGCCTTTGTGAAAACCTGTTCAAAAGTTGTATCTTGATCAAATTTATAGGATAAATGTCATGAACTTATCACTAAATATAGCTGCTTCAATTGTAATATGTGATGACCTGTTGAACATTTCTCTCCTAAATATTTGTCAAAACACACTTACTGATAAGAAGCTTAGAAGAGAATTCCATTGTGTTGGAAGCGGCTTTCCTCCTACTACCACACACTGCTTCCACAAACAAATTCTTGTGCCTCACCTCCACCGTCGGCAATTTAACATTCACTCTAGGCAAAAACATGTTTGTTAAACAATCAACGAAGGTATGACAACCGATGAGGGTTAAACGAATAATGAAAAGTTTTACATGGCTTCATTTCTTTCGCGTGATTGTTTGTACAATTGACTGAAACCTTCAGCAATGTGGAAGTAGATGAACACTGATTGTGAAAGAGCACTTAAGTAGTCAAATTTTAATGCACACGTACTTACCAGTCTATCCTTTCACGTAGTTTCTGCAGCAGTCGGAGATTGTCATTCTCAATGTGCTTTATGAGCTTCTCTATGAAAAGATGCCTCTCATCTGCTCCTAACTTCGTAACATCAACCACCCTCTTCCCTGCAACGTACTCTTTCCCAATGTTGCTGGCCGCATTATCAGTCTCAGCATCAACGTCGAAAATGGAGCTTCCGATCTCCTTAACCGTAGGCAGTCACTCGATTGCAGCCCACTGCAACTGAACTTCCTCATCCTGCTCGGTGATCTCTTTGTTATCAACCGCCCACTGCAACCCTACTTCCTCATCCTCCTCTATGATTTTTATTTTATCAACGTGGAATGGGGAATTCGGACTTAGTAATTCTTCCGACATTGGGAAGTGAAACGCCACGATATTATTATGGAGTTCATCATCCTCCTCTGTGTCCGAATGGACACTTCTTTCAACTGGTTGTAGCTCCATTGAAATGATATGCTGGTCTGTATCCCAAGGATCCATTCAATAACATTCAAGCGTTAACCAATTCAGTAACGCTCAAACGTTAACCAGTTAGTGAAGGCATATTATGAAACCATATTAAGTTCATTACTTATTGTGCAATATATATAAGTTTGTCGATGTAATCAAAGATGTTCAAGTGAGCTCCATGCAAAGTAGAGAAATTGACCGTGAGTATTGTTCTCTGCGCTAAAACCTTTTTTTTGTTAGTTCATCCCTTTACCTATTTAATTTTCAAAGAGAACGGCTAGTTTAATTTTTTTAATGCAGAAATTAGTACATAAGAAACATAATATTTATATAACATGATATTCTACCTTCATGATTTAGACTTTTTGTATTAACTCCTTTAACTCATTTTTTTCTTTCACAATTTGGGAAACATCGACATCAAAAAATGGAGTGATTCTGTTGACCTTTTCTTATGTTCTCTGTGCTGATATTAATACACCAAATCACTCAAATGTTAAGGCTCTTGACTAGTTAATGTCTATTTTCTGCCATTTAGTACTACGATTTAGTGGTATTTTTCTTTATTTATAAGTGAGAGGTCTTAGGTTCGATTCTCGTCAAAGGCGAATTTAAACCACTAAACTATAACACTAAGTGGCTACTAACAATATCTCTTAATAAGTTTAGAGGTATTCGTCTTCACTAATAAATGAAAAGCCTTGCGTTTGAATTTCATAGATGACAGGTTCAATACGAAATTCAAATTATCATGGTTGTTCCATTATATGATTTAACCAAAGCATATCATCTCTTAGTGTAAATATATCATTGAACTATCATTGAAGTACTTCCAACATTTGTATACCATCTTAATTATCAATTTACTATTACAAAATTTCGATTAATTTTTCTTTACAAACTATAGTGTTAGTAAGTTAAATTGTTAAATGTTAGAAGATGATTAGGGATCGACCCACCACCAAAGTACATATATATGCATTATTGTTTTCCACTATTATGATAAAGTGTAATATACTTCTATATATTAAAAGAAAATTCACTGATACATTTCCACATGTAAACATTAAAGATTGGACATATATAATATTTTTCCCTACTTTGAAAATTTAATTTTCCAATGCAATAGGCAAATAGGGAAGCAAAGACAATGCCAATTGGTAAAGCAATGAGAACAAGGGCCACAAGGCCTAAACGGTCATGGTGGAAACGATAATAATCTTGTAGGATTATTTTCTATTTAAAAAACGTATATTAACATACACATATTATTTTCTATTATAATATGTGTATGTTTATGAAGGGAAATATTCACGAAAATGATCAAAAATCAAATTCTGATGATAAAACAAAATCAAATACTGTCATACTGAAAAACTAATCATTTAAACAAATGAGATTCGAATGTTTGATTATTTAGGCCAATTTTCCTTTATTGATACCCTAACTTAAAGTATAAACTACTTGCACATCCAAATTATGACACATGAATTAACAACACTCTGTCAGTCAGACTTGTTTTACATGAATTGACATGCACCAGTCCTCTTGTTTAGATTTATAAACATAGGAATTTAGAATTTCCGGGTGAAAAAAAAAAAACTTGGAATTTGGGACCTCCAATTCCCAAGTTTAATTTCCATGTAAATAGGTGTCATTTCCCAATTTCTATGATTGAGAGCTTAAAAATAACAAATTCCGTAATCAATTCCATTTTATTTTAGGTTAACCAAACAAGAGAATTCACTAATTCTAGAAAATAAAATCCCGTCAATTCAATTTCCATCATTTTAAAATTCCTTAGTAATCTTAAATTTCTTCATCCAAACAGTGTTAAGAACAATGGAATTTGAAATGAAATTTGTTATTTTTAAACCCTCACTATGGAAATTCAGAAATGACACCTATTTACATAGAATTTAAAATGGGAATTAGAGTCCAAAATTCCAAGGTTTTTTCCCATGCGGAAAATCTAAATTTCTATATTTATGAATCCAAATAAGGGAATTGGTATCGGTTAATTTTTAAATTCCAGCTTTTATCAAAATTCCAAGTTTATTTCCCTCATCCAAACATAATGTTAGTTTAAAAGTGTGAAGATTTTGATTTTTCGATTACAAACTAAATAAGTACTTGAATTCTGAGGCACTTCAACGTATGAACTTGTGCAAATGAATAAGGTCGGCCCTGAGATTTTGGAGGCCCGAGCTAAGCTACCAAAAGGAGCCCTTGAATTCTTAGGCACTCCAATCGGTTGTAGGTTCATATACATTTTATTTTTATAGTAAATACTCATTAATTTATTATTATATCGTGCTCTTATTTAATTAATAATCAACGATAAGCTAAAGATTTTAAGAACGTAAAGAGCAACAAAAATTGATTGACGAATTTAACAAATCTGATAGCGCCAATTGATTCTCTTGTATTCTTCTTGAAATCAAGATCACAATAACGAATATTAGAACCATGACATGATTGATAATAAATTATTGAAACAGAGAAGATATAGCAAATAAGATAGGTAGCTGGCATTTGATAGCGATTTTTCTTGTTAAACTACATTTTTTGTCCATCCAGAAGAAAACCCATTCTTCTGTTGCATGTGCTTTTGTCCATCCAGAATAAGAAATTGTAGGGACTGAAGGCCGCCATTGCTCTTTTGAGATGCAAATTTAGGGACCTAACAAGGGGAAGTAAAAAGCACTGGTAGGACAAAACAAGCCGTTTTAGGAAAACAACTTGGCTACACAGTTCGGATTCTAAGACGGTGGTATCCCAAACGAATCTCATCCGACTGTGTTTAAACACTGCACATGACAACACGTGATTGTTTGAAACATTGTTACCGTAATGTATTGTACATACACATGATTGTTTTGAAGTAACATCATCATCGTGACATATTCAAGACGTATGGTTATCTCGCGGACTAGAGTTTCAGATTCTTAACCAGACTGGCATAAACGTGCTTTATATGCCTCTTGACAGCCTAAAAGGCCGTAACCTCATAGATCTGAAAACATATTTTGTCGGAGAAATTGTCACGAACAAGATATGAACTAGAGTTTACTCCGGGCAAGATACCTGAGATTTTTAGCCGTTAAAGTCATTGAATTCTTGACCAATGATCTAACAGCAAAATTCACATTGTATAACCGAGGCATGCTACAGAACGTAGAAAAAATAATGGGGACTAAAACGCTTCATTGGGTAGAGGGATAAGTGACAAAACAATGAGAAAAAACACATCAATTGTATTAGAAATGCAACTTGCAATGTGCACAATAACAAATGAACATTGTTGCTACTCCACCGCAAAACCACCTCAGTGTCGGTCAAATTTTATTAATCTCTGCGAGCAGAGGTAGCAAAACAACCTTGAAAAAAAAAAACCCCACAACTTTCTATATGTTTTTTTTATGACACCTCCGTTAACCCCTCATAATAATAAACTACTAATGACATAATGACACATTCTTCAAAGAACACGAAAATATAAAAATACCAATAAAAGAAAACCCAAATGGCACAATGCCGGTATAGAGAGAGAGAGAGAGAGAGAGAGAGAGAGAGAGAGAGCAAGAGCAGCACAGGCTTAATTCAATTCAATGTTTTGATTCGATGGGGTGAAGACTGAAGAGCCGCCATTAAAGCTTCAAGCTTGGGGCTTGTCCCACTTGAGTGGCTTAACAACCTCCCATGTGAAGTCGGGGTCATCCCTGCCGAAGTGTCCGTAGGCGGCGGTCTTCAAAAACCTTCCATTGCCACCCCTCTTGAGGTCCAGGTTGATGGAGATCATGCCTGGCCTGAAATCGAATGTCTCCTTCACAATCTTGAGGATCTCCTTGTCGGGGATCTTTCCGGTGCCATAAGAATCAACAAACACTGACAAAGGCTCGGGCACACCGATGGCATAGGAAACCTGCACAATGCACCTCCTTGCAAGTCCATTGGCCACAATGGACTTTGCAGCCTGCCTCACAATGTAGGCACCACTCCTGTCCACCTTGGTTGGGTCCTTGCCTGAGAAGGCACCACCTCCGTGAGCACCCCACCCTCCATAGGTGTCGATGATGATCTTGCGGCCGGTGAGACCTGCGTCACCATGAGGGCCTCCAATCACAAATCTGCCAGATGGGTTGAGATGGAAGATGGTCTTCTCATCAAGGTACTTCTCTGGGATCACAGGCTTGATCACATGCTCCTTGAGATCAGCGGCAATCTCATCGTTTGTCACGGTCTCATCGTGCTGGGTTGAAATCAGGACGGTGTGGACGCGAATTGGGACCATGGCACCCTTGTCATTAAAATACTCAATGGTGACTTGGGTCTTGCCATCAGGCCTCAACCAGGCACAAGTGCCGTTCTTGCGAACCTCAGTCAGCTTGGCACCAAGCTTGGTTGCAAGGACGTGGGTGAGTGGCATCAGCTCGGGGGTCTCATCAGTAGCATACCCAAACATGTGGCCTTGGTCACCAGCACCAATTTCCTCAGGCCTCTTGGAGAAATGACCATGGACACCTTGAGCAATGTCAGGACTCTGCTGCTCAATGTTCACTAGAACCTTGCAGTTGTCGGCGTCAAGACCCACATCGTCTGATACGAAACCAATTGTCCGGCATGTGTCACGAACGATCTTCTCATAGTCCACATTGGCCTTGGTGGTGATTTCTCCGAAGACCATGACCATGTTGGTCTTGGTGCAGGTCTCGCAGGCGACCTTGCTGTCGGGGTCTTGTGTGAGGCAGGCATCGAGCACTGCATCGGAGATCTGGTCACAAAGCTTGTCTGGGTGACCCTCATTGACTGATTCGGATGTGTACAAGAAGGTCTCCATATCTTACAATCTGAAAAAAAACACAATAACATAGCACATAATAAGAACATGCAAATCTACAAGGCCACACGGTTATCAATTCTTCTGCAAACAAAATCTAAAACTTCAACACATGCAAAACAAAATACAGATCCAAATTACAAAATACGACATGAATTACTAAATCAATTGCATGCATAAACTCTACCAGATCTACAATGTCAATCCATTTCTAAAATCTTAATGGCCAACGGTAACAATTCGAGAAAAAGTTCCAATAGATTTGCTAAAAATAATAAAAACCCAGATCCAGATTTGACCAGATTTAACAAAAAATTCGATCTGCAATGTCAAGAGTCCACTTCTAAAATCTAAAACTCCAACAGTCACAATTCTAGAAAAGCAACTACTTTTCCATAGATCTACTAAAAATACCAAAAACCCAGATCCAAAACTTTCCAGATTTCACCAAAAATTCAATCTGCGGTGTCGGTCCACTTCTAAAATCTTATCCAAATGGTAACAAATCGAAAAAAGGGCTGCCATTTTATCCACACAAATTAATAAAACCCCAGATCCAATTTCCACATATTTCCCCAAATCACACACAAAACGATTCGAGTTCCACAACCACCAACTCCAAACAACAGATCTAAAAGCAAATCAAAACGAGACGAACCCAGAAATCGAAACCCAGAAGGGAACTGAGACGCACCTGGGAATCGAGAGAGAGATAGGGGGAGAGAGTAGCTTGAGTAGAGGAAAAGAATGGGTTTTTGTGGTTTCCTCCTCAAGCGGTTCGAGGAAATAAGGGTTTTGAGGTCCCAATTTATAGGGAAATGTGGGCGGCCCACCCCACCCCCCTAAGCTGCATAATTTGGGTTAGATTCATCTCGGTCACGTGGCAGGGGAATCAGGGGGATCAGATTTAATCTCGGCCGTCGGTGGGGGTGAGTTGGTATGTAAAGATTAAAAAAGGGAAGAGGATGATCCATTTCGTAAGGATCTTTCTAATCGTTCATTGTATATCGTACGATCAGTTTTTATCAGATACTATTTGTGTTTAATTTTAAATAAAAAAAATTAAATAATTTATGATTGCATGATACAATGAATGGTTAAAATATGAAAATTTAAGATTCGGATGGGTTTCAATTCCTCAAAAAAAAAAAAAAAAGAAGGGAAGTTTGAGATGGACGGAGGACGCGTTTACCTCGCGGGATTTACCTGTAATCCCACCAACCCCCAGCCTGTAGTGATTAGTCGACGGTTTTGACTAATCACACCCTTCTTTTTTTAGTCAATTGGCCAATCAACCCATTGGAAATCTAACTGCAAGACCATAATTTAGTTGGAGATAGTTGTAACTGACCGACGCCTCTGATTTTAAACTTTGTGTTGATCATAATTTCTGTTTTGTCGTGTTTGGTTTGATATTGTTTAATAACTTCGATTGTATTATGTTGTATTATGTCATACTTGATTGTATTGAGTTCAAACTTAATACGAATACGAGGCACATATATAAATGAAATTCGAAATATACACCCCCATGAAAAGCTTAATATCCAAACCAGAACACCTTTACGTGCGAAGTTGGGTATTTTGTTTGGCCCTATTTTCTGAACAGATTGGTGAGAATTTATATTGAAAGATTTAAAGTTGAGTTGGGTCTTTCTGCTACAAGGCTAAGGCTTTGTTTGGCTTATTTGGGGTTTGTATCATTTTCTGAGTATGGGTGGGTTGGTGAGTTTGTGATTTGGTATTCCATCGTTTTCTATATAATCCTATCTTGAATTTTTTTATTTTTTATTTTTTATTTTATTTTTTATGATGCCACCACCAACCCCCACCAAACTTAGGTAAAAAAAAAAAAAATGTTACTTTCAACTTTTTAACTAATTGCGTAAGGATATTGTTATTGGCAATTAAAAATCTCATTGTGTAGTTTTCACCAGTATATTTTCTTTTTAAATATAAAAAATTTAGAGCGGACAATGAGAATTTTAAAGTATTAATAACAATTCTCTTACAAAATTTAGTTTAAATACAAATCCAAAATAAGTTTAAGCTCAAATACCTTATTTTTAGTTTAGATACTAGTTGAAAAGTTAAACCAACGCCCAACCCTATTATCATAGGAGGCAGATTGTCTGCCCTCCTGTTTGGATGCTTTTTCCATCCCTTCCTATTTGTGCTATCACGATTAAGCCACGTCAACATTTTATATTCCTATTACTTTTTATCTTATTATCTCTATTAAAAAATTAATATAAAATGTTGACGTGATTTAACTGTGACCGCACAAAATATGAGGGGATGAAAAGAGCACCTAAACAGGAGGACAAACAATCTGCCTCTATTATCATAAGGCCATACAAGCCATTTACCTTCTCAATAAATTGCGACTAACATGTCTGTATACGTAATATTTCTTTTAGAGAAGTAAAAAATTGAACTGTGTTAATCGCTTATGGCATATGTCTAGTTTTCAGAGGTCTACACCCTAAGCCCTAAGCTTCTCTCAAGGACCTTTTAAAACCCGAAACGCAAAATGATTAACCAAACACTATCAAACCTTTTAAAACCGTAAGCCCTCTAAGTCTATCCTAAGCTCTAAGGGGAACTTATAAGATCTTATTTGGATGTGTTTTTCAAATGATTAAAAGTGTTTTTAGTGAAAATATTTTTAGAATCAATTTTTAGTAAAAATGCAAGTGAATCCTAGAAAATCACTAATTGGTGCTTCTTGCAGAAAACACTTCAAGTGCTTTTGGAACCTAAAACAATTTTCTTTAAAAGCACTTTTAGTCATTTTAAAAGCACATCTAAACAAAAGATAAAACTCTAAAAGAGTTAAGTTTGAGGATAATATGATAATCTCTCATGTCTTTATTTAGTCATTAATCAGGATTTGACTATAATATATACATGTATGTAATATAATCTTCATTTAGATGGTCATGGACTCATGATGGTTAGATTAAATATATACTAGCATATGGGCACACACAAAATGTGTGAGAATTTTTTTTGTTTTTGTTTTTGAAATAAAGGAGAGAGGAAGAGAGTCATAGAGAATGTGGGAGTGGGAAGCTTTTTTTTTTTTTTTTTTTCCCTTAAATAGATATATGTTAGGATTACATGTAGGTGAGGCTTTGAAAAAAGTAGTAAACTTTGGTTGTGTGAAATTACATTTTTACCCCATATTTCTTATTCATGTTATGTTTTAATTAGAGGGTTAATCTGCTAATTTCATAGAGTTTTGGTTGACAATGAGTGTTTTATTAATTAGTAGAGATATTTACATAATTATCTTTTTATTTGACCATCAAACGATGATTGTATTAAATATTAAGTATTGTAGTTAATTTTCACAAGTCATTGAAATGTATTTTTAATAAAATATTTAGTTAGTCTGGGTATTCTTTATTAAATATAGTGTTTTCTTTTTAAAACATATGTTTCATTTGGTATTTAATTTCTTTGTCCTAATAGGATCAAACTTCTAAATGTGGAATTAACGACACCGATATTGTCTCCAACTTAACCACCTGCCCAATCCATCAGGAGTAGGGTTTTACCACAAAAGGCCTCGGTATTAGTTAGAGTAGGGTAATCATATTTAAACCCCTTGGTTTCATTTCCCACCACCGATGTGGGACTTTAACACTCCCCTTCACGTGTAACCTCATTCAGTGGTTCACACGTGGAGATCCACATCGGTAATTGAGACTCAAAGGTCGGCTCACGTTGGGCCCACTTGTTTTCAATGGAAAACAGTGGCCGTCTCTATATTAATAGTTCAAACTTGTTTCCTTATGGGTGACAAGCTCGTTGGCTTGCACACAAGCTAATTGGCTTGCACGGGCCCGCAACCGTGGGCTCTAATACCATGTTAAAATTTTTGAATTGCTGGGCCCACTCCACACTATTGACACCGATACTGTCCCCAACTTAACCGTCTGCCCAATCTGTCAAGTGTGGGCTTTTACCATAAAAAAATCTCGATATTAGTTAAAGTAGGGTAATTATATTTAAACCCCTCGGTTTCCTTTCCCACCACCACCGATGTGGGATTTTAACAACATTTTTCAATTGTATACTATTTCAGTCAAAGTTCCTACAGAACAAAAAAAAAAAAAAAATAGTCAAAGTTACAATTTATAATTCGTTAGTCATGTTATCCATTTATAATACAACACATAAAATAATATATCACGTAATATTTTCTAAGCGTATCACAATTTTCTTGAGGCAAATGGGACCGCAAGTGGCAAGTGTTGCAAAAGCATGGTACAATTCCAATCAAACGTAAGCGTGGCTACCCAATAGTGCTATATTATGATAAGCAATATTAATTATATAGAACATGCTCTATTAAATCTACAAATTGCACTCCGAAAAAATAATAAATAAAATTAAAAGCTTTGGACATGAGATGTCCGGTGGACGTGTTTAGTGGTGACCTAACTCATATAATTACTCTACAAGGACGTGGTGCCGTGATTTTATTTCTTGTTCTTTTTTGTTTTAGGCCATTCCATTTTCTTAAGTAATTATGTTTTGGCTTAAAACATAATTAAAACAATGGCTTATGTTAAACAAAGAATAGTTCCTTAGATTATCGTGGAGGGGAGGGGACTAGTGAGGCCTTCAAATTTTAAGGGCGTGGAGTGGAGTGACAGTACAATGACAAAGTACATATGAACAAATCCTCCCAAATAATTTTTTTTTATTTTTTCAAAAAATCTATTTCAAATTGAAAATAAACGATAAAAACTTATATGTTTTTATTTAAAATGGTCTGTGAAATTGGCATAATTATGCATTTTGGTCTCTAATATTTAAAATAAATAGAAGTGTGGTCTTTGCGATTGTCCACCGTAAATCATTTTGATCATTCTGTGAGAAATCTTTATTAAATTGAGGATATTTTTGTCAAATCAACATCTCCCTTTGAATTTGTGGTTTCTTCAATTTAATGAGGATTTTTGACATAATGGCCAAATTGATTGACCGTGGACAATCTCATGACCACTTCTATCGATTTTAAATTTCAATGACCAAGGTAAGGAATTATGACAATTTATAAGACCATTTTGGCTTAAAAGCCAAACTTGTATATTAAAAAGTTATATTGTGGGTGGAGTTAACAATTTTGCGGAGGGAGAGAGATGGGGTTTTTCGCTATGGTGATTTGTGGTTAATGGAATGTTTGGGGAGATGGCGGGGATTGGAGAGAGGTAGTGGATGTGCCACAGGATAAGGGTGAACAAAGAAGAGATGGGTAACTTTCGGGTACTGACTTTTCTTCTAGGTTGAAATGATCTCATTGACCATTTAGTACTACGGTCTAGTGGTATTTCTCTTCACATGTAAGTGAGAGGTCTTAAGTTCGATTCTTGCCAAAGGCGAATTTGAACCACAAGCCCATTGTGAGGCTAAGTCCACCTTGCCCTTTTAATGTAGATAATATCATTTGTTAAAATAATAATAATAATAATCCGATTGTAATTAAGTTAAAATTTAGGTAATTTAGGCAAAAAAATCAATAAAAGCTTTACTATTTAACCATATATCAATGATATATTTTTATTAATTAGGCATAGGCCAATGATGAATCTCACATAGACTTTAAGTGATTATAAGTACTTGAAATTTGACTTTTCTATCCATCTTTCATTATCTCTCTTTATATTTTAACACACGTTATGTCCAACCAGCCCTTAACTATCTCATCTTCACTGTTTATTTTCTCTCTCTCTCTCTCTCCCTTTCTTTCTCTCTCTCTCTCTCTCTCTAACAATGCAACAAAGTGTTTGAATCCATAGAACAGGAAACTAACACTGCAATGCAGTGTTGGAATCACATAAACTTTTGAATATCAAAAGTATAATCACATATCAGGAAACAAAACATTGGAACACAGTGTCACCATATAAACTATTTGAATATTAGTGCACAATCATATAATATGAAATAGACTCTGCGTTGCAGTGTCTAAATCTACAGATCGGAATCACATAAACTTTTAAATATCAAAGTACAATCACATAACAACAAACACTGCAACGTAATGTCTGAATCCATGAAAACTATTTGAATATCAATGCACAATCACAGAACATGAGACAGACACCGCAACAAAGTGTTTGAATCCACAGAACAAGAAACTGATATTGCAACACAGTGTCTGAATCACAAACTTTTGAATATGAATGTACAATTACAGAACAGGAAACATACACTGCAACATAGTGTCTGAATTCACAAAACTTTTTTAGTATCAATCTACACTCGTAGAATAAAAAACAGACATTGAGATGCAATGTATAGATCCACAAACCTTAGAATTTAAAATGGAGCACATAACCTAAGAAAAAGACCATGAGCAGTGGCGATTAGACCAAAGGACATAGCCACCATGAATAAACATACACATAGCCAACAAATATACCCAAACCGTTGACCTATACTGCCTTACAAAATATGAAATGCCATGTCATCAAAAAGGTTGTTAGAATATGTTAAATAGTTAGGATCTGTTGGGATAAGGTTAGTCCAGTCAACTAAGATTGTAGGAGTGGGGTAACTCTTGTATAAAAGGAGAGAATGTGAGAATATGAGCAGTCAGTTAAGCAATCAAAAGAATATTCAGATTTTCCTTAAGACTTTACTGTATCTTCGTTCTTCTTCTTCCTTTCTTTTGTCTCTGTATTTTCTTGGTGGTTGTAATACAACCAATACTGTTAATACAAACAGACTAAACCTATTATATGCCCAAACAATTTAATATCCAAACAAGCTCAAATTCAAAACCAAAAGGTGTAGTGTGCAAATTACACCAAATCTCTCAAAAACAAAACTCAAATAACCTAAAACGTAAAAATTGAAGAACAAGAAGATAATAGAAAAAAAAACTTGATCGTAATTTCTAAGGCGCTAGCGCGAATTGTTCGTCAGAATCAGGACAAAAGTATGAAATCATTCCAAGTGGCATAAAGTTAACAAGACAGGTGTTGTGAGGCTGAAAAATAGAGGTCGAAGGTGGTGGGAGGCAATGGAGGTTGAAGTCTGAAACCGTTTTATGGCTGCGAGGCTATGGAGGTTGAAGTCTGAGAGCGTTTTGCGCGGTTTACAATGAGGGAGACGGAGAGGTTAAGTGTTTTAAATGACAATGGCATGAATTGTAACTTTTATTTGATTGAGGTGTTTTAATGTAGCTTAAAGTCTCATTGACATATTTATAGTTGAAATAAATTTGATTGACATATTATCAACATCATAAGACCTACTCCAACCTTTAGAGTAAAACTCAAATTTTAGGTTCTAAACTTACCCCAACTTGTTCCAACCCTTGGGGCAAATATGACTTAAAATCTAAAACTCATTTATGGGGCAAATTTAGCCCAGGATTCCCCTGACTTAGTGAGGCTAACCCACCATATATGTGTATTTTTTTAGTTTTATATTTATAAATTTATAGAATCCAACGGCTAAGATCTAATTTGATCAAATCCAACGGTAAAAAAAAATCTAACGGTTCAAATTTAAATCCAACGGCTAAAGTAATTAAAAAAATTTATTTTATGTCTTTCATATTCTTTTGTAATGTTCTACGAGTTTCATGGTGCCGGTTTAATGATTTTTTAATATTTATCGGAATCTAAATATTTTTAGGTTAAAATGTTCATCAAATTAAATTAGGATAGTCTACATAATTTTTTTTTTTAAGTTACTTTAAGAAAAAAATTATCCTAAATTCATTTTTTAATAATTTTGGACTAAAAATTTAACCCAAAATGGTTGGAGGAGAAAAATTGTTAAAATTTTAGGGTTTGTTTGGTATCTAACTTGAGAACAAAACTCAAAATTTTGATTTTTTCTAAAAACACATGTTTTGATTTAAAAAGTTTAAATCCAAAACCTTGTTTGGTATGCAACTTTTCTAAAACTAATCCAAAATAGAAAAAAGTTAAGTTGAAGGGTTTGATGGGGGCTCTATTATTGTAGTAAATTCCGATCTTCTTGTTGGTGTTTTGAGCTCAAATAATGATCTGGATCTTCGGTGAGATGACGGAGAAGGAGACAACGCTGTCAAGTTGAATCCTTTGAACACGATGCTGTCGATTGAGTAGTTGGGGGACTCAGGGCAAAGCACGAGGTAGAAGATGTTGGCGGGGAGGAGGATGAGGGTGGAATGAGGTCCAAGACCTAATAGAAGAAGGGTTCTAGCAAGTGTAGTTCTTGTAGCGGGTTGCATTCTCTGGTGGCAAGACGCGGTAGACTTGGTCTTTGGAGATCCACAACAGTTGAAAATTTGAGGAGTCGGGGGTGGAGCTTTGTTAAGAAATCAAGCATATTGCAGTGCACAGCAGTGCAGACCTCTGTGAGAAGGTTAGAGAGATGGGAGTGGCTGAATCTCCAAAAAAGAAAAAAAAAAAAATCTAAAAACACACCTTTTGTGTTTTCAACCAATAGC
This sequence comes from Pyrus communis, assembly GCF_041283825.1. NCBI lineage: Eukaryota > Viridiplantae > Streptophyta > Magnoliopsida > Rosales > Rosaceae > Pyrus > Pyrus communis. Next base: position 22,762,687 of record NC_142577.1, on the reverse strand, counting down.
CTTTGTTTTCAAATATTTTTGGGTTGGAATTTTGGAAATTGTTTTCAAATCAAATACCAAACAAAGATTTTAAATTGTGACTCAAAACTTGTTTTTGAGTTAAAAATGTTGAATCCAAATCGAATACCAAACATGCTCTTAAGTTTTAATCCAAAAGTCGGAGATGGTCTAACATTTGATTGATTTTATATAAAATCACCCTTAAAATTTTAACACCAGCTATTGAGATTGAACTAACAGTTCAAAATGAAATGTGCAAATATTACAACTCAAAGGCCCAATTGAGGGCCCAAGAGAAAAACGAAAATGAACCTAAGCAACATTCTAGGTTTTTGAACTTGGCTCGACCTTACGGCTGTGTCTTAATCATTCAATGCTATGGATATTTAATTTTCACAATAATTAAATATTTTATTTTTAATCTCAATTATTTATTCGCTTATTATTCTTGTTACATCATATTAAGTTAAATGAATTTCCATTAATATGACATCAATATTTCGAGTTTTAAAGCCGAATTAGGCCTATTTTACAACATACATTTTTATTTTTATTTTTATTTTTATGCAGGCCCCTGATATGGACCTATGGGCTTGCTCCATTTGCTCGATTTCAAGGATGACTCTCTCAATCTCTTGCCTTGCTCATGAATCTATCCAAATGTTGACCTAGTTCAGATCTTCTAATTTTGTTAAAGGAGATTCTGAGTTTAAATTTCACGAGCTATATTGCTTGATCAAAGAATGTGGCAACAAATACATTGAGAGAAGGCCATGGTTTTAATTTGGATAGTGCTATTCATATCCATTTTTACCTCCTACACGTCATTGTTAATTTTGTCTATTGATTTTCTTCAATTTATTTGATTCGACGACTGAAAACTGAAAAATATATGTAAAAAGTAAAAATAAGTGTATAAATAGAACCACCCTTAAACTTATGCAGGGCCCTTGTCCTATCTTCTACTAACCGAACCAAAAGAATAAAGGATATAATTTCTTGTTTTTGTTAAAGGTCGGGGAAATATCCTGTTGAAAGATGCCATATCCTTTGGGATCGGGATGAATCCGGCCCACTAAAACCGGCAGACTGCATAAAATGCCTAAAATCTCGGCCCAAAAACGACCGAGCAACGTATCGGTTGTTGAGAAGAGGAACGCCGAAGCTTAAAGCAACGGAAAACGACTTGTGAGGTGCGTTTGTGAGCGGTGTACGTAACACTCGTAGCTTTCTCCTCTTCGACACGTCTTTCTCTCTCTTCTCTCTCTCTCTAAACTTTTTCTATAAAATTGGAAGAAAAAGAGTCCCAAAGTTTTGCTTTGATTGATTCGTTTCAGACTTTTCTCAGATTCTCTCTCCTCTCTCTCTCTCTCTCTCAATCGCAAGGAAAAAAGGTTCAAGCTTTATGGGAAAGATCCAGTCCTTCAAGCAGGAGTTCTCATTCGGTTTGATTTTCCCTCCTCTTTTTTCTATTCAATCATTTCAGGAAAAGGTGCAAAATTGTGACTTTTTTTTTTTGTGGTGCTAATTATTGGGTATTTTTGTTTTTGGTTTAGATGAACGAGTTGAAGAATCGAAACATATAATTTCGAAATACCCAGATCGAGTTCCCGTGAGTTTTCAATTTTCTGCAATTTTTAGTTTTATTTTTCTGTGATTTTTGTTTTTGTTGAAAAAATGTGAATTAGAAATGCCAAGATTGTGGGAAATAGTGCACTTGTAATTTGAAAAATTGAAATTTGTTCTTGTTGGTGCTATTGGTTAACCAGAATTTCTAAATTTGTTTACGCGTTTTTGCTTTGTTAAATTATTAATTTATTATTTTATTACAATTTGACTTTGACCCGATTGAGAGATGATAACATTTTGGTGGCTGAAAGATTTTGATGGATGGATGCTTAGAAATGGCAAAATGTTTGTTTGTCTGTTAAATAAAGGACAAATTTTAATTCCTGTGGATTACGTATGTGAAGAATGTCTGTCATTTTCTTTTCTGCAGTTGTTGATGTGTTATGCGGGTTTGATCGCTTTCAGGCAGTTTTTTTTCCAAAACTTTTAGAACATGGAAGTAAATTAAACATGATGATTCCCATTGTCACCCCCGAGAGCTGTGTATTATTGATCGATGTTTTTTTCGTTGCATGTCGTGTTATATCTGACAAACACGGGAGGAAGTGATTATTTTAGGAAGATTTTTATGTGAAAACCGCACATGTACAATCATAGAGCGGCTTAATTTGAGTAGAAGCAACACGGTTGGACTTTATTGGAAGATTTGTTGCGAGCGTTGATACGATGTCAAAACTGATGAGGGTGTTCTTTTTATGTTTTCTGCAGGTGATCCTTGAAAGATATTCCAGGACAGACCTGCCGGAAATGGAAAAGAAAAAGTATGTTTTAGTTGCCACAGTTCTCTTCTGTTAGGAACAAACTTAAATGCTCTATCCCATATGGCTTCATAGTTTCAGATCAAAACTTGTAAATAACACTTCCTAGCATCCAGGAATTTTGATATTCTTATCAGTCAGTGAAGTTTCTGTCCTTATCAGTTAGTAAAGTTTCCGTCTTTAGGTCCTTCCTCCTGGTTTCTTTGGCATACTTGTAGGAATCCTGACTATATAACTCTTCGTTCTTGAAAAATAGACAGCTTGGCTTCTGTTACTGGCTCTGTGTTCTGAGGATCTTTTGAATTTTTTGCTTCCTTTTCTGTCCTTAAGTAAAAGATGCGTGGTTGGATGAATTTCCCTTATCTGCAGTTTAGTATTATCCGAATGTAGATAAAAAGTTTGTAGAAATTGGTTTACTTCGTGGACAATTTTAGCCAATTGTTTATGCATTCTCACTTTAAGGAGAATAACCTCTAACCCGTGTTTCCTTGTTTCATCTAGATTCCTGGTTCCTAGAGATATGTCTGTCGGGCAGTTTATCCATATCTTAAGCAGCAGGCTTCACTTGACTCCGGGGAAAGCTCTTTTTGTTTTTGTGAATAACACTTTACCTCAAACAGGTAAAAAGAGCCTGTTATCCATTGGCCTGTTTAGCGCCTGCATCATTTTCGAACCTTTTAACACTCCCTTTTGTGTATTTCATTTACAGCCAGTCGCGTGGATTCCATCTATGAAACTTACAAGGAGGATGACGGTTTCCTGTACATGTGTTACAGCAGCGAGAAAACCTTTGGTTAGCCTTGCCATCTCCTCCCCTAATCATCTAATCGCCTTGTCCATCTCAGTGACTCGTAAGTATTCATTGTTAACTTGTTGTCAATCCGAACGGGCCCGTGAGGCGTGCTTCACTCTGTATGATCATGTTCGTTGTATATTTGATTCATTGTGAATTCTGTAAAGTTCGTACTTTTAATAATGCAACATTTACCAATTCAGTATTGTCCCATTTTTCTTTCCCGTCCCAATATATTTCCAAACTTTCCTCCGTAAACTACCAGAGTTGTCGCATTGAGGTTGCACTTGCAGTGCCTCAAAAGTGTGCTTTAACCGTCTCACCATTAAAAGAGTAATGTTAAGGAGATCAAATTTTGAAAATTAAATGACATGGATGTTGATGATTGGTTTATTATTATGCGTTGATAGACGTGCTCATTTCTATTGATAACATATCATTTAGTTTGCAATTTTAATTTCTTCAACATTACTTTTAAAATCTGACAGCATAGGTCATCAGGTCGTTAGAATTCAACGACTCTCATAGTGCCAGTTATAGAGTTGTTGGGATCCTTTAGTGAAGCTTATGCAGCGGGGCCCACTGTTGCAGAAGCTGTTGGCCACTCTCCTCCATTCATGAGTGTATTATACGCGCCAAACACAAAAAAAAAAAAAAAAAAAATTCAGAAACGTTGCTGATGTAATATCGACGTCAACCTTACCCGTTGGCCCAAGTGGGCATTTGGGCAAGCTTTGCATGTCTCACCAGTTGCCCTCGGCCTGCTGTAGGTGGGTTTCGTGGTTGAAGGGCATTTTCCAAGCCCTTGCCCTTTGACAATGAGTGAAAATGCTCTAAACCAAGATCTAGCAGTGAAAAAGTCTCGTGTATTGTATTTCTATGCTCCACTGCACAATAAAATTTTTGAAAGAAAAAAAAAAAATGAGAGTTTTAACGAAAAGCCTATGGTACTGTTCACTTTAACGAAAAATTATATTTTTACACTAAAAAGTCAAACATGGTACTATTCATTTTACCCTTTATTTTGTCCTTATCGTTAAAACTAAAAGTTTTCAAACCATTTTTATTAGTTTTCCTAAAAAGAAATTGAAAACAAGAAGAGCATATGAAGAATAGAGAATGATGTATTTATTCCTCATGAAGGTCGGAAGCAATACTTTCATACAGACGACTAACTAACAAGTCTAGTGAATATGGTTTTAACAGCTTATTTGACATTTTTTAGTATTTTACGCCCCCATAGTTTCACACAGCAGACATTTATTACTGTTTTACAATTCCGCTACAGTGCACTAGTAATTCCATGGACAGTGACCTCTGCCTCAATGATGCAAGTATCCTTCGACACAAGCCCCATGCTAGCCTGATTCAATAATCCCAGTGTAATGAATCTCCACCATCCCCACTCCGAATTTGAGGCACTAAACCAGTAATTTGCTACAACCACCAAAAATATTATCAGTTTACAAGTATTTTGGATTAAAACACACACATAGGTTGCAAACTTTTAATAAAAAATAGAACTAGGTGGCAGTAAACAGATTAAATTGTCGTTTGTGTACGATTTATCGTCCTTTTAATGTTGCTCAAAATATTCAGTTGCCTTCTACTAGAAACAAGAGTCAACATCCCGCAACATTTTGCAACAACCAACCAAAAAGTTGTGAACGTTTTCAGTGGGTTGTAATAAAAAATTCTCGATATCAACTTTCCACTGAACGAGAGTTCAACAATGAGCATCACCATCGTCGTTGCCATCGAGATTCAAACGTCACGAAGAACTCGAGCACCCGTGTTTGTCCATGGGTTGAATTTCATTAGGGGGCGCCAATAAAATCACCCTTTAATAAGGAAAACTAACGAAAAGTTAAAAAAATTTTCTTTTTAATGAAAAGTTCTTTTTAAAGGTATAGTAAATAGTACTAGGAAAAAGTATAAATATGATTTTTCGTTAAAAATAAACAGTACCGGGAGTGTTTTGTTAAACCTTCCCTTAATTTTAAAGTTTGTAACATGTTCAAATCCTTATTTCCTCATATGATTATGTAGCAACAGGAATACCGAATCTTTACCTTTAGCAAACTGATGCCTGGCATTCACCTGGTCTAGGAGGCGTAGGGTAAACTCTGCATATATTTTACAGCCAGGAGGAAGAGATTTCGGTTCGGCTAACGCCAGATAAAGAGCCAGATGGGTACCAATTCCATTGCCTTTTCCCTTGGGATAGAGCTGTATCTTCCTGCAAAGCAACCAATATATTTACAAAACTTTTACTTGACTCTGCTTAAGTCTCCGATGTCTTCGAGAAAATTTCTTATACAGGAAGCGAAGTCTAACTAGTTTAGGGTTACATACCATTTATGGTCTCCGGCAGTGAATACTTTTGAGTCGTAGGATTCACCGCCTAGCTTTGAGAAGTTGTCAATCCTCCAAATATTCTTGTACATAACAGGATCCTTTACCATCGATAGACACTCTCCTTTGTCTGTCCTGCTCTCTTTAGAAACAAAGACCTCCGCCCCGAACACACATGTGTCATCAATGAGGAATCCATTGGAAGCTTCATTGAAAACTTTGTGCGAGAGAAATTGATCGAACCCCCATTCAGGTTTCATCCCATGAAAGCGCCTTTCCTTTTGTTCTAAGCAATGCACAGGGAAAACATGTAAGAAAATGAGGCGATGCTTCGCAATTATGAGAACAATAAGCTTGTTTATATTTTGAATTGAATGAAAGAAATAGTACCTTGAAAAACAAAGTAGTTCCCGTTGTTCTGATCGAGCGAAAACAACCTGAAAACAGCATACACTTCCGAAGAAACTTGGAGAGCATTTGATCCTGACATTACCAAGTAGAGAGAGATGTGCTCTTTTACATTCCTATTCTTGTTTCCATTTGGATAGAAAACCAGTTTCCTGCAGCAAAACAACAAATTATAGTACTCTAAATTAAGTAGCTCGAAAATTAGAAGAAAATACTAGCAATTATTGCAAAGCTTACAAAAAATGAAACAGTAAGGATTTGTTCTTAGAAATTGAGAGAAAGGATTGTACCATTTGTATCCTCCGGCTTCAAAGTCCCCGGATTCATATTTCTCCACTGAGTTTTTGGTGAGCAATGAAACCGACTGGATTTTTACTGTGTAATGAGTTGGTGGTGCATCAGAAATTGTTCTCAAAATCCCTGAAATAAAATTTGTACATTAGTTAATGCTTTCAACTCCAACACACTCAAGCAAACAGATAGAGCATCTTACCATCTTGGTCATCGAAGTTAAGACTAGTCATGTCGATAAACTTAATTTTTACCGATGATTCGATTACAAAGAATTCAACCGGTTTTCAGTTGCAGAACAAACTATGTTTTGCCACTTTTATTAAGGAAATATTAAAGGTGTTATTCCTAACTTGAAACCTTTTTGAAGATTGAACTGTTATGCTTTGCTTCTAAAGGGTTACCCTTGTTTCATTGAAAAGGTATCCAATACCTGTTAAGGAACAATGTTTAAGGTTTAGCATTGTCGAACAAGTTAAGATTAGACTAGCCAAACAAAGTTTTTAGCTAAACACGAGATGCTACTTGAAATTTACCGGTCAAGACTCGACATATTTCTCACACGACAGATTTTGAACGCCACTTTTAGTACAAGTGGGAAGGGGCTGCAGCTCTAGGGTTCTATAGAACGCCACTTTAATTTAGTACAAACCATATCATGGACGCAGAACTTCATTCGTATTCATAAGTTGATTAACAGCATTTTAACAATATCCGAAATCTAATACAAGCTGACTATAGTGCTTCCGCAATTCCATGGACAGTGACCTCTGCCTCCACTACGCAAGTATCCTTCACCACAAACCCCTTGCGTGCGATTGAGAGGCACTACACCAGTGGTCATCTACACAGAAGAAATAAACCCTCATGTTATATGACATTATATACAGTTAAACACTCAGCGTACCAGGCCGATCTTTTACCTTCTTTAAACTCATGCATGCATTCTTGAGAATTGATAGACACTCTCCATTTCCTGTTCTTCTTTCTTTACAAACAAAGACGTCCGTTCCAAACACACAGTGATCATCTACAAAGGTTGCCTACTTATTAGCCTTAACTGACCTCACATGACGAGGTGAAATGTTAAAAAATGTGCGTGCCAGTGGCTCAATATGTTAAACGCATAAAATATTTAAAAAGAAGAAAAGTGGCCTTCCAACTCGCAAAAATCACAAACTTTAGACAAAATTAATTAAAAACATCAAAATACCCTTCAATCACAAGTCATTTGGTGAACGAGGATTTTAGCACTATGGTATACCCACATCTAGACAGTGCTTTTACAACATCATGGACAATGACAAAGTTTTTAGTCCTTTCATTTGTAACATCTTTTTAGCAACAGCCAAAACATACGACATGCCAACTACAGTACAGTTGCAGTTCCATGGACAGTGACCTCTGCCTCCACTATGCAAGCATCCTTCACCAAAAACCCATTGCCTGCCTCATTCAAAGTGTCCAGCGAAATGAACTTAGGCCAGCCCCAAGTCAGATTTGAGGTACAGAACCAGTTGTTACCTACACATAATACACGCCGATGTTATGAGGGATGCATGCAATAAAACACTGAAATAGGACAATCTTTACCTTTAAAGCACTTATGTTTGGCATGTATTTGATCTACAATGATCAGTGAAAACTCTGCAAATACTTTGGGGCCAGCAAGTTTTTTTGGATCGCCCAATTCTGAGAATAAAAGAGAAATACAAGGAAAAGATTCTGGATCATCCAATCCCAAGTAAAGAGAAATATGAGTATCCTTTCCAGCGTTATTTCCCTCGGGATAGAGCTTTATCTTCCTGCAACATCGGGAAGAATATGGTGACTTTTTATTATATATTTTTCGTTATTTGGGATGGGACCCGATTCACCTCACATCTTTGGGATTGAATTAAAAGAGCAAACTCGTACATGGGAAGCAAAATTTCAGCAAGTTTTACAGTGATCGACCACATCTAGTGCGAAAGTTTAGTTAAAATTGCATATATAGTTTGAAACTCAAAAATAATATCCTTTTGTTCTCATGCAGGTAAAACAAGATTATACGGTGGACTAAAAATTTAAAATTCTCTTATTAAGGGTATTAATATAAAGGGCCTAGCAGATATACCATTTCCGTTCTCCGGCAGTGAAGGGTTCTGATTTGCAACATTCATTGCCTAACTCTGAAAAGTTCTCAACCTTCCAAACATGCTTGCACATAACAGCATCCTTGATCATCGATATTGACTCTCCTTTGCCAGCTCTTCTTTCTTTACAAACAAAGACCTCAGCTCCAATCACACAGGAATCATCAACGACATATCCGTTGGAAGCATCAGTAAACGATTTAAGAGTGACAAGCTTATCAAATCCTGAATAACGCATCATCCCATGGAAACACTTTTCCTTTTTATTGGCATCTAAGGAATATGCAAGGTACAAAATAATGATCAGAAAATGAGCAATGAGCGCTGAAATTTGCAAACAAGAAAATTTCCGGTCTATGAATATGTTCACTTGATGAGAATTAACTTTAGAAGTGGGTAAAATGTACCTTGAAGAACCAGGAACATGCCTTTATTCTGATCAAGCAAAAAGAACCTAAAATCAACATATACTTCGCATCCTGTCTGAAGTGAATCAGCTCCAACCATTTCCAAGTAAACAGAGATGTGGCCTTCCACATTTTTCTTCTTGTTCCCATTCGGGTAGAGCAGTAGTTTCCTGAGGGCAAACATACAGTATGGCTAACATTTTTTTTTTTTGGCAGCTTACACAGCACATGATATACGAAACACATTATTGCATGTTGGAATGTAACCCTTCAGCTGGAAATTGATGGCTGAGATCATTTCATAAATGCATTTTTGTTTCAGTTTGAATGTCAGCCATTGGATCATAGTCCACATGGTTTCTTAATGTTGTATTTAGTTTAAGTAATAGAATTAGACATGTGGCATTATCTCATAGGATAATACCAATGAATGGTTGAGATTATGTTGTATATTGGAGTGTGAAGGATCTCCCTTCCTTCCGTGTGCAACGGTAACAAAGTGTTTGGCATGTTCAGTGTGTGAAATGAGAAGTGCAGAATTCCTTTCATCTTCTTTGTGAACTCTCTCTGTCTTTCCTCTTGCACAGAGTCTCCATTGAAGCTTATATTACCAAACACAAACATTAACATGGCCTCAGAGCCTGGTTTCATCGTCTAATCTGGGCGTGAAATCTGTGAGTTCGTGAAGATCGATTGAGCTGCATACTCGAGCTCAAATCGAATCTGGAAATTTACGATTGCTTTGATTCAAGTCTAATATGGCTGGATCCGGTAGTGTTGAGCTTAGAGCTCCAGTTTTCAATGGAGAGAATTATGAGTTCTGGAGTATTCGAATGAAGACCATTCTGAAATCTCATGGTTTATGGGAGCTGGTTGATAATGGGTTTGAATCATCAGATCCAAAGTCTAAAGAAGCTAAGGGTGACGAGACGAAGAAGGAGGCGTCAGGTGAAGTGTCGTTCAGCGAGATTCTGATGAAGGATGCTCGTGCGCTTGGAATGATTCAAGGCGCAGTCTCGGATCAGATTTTTCCCAGAATCGTGAATGAGGAGACATCCAAAGGAGCTTGGGATGCTCTAAAAGGTGAATTTCGAGGTGATAAACAAGTAAGAAATGTAAAATTACAAGGGTTACGTAGAGATTTTGAATATACTCGTATGAAGGATAGTGAACCGTTATCTGTATATCTCTCTCGATTGTTTGATATCATTAATCAAATGAAAAGCTATGGAGAAGAATTATCTAGGGAGAGAATAGTGCAGAAATTATTGATTAGTCTTCCTAAAACATATGATGCTATCTGTTATGTAATTGAGCACTCTAGAGATCTTGAAACTATTGAGGTTCAAGAGGTTGTGGCTTCTCTAAAAGGATTTGAGCAGCGGCTTGATTTACATGCTGAGTCTTCTACTGAGAAAGCATTTGCAAGTTTAACTGTTGCAACTAAGGGTGCTAGAAGTGGTGGATTTTCTAGGAATCACAGGTCTCAAGAGAATTGGAAATCAAGAGGAAAAGGTTGGGATCATAAGCCTAACTTAGTTCAGAGGCCGAGTAACATTCAAAGAGGTTGGGATCACAAACCCAATTATGCTTTGAGACAGAACAACACTCAAAGGAATTGGGATCATAGGCCTAATTATACTCAGAAACAAAACAATTCTCAGGGTGATTGCAAATGGTGTGATAGATTACATTATGGGAAGTGTTGGTATGAAGGCAAACCAAAATGTACTGGCTGTGGGAAACCAGGACATTCTGTAAAAGACTGTCATGAGAACAAGGGGATGCAGAAGGAAAATTATGCAAGGCAGATGGGAGAAATGGGATCACTGTTTTATGCTTGCAATGCAGTGACAGATGTGAAGGTAAATAATTCTTGGTATATAGACAGTGGCTGTAGCAACCACATGACAGGTGATGAGAGATTGTTGGTTGATGTTCAAAGAAATTTGACCTCAAAGGTAAAGATGGGCACATGAGAGGTTGTGCAGGTGGCAGGAAAGGGAACTTTGGTGATTGAGACTAAACTGGGAAGAAAACATATACAAGAAGTGATGCTTGTTCCTGGACTTGAGGAAAACCTTCTCAGTGTAGGACAGATGATGGAGCACGGTTATTATTTGTTGTTTGGAGGTGGTGTAGTGAATGTATTTGATGGTTGGTCACTTGACAACTTGGTAGTAAGAGTTCATATGACTGCAAATAGGTGTTTTCCTTTGACAATGATGCCTGTAACTCAGTGTGCTCTAAAAGCTAGTGTCATACACTGCTCAAAGATATGGCATAAAAGGCTGGGACACTTGCATGAAGGAGGTCTTAAAGCACTTGAAGAACAGAATCTAGTACATGGATTGCCTAAGTTAGAGATGTCAACAAGTGTGTGTGAAGGGTGTATGCTAGGTAAACAACACAGAGACTCATTCCCTTCTAAATCGACTTGGAGAGTTAAGGATCCACTGGAAGTAGTTCACACAGATATTTGTGGCCCAATGCAAGTCGAATCTCATTCTGGAAACATATATTTCTTGCTATTCACAGATGACTGCACAAGGATGTCATGGGTATATTTCTTGAGAAATAAGTCTGATGCATTTGGATGTTTTAAGAAATTTAAGGCAATGACTGAGCTACAATGTGGATATAAGGTAAAATGCCTCAGAAGTGATAGAGGAGGAGAGTTTCTTTCTGCAGATTTTATTGGATATTGCAGTGATCTGGGAATTCAGAGACAACTAACTATGGCTTACACTCTTCAACAAAATGGAGTGTCTGAGAGGAAGAACAGGACTGTTGTGGAAATGGCAAAGTCAATGTTGCATGAGAAGAGTCTTCCATACATGTTTTGGGCAGAGGCAGTCAATACTGCAGTGTATCTGCTTAACAGGTGTCCATCCAAAGCTTTGAGAAAGACTACACCGTTTGAGGCATATAGTGGCAGAAAACCTGGAATAGATCACTTGAAAATATTTGGATCCATCTGCTATGTTCACATACCCTCTAGCCTTAGACACAAGTTAGAAGAGAATAGTCACAAGTGTATTTTTGTTGGATATGCTGCAAGTGAGAAAGGCTATAGACTGTTTGATCCAAATTCAAGGAAAATTGTCCTCTCAAGAGATGTCATATTTGATGAGGATGCCTTTTGGGACTGGAACTGCAATGAAGATACTGGAATAACATTTCCAGTCAGTAATGATCATCAGATTGCTAATGAAAATTGTGTTATTGGTGAGAACTCTCACTCTGGGGAATATATTGTTTCTCAAAGTGAGAATGTGGTTGATAGATCTCAAGCACATGATGATACACCTAAGAAATGGAGAAGTATAAATGAGATCATGGCTCAATGCAACATGTGTGTCATTGAACCTGAAAATTATGATGATGCAGCTAAGGATGAGTCATGGAGGAGTGCAATGAGAGCTGAACTGGATATGATCGAAAAGAACAACACATGGCAGCTTGTTGAGAGACCTTATGACAAGCCTGTTATTGGTGTTAAGTGGGTCTATAAGACCAAACTTAATCTGGATGGTACTGTGCAGAAGAACAAAGCTCGACTGGTGGCTAAAGGCTATTCACAAAAGCCTGGAATCGATTATAATGAAACCTTTGCCCCTGTGGCAAGGTTGGACACGATTAGGACATTGATTGCTCTTGCTGCACAGAAGAAATGGAACTTATATCAGTTAGATGTGAAGTCTGCATTCCTCAATGGGATACTAAAGGAAGAAGTATATGTCGAGCAACCTCAAGGTTTTGTGAAGGAAAGTGAGGAAACAAAGGTGTACAAACTGAACAAGGCTCTCTATGGTTTGAAACAGGCACCAAGAGCCTGGTATGATGAGATTAATGCATACTTCAATAGTGCAGGGTTTGAGAAAAGTTCAAGTGAGGCAACTCTGTATGTTAAGACAAGAAAGGATTCTGGTATCATTATTGTCTCTCTGTATGTAGATGACATAGTTTATACTGGTAGCAGTCCACAAATGCTTGAAGAGTTCAGAAATGATATGATGAAACACTATGAGATGACTGACTTGGGTTTATTGCATCATTTCCTTGGAATGGGTGTACTCCAAACTGAGAATAGCATTTTTATACATCAAAAGAAATATGCACAGAAGCTAATTGAAAAGTTTGGCTTGAAAGATTGCAAACCAGTGGCTACCCCACTTGCCATGAATGAGAAATTGACCAAAGTTGATGGGAGTGAGGCAGCAGATGAAGGAGAGTATAGACAGCTTGTTGGAAGTTTGCTTTATTTGACTGCAACTAGACCTGATGTGATGTTTGCAGCAAGTTTATTGTCACGATTCATGCACAATCCTACCAAGAAACATATGGGAACAGCTAAAAGGGTACTGAGATACATCCAGGGAACAGTTGATTTTGGAATCATTTTCGATAGAGGCAAAACAACTACTCTAATTGGCTATTGTGACAGTGACTGGGCTGGAAGTGAGGATGATATGAGAAGCACCTCAGGGTATGCATTTACACTAGGATCTGGTATGTTTTCATGGGCTTCAATCAAACAAAACACTGTGGCATTGTCTACTGCAGAAGTAGAATATGTCAGTGCTGCAGAAGCTACATCACAAGCAAAGTGGTTGAGGTTTGTCCTGGAAGATTTTGGAGAAGAACAAGTGGAGGGAACTCAGATTATGTGTGATAATACATCAGCCATTGCTATGGCAAAGAATCCAGTTTTTCATCAGAAGACAAGACACATTAACAGGAAGTTTCATTTCATCCGAGAAGCAATTCAAGCTAAAGAGATTGAGCTAGTGTACTGCAGGACAGAGGAACAGATTGCAGATATCCTGACCAAAGCCTTGCCTAAAGATCGGTTTGTGTACCTAAGAGAGCTACTTGGAGTCAAATCAGCTAAAGGGTTAGAAGGGAGTGTTGGAATGTAACCCTTCAGCTGGAAATTGATGGCTGAGATCATTTCATAAATGCATTTTTGTTTCAGTTTGAATGTCAGCCATTGGATCATAGTCCACATGGTTTCTTAATGTTGTATTTAGTTTAAGTAATAGAATTAGACATGTGGCATTATCTCATAGGATAATACCAATGAATGGTTGAGATTATGTTGTATATTGGAGTGTGAAGGATCTCCCTTCCTTCCATGTGCAACGGTAACAAAGTGTTTGGCATGTTCAGTGTGTGAAATGAGAAGTGCAGAATTCCTTTCATCTTCTTTGTGAACTCTCTCTGTCTTTCCTCTTGCACAGAGTCTCCATTGAAGCTTATATTACCAAACACAAACATTAACATTGCATGACAAAAAAAGGAAAATGTCATAAGAACTAATGTCGGGTAGTGAGAGTGAAACATAAGTTTGCAGAAGATGATATTAAACTCAACTTTAGCAGATGATATAATGTGGGATTTACCATTTGTATCCTGCAGTTTCAAATTCTCCCGACTCATATTTGTCCGCTGAAAGTTTGGTTAGCAATGAAAAGGACGCGATTTTTAGAGTGTAATGAGTTGGGGGGGAATCTGAATATGATGTTGAAAACCCTGAAAAAAAAAAAAAATAGTGTTAATGGAAGCACATATTGTTTAGCCTAAAACCGTTAATATAAATCAAAATAACTATTTAACCATTTTGTTGAAAGAGAGAACAAGCCATGGCAATAAAATTGAAATTGATTGACAAACTGTTAAGGCTATACAATTATCTTTTGCTTCAAGAGAGCTTACCTATATATACTGTCATTAGACAAGCATGTACGAGCATCTAATGGAGAGATTTTTTAGTATGATCGGAGCACAGAGTGATATACCACATGTTATTGTATACTTAAAAAAAACTTCCCTCTAATTATATAATGACATATGACATACCATCTCATGTTTCGAATAAATTGAAAAAAATCTCTCCATGCAATGAGCTTGCTGCACATTGGATGAGATATGTCTTTTCATCTCTGTACCGTACTAAATTTAATAAATTCGGTGTGCAATCTCTTTCTTTTCCGATTCATTATAATTGGGAAAACTAATGAAAAGTAAAAAAAAAAAAAAACTTTAGTTTTAATGAAAAAAGACAAATAAAGGTGTAATGAATGGTACCATGAAAAGATAAAAATGTGTTTTTTCGTTAAAAATGAACAATATCGGGAGTGTTTCGTTAAAACTCTTTCGTTAAAACACCTTAAACAACAAGCAACAACACAAAGCACTTTCTTTTCCGATTCATACATTGTGGATACCTTCGATTTGTTAAAATTTGAAAGTGAAAAGATTGTATAAAGGAAGATGCGTACACTTTAATCTTCAAACCATGCAAAGGTCTTTCTTCAAATTCACTCAAACCTTTCTTCCCAAGCACAATGAGGCAATATTCATGCCCATTAAAATGAAATTTTGGAACTTTGAATTAGCAACATAACTTGAACCCGAGGCACTGAACCAGTTATAATCTAGGCACTGCTTTGCGAGAATAGAAGAATACGAAAAGGTTCTCAGTTACTGCTGTTGCTATTATAGATTTAGGCACAGGTTTGTAGCTCTATCGAGAAATATTGGAAGCCAATTTCAACTTTTTCTTTTTGCTTTGCTGCCAACTTTTTCTTTTTGCTTTTCTCCTTTTTTATTGCACTCATAGTCCTCACTCTAATGAAAGGGTACGATAACTTAATACCTAAGTTCAAATACTATTAAAATTGTCACACATCGATCCCGAGACATGACAAAAAAAAAAAAAACTAATAGTTCAACAATGTAAGAAATTTTCATTTTACTTTGTGGATGAACCAAACCTTAGGGTTGGAAACTACGCATGTACTCTGTGAAGGGATCAAGGCAATCGTAGTTCATCATTTTGTTAATCTCTAAAAAAAAATTTATTTGCAATTACTTCAAAACATTCTCATGGCATTATCTAGCATGAAAACATAGAGTTCTAGACAACTCACAATTCCACAATCAACAACAAATAGCATTTCAATAACTCCAAGTCGCGCACAGTTTTCACCTATGCATTCTTGGGTTCAAACTCTATTGAAAAATACTAATAGTGACTGTTTGTACCATATTTGACCAATCCCGAAACTACTGAGCACCAGTTAACGTCATACCTTTAAGGACCAAATGAAGAATTCATGTTGAGGCACCTCTGCCGAAGCACAAGAGTTTCCCTTCAACCAAGAGGCTAATCACAGCGCGACACACGTCAACGTTAGAATAAAGCTCATAGAGTTCCACATCGACTGCAGACAAAAGCTAAAGACTCTCTTCAACTATAAAAGGAGACCATTCTTTTACAATTAATCCATAATGTCATTGTTGTACTTAAACTAGTCGTTAGAACCCATTAATGATGATTATGCTTGAACCTATGTATTTGTGTAAACCTTTCACTATTAATAAGAACTCCTCTACTTTGTGGATGTGGCAAAACTTAGGATGAACCAAATACATCTTGTGTTTGCTTCCTTGTCTCTATCTCTTTACATATTATCCTCACTAGGTGACTAGAGCAATCGAGAGAAGGACACAAACTTGACACTTTACGTTGTTATAAAGTTTTCACTGATTTTGTGCATCAACATCTGGCGCCGTTTGTGGGAACGACACTTATTCCTACTCTTTCCAGCTTTGTCAAGTTGGTTTCCATCGTTCATACACTCTTTTTTGAGTAGGCATCCTTTTCTAACAAGGGAAGTGAAAGAAGCTACAACACGCAGAACGACACCCCCTTGTGCCTAGTGTGAGGCAGCGAAGGAAAGAAAGAAAGAAGTTTGCTTTTCAGGCTAAGGTCGAAGAGCTTGACGCTTAGAACAACAAGATAACAATGAATAATTGGATATTCCAAGAACAATATGGGAAACTCTTCTAGATGCTCCACGAGGGTAGGCAGACTCAATCTCACGAGCCCATCGCCCATGTGGATGTTAACCATTACCTGGGTACCCCCCAACATGGAGGGTTACCGGTCTTCAACATGGATGCTCCTAATAAGCAGTGAACTACCCATCAATGTGTTGGTCAACGCAAGACTTCTCTTAACCCAGCTGCTTCGACCCAAAGCAGGAGAAGTGGAAGGAAATGCCTTTTTGCAGAAGGAGTGGAATGATCAAAGGCTGTTTATCGCGACTGTCGAGATTTCTTGAGGCAGCGTCGAGAAAACCCCATCCACATAAGCTCAAGGATCAAAGACCCAAAGGTCATCAAAGGGCTCAGTCCCTTACCACAATGTAGGCTAGCCCCCAATCTAGGAAAGGAACGACAAGCCTTGGAGGGACAAGAAGGTGTAGGAGACTCGGGGGACTTCCAGCTGACACATCCTGGAAATGAGCACGGTGAATCCAGGAAAAGGCCATATGCCTTTGACCAAATTTCCATACTTTTAAAGAATGAGGAAAACTTACGAAGAAAAGTTCTAATGGTGCCTAACTCCACTCAGGACCCCCTTATCTTGCAGCTCATTGAAGAAGTGAACAGGTTGAAGGCCGAACGTCAGGCCAAAATACTTGATTGGAATCAGCCAAGGCCAGGACCATTAACAAGGAGGATCCTTTGCACCCCTCTACCATGAAAAACTAAACAGAAACTTGGCTTACAATCATATAATGGGAGGGAAGACCTAATTGAGTATATCCACATCTTCGAATCTACCATGGCATACCAAATACACAATGATAAGGAGTGATGTCTCATATTCCATTCAACTCTCTATGGTGGAGCTCTCAATTGGTATTGTCGTCTTCAACCTAATACTATGGATTCCTTCATTGAGCTAAGAAGACTCTTCGTGGATTAACACATCTTCCAAGCTCATCGCTTACACTCCGCTGATGAGTTATACACCATTCGTCAGAAATCGGACGAGTCATTGTGTGAATATACCGGTCGCTTCATCCACGAATACTCTCGCTGCATTGAGGCAGATGATAAAGCAGTACTCAGGGCCTTCATGTTAGGCATGCGTGAATGCTTTTTCAAGTACATGATTAATGTTAACACTTGGAAAACTTACTCTGAGGTGATGATGCAAGCTTAAAATCATGCCTTTGCCGAGGCAAAGACATACCCAGGGAACCCTTATATGGTTAACCTCTATCAACAAGTAAGGAGTAAAAGTCAAGTTCTACCAAGTAAGAGGTTTTGGCCATTCAGACACCCATTCATCCTCTCTTACCTCACTTAGCTACTCGCTAAGTCACCAAACATATTCGTCTCTTGGTAAAAGGAAGGATCTTTACTCTCAGCAAGCTCATTACAACAATAGGGATAAAGGTTCGTATCAAGACAACCAGGGGTGAAATTACCTTCAACTGTTATGACCATGGGGTCAAGCCTCGCTCTTTCAAAGTAGAGGGACTAGGTGCTGAAGAAAATGCTATTATAAGAAGGCATACACATTACAAATGTCTTGACCCTTAACTGTTTGAGATCTTTTGTATCATAAACCATTTGAAAAATATTTAATGAAGAGAGAATTCAGACAATTTTGTTTGAGTCTTTTACTTTCCTAACATTGAACACTCGGTCTATGCTGACCTACCTTTATACTCTAACTCAGAGCTTCAATATGCGTACTTTGATAGAAAGTAAGTGAAACTAAGTGTTACAACCAACATGGTTCACATATAGAAAGCATGGATTCTTTCATGCATAGCAAAACATTCATAAGCATCACTCATGTCAATCAACATAAACATCATACATTTCAACACATTCATACATAAGCCAACTGAGCTTCGAAAGAGCGTCAACATACTTTTTGTCATTTGCAATGTGCCTCGGCACCTTGCCCTTATTCTCACCAACCAGGTGATGAATGAACTCACCTGCGTATCACCAACCATGTGATGAAAGGTACAACCCGTACTCTAATATCATTTGACAACTTGCACTCTTATCACCAACTAGGTGATGAAGGAACTCACCTTCATATCACTAACTAGGCGATGAAGAGTACAACTAGTACTATTAATAAACATTTTTGCCTCAACAACTCACCATTCTTCCCACCAACTAGGTGAGGAGTGGTACAACTTGTACATGTGAACTCTTAGCATTCATAAATAATAAAAAATCCTTAAGCCTTACAGCTCAAAGGGAGATAAAGCAAGCTTAACTCAACCCAACTGAGGGAGCACTTATGCCCAACAAGGGTTATAGTCACCAACAAAGTCTTATTACAAGCCAACAAAGGCTTTAGTGCATGGTATACAAAGATCAAGCTCTTCAACCCTTTTGCATTTACTCCAGACATTTCCCTTATGTAACAATGCAAACACTACAACTCGTAGAAAGCTTTGCACACTCTTGATCAAGACTATGCGAAGCAAAATCAATTGATATGGTTCCTCCAAACCTTCAACTACTACAATGTGTGGCTTGCCTTACACACTCTTGTTCAAGAGTATGGAAGCAAAATCTATATATGTTGTCTCTCCCACATTTATGGTGCCGAACAAAAGCTTCAACACATAAGATGCAACTACAACATGTAAAAGCTTCACACACTATTGATCAAAATAATGTGAAGCAAAATCAATTTATGGTGCCCAACGATTAGCTTCAACATAAAAGCTTCACCTACAAAGCTTCAACATACAAGCTTCACCTACAAAACTTCAACCTACAAAGCTTCAACAAAAAAAACTTCACCTACAAAGCTTCAACCTAAATGCTTCACCTACAAAGTTTCAATAAAAAAGCTTTACCTACAAAGCCCACAAAGCCCAAAAAACTTCACCTACAAAGCTTCAACCTAAAAGCTTCACCTATAAAGCTTCAACCTAAAAGCTTCATCTACAAAACTTCAGCTTAAAAGCTTCACCTACAAAGTTTCAACCAAAAAGCTTCACCTACAAAGATTCAACATACAAGCTTCAACTTAAAAGCTTCACCTACAAATTAGCTTTAACCTAAAAGTTTCACCTACAAAGCTTCAACTTAAAAGCTACAATTTAAAAGCTTCATCTACAAAACTTCAACGAAAAAGCTTCACCTACAAAGACTTCACTCACAAAGCTTTACTCACAAAGCTTTACTCACAAAGTTTCACCTATAACGCTTTAACTAGAAAACTTCAACATTACAACATGTAAAAAACGTCACACACTTTTGATCAAGATAGTGTAAAACTAAATCAATTTATGATATCCTAGTAATAGCTTCAACCATTCAAACTACCCAAACAAAAAACCCACAATCAAAAATCTACAATCAATAAACCTACGCCCAAAACCCAAAACCCACACTTATGTTAGGCAACCTGCATCCTTATCTCCCTACCCTCCAAACCCACTATATCAAACCCCACCAGCAGCAATCACCGTCTCAGACTTTCTCTCCCTCAATTCACCACGTTGCACCTCTGCACAGACCCATCTCTCCAAGTAACAACTCCAATATGGCTAGAAAAATGAAAACCCAAAACCCCAATCTCGATGTTCCTTCCCTGATGAGTTGTCGCAGTTGGAGCTCTAGTAAAAAAAAACATCGTTCGTTCTCACAGTGGGGGGAGGAGGCTGCGAAAGATCTGGAGTTCATTTTCTGGAAAGGCTAAGGGAGGAAGAAGGAGGTACGGGATAAATGAAGTCCGGGTCTTTGATGGAAATGTTTGAACCAAGGGGTTTAGGCGTTGAAAACAAAGAGAGAGGCTTGAAGGCGCTGGGCATGGAGGCCACGATATCAAGGTACTAGGCTGCGCAAAAAAATAAAAAAAATGGAGATAGGGAGCAAGGTAGAAGGCACGGGAAGGCTAGGGTGGAGATATTTCTTTTTTCTTTTTCAAAAAATAAGTAAAAATAATAATAAGAGAAAAGATGTTGGGCTGCCGCCTTCCTAATAAAAAAGAGCAGAGAAACAAGGTGCTAGGCTGGTGTAGCAAAACAAGATGCTGGGCCTACTTTTTGTGCCTAACAAACAAAATGAGAGAGATCACGGCTGCCACTTATAAAAAAAAAAAATGAAACAAGTGGGAACGTTACAAAAAAATAAAAAAAATAATAATAATGAAAAAAAAAGGTGGCTTGAAAGCTAGGCCCGAGTAGTATGTTCACATTCAATGAACCTGGGCCCAAGTGTTAGGTTATTTATTTTCAACCAACAAAAAAGACGTGTGGGCGTAATAATAAAGCTATTTGGGCTGAAATGTACAAGAGGAGGAGAAGAGAATGTGCGAAATCTTTTATTCAACAACTTGGGAAGATTGAGGCATCTCCTTCGGCAACTCTCCTTGTCTGGAGATTTGGGGGACTCTTACTATATGCTATTACACCTCGATACTTAGAAGTTTCGTGATTACTCAGTGACTTGGATTTGTCAAGTCCCCAACCGAGAAGCTTTCCTCATTCGGTAACTTAGGGGGAGCACTGTTTATACCATACTTGACCAATCCCAAAACTACCAACCACCGGTCAACGTCATAACTTCAAGGACCCACTGAGGGGTTCATGCTGAGGCACCCCTGCTGAAGCACAAGAGTTTCCCTCCAACTAGGAGGCCAATCACAACGCAACACATGTCAACGTCAGAATAAAGCTCATAGAGTCTTACATCGACCGTGGACAAAAGCTAAAGACTCCCCTCAACTATAAAAGGAGACCATTCTCCTACAATTAATCCATAATGTCATTGTTGTACTTAAACTAGTCATTAGAACCCATTAATGATGATTATGCTTGAACCTATGTATTTGTGTAAACTCTTCACTATTAATGAGAGCTCCTCTACTCTGTGGACGTGGCTAAACTTAGGGTCTTGTGTTTGCTTCCCTGTCTCTATCTTTTTACATATTATCCTCATTAGGTGATCGAAGCAATCGAGAGAATGTTACAAACTTGACACTTTACGTTGTTCCAAAGTTTTCATTGATTTTATGCATCAACAGTGATCAAGGTCTACAGATTTTTAATAACTAATTACGAAAAACCCAACTTTGTAACTCTAAAATTAACAAAAATTAAATTAAATTTCTAAAAAATACGAAATATTTGAGAAGTGAAATCCCGTCCTCGGATTTCACATCCTCCCCACCATATAGAATTTTCGTCCTTGAAATTTTCAGTACCTTTCACACTTCAAACTATTCCTAGAATTATTTAACATCAAGTTCAAAAATATTCATTATACCACATGTCATTATACACTCTAATCTTGAGACATGACAAAAAACAAACCTATAGTTGAAGAGCGTATGATTTTTTCATTTTATATTGTGGTTACACCTAACCTTAGGTTTAGATTGCCTATGTAACTTTTGATGGGATTAAGCCAATTGTACTTTGTCGAAGATTGAATGTGGACAGAAACTGGTGAAAACCAACGTGAAAGCCAACGGTGGCCAAAATATTCGCCACTTCGCCGCAATCGCTTCAATGGTTGGTCTGATGTTTGGGTTTTATAGCCCAAACCCATGTGAGTGTCTTAGTGGTGGTGGGTGATGCCTGGGTTGTAACTACCCGGCCCAGATTTTACAGTTTTTATAATTTTAAAAAGTGAATTTACGAAACTGCTATTCGAGGTGAAAAACGTTAACTTTTGTTGATCGATTAGTCGTATCACATAAGGCTGTTTTCCTTGGCGTATCCTTGTAGTACTCGTTGTTATGAATGCGTGAGTGCGAGTATAATTGAATTTGGAGCTAGAATGTGAATTTTACGGAATTCAAAATGTAAGGGCATTATGGTAATTTTACGTCTCGCAAGATATTTTTCCATTTTGTCTTTTCTTGCATTGTTTGGTTTGACAGTGGGGCCCACCCCTATTTTGATGTTTCTCGGCTCTCTCTTTTTCTTCCTTCTATTTTCTCTTCTTTCTTCCTTGATGAACTCTCTCGAACCCTCTCTCACATCACTCACTCTTTCTCTCTTTCTCCTTATCTCTTCCCCATCTCTGCAACTTTATCTCCGAGCTTGCAGAACCAACAACGACAGCACCACCTCCACCACCACTAGTCTCGCCACTCCGGCGAGCACCATCACCATCTGTGGACCATCCCTCATTCTCTTCTCACCTTCTGCGATCTTTCTCTCTCGATAGTCACTGTTCATCGTCTTCCCCGATGAACCACAACGAGTCCTCCCCATGCCCGACATAGGTAAGCTTTTAAAATCTTATAGATAATGTTTTAGGTTAGGTTAAATTAGTTGGTAAGTGTTAATCGAGTGTTGGACGCAAGAAACAACTTTGGAAAAATTTCCCAGATTTCTGGAAGTTGAAACCGTGGCCACTTTCAGACACTTTTTTTTGGCCAGGTTATGGCCTCCAATGGTATGTATTGATTCCCAACATTCCTAACTTCATTTAGGTTCTTAAATCACTGAAATTGGTTGGGAATCGAGCTCGAAATGAGCTCTAGAAGTTGGTCCTTCCACCTGCAAAATCTGCAGGTTTCATGGAGAAGGCGAGTATGCTTTATGCGTGTGACACACCCCAACCCGGAATGTCTACTTGGACTCTGAGTCAAGTTGTGCTGGCCAACACCAGGAGGATGACGAAGCCATAAAGTATAGTGAGGTGAAAAATGTAAATAAATTTAAACTTAAAAGTGCCTAAGTATAAGAGTGCGCTTGTGAACGGGAATGAACCTATTTCATACGTGATGTCAGAGTATAAGTAAAGTATAGTAAGGTAGGATAAGAATCGTACCAATGAAGGTAACCACTTATACCAAGATTTGCCAAAAATCTTCGCCGATATGAAAGCTCAGCCACTAAAACTTGGAGTGGCAAAAAACAAGGGTGGGTGGGCCCAAAAATAAAGTTTTGTAAAAACCTTTTTGAAAACATAATAACCCCTCGTCGTAAAACAAGTATAGTTTTCAAAAATATACATACTACGTATAGTAAGAAAGTACTTATCATGGCTTGCAATAGCTCAAGAATTAAATATGGCACAATATTTCGTAAGTAAATGCATGACGTTCCTAATCAACATAATCTCGCATAAGCAAACATCTCATATCGAGTGCTCATCGACACATGCTGACACACTAGTTCACGCAGAGGTATTCTGACATGAACAGGACTGGGTGCAACAATGATATACGCTCTAGTACTATAATCACGTGAAGACTGGCGTTATGCGTAGCACTACGAGTCAGAGTTGCCTATTGCAACCTGCACGACAGGACTGGCACCTACAATGGATCCAAAGTGAGCGTATGGTGTGATGTGCACATAAGAAAGTACTTATCATGGCTTGCAATAGCTCAAGAATTAAATATGGCACAATATTTCGTAAGTAAATGCATGACGTTCCTAATCAACATAATCTCGCATAAGCAAACATCTCATATCGAGTGCTCATCGACACATGCTGACACACTAGTTCACGCAGAGGTATTCTGACATGAACAGGACTAGGTGTAACAATGATATACGCTCTAGTACTATAATCACGTGAAGACTGGCGTTATGCGTAGCACTACGAGTCAGAGTTGCTTATTGCAACCTGCACGACAGGACTGGCACCTACAATGGATCCAAAGTGAGCGTATGGTGTGATGTGTACATACACATGAAAGATCCACTCACAGTTACTTGTGAGGTCGTAGTTGTTCGAACTAGGATAGCCGGAGTCTTCGATAGTAATCGCACCTAAGTATAATATTGGGACCCATTAGTAAAACTCCACTAAGACAATTAAATTTGGAGAAACGGAGTGCGGATTTGGAATCAGGGCGTTGAAATACGCTAAGAAGGGTTTCAGGCAATTTTCATAAAAAGTCAACGAAAAGTCAACGGTCAATCCTAAAAGTCAACCTAGACGCCCGGGTGGTCAACTATGTTAAAACTTTGAAATTTCACTAAATGGATGTCAAAAACGGACTCGGGACGTCGAATTTAGCCTAGGAGGATTTCTTAGAAAATTTCAATAAAGTCAATGCAAGGAATATTTCAAGAATATTCTTAAGAATATTCCCAACCTAATTAGATATGAACTGGGCCAGTTGGTTATAATGGCCCAAAGGATTAGGCTGGTTAGGATGGACTAGGTTTTGGGTCTAAGGCCCTTTTTTGTTTTCTTCTTCTTCTTCTTCTCCGGTGGGCTGCGACTGCAACCGTCGGTATCCACAAACTCCGACTAACTAGAACTTCACCAAACCTAGCCAAGTAATATATCAAAACGAAGATCAAGGAACAAGGATTCAAGTAGTACCATTGGTTTCCTCGAACGTGGTCGGGTTTTGCCAGACAACGGCTCGAAAGCCTCCCGGTTTCTCACCGGAAAATCTGGGTTAATTTCCAGGGGTGTTTTCTGCGTCCAAAACATCACCAAAACATGTATACAACTCAAGAATCGAATCAAAACATCAAAAAGGAAGAGATCGAAAGGTTACCTCGCCAGAAAAATTTTGAGAACCCGCTGGAGTTCTCCATACTTTGTTTCTCCAGTGCAAGGTCCAAAGGTTGTTCAAATTTGGGCTTTGGGCTCAGGTATAGAGAGATGGGACGAGTTGGGGGTGATGGTTATGTGGCTCGTCGGCGAGGTGCGAGGTGGCGGTGCTCTCCAAAGGAAGAACGGCGATATGGGTGTACGGGTAGGAGAGAGAGAGATGAGAAAGAGAGAGAGCCGGGAGAGGGATTTCCAAAGAATCCTGGGGAGGAAGCCATGCGGCAAGAGAAAAGTGGAGACATGTGGGGTGTGGGCCTTACAGTCAAAATAAATTAATAAAATAATTAAAAAAAAAATCCTTTAAAAGAATATTAAAATAAGGATATAATAATATAAAATTTTGAATAAATATGTAAAATATAAAAATAGTAATTTTTACAAAAGTATGTTTCGGATTCGTAATTCCGTAAAATCTTCATTGTAATTCCAAATTTGATTCTATTTATGCCTACGCTTTCGTATCGTTGAGTACTTCAAGAGTATGGTAAAATAGTAGCTCGTACACATCACAGAAAGATGGTCAACAAAAGTCAACGATCTTGCCCCTAGGGCATTTTCGTCAATTCACCCTTTTAAAATTTATAAGATCGTAAAATTACTGACGGATTGTCACAATCTACCCACCTTAAAAATTTTTTGTCCCCAAAATTTGAAATAACTTGCTATATATAAAATACTCAAAATAGAAATAAAATATATAAAGGAGAAATCAAGCTAAAGCGGTTGCATAAAAAAGAATGCCATTCTGTCGCGATCAGATTGTATTGATTCCTATTTCATGCCTCCAAACTCAAATTTTCCTTCTCCTTCAATACAATACTACAATATAAAATCCTTTATGAAAAAATCGAGTCCAAAAATAGATATATAGTAACATATCGTGAAAATACATATGTAATATAATGTACAATTTAAAATAGTTGTGCTGAAATCAAAACTGAACATTGAAAATTTTCACCTACGCACTCATTGCGTCATGTACTTTGAAGATAAGTATGTAGTATCTTTGGGTCAAGCCCAAACAATAAATAACTAATTAAATAAACAAATACCTATGCTAACATAGACAGGCTTACCTGTCAACTTGCTTAACGAATCCAACAAATAAGTTAGCAATATTACGGTCTGCAACATGTAATACTGACGGCTCACTGTTGTCTCGAAA
Source organism: Pyrus communis (assembly GCF_041283825.1). NCBI lineage: Eukaryota > Viridiplantae > Streptophyta > Magnoliopsida > Rosales > Rosaceae > Pyrus > Pyrus communis. The sequence continues at coordinate 22,736,369 of NC_142577.1, read as the reverse complement.
AGCAAGTAACAAATTCCCGAGGGTGCAATATTACCATCTTGCCTTTCATTGGGAAATACGTATAATTTGTTGATTAGCGCCTCGATTGCACTCACGTTCTACCATTTCGGGCAACATCATTAATATCATAAAAAATTTTGTATCGTAATCTCAATCATTCTAATACCTGGTCACAATACTCAATTGTCAATAATGTATTATGTATAAAATTTCTGTACCACGTCTCGAATAGTGTTATACCTAATACCAAAAGTGTAAGCGTCGTTACACACAACTGTAACAAAGATAAGTAAGATAAGTGTCTACTACAATCATGCTAAACTATAAAATGGAAAAACACAACATGTCCACGAAATTTTGGATAATTCATTCCGACTCGTCGTTAGTCCGAAGGTGAAGTGTAGTAATAAGTAATAACTTTGTACCCATGACTTTCAATAAGACTCCCAAAAACTTGGAAGTGAAACACGTGTCACGGTGAGATGCAATAGTGACACACACACCACATAGCCGAACAATGCAGTTCACATTGCCATAGTGAGTAGTTTCATATTGAATTCCTCTAGAATTTAGTAAAAAACTATGTAGGAAAGGCTAAAAGAACACTCAAGAATCTGAGGGTCAAAACAAGTCTATCAAATCTAGAGTACAAGATAACTGGATTGGATGCATAACACCTCACTACAACGGTAGCTTCTAGAAGATTTAATCCCCAACGATAAAATTCGTTCAGCATAGTATTTGTTGGGTGATTGATGCATTAATGGTCAAAACTAAAAATTAGATCTCTAAGCAATTTTCGTTAGCGAATATTTGCTTCAGAACAATACGAAGTTCAGTAGGGTAAACATGTATTCAAGGTTGACCGTAAATGCTTTCCAGCATCAAGAAATGAATATGGAATCACAGTCAAGTAAATGCTGATTGAAACGCCAGAAAATCCAATAAATTCAAGAATGAGCAATTTTATCGAGTGATAAAAAATGTAGTCCCTCTGGACCAATGGAAAGTGGGGTAAATTGTCTAGTCGGTTAGTAATCACTGAAACATCATCATGATCTCCATATGTGCACTCTATACCAGGAGCTTATGGTGATATTTTCCATCTTCATTCGGACACGGAAAATGATTATAACCACTCGAATGATTTCTTGATGACTTGGAAATAACGTCAAACCAATACTCATGAATTTCAACTAAAATGGAATATGACAGGCTGAAAATAATTCAAGGGTAGAAATTGTCTTTTGTTGCGGTAAACAGCAATAACATTTGCACAATCAGGACGATACACGATAGTGCAAACATAGATATTGATTTGGTTCTTCCACTGCCGCTGTAAAAAATTTAGCTTATTTCAAATGAGGATGTATTTGAAAAGTCTAAGATTGATAAAGGTCCTGGACATGTTTCTCCACCAAGAAGTACCCTTCGGTTTTCAATGAAGATGATAATTGTTGACTCTAGGTCGTATATATGATGGTTCACTTCGAACGGTTCTAACTATTGGAAAATGTAAGCGATACTTCGTCATGCTGCCTCTGCACAGTCGAAACATCCAAATAACACATCATCATGGATTTCCAAGATGATCAATGTCATTGAAATGTGTAAAACCAAGGTGAGATGAGGCAACAGTTCAGTTGTTAGTAACTTTATTCATAATCTATATTAGAATTAAACTAACTTTCCTCGGTTGATATGTGAAGAAAAACACTATAGTAAAAAATTAGCTAATAAATAGTCGATAAAATCGACAAGACCAAGAATATCTCGGATTTCACAACACTTTGTGAGAATTCCAACTTTCTTCCGCTATAACTTTTTTGGGAAAAAGAAAGGAATATTCTTTTCTGAGATCACGTCTCCCGAGAAAGGTACCAATTAATTCAAAGTTAACAGTTAAGCAATTTGGTATAAAGCTATCAGAGTCTAGAAAATTTGATCTCACTGCTGAGGTAGATGAAAAGTTGTCGATAAGACTACTACGAATTCGTCAGGCTATGAAAGAAAACTTGGGTCACAAGAGTTGGTTGGGTAGACCATTAATTCGAAGTATGGGTAATGACGGTTTTGATCATTACTCGATTGAGTTGCTAAAGTCTAGGTACGATCCTAAGGTATAGTCTTTCACCTTCACGGATAGGTTTGCGGTCCTCTAGATAAAGTGTTTGATTGAGTAGATTCCTAATCGGTACGCTTTAGTAACTAAGATCTCCCAATGATGTAGGACTTGTTCGAAAAGATGCAAGGAAAACTGGTGTAGTATGAGAAAGTAGATCGGTGGTGTACTTCACTTCACGCCAAAGATATACGTCCCCAAAACGTACCATACTACTTCCTTTCACTACGCCACATGCTAATAGGTATTCACAGCTTTCTCAATACTCAATTCGCTCTTATAGCGGAAACTAATTCGTGCTTTAATTTAATATTTGCTTGTGGAAGTGATCGGAAAGATGGTTAATCGAAGTGGTTTTGGTTACCTAAGTGGGAAAATATGGTTAAAACAACTATAAGTTTATGGTCATCCTACAAGACTTGTTCCTAAGTTTCCACAATTTTACCTTCTTCAGCTTAGGTTGTCACTGTTAATCAATCTATCAGTCTCGCCGTTAATTAACACATTTATGCTATTTTGATATTGTTCGTTACCCTGAAATTGTAAACCAGCGTTCTGGCATAAAGGTATCTTTCCCAAATACTAGTACATGTGCTTGGTATCAGAAATCATACCGCCTGAATACTGATTGACAATTCCAGAATATGGGCTGATGTCGCCAATTAGTAGCGGCACTATAGGCTGATTACAGGTTAGAGCCCGCTCAGGTGGATGGTTTTGGACGATTGGTAAGGAACTGGTCCAGTGAGGTGGTTTCATTAATTCTAGGGAAAAAAAATACTTACTACTTCGGGGATTTCTATTGCCCGTAGGTATAACAACTTGTACACCTGAGCCTATGCTCATCAAAATGATGAGTACATCACCAAAAGAAATTCGGGAAACTAGTAATGATTGGTACGTCTTGAGGCTGGAAAAGGAATTTGCTAATAATCTACTTTAGGATGGGCTTAAACGTAAGTCGATCTTCCTCCTGAAGACTTGAAATTATAACTAGTTTGCTTAAGAAGATTAGTGATATCGGGGTGCTACTAATTTAGTACCAGGTTGTCACGCAAGACAATTATGGAATCTTGACGAAGTAAACATTGTAGGAATTCTAATCGATGATGTGCTATCGGATGTTGCCAAGGAATCAAAATTATTCTTGGTTCCTAACTTGGAATGGTTGGTAGAAATGACTAAATGGTAGTAGGATCGATTGGTAAAACTCTGGTGGCACACAGTTATCAATAGATTAGCCTTGCTTCAAGGCCATCAACTTGTCTCAATTCTGGATTTTTCCTTGGTAGGGAGATTCTTTGTTTAAAATTTAGAGGTGGCCGCCAAAACGTTCATCTGAAAGGTCAATAAGTCAACTAGGTCACTTAAAATTTGGAAGAAGCTAACATATTTTTCGTGCTCGATGAGGTGGCCAGATTTGAAAATTAGGCTCAAGAACCGAGAATGCTTACATCATGCATGTGATGAACGCAATACTGCCCAACTTATGCTCTGATACCAAACTAAAATCTTCATCGTAATTCCAAATTCGATTCCGATTGTGCCTACTTGTTCGTATCGTTGAGTACTTTGAGAATATCGTAAAATAGTAGCTCGTACACATCACGGAAAAACGGTCAACAAAAGTCAATGATCTCGCCCTTAGGGCATTTTCGTCAATTCAACCTTTTAAAATTTATAAGATCATATCCTGCTTTGGATTTCATTGAATGGTCCGATATACATTGTACTCCGCAATTCCGTTGAATAGGTCGGAATCGTATTCAATTGGATTCCGTTGAAAGGTTCAAGATCCCTTCTACTTTGCGATTCCGTTGAGTGGTCCAGAATCGTATCCTGGTTTGAATTTCGTTGAGTGGTTCGGAATCCCGTTTGAAACTTTCGTTCCGTTGAGTGGTCCGAAACCCGATGTTATTGGATTTCGTTGAGTGGTCCGAAATCACATCCTTGACTTCGTTGATTCGTTGGATTCGGTCTAAATTGAGAAAGCTTCAGAGATGTAGGCTTCTGCCTAACTGTGTCGCTCTAGCGCTGCATTTTGGTGTATTGTATGTGTTATTGATTGATGTGATTGTTGAATGGTGTTGGAAAACATGTGTGCGTGTGAATGGCAAGATGACAACTCTTGTTTGGCTTATGGTTGATGTGTAGTATGGTACTTTATGTTTTTTGCTAGGAAGTGTTTTACGAACAATTTAGAGTTCAACAAATGGTGAACTATGAATGGCTTGATCCCTATTTAGGGTACATAGACAGTTTAACAGAGAGGTTAGATGCAGCTATAGAGTAGATGAAAAATCACTATGCAATTCAACGCTTAGGTTGTGCTTTGTCCGTATCATATATGGGTACTTGAGGACGTCGCGTGTTGATCTTGTACGTATGTCAGGATCAGGGCGTGACATTATTCCTAACTTGAAACCTTTTTGAAGATTGAACTGTTATGCTTTGCTTCTAAAGGGGTGCCTTTGTTTCATTGAAAAAGTATCCAATACCCGCTTGCGGGTGCTTCCAAACACATGTTCTGCAATTTTAGTTCTTATTAAAAGGAACAATGTTAACGGTTTAGCATTGTCAAACAAGTTAAGATCAGACTAGCCAAACAAAGTTTTTAGCTAAACACAAGATGCTACTTGAAATTTACTGGTCAAGACTCGACATATTTCTCACATGACAGATTTTTGAACGCCACTTTTAGTACAAGTGGGAGGGGACAGCAGCTCTGGGTTTTATAGAACGCCACTTTAATTTATTACAAACCATATCATGGACGCAGAACTTCATACGTATTCATAAGTTGATTAACATCATTTTGACAGTATCCGAAATCTAATACAAGCTGACTATAGTGCTTCCGCAATTCCATGGACAGTGACCTCTGCCTCCACTACGCAAGTATCCTTCACCACAAACCCCTTGTGTGCGATTGAGAGGCACTACACCTGTAATCATCTACACAGAAGAAATAAACCCTCATGTTATATGACATTATATACAGTTAAACACTCAGCGTACCAGGCCGATCTTTTACCTTCTTTAAACTCATGCATGCATTCTTGAGAATTGATAGACACTCTCCATTTCCTGTTCTTCCTTCTTTACAAACAAAGACGTCCACTCCAAACACACAGTGATCTTCTACGAAGGTTGCCTATTTATTAGTCTTAAAAGACCTCACACGACGAGGTTAATGTTAAAAAATGTGCATGCCAATGGCTCAATATGTTAAACCCATAATATTTAAAAACAAGAAAAGCGGCCTTCCAATTCGCAAAAATCACAAACTTCAGCCAAAATTAATTAAAAACATCAAAATACCCTTCAATCACAAGGCATTTGGTGAACAAGGATCTTAGCACTATGGTATACCCACACCTAGACGGTGCTTTTACAACATCATGGACAGTGACAAGGTTTTCAGTCCTTTCATTCGTAACATCTTTTTAGCAACAGCCAAAACATATGACATGCCAACTACAGTGCAATTGCCGTTCCATGGACAGTGACCTCTGCCTCCACTATGTAAGCATCCTTCACCAAAAATCCGTTGCCTGCCTGATTCAAAGTGTCCACCGAAATGAACTTAGACCAGCCCCAACTCGGATTTGAGGTACTGAACCATTTGGTACCTACACATAATACACCATGATGTTATGAAGGATGCATACAATTAAACACTGAAATAGGACAATGTTTACCTTTCAAGCACTTATGTTTGGCATGCATTTGATCTACAATGCGCAGTGAAACCTCTGCAAGTACTTTGGAACCAGCAATTTTTTTTGGATCACTCAATTCCAAGAAATGAGAAATACAAGGAAGTGTTTCCGGATCATCCAATTCCGAGAAAAGAGAAATATGAATGCCCTTATTTCCATCGCAATTTCCCTTGGCATAGAGCTTTATCTTCCTGCAATATTGGGAAGAATAAGAAGACTTTTTATTATATATCTCTCGTTATTTGGGATGGGACCCAATTCACTTCACATCCTTGTGATTGAATTAAAAGAGCAAACTCGTACATGGGAAACAAATTTTCAGCAAGTTTTACAGTGATCTACCACATCAAGTGCGAAAGTTATGTAGTTAAAATTGCATATATAGTTTGAAACTCAAAAATCATATCCTTTTGTTCTCATGCAGGTAAAACAAGATTATACGGTGGACTAAAAATTTAAAATTCTCTTATTAAGGGTATTAATAAAAAGGGCCTAGCAGAGATACCATTTCCGTTCTCCGGCAGTGAAAGGTTCTGATTTGCAGCATTCAGTACCTAACTCTGAAAAGTTCTCAACCTTCCAAACATGCTTGCACATAACAGCATCCTTGATCATCGATATTGACTCTCCATTGCCAGCTCTTCTTTCTTTACAAACAAAGACCTCAGCTCCAATCACACAGGAATCGTCAACAACATATCCGTTGGAAGCATCAGTAAACGATTTAAGAGTGACAAGCTTATCAAATCCCGAATAACGCATCATCCCATGGAAACATTTTTCCTTTTTATTGGCTTCTATGGAATATGCAAGGTACAGAATAATGATCTGCAAATGAGCAATGAGCACTGAAATTTGCAAACAAGAAAATTTCCGGTCTATGAATATGTTCACTTGATGAGAATTAACTTTTGATGTAGGTAAAATGTACCTTGAAGAACCAGGAACATGCCTTTATTCTGATCAATCAAAAAGAACCTGAAATCAACATATACTTCGCTTCCAGTCTGAAGTGAATCAGCTCCAACCATTTCCAAGTAAACAGAGATGTGGCCTTCCACATTTTTCTTCTTGTTTCCATTCGGGTAGAGCACTAGTTTCCTGAGGGCAAACATACAGTATGGCTAACATTTTTTTTTTTTTAGCAGCTTACACAGCACATGATATACGAAACACATTATTGCATGACAAAAAAAGGAAAATGTCATAAGAACTAATGTCGGGTAGTGAGAGTGAAAAATAAGTTTGTAGAAGATGATATTAAACTCAAACTTTAGCAGATGACATAATGTGGGATTTACCATTTGTATCCTGCAACTTCTTCTCCCGACTCATATTTGTCCGCTGAAAGTTTGGTTAGCAATGAAAACGATGCGATTTTTAGAGTGTAATGAGTTGGAGATGAATCTGAATATGATGTCGAAAACCCTGAAAAAAAAAATAGTGTTAATGGAAGCACATATTGTTTAGACTAAAACCATTAATATAAATCAGGAAAACTATTTAACCATTTTGTTGAAAGAGATAACAAGCCATGGCAATAAAATTGGAATTGATTAACAAACTGTTAAGGCTATACAATTGTATTTTGCTTCAAGAGGAGCTTACCTATATATAATGTAGAGATTTTTTAGTATGATCGGAATACTGAATGATACACCACATGTTATTATACACTTAAAAAAAAATCTTCCCTCAAATTATATAATGATACGTGGCAAACCACCCCCTGTTCTGAGTAAATTGAAAAATCTCTCCAGGCAATGAGCTTGTTCTACATTGGACGAGATATGTCTTTTCATCTCTGTATCGTACTAAATTAATAAATTTCGGTGTGCAATCTCTTTCTTTTCCGATTCATTAAAAAAAAGCAATAACACAAAGCACTTTCTTTTCCGATTCATACATTGTGGATACCTGGGATTTGTTAAAATTTGAAAGTGAAAAGATTGTATAAATGAAGACTCGTACACTTCAATCTTCAAACCATACAAAGGTCTTTCTTCAAATTCCCACACAAAGCACTCAAACCTTTCTTCCCAAGCACAATGAGGCAATATTCATGCCCATTAAAATGAAATCTGGAACTTTGAATTAGCAACATAACTTGAACCCGAGGCACTGAACCAGTTATAATCTAGGCACTGCTTTGCGAGAATAGAAGAATACGAAAAGGCTCTCAGTTACTGCTGTTGCGAATATAGATTTAGGCACAGGTTTGTAGCTCTATTAAGAAATATTGGAAGCCAATTTAAACTTTTTCATTCTGCTTTGCTGTCAACTTTTTCTTTTTGCTTTTCTCCTTTTTTTCTTGCACTCATAGTCCTCACTCTAATGAAAGGGTACGGTAACTTAATACCAAAGTTCAGATACTATTAAAATTGTCATGTTCCGATCCCGAGACATGATAAAAAAAAAAAAAAAACTAATAGTTCAACAATGTAAGAAATTTTCATTTTACTTTGTGGATGCACCAAACCTTAGGGTTTGAAACTGCCTACAATCATAGTTCATCATTTTGTTAAGCTCCAAAAAAAATTTATTTGCAATGACTTCATAAACAAATTTATTTGCAATGACTTCAAAACATTCTCATGGCATTATCTAGCATGAGAACATAGAGTTCCAGACAACTCACAATTCCACAATCAACAACAACAATATTTCAATAACTCTGAGTCCCGCACAGTTTTCGCCTACGCATTCGTGGGTTCAAGCTCTATTGAAAATACTAATAGTGACCAAGGTCTACAGATTTTTAATAGCTAATTACGAAAAACCCAACTTTGTAACTCTAAAATTAACGAAAATTAAATTAAATTTCTGAAAAATACAAAATACGAAATATTTTAGTAGTGAAATCCCGTCCCCGGATTTCACATCCTCCCCACCATATAGAAATTTCGTCCTCGAAATTTTTAGTACCTTTCACACTTTAAACCGTTTCTAGAATTATTTAACATCAAGTTCAACAATATTCATTATACCACATGTAATTATACACTCGATCCTGAGACATGACCAAAAACAAACCCATTGTTGAACATCGTATCAACTTTTCATTTTATTTTGTGGCTACACCCAACCTTAGGTTAGACTGACAAGTACCTTTTAAGGGATTAAGCCAATTGTACTTCGCTTGAGTCTGAATGTGGACGGAAACGGTGAAAACCGACGTGGAAGCCAAGGATGGCCGAAATAATCGCCACTTCACCGCAGTCGCTTCGATGGCTGGTCTGATGTTTGGGTTTTGTAGCCCAAACCTAGGTGAGTGGCGGCTCCAAATCGCCACGAACTGAGACCAAACGGAACAAAGGTTGGGTGGATTATGATTGTGAGTGGGAGAAAAACCGAATGGTGGCGGCGGCGACGATTTTCGTAGTTGGATCTCGTCGGAAACGGTGCCTGAAAAGCTGCCCAGTAATCGAGTCGAGGGAGCAACCTATGTATGGCAGTCCCAATGAAGAACTGCCCCTGCCTTTGCTTGCTTATTTTTCCTTCGTTACAACTCCGATTCATGCACAATTTTGTCTACATGTTCGGGATCAAGCTTTATTCGAATACACAAAGAGTGACCCCGAAAGGTATACGGATTTTTAATCACTAATTACAAAAAAACCAAGATTTGTAACTCTAAAATTAATGAAAATTAATTTCAATTCCCCAAAAATAGGAAATACAAAAAAATTGGATAGTGAAATCCTGGGACTGGGGACGGGATTTCACACTAGATCATTCTAGCTATTAATCATGCATTGCCATCAACATATGCTTGCTAGAATCTTCTAGAACAATTTCATGCATGTTTGAACTAGAATAATCTAGTTCCTTTATATCGACTGATCTTAATGGGCTGGTGTTGATCTTTAACACTTCCCCTTAACACCAACTCATTCTTTTCTTCTCACTGAGTCGATGCTTTATCTTGAACACCCATTTGCATGATATGGGTTTCACATCTCTTGGCCTTGCCAATGGATGCCAAGTTTGACATTTCTTTAATGCATCGACCTCTTCTCCTAGCTTTACGCCACTCAGAGTTCTGTGATGCTTCTTTACGCATCTCATCTTCAACTGCTTCTTCTACTATGGTTGCGTTGGCCTATTTAGGATTTGACTTCGGTATTCCCGTTGACCTTCTTAGTTGTGATCGTGGAGTTGGTACTTCCACTTCACTAGGTCCAACTTCTCCTAGTTGTTGATACACACTCGATTGCCAATGACTCTTAGCTACTTCTTGCTTGACGTTGTCAACATCAAACAATTCCTCGAGCTCATTTGGACTCAATTAGACTTGGGCAGCTTGGTCTCCCATTTTCTCCTGCAAAATATCTGCAATCTCTTTAGAGTCAGGCACTACCTCATTTTCTGAGCACCACCAAGAAGATGCTTCATCGTCCCATTCTTCCTCTATGGTTAGATATGCTACAGCGTCCCAATCATTTTCACTTTTCTTCTTTGAGTTGGTGACGTTACTTTCTGCGGGCTTTTTGAACCAGCAATCCTTCGCCATATGGCCTTTCTTTCCACAATTGTAACATTTTCCCTCAAACCTTTTATTGTTCTAGGACTGACCACGGTTGCCGTGATACTTCGGAGCTCCCCCTGGCTGAGAACTCCTTCCTCCTTGATGACCTTACACTGCTTAAAGTTGCCTTTACTTTTGGTGTAGAGTGCTTCCTCCTCACCTCTTAACGAGACCCCTCCCATTTGCTTTGCCAAAGCTTCTTGATCGGTAAGCAAATTCTCAAACTCAACAAGTGATGGTTGGGTCGGCCATCCTTGTACAGCGGCAATGAAGCCTCGATATTCAGGTATCAATCCATGCATAATTATTCTTTTAACCCTGGATTCTACAATGGCAACACTAGGATCTAATTCAGAAATTTCATGGCAAGTAGACTTTACCTTGTGGAAATATTCGGCAATCATCATGTCTCGTTAGGCCACCGATAACAACTCGTCCTCGAGAAGCTGCAGTCTTGTATCGTTCCTTTTTGAAAAGAGTGTGGCGAAGGTGTCCCACGCTTCTTTTGGTGTCTTGGCCTTCCATATGTGCTCCAACATGTCATCTTCAACTGTGGTTTTTAAGGCAAACATGGCCTTACCTGCCTTGATCTTCCACTTCCTTAAAGTGATGTTGGTGTCTTCTTCCGGTTGCGTAACTTCATTACCGCCGACGACATCCCAAACATCTTGGCCTTGTAGGAAAGACTCCATACATGTCGCCACGTGTTGTAATTTTTGTTGTTCAACTTCTTGATTCCTCCAACAGCTTAAAGGTCTCCCATCGTGTCGGCAGAGCTTCGATAAGCCGAATAAGATTAACCAATAATCTTGTGAAGTACTAAACTTCTCATGATTCTCGAAAGCTTCACTAGAGACGGTCCTTAATCGTACCGCTCTGATACCAATTGTTGGAGAAAAACTTAGAGTACACAACTCTAACACAAGTGTTGGAGAGACAACACAAGTAAACAAATTACTTGCACTAACTCACAAAATATTACAATACAAACTCTCAAGGATACAATTTAGAAGCTATGACACTCACTCTTTCTAGAGACACACTCTAGATCACTTACACTCCTACAAGACTATTCTTGCTTCTCACTCTCACTTGGTTGCGTACTACTTCTTCTTCTTGCTTGGTTTATTGTTACATAGCAACACACACACACACACACCTACTTATAGGCATGTTTGCCGACTTCACTAGCACTTTCTAGTGCATGTTCATGCACACACTGCACCGATATATGGCTTTGCATAATAGCCACATATTGTACAAGCTGCTAGAACTTTCTAGCACATGATTATACACACACACCCACCGACTTAGGCATTGCTAGATCATTCTAGCCATTAATCATGCATTGCCACTGACATATGCTTGCTAGAATCTTCTAGAACAATTTCATGCATGTTTGAACTAGAATAATCTAGTTCCTTTATACCGACTGATCTTAATGGGCTGGTGTTGATCCTTAACATTGTCGATGTCATATCAACCTTACCCGCTGGCGCAAGCGGCATTTGGGCAGGCTTTGCATGGTCCACCAGTTGCCCTCCATCTTTCGGTCCACTGTTGAAGGGCATTTTCCAAGCCCTTGCCCTTTGACAATGAGTGAAAGTACTCTAAACCAAGATTTAGCAGTAAAAAAGTCTCATGTATTCTATCCTCCCGTGCACAATAAAATTTTTGAAGTGAAAAAGGAACCGAAAATAAGAAAAGCATATGAAAAACAGAGAATGATGTATTTATTCACCATGAAGGTCGGAAGCAAAACTTTCATATACACGACTAACAAGTCTAGTGAATATGTTTTTAACACCTTATTTGACATTATTTAGTATTTTAGACCCCAAAAGTTTTACACATCAGGCATTTGTCACTGTTTTACAATTCGGCTACAGTGCACTAGTAATTCCATGGACAGTGACCTCTGCCTCGACGAAGCAAGTATCCTTCAACACAAACCCCATGCTTGCCTGATTGAAAAATCCTAATGTAATGAATCTCCACCATCCCCACTCCGAATTTGAGGTACTGAACCAGTGATTTGCTACAAGCACCAAAAGTATTATCAGTACAAGTATTTTGGATTAAAAAGCACAAATAGGTTACGACCTTTTAAAAAACAATTGAACTAGGTGGCACTAAACAGATTAAATTGTCGTTTTTGCACGGCTTATCGTGCTTTTAATGTTACTGAAAATATTCAGTTGCTTTCTACTAGAAACAAGAGTCTCACCATCTCGCAACATTTCGCAACAACAACTAAAAAGTTGTGAACATTTTCAGTAGGTTGCAAGCAAAAATTCTCGATCTCAATTTTCCATTGAACGAAAGTTCAACAATAAGCATCACCATCGTCGTATGCCATCCAGATCCAAACGCCACCAAGACACCGAGCACGGTGTCGTTCATGGGGTGAATTTCGTAAGGGGGCGGCAATAAAACCACCCTTCAATTTTAAAGTTTGTAACATGTTCAAATCCTTATTTCCACGTATGATTATGTAGCAATAGGATCAGGCAAATCTTTTACCTTTACCAAACTGATGCCTGGCATGCACCTGGTCTAGAAGGCGTAGTGTAAACTCTGCATATATTTTACAGCTAGGAGGAAGAGATTTCGGTTCGGCTAATGCTATATAAAGAGCCAGATGGGTACCAACTCCATTGCCTTTTCCCTTGGGATAGAGCTGTATCTTCCTACAAAACAACCAACACATTTACAAAACTTTTACTTGACTCTGCTTAAGTTTCCGATGTCTGCGAGAGAAATTTCTTATACAGGAAGCAAAGTCTAACAAGTTTAGGGTTACATACCACTTCTGGTCTCCGGCAGTGAATACTTTTGAGTCGTAGGATTCGCCATCCAGCTTTGAGAAGTTGTCAATCCTCCAAATATTCTTGTACATAATAGGATCCTTTACCATCGATAGACACTCTCCTTTGCCTGTGCTGCTCTCTTTAGAAACAAAGACATCCACTCCGAAGACACAGGTGTCATCAATGAGGAATCCATTGGAAGCTTCAGAGAAAACTTTGTGGGAGAGAAAATGATCGAATCCCCAATCAGGTTTCATCCTATGAAAGCGCCTTTCCTTTTGTTCTAAGCAATGCGCAGGGAAAACATATAAGAAAATGAGACGATGCTTTACAATTATGAGAAGTCTAAGCTTGTTTATATTTTGAATTGAATGAAAGAAATAGTACCTTGAAAAACAAAGTAGTTGCCGTTGTTCTGATCGAGCAAAAAGAACCTGAAAATAGCACACACTTCCGAAGAAATCTGGGAAGCATTTGATCCTAACATTACCAAGTAGAGAGAGATGTGTTCTTTCACATTCCTGTTCTTGTTTCCATTTGGATAAAAAACCAGTTTCCTGCAGCAAAACAACAAATTATAGTATTGCAAATTAAGCAGCTCGAAAATAAGAAGAAAATACTAGCAATTATTGCAAAGCTTACGAAAAAAGAAATAGTCAGAATTTTGTTCTTAGAAATTGAGAGAAAAGATTGTACCATTTGTATCCTCTGGCTTCAAAGTCCCCAGATTCGTATTTCTCCAGTGATTTTTCGGTGAGCAATGAAACCGACTGGATTTTTACCGTGTAATGAGTTGGTGGTGCATCCGAAATTGTTCTCAAAATCCCTGAAAAAAATGTGTACATTAGTTACTGCTTTCAACTCCAACACACTCAAGCAAAACGGATAGAGCATCTTACCATCTTGGTCATCGAAGTTAAGACTAGTCATGTCGATAAACTTAATTTTCCGATGATTCGATTACAAAGAATTCAACCGGTTTTCAGTTGCAGAATAAATTATGTTTTCCCGCTTTTATGAAGGAAAAATTAAAGGTGTTATTCCTAACTTGAAACCTTTTTGAAGATTGAACTGTTATGCTTTGCTTCAAACTTCATAAAATTAAAGGTGTTATTCCTAACTCGAAACCTTTTGAAGATTGAATTGTTATGCTTTGCTTCAAACGGGTTGCTTTTGTTTCATTGAAAAGGTATCCATCACCTGCTTGTGGATACTTCCAAACACATATTCTGCAATTTTAATTCTTACTAAAACGAACAATGTTTACGGTTTAGCATTGTCAAACAAGTTAAGATTAGATGAGCCAAACAAATGTTTTAGCTAAACACAAGATGCTACTTGAAATTTACTGGCCAAGATTTGTCAAATTTCTCACACGACAGATTTTTTAAGAAAAAAGGTCTTATCAAAATGCACTTCAATAACAAGTCATTTCATGGGAAACGATTGCAGCTCTAGGGTTCTATAGAACGCCACTTTTAGATACAAACCATATCATGGACTCAGAACTTCATTCGTATTCATAAGTCAATTAACATCATTTTAACAATATCCGAAACCTAATACAAGCTGACTATAGCGCTTCCGTAATTCCTTGGATAGTGACCTCTGCCTCCATTAGTCCTATCAAAATGCACTTCAACCACAGGTCAGTGGTAAACGATTGCAGCTCTAGGGTTCTATAGAAAGCCACTTTTTAGTACAAACCATATCGTGGACGTAGAACTTCATTCATATTCATAAGTCAATTAACATCATTTTAACAATCACAACAAAAAATATGGGCACTGCACACAATAAATTATTTGTGCCCCTTGAGGCCAAAGGGCACCAACATATGTGCCCATAAACAATGGCAACAGTGCAGCAACTATTATATTATGTGTGCCCTCTATAGGCGTTGCATTTGACCATTGGGCACAATATGGGCTTTGCTGCTCAAAAAGCTCAGCACGAATAAGGGTTTTCTGTGCCTCTTTTCTAACATCTGTGTTAGATGACTTTTCTATTAGCACAAGTTTGTTATTGTGCCCAATAGGATAAATATATAAAAATAAATAAATTCTAATATTATAAAATAAATTCAAATAGTAATACCATCAATAAGAAATTATTCATACAGATAATGAAAATAATTCCTAATACATTTTTTCTTCCATGAAAAACTCTTAACTAACTCTAAGAATCTAACAAATACCATTACTCTCGAGTTCCTCGCATGCCAGACAACCCTCAACCACCGCAAACAACCTTTAGCCCATGCTTCAGCCTCTGAAAATGAACATGAGTAAGAAATCTATCGAGCAATAAAAGCAGTGATGCTGAAGCATTGCTATTTTTTTTCAAACACTATGTAGCAAAGTGTCGATAGAAACGCCAACCAAAATACATAATATTTTTCAATCATTGCCTAAATACACACACCACAGACTTTAATGATTTCTTATGTAAGAGAGTAGCTAAATAGCAAGTTGTTACACTAGTCCTAATTACAGTAGTAGAAAGATATACTCTTCGCAAAGCCAGCCAAATTGAGGAAAAAGGCAAAGAATAAGTAAAAACAAATAATCAGGCAAGCACAAGCTAATAAATAAGTTTCTTGAAATCTAACCTGCTTATAATCAAGTAGTTTCAGTTTTGATGATCTGTTTCGTGCTTCCACTCGGTAGGGAACTATACAACAATATGAAGATCATTATAATTTATCAATTTATTAGTTTATAAGTCGGAAGAGAGGAAAGGTAACTTATCAATTCTTGACACGCCCCGACCTCGATATTCCCCGAATACCAGGATAGGCACGTGCTGGCCGACACCCGAGGGTGACGAAAGCCATTTCTTGAGTGCAAATGCTGAAAATAAGGGATAAATAAGGCTTATAAATATAAAAGAATAATGAATATGCAAATAAGGACCGTGTTCAGAGCACACCTCTAATCTAGAACATTAAAAGAAAATAATATAAAATTGAATGAAACAAAGGAGTGGGTCCTACACCACGAGGACTCGAAGATGCTAATGCGGAAGTGCCTGAACGTCGGGATTGTATGCCTCGATTCTAAGTCCTGAAGGGGGCGCAAAACAAACATGAGTGGACCAAGTTGATATATATATAATAAAACAGTTATCAACGTACTAACCCCCAGGTTTTATGAAAACACAAATATAATGATAAACATAGGTTTTCCGAAACCTAGCATGTCGTGCAACGTCTCAAATCATAATTCGCATAAATAATAAACACTAGTGAATGTCCAATACAACTCTCCAAGCCCCATGCCGGCTCGCCGGCTCCCCGTCTCTGAGCGGACAGTCAAAGGAAAATACACTTCAGGCCCCATGCCGGCTCCCCGTCTCTGAGTAGACAGTCAGAGGAAAACACACTCCAGGCCCTATGCCAACACCAAACTGTCGCCCGGGACGGACCGGATCTATCCCTACGTCCCGTAGCGGAAAAGACCACTAGGTAAGTACAAAACCAGTAAACATACATATATTGAAAATCAACTTTATAGTATAAAGTCATGCATCATCTATACTATAAAGAGGTGTTCTAAACATGTTCTAAATATCATATCGTCATCCATCAGATATTCTATAAGAACATGGGTTATAGGAAAAATAGTAATAATTCAAACTAGCCTCAGTAAGCATGTTATCTCGTAAAACGTTTCATAAAACATAATCATCAAATCATGCTTTTCATGTATGCATTTATACTATCAAAACATGCATTTTTAGAAGGGGTCCACTCACAGTACTTCGCCGTCGAAAAGCCACGCCATCTAGCGAAGAAGGAAATGCCACAGATAATTACCCCTAAGCACATAAATAGTACATTTAGTCAAACTCTACTCAAACGACTGAATTTGGGAAAACAGACATCGGAAACGGGTTCAGGACGTCGAAATTAGCCTAGGAGGGGTCCCGCACGAAAACCCAAAAAATCAACGATCAAAGTCAATGTTGACCGTTGACTGTCAAAGTCAAAAGTCAACGCTGACCGTTGACCCAGTCAACGATTAACGGGTCAGGGTCACGGGTCAACGGGTCAGGGTCACGGATTTGGGCTTTAGGGTTTTGGGATTAGGGTAATTGGGTTAGGTTTTAGGTGGGTTGGGTTTGGGTTAGAAGAAAAATGGGTTTGGGTTTGAAACCTCACGACCCAATGGCCTAATTAAAAGGGTAATGGGTTTGGGCTTGGCAGGAAAGGCCTAAAGGCCTTGGGTGTTCGCTGGATTCCAAGGAGGGAGAAGGCCGGTTTTCGGCCGGAGAATTCCCAAGCTCAGATGGAGCTCAAAACTTAACCAAAACATGTCATTCAATATACCAAATTGAAGCCCCGAAGGTAAGGAATCGAAATATACCCTTGGTTCCCGTCATCGTGGTCGGAGTTGGCCGGAAAACAGCCTAGAAGCCACGGGTGTCCGCCGGAAACTGGGTAAGATTCAAATGAGTATAACTTCTTCAATACTCAATGAAATTAGGTGAAACAAAAAGGAAAGTTGTAGTACTCAGCGAGACGAAGAGATTGATACCTCGCACGCCGGCCAACTCGCCGTGGTTTGGCCGGAAATTTCCTCGAAAGGGGCGGTGCTCGCCGGAAAACTGGGAAATGTCTCCGAGGTGGTTTCTTCGTGGTTTGACGTCCAAAACACAAGCACGGGGTTAGAAAAAAGCTATAGGTGTGGGCATGGGTGTGTGTGCGCGCGCGCGCGCATGCATTCTTGTCGGAGGAAAGAGCACCGAGAGGGGGGAAAAGAAAGAGCACGTAGGAAGAAAGAGAGAAGAGAGAAGAGAAGACTTTTCAGAAAAAAAAAAAAAAGGGAAAGGGAACCGGGGGACAAAACAGGGGGTGGGCCCCTTGGGCTCACCAATTAAGGTTCAAAAATAATTTTAAAAAGGAAGATATCTTCCAAACTTAGTGAAAATACAAAAATACTCATTTTCTTCCGTAAATCCCGGAACGGGTTGTTACAATTCTAATACCAAAAAAAAACATGTAGTTACTCTCCAATGATTTGAATAAGTACATAATATCACCTAAACAAAAGGAATTACCAACGGGAAATAATAATGCACTTAGTGTAGCATATACAGAAAGAATAAATTTTTATAATCCAATACAACATAGGAGAGAACATATGCCCTTAAAAGAATAAAATTTACCAGAAGGTGAAAACCTAACCTGTTCGGGATGGAAAAATTTGAATCTCAGCGTAGTCCCAAGGTGCATTGGCATCAATTTCCTCTCAATTTTCAATGCACTTAAAACTGAACCCAAGTAGAGTAGCCTGTATGTGCTTATATAATAACTCCACCGTCCAAAACAACCAACAATGGAAGCAGAAGATTAATAGGGGAAACTACAAGTACTTATAAAAAATACATTTACAAGTGTTCAAGATAAAAAAACAAATAAAATTTCTGAGATTTCCATAAAGCAATTCACATAACCAACAAAAGGGGAAACTAACCACATATTTCCAGTGATGTTCAAGGACCCAAAAACTTTCAAACATTAAAAACTTAAAAATGCATTACTAGGTTGTTGAGTCCCATAAGACTTTGCACAAGGTTACATGGCTAAGTCGGATCTCGAATTATTTTTTTCAATCAACAAACAGCTCAAAAACTTATAATCTCCATCATAAAAGAATCATCTTTAGAGTACTTCTCATACATAAATAAAAGACATTAAAAATCAAAATAAAACCTACCCAAATATAGTTTGGAGATCTCATTTTACTACTGGGGAGGCTGATTTGTTCTTGTCTCGTTGAGCCTCCTGGCACACCTTTGGTTCCTCATGAAATTGGGATCCTGAAAATATATAAAACTAAAACAAAATAAACAATAACTCAGATCTGAAAATATATAAACTCAAATACCAAAAAGAACCACAAATTCATACATGGTGCGGTTTGAAAAAACCCAGATCTGGTGAACTCAAAATCTCTTCTAACCAATTACTCTATACACTTTTACCCACTTAAATTCTAGTGAAAACGTTCGAAATTTTCCTATATAAACTCACCATCTTCAAATAATTCACATAAAAAACACAGAAATCAAGGCCAGCACTTAGAAATCAAAAGAGGGCTTCGATTAGGGCTAGGGTCTCTCGGGTTCTTACCCAAATTCAACAATTTGAACCACTTTCTTACAACCCAGCTCGAATTCAATCTCCCAAACACAACCATGAACCAAATCTTCACCATGCAAGTTAAAATCGAATTAGGATCTTGAATCTCAAGAATTTTCACATCTAAAAGTTAAAATTGAAGAAATCCACTTACGTAGATAGGAAGCTGACCATGAGAGGATCACTTTTCTCTATTGGGTCGAGATCCAGTTTTGGCCGAAACTTGGCCGGAGAGTCTTGGTTCGCTTATTTTAAGGAATGTATTCAATTGGAGATTTGAGAAATTTTAATGGATTTATAAGTTCATAAATTTTTATGGAATTTAATTGATTTGTAAAGATTCTATATAAAATTTTGATTTAATTACTTCGAAATCTTATAGGGAGAGGTGAGATTTGTGGATGCTTAAAATACACTACGAAATCTCTCTAATTCCCTCTAATTCCTCAACTTTCTCAAATTCTTTAAAATCAATTTCTAATTGAATACACCTGGAATGTTATAAACTTTTTTAAAATCCTAATTGAATACATCCAGATTTCTAAGGATTTTAATAAACTATCTTAAAATTCTAATTGAATACACATTGAATTTCAGAGAATCACTTAAAATCCTAATTAAATACCTCTAGATTCATTAAAAGAATTAAAATCTCTCAAAACTCCAATTGAATACACCCCTAAAGAAGAACAGAGAGTGAATAAAGAGAGAATCTGGTTTTACAAAACAAAAGGGTGGGTTCTGAACAAAAAATAAAAAATAAGGAAAATGAGTGTGATAAATATGTGGGTGGGGTTAAGGGGAGAGAGAGTAAGTGGAGTGTGGGTTTACTGGAGACTGGAGACTGGAGACGGGAGAGACGAGAAATGGGTGTCAGTGAATGGGCTAAAGGGGAGAGAGAGTGTCAGTATTCAACTACGATGCATAGACACGGGAGAAATCCATCGTATCCCGTATCTGACACGCTGAGGATACGGATACGCGAAGGATACGCGTGGATACGCGCCCGATACGTATCGGAATGAAGAGATACGTTTAGGACTGCTAAGATACGCGTATCGTATCGTCCAGATACTCGTATCCTACGTTTCGGATACGTTTGAAACTAAAATAAAAGGATAATCAGAAAAAAAAAAAAAATCACAATAAATCCGCATAGAATCGTGATTGATCGAAGCTAGCTAACTGAAATCACTCTAAAATCGGAGGATAATTAGAAAAAATAAAATAAAACTCAGATTTACTCGAACCTCATAACATAAATCACTCTTGTTGGGAGACTTTCACGAATCAGACCGTCATCTGCAACCGTTCCATCGTCTTCGTCTGCAACTACGCCGTCGTCTCCATCTTCTCCGTCTACAAGTGCTCTGTCGTCTCCTTCGCTGTCTGCAACTCCAGGTGAGTACTGAAAGTTTGAAAGAAACAAAAAGCTTTAAGCCTTTTTCCTCCTCTTGTTGAATGTACACCGTCAGATTCTGGTTGTCCAAGGCTTTAACAGATTATAAAACGTAAAGCCACTTGTTTTTCCAAGCAATAATATATTATAATACCACTACCCACTTGCTTTTTCAAGCAATAATATATTATAATACCACTACCCACAATAATATATTATAATATTCTTTACTTTTCTGATGAAGGTTTTTTACTTTTCTGTTTGTAATATATTATAATACCATTCCCTTTCGAATCTGATGAAGGTTTTTTACTTTTCTTCTGTTTGTAATTTTTTGTATTATTATAATATTCTTCTGATGAAACTTGTTGCTTTTCTGTTTGCTTTTCTGTTTTTAACTTTTTGTATTATTATAATATTCTTCTGATGAAGCTTGTTGCTTTTCTGTTTTTAAATTTTTGTATTATTATAATATTTTTCTGATGAAGCTTATTGCTTTTCTGTTTTTAACTTTTTGTATTATTATAATATTCTTGTATTTTGCATATTATAATATATTATTGTGTAGTGGTATGAATATTTAGATTATAATAATTTTATGTATATGCTTTCATGATGTGTTTTTTTATGTATATGCTTTCATGATGGATTAACTCTTACTGTTTGTAACTTTATATGTTTGTTGATTTAGGAAAATGAATCATCCTGATAATCATGCGAATGATAATACTAATCTGGATGATAATGCTAATCCGGATGAGATTATTGAAAATTATCACACTCCGTTGTGGAAGTATGTCAAAAAGCTCGAAAAAGTGGGAAATAAAGGAGGAGGAAATACTGAATTTAAATGCAATTATTGTCAGAAAACTTATAAAGGATCCTACCCTAGGGTCAAGTATCATTTGTTAAAAATGGCTGGAAACAGGATCGCGCCTTGCAGCAAGGTTACTAATGAAAATCTTGCAGAAATGAAAAAGTTAATTCGAGAGTGTGAATATAAGCTGAAGAGTTCTGCTCTTAAGAATGTGTCTTTGCCCAATACTGGTTCTTTCTGTTATGATCTACCTGAAGTGAATCTTGATCCAAAGAAGAGAAAAGGAACAAGTGGGCCTCTCAGTAAAGCTTTTAACAAGGAAGCTCGAGATCAATGTGATGCCGAGGTTGCAAGGATGTTTTATACAGGTGGCTTATCATTTAAACTTGCAAGAAATCCGCACTATCGAAACTCATATGTTCGTGCTTCTACACTTCCAGGGTATGTTCCACCAGGTTACAATGCACTAAGAACCACTCTTCTGCAACAAGAGAAGAGTCACATTGAACAATGCCTCCAACCAATCAAACGCACATGGAGCACTAAAGGTGTAAGTTTGTGCAGTGATGGGTGGACAGATGCACAAAGGAGACCACTAATTAATATTATGGCAACTTGTGAAAGCGGGCCTATGTTCTTAAGGGCAATTAATTGTGAAGGTGAATATAAAGACAAGCATTGTATTGCCAACTTTCTCACAGAAGCTATCAAAGAAATTGGTCATGAAAATGTTGTTCAAGTGATCACTGACAATGCTCCTGTCTGTAGAGCTGCTGGGTTACTTATTGAGGCTCACTATCCCCATATCTTTTGGACACCCTGTGTTGTTCACACTCTTAATCTTGCTTTGAAGAGTATATGTTCTCCGAAACAAACAGATGTTTCGTACGATGACTGCAATTGGATTTCAACTATTGCTAGTGATGTTTGGTCCATAAAAAATTTTATTATGAACCATAGCATGAGATTGTCCATGTTTAATGAACATTGCAAACTAAAGTTGCTCTCCATTGCCGAAACAAGGTTTGTTTTCTCCACTTTTTTTTTTTTTTTCTTATTCAATTATAAGCTATCCTAATTTTAAAATTTTTTAGATTTGCTTCCACACTTGTGATGCTTAGAAGATTTAAGGAAGTAAAGGAAGGTTTACAACAAATGGTGATTAGCCCGAATTGGGCTTTGTACAAAGAAGATGATTTGGTTAAAGCAATGTCGGTGAAGCAAAAAATATTGGATGAGTACTTTTGGGAGAAGATTGATTATATTCTTTTCTTTACAGCTCCAATATATGAGGTTATTAGAATGGCTGATACAGATAAACCTTGTCTTCACTTGGTGTATGAGTGGTGGGATACTATGATTGAAAAGGTGAAAGCTGCTATCTACAGGAATGAGCGCAAGGCATTACATGAAAAAAGCAGCTTTTTTGATGCGGTGTATCGCATTTTATTGGAGCGATGGACTAAAAGTAGCACACCACTTCATTGTTTGGCTCATTCATTAAATCCAAGGTAATGATTTTGCTAATATCCTTATAAACTCTTATAAATTAATCTTTAGCTTTATGATTATATTTTTAAAGTGCTATTTCTTTTATTTTAGGTATTATAGTTCAGAATGGCTCCAAGAAGACCCTAGTCGGGTTGCTCCACACCGAGATGTTGAGCTTACAACTGAAAGGAAAAAGTGCTTTGAGAGATACTTTTCCAATGAGGAAATTAGAAGAAGTATCAATGTGGAGTATGCCTCTTTCTCTATGTGCTTGAATGACTTTGGAGCTATTGATTCTATGAATGATAGGTTTCATTTGGAACCAGTGATGTGGTGGATTGTCCATGGAGCTTCTACACCTAGTCTCCAATCCATAGCGTTGAAGCTACTTGGACAACCTTGTTCCTCCTCTTGTTGTGAAAGAAATTGGAGCACTTATAGTTTTATTCACTCTCTAAGAAGGAACAAGATTACACCACAAAGAGCGGAGGATTTGGTATTTGTGCATAATAATCTTCGTCTTTTATCAAGGAATAGCTCAACCTACAAAGAAGGTATTACTCAATTGTGGGATGTTGGAGGAGATGGCTTTGAAAACTTGGGTGAAGAAAGTGTCGGGATGCTTGATATTGCTAACCTTTCACTTGATGAACCGTCATTGGAGACTACTTTGATTACTGGAGGAGACATCATGAACGTGGAAGTTGAATGAGACTTTTTTTTTATTTTTTATTTTAATTTCGTTTGGATGATCTTTTTACTTTTTCAAGTTTTAAGACTAATTGCTTATTGGATGAACTATCTTTCTAAATGTTTAGAGTTTATTGAAATAAATTTGAATGCTTATTTTATAATGTTTTAGATATGTGTGTGTGTGTATATGTATATATATATATATATTTTTTTTTTTAATTGCCGTATCCTTGACGTATCGTGTCCTCATTTTTAGAAATTTCACGTGTCGCCGTGTCGTATCGTGTCGTATCCCCGTATCCGTGTCCGTATCCATGCATCATAGGTATTCAAGTATCCTTCACCACAAACTCCTTGTGTGCGATTGAAAGTGTCCAGTTTAAGGAACGTAGACCAAACCCTATCCGCTATAGATGCACTGAGCCAGTTACCATCTACACAGAAGAAATAAACCCTCATATTATACGGCATTATATAAAACTATATATCTGTGTACCACGTCGATCTTTTACCTTCTTTAAACTCATGCCTGGCATACCTTTTTTCTTTTCCCAAAATTTTGTGTGTAACTAATGATTTGAACTCCAAATTACATCAGTAAGAAAACAACAATGTTGTAGGACATGACCATTAGGGCTTACCATTTGTATTTTCCAGCTTTTAATTCTCCCGACTCATATCTATCCACTGAATGTTTGGTTAGTCACGAAAACGACTCAATTTTTAGAGTCTAATGAGTTGGAAATGAATGTGAAAACAATCTCAAAACCCCTGAAACCAAATAGAGGAAACACAAGAAGGCATAGTGATGCAAGCATACATTAGCGTTGTTGATGCACAAAATTGGGTCAATCTTGGACCAACGTAAATCCAACTGTAAATCACACAAACGCACAAGAACACAAAGATATATCGTGACTCACCTCAAGTTGGGCTACGTCCATATTGGTGTCGATCCGGTTTCACTATGTAAATTGAGGGTTACAATATGGAGGCTAGGGTTTGCTCTCTTTGCTATATCCTCTAAAGTGAGGTGAAGGATCCCTTTTATAGAATAAGGGTTCCCTTCACCTCCTACATGCTTCATGGGCTAGGTCGTGCGGCCCAAATACTAGGGCCCAATATATAGTACAACAAGCTTCTATAGATAGTGTGCTCAAATCTGAATGCATCCTGGATCCCAAAAACAATAAGTAGAGAGACGAAGTAACTAAGTATGTTATCTATGTACTCCCCTCTCCGCATAAGGGCAACAGGAATTCTTATCATTTTGATGACATAGGGAGAAGAAGACGTTTCACACAAAGGAATTCTTATCATTTTGCACATAGGGAGAAAATGACGCCTCACGCGTGAGTGGCGTTTTTTTTTAAAGATTTGTTAAGAGACTGGAGCTAGTTGTGCACAAAGTTCTTAACAAAGAACTTAATTATATACCAAAGTAAATCCACCTTCAACCTCTTTGCATTGGAAGAATCTCTTGTTTTCCGAACAAGTATTCCTTTGTGCGAAACGTCTTCTTTTCCAAACATAATATTTCCTGTTGCCTTTACACCCCCAAAGTTTCACACAGCAGGCATGTATTACTGTTTTACAATTTGGCTACAGTCACTCGTAATTCCATGGACAGTGACCTCTACCTCGACGAAGCAAGTATCCTTCAACACAAACCCCATGCTTGCCTGCTTGAAATGTCCCAGTGTAATGAATCTCCATCATCCCCACTCCGAATTTGACCCACTGAACCAGTGATTTGCTACAAGCACCAAAAGTATTATCAGTTTACGAGTATTTTTGTAGCAACAAAAGTATTATCAGTTTACAAGTATTTTGGATTAGAAGGCATAAATAGGTTACGGACTTTTAATAAAAAAATAGAACTAGATGGCACTAAACAAATTAAATTTTGTCGTCTATCGTTCTTTGAGTGTTACTCAAAATGTTCAGTTGCTTTTTATTAGAAGCCCCCACACGAGTCTCAACATCTTGCAACATTTCGCAACAACCAACCAAAATTCTTGTATTCCATCGAGATTTAAACGCCACGAAGAACACGAGGGTCGTGGTCGTTGGTGTGTTGAATTTCATGAGGAGGCAGCAACAAAACTGTTGACTTGTATATAGTTTCCTACAATTTAGGATTCCTTGGTTAGCGTGATTCCTTGTAATTATTGTATTTATCCTTTCCCTTTTATGTCAACTCTAGGATTGTACATTATACCTCAGATTGGGAATAAAAAATACAATTTCAACGCATTCTCTTCTTGGCACCAGAGCCACGAAAACCCTAACTGGTATCATATGATACCACCATTGATTCCCAGCTGTACTGAGCCGTTCAGCACATCGTCTAGAAAAAAACAACCCACTGCTCCCGTAGCATTGGGCCTCTGATCAGCGACTGACTGCTGTGCCGTTGCTGCCCCTCCGAACAAATCACAGCGAGCGACCTGTTTCCCTTGTCGTTACCGTTCTCAACCAAGCAGCAAGCAACCTTGCGTTGTTGTTGTCCAAGAAACTGTGACGTCAGTTCCACCGTTCCCCAGTCTGTAGGTCCCGTCGGTTTTTTTTATTTTTTCCCATCCACATCACTGAAGCAATCTTTTCCATCTATGGCAGAGAACGACTGGCTATGGTATTAGACGAGGAAAGCTATACTACTTGGAGTTGACAACAAACAGTACTGGATTGTTAACTCAAGCTCTTTTAGTTGATACATCTCAGGTAGAGACTAATAAAATGTCAGACATTTGGATGTGGCATCATCGTCTTGGGCACGCTTCATCTGGTTACCTGCATAAGTTATTTCCTTGTTTGTTTGTTAAGAATGATGTTTCTCAATTTAAATGCGATGTTTGTGAATTGGCCAACAACCATAGAACCTCTTTTCCTCCTAGTTTGAATAAAAGTTTTATTCCTTTTATGATTGTGCATTATGATGTGTGGGGTCCATCTAAAATTGGTACTTTTGGTGGTGCTCACTGGTTTGTTACATTTATTGATGACTGTACACGAATGACTTGGGTTAGTTTGTTAAAATCTAAAGGTGAAGTTAATTCGGCCTTTCAAAAGTTTCAGCACATGGTTATTGTGCAATATGAATATTTAGGTTCTTTGCAGTGACAATAGAGGTGAATACATTAATGCGGAACTTCACGCATTCCTTGACAAACATGGTGTTATTCATCAAACTACGTGCCCTTACACTCCTTAACAGAATGGAGTTGTTGAGTGAAAGAATCGACACTTGCTAGAGGTAGTTCATGCCTCTCTTTTAGCGGCACACCTTCCCCTGCATTATTGGGGAGAAGTCCTGACTTCGGCAACATATCGTATCAATCGTCTCCCATCTCGCACCATCGACTTCCGAACGCCTTTGCGGGCCCTCATGTCTAAAACTTGTTGCCCACCCGTCTCTAATCTATCTCTCCGTGTATTGGGATGTGTAACATTTGCCCACCTCCACCCACCTCAAAGACAGAGTAAGCTTGACCCTCGCATTGTCCTTTGTGTATTTTTGGGATATGCCACCGTTCAAAAGGGTTACTGTTGTTATCACCCTCAAACCAAGAAAATGTTTATCACGATGGATGTAGTTTTTCATGAACATGATATGTATTATAGTTCATCTGGGTCCTTATTTTGGGAGAAATGCTAGATGAAGAAGTTCGGACCCTTGATTATGCTAGCCTAATTGGAGTTGACATGCAACAGCCCACAGTAGCTGAGGAGCCCATGGAATATGGGCCTCATGATGGTCAATAGCTTTCTGAGGAGCCCACATAATTTGGGCCTCATGATGGTCAATAGCTTCCTGAGGAGCCCACAGAATTTGGGCCCTATGACTTGCTCGCATTTTCTGGGCTTCAGGAAAATCCCACGCCCACGTTCTCTGGGCTTCAGAACCAGCAGGACCAACCTGTTGTCTCTAGATAGCTGGAATGGGGCACGAATCAATAGCAGGCCATGGAATATGGACCTATGACTCAAAAGAATGGCACAGATCAGTCTCACACTCACTCATCTCCAGTTAATACCCATAACCAGTCACATTCCACTTCGGAAACTCTACCTATTCGTCATCTTCTAGAGCGTATTAACCGAGGTATACCTAAACCAACTTATAAGGCTGATCTAAATTAAACATTAATATCATGTGAGTGAACCAAAAATAGATTCAGGGGTCAAATAACCATTGAATAATTATATGTCTACCTGTCACCTGTCGGAATCAAATAAGTCATCTGTCCATCAATTATCTACTGTATCTATTCCTAATAACGTGCATGAGGCCTTAGCAGATGTTCACTGGAAAGAAACAATGAGCGAGGAATTGAGATCATTGAAGAAGAATGCTACTTGGGAAGTGACAGACTTGCCAGCTGGAAAGAAACCTGTGGGATACAAATGAGTCTATACGATGAAATACAAAACAGACGGAACAGTTGACTGTTTTAAAGCAAGATTAGTGGCAAAAAGGTATACACAAAAGTATGGGATTGACTACACTGATATGTTTGCACCGGTGGCTAAAATCAACATAGTCCGACTTTTATTATCCTTAGTAGCAAACTTAGATTGGCCGTTGCAACAATTTGACGTAAAGAATGCCTTCTTACATCGAGATTTGACCGAGCAGATCTATATGGAACTTCCACTAGGGAGTAACATTCTTGATAGACATAGACAAAAAGTGTGTAGGCTCAGGAAATCATTGTATGGGTTGAAGCAGTCTCTGAGAGCATGGTTTGGTAGGTTTACCAAGTCGATGAGAGCATTTGGATATAAGTAGAGTAATTGTGACCCTGATGAGTGTGCAACATTGCAGAAGTATTTAGCTACAGAATTCAAGATTAAGGATCTGGGGTCTCTAAAATATTTTCTTGGGATTGAGACGTCGAGGCGTGAGTCAGGAATTTTTCTATCAAAGAGAAAATATATTATTAATCTATTGAAAGAAACCAGTATGTTTGCATGCAAACCTGTGACTACTCCGATGGTAGAAGGAATGAAGCTAAGTATTGATCCTAACCATACCAGTTGATAAGGGAAGATATCAAAGACTAGTGGGAAGATTAATGTATTTGGCACACACTAGGCCAAATCTTGCACATGCCTTAAGTGTAGTTAGTCAGTACATGCATGATCCAGGAGAACAACATATGAGTGCTGTTATGATGATATTGAGTTATTTGAAAGGAAGTTCGGGAAAAGGTATTTTGTTCAAGAAGAATGGTCATTTCAGAATTGAAGGTTATATGGATGTTGACTAGGCTGGTTCAATGGATGATAGGTGCTCTACATTCGGTTATTTTACCTTTGTTGGTGGAAATCTGGTCACATGGAGAAGCAAGAAGCAAAATGTAGTAGCAAGGTCAAGTGCGAAAGCGGAATATAGAAGTATGGCGCTTGGTATTTGTGAGATTTTATGGCTTAAGTTTCTATTACAAGATTTGGGTGTTAAACAGAGTCAGCTGATGAGATTGTTTTGTGACAATAAGGCTGCTCATGATATTGCTCACAATCCGGTGCAACATGACAGAACCAAGCATATAGAGGTTGACAGGTTCTTTATTAAAGAAAAGATAGAAGGGAAAATAATTGAAATCCCTCCAATCAGAACGGAAGATCAAGTAGCAGACATTCTCACCAAAGCAGTCTCAAGTGAAAAGTTTTCTAAGTTTGCAGACAAGTTGGGCATGTGTAATATATATGCACCAACTTGAAGGAGAGTGTTGATTTGTATATAATTTCCTACAATTTAGGATTCCTTAGTTAGGGTGATTCCTTGTAATATGGGATTGTAATTATTGTATTTATCCTTTCCCTTTTATGTCAGCTCTAGGATTGTATTTTATACCTCAGATTGGGAATAAAAAATACAATTTCAACGCATTCTCTTCTAAAACCACCCTTAATTTAAAAGTGCTTCCGCAATCCCATGGACGGTGACCTCTGCCTCCACTATGCAAGTATCCTTCACCACCAGAAACCCCTTGCTTGCCTGATTGAAAGTGTCCAGTTTAAGGAACGTAGACCAACCCCAATCCGGAATAAAGCACTAAACTAGTGATCATCTACACAGAAGAAATAAACCCACATGTTATATGGCATTATATACAATTAAACACTCAGCGTACTAGGCCGATCTTTTACCTTCTTTAAACTGATGCATGCGTTCTTGATCATTGATACACTCTCCATTACCTGTTCTTCTTTCTTTACCAACAAAGACCGTCCTCTCCAAACACACAGTGATCATCTACAAAGGTTGCCCATTTATTAGTCTTAACTGACCTCACACGACGAGGTGAAATGTTAAAAAATGTGCATGCCAAGGGCTCAATATGTTTAACGATAACATGCTTAAAAAGAAGAAAAGCGGCCTTCCAATTCGCAAAAGTCACAAAATTCAGCCAAAATTAATTAAAAACATCAAAATACCCTTCAATCAGAAGTCATTTGGTGAACAAGGATTTTAGCACTACGGTATTCCCACATCTAAACAGTGCTTTTACAACATCATGAACAGTGACAAGGCCTTTAGTCCTTTGAATCGTAACATTTTTTTAGCAACAGCCAAAACATACGACTGCCAACTACAGTGCAGTTACAATTCCATGAACAGTGACCTCTGCTTCCACTATGCAAGTATCCTTCACCAAAAACCCATTGCCTGCCTGATTCAAAGTGTCCAGCGAAATGAACTTAGGCCAGCCCCAAGTCAGCTTTGAGGTACAGAACCAGTTGTTACCTACACATAATACACGCCGATGTTATGAAGGATGCATGCAATAAAACACTGAAATAGGACAATCTTTACCTATTATGCTCTCTTGTCTGGCATGCATTTGATCTACAATGCTCAGGGAAAACACTGCAAATACTTTGGAACCAGCACGTTTTTTCGGATCATCCAATTCCAAGTAAAGAGATATGTGAGTACCCTTTCCAAGGTTATTTCCCTTGGGATAGAGATTTATCTTCCTGCAACATTAGGAAGGATACGATGATTTTTTTATTACATGTCTTTCGTTATTTGGGATGGGATCCAGTTCACCTCACATCTTTGGGATTGAATTAAAAGAGCAAACTCCTACATGGGAAGCTAAATTTCAGCTAGTTTTACAGTGATCCCCTTCTTTTCATGTATTTTTGTTATGATGGGTTAGGTTTATGTCCCTCCTGACTAGATGTAACTTCTTTTTTTGTTATTAATAAAATTCCCCTTGTACCGTCGAGGTTTTCCAAAAAAAATTATAAAAAATAAAAATCAAGTTTTACACTGATCGACCACATCTAGTGCGAAAGTTATGTAGTTAAAATAGCATATATAGTTTGAAACTCAAAGTTCATCCTTTCGTTTATCATTGCAGGTAAAACAAGATGAGTGACAAGAGATTATACGGTGGATTAGAGCCTGTTTGGTATCCTATTTAAATTTTTTTATCATTTATCAAAACATTTCTTGAAAACAATTTTCTTTAAGACTCAAAAACTTAATTGGTTTTCGATTTAAAATTTTTAAATATTACGACTTAAACTAGACAAAGATCTAAAAGGAAGGGGTCGCACGAGAGGGAGAAAGATGAGAGAGGAGGAAAGAATGTAAGAGATGATTGAACAAAAGAGAAAGAAGAGAGAGGATCAAACGAGATAGAGAGGAAGAGGAGTGAGAGAAATAACTGAGAGAATGAAGAGAGCGGATTAGAGAAGAGATGAAAAAGGTTAAAAAAAAAAAAGGTGAGACAAAGAAGAAGAGATAAAGAGATAGATTTGGAGTGAGAGGGGAGGAGGGAGAGAAAAGAAAGGAGTGAGTTTAAGTTTAAAAACTCACTTTTTATGTTTTTAGAGAATAGACTATTTTTGAGTTAGTTTTGAGTTTAGTTTCTTAAAATAGTTATACCAAACAAGTTTTTAAGACATAAAACTTGAAAATTGTTTTTGAGTTTAAAAAGTTGGATTCAAGTAGAGTACCAAATAGATCCTTAAAAATTTAAAATTCTCTTATCAAGGGTATTAATATAAAGGGCCTAGCAGAGATACCATTTCCGTTCTCCAGCAGTGAATGGTTCTGATTTGCAGCACTCAGTACCTAACTTCGAAAAGTTCTCAACCTTCCAAACATGCTTGCACTTAACAGCATCCTTGATCTTCGAGATTGTCTCTCCTTTGCCAGCTCTTCTTTCTTTACAAACAAAGACCTCAGCTCCAATCACACAATTATCATCAATGACATATCCGTTGGAAGGATTGGTAAATGATGTAAGAGTGATAAGCTTATCAAATCCCGAATAACGCATCATCGCATGGAAACATTTTTCCTTTTTATTGGCATCTATGGAATACACAAGGTAACAAATAATGATCAGAAAATGAGCAGCGAGCATTGCAATTTTCAAACAAGAAAATTTTCCGGTCTATGAATATGAACACTTGATGAGAATTAACTTTTGAAGTAGGTAATATGTACCTTGAAGAACCAGGAACATGCCTTTATTATGATCAAGCAAAAAGAACCTGAAATCAACATATACTTCATATCCAGTCTGAAGTGAATCAGCTCCAACCATTTCCAAGTAAACAGAGATGTGGTCTTCGACATTTTTCTTCTTGTTTCCATTCGGGTAGAGCACTAGTTTCCTGAGAGCAAACATACAGTATGGCTAACATTTTATTTTTACCAGTTTACATGCACAGCACAAGATATACGAAACACATTATTGCATTACAAAAAAGAAAATATCATAGAACTAATGTCAGATAGTGAGAGACAAACATAAGCTCGGAGAAGATGATATTAAACTCAAACTTAATATAATGAGGGATTTACCATTTGTATCCTCCAGCTTCAAATTCTCCCGACTCATATTCGTCCGCTGAAGTTTTGGTTAGCACTGAAAACGACCGGATTTTTAGAGCATAATGAGTTGGAGGTGAATCTGAAAATGATGTCGAAAACCCTGAAACAAAAAATAGTGTTAATGCAAGCACATATTGTTTAGACTAAAACCGGTAACATAAAGCAGATAAAGTATTTAACCATTTTGTTGGAAGAGATAACAAGCCATGGCAATAAAATTGAAATTGGTTAACAAACTGTTAAGGCTAAACAATTATCTTTTGCGTCAAGAGGGGCTTACCTATATATAATGTCATTAGATAAGGAAGTCAATGTGAGATTTTTCAGTGTGTCCGGAACACAGGGTGGTACGCCACATGTCATAATGCAATTGAAAAAAAAAAGACAAAAAAAGAAAAAAAAAACTTTCCACCAATTGTATACTGACATGTAGCGTTCCGGGCAAATTGAAAAATCTTTATATGCAACGAGCTTCCTGCACATTGGACGAAATATGTCTTTTCATCTCTGTACTGTACTAAGTTTAATAAACTTAGTGTGCAATCTCTTTATTTTCCAATTCATTAAAAAAAAAATTAATGAAAAGGGTTTGAAAATTGAGTTTTAATGATAAAGACAAAATAAAGGGTAAAGTGAATAGTACCTAGATTGACTTTTTAGTGTAAAAATATGTTTTTTTGTTAAAGTGAACAGTAGTGAGAGTTTTGTGTTAAAATTCCCTAATAAAAAAAGCAACTACTCAATGGCTTCATACATTGTGCCATTGTGGATACCGTTGATTTGGTAAAATTTGAAAGTGAAAAGATTGTATAAATGAATACGCGTACACTTTAATCTTCAAACCATACAAAGGTCTTTCTTCAAGTTCCCACACAAATCAGTTCTTCTTCCCAAGCACAATGAGGCAATATTCATGTCCATTAAAATGAAAATTTGAAACTCTGAATTATCTACACGGCTTGAACCCAAGACACTGAACTAGTTATAATCTAGGCACTGCTTTACGATGATAGAAGAATACGAAAAGGTTCTCCGTTACAGCTGTTGCGATAATAGATTTAGGCACAGCTTTGCAGCTCTATTGAGAAATGTTGGAAGCCAATTTCAACTTTTTCTTTTTTGCTTTAACTTTTTACTTTTGCTTTGCTGTCAACTTTTTCTTTTTATTTTTCTTCTTTTTTCTTTCGTTCATACTTCTCACTTTAATGAAGGGGTCCACACACCCCTTTTTACTTCTCTCACATCTTTTTAATTTTCAGCCGTCGGATCAGATGAATTGAAAAAGATCAAGAGACAAAAATTAAAAAGAGGTGTGAGAATAGCACGCCCCTTAATGAAAAGGTAGGAGAACTTAATACCTAAGTTTAGATATTATTAAAGTTGTCACGCTCGTATCCCAAGATATGACAAAAAATAGTTCAACAACATAGGATCTTCTCGTTTTACCTTGTTGCTGCATCTAACCTTAGGGTTAGATTGCCTACATATCCTGTGAATGGATCCAGCCAATCGTAGTTCATCATTTTGTTAAGCTCTAAAAATCTTTTATTTGCAATGACTTCCAAAAACTCTCACATCATTATCTAGCATGAAACTATAGAGTTCCAAATAACACACAGTTTTACAATCAACGACAAATAACATTTCAATACCATTCAAGTCGCGCACGATTTTCGCCTATGTGTTCGTGCAATCGAGCTCTATTCGAAAATACTAATAGTGACCCCAAAGGCACTACAGATTTTTAACAACTAATTATGAGAAGTTTTGTAACTCTAAAATTAATGAACATTAAATTGAATTTCTGGAAATGCAAAATATGAAGTATTTGAGTAGTCAAACACGGGGATAGGATTTCACATGCTCCCCCATAAAGAAATTTCATCCTTGAAATTTTCAACACCTTTCACACTTCAAACTGTTCCTAGAATTATTTAACATCAAGTTCGATAATACATGTCATTATATGCTTGGATCTCGAGACATGACCAAAAACAAACCAATAGTTCAATTGCGTATGAACTTTTCATTTATTTTGTGGCTACGCCTAACCTTAAGGTTAGAATGCCTACTTGCCCTGTGAAGGGATCAAGCTAATCGTACTTTGCTGGAGTTTGAATGTGGACGAAAATCAGTGAAAACTATTGTTGAAGCCAAGGGTGGCCAAAATAGTCGTCGCTTCGCCACAGTCGCTTTGATTGCTAGTCTGATGTTTAGGTTTTGTAGCCCAGACCCAAGTGAGTGTCTTGGTGGTGGGTGATGTATGGGTGGTCGAAGATGGAAGATCATCGGTTGGGAAGCTTGAGAAAAAATGAAGGCGTCAAACTGCCACGAACTGAAACCAAACAAAACAAGGGTTGGTGGATTGTGATCATGAGAGGGAGACGAACATAATAGTGGTGGTAGCGACAATTTTGGTCGTCGGATCTATCGAAAATAGTGCCTGAAAAGCTGCCCAGTGACCGGGTCATATGAAACCCTATCCTTATTTTTTTTTACGTATTTTGTAATTTTATCGAACGCATGAAATTACCAAATTACCCTTGAAGCATGAACGTTGACTTTACGTTTCAAACCGTCAAACGTTTTTCGGATATTTCACATTTCTTCTTTAGTGGCCTTAAATTGTGAGTCAATGAGACCTACTTTGGATCCTTGTCCCTTACTTACTACCCTTTGGCAAAAACAATTTGTTTCTTATCGACAGAGTTCCAACTCCCTAGACTTTCAAATCATGTCTCATGTTATCCGACACTTGCTCCTTCAAACTCGCACATTACTAATTAAACTCTTGGGCTTCTTACTCGAAATCTAGGTTTGAATTAGAAGTGAGCCGACAATACTCAACGTGGATTGGGCACAAAAGTAAAGCCAATTTCTCGAAGAGAAAACAATAGTGGGACATGGATAGCTCGGAGAGAGGTAAGATGTCCATAGGATTTCTGACTAATAGCATCAGCTATGACATTTGCTTGACCAAGATGATACTCAAAAGTGCAATCAAAATCACTGATGAGTTCCATCCACCTCTTCTGTCTCAAGCTGAACCCCCGTCTAGGTGAAAACACACTACCCCTTCTTTGGTCAGAAATGATGCAACACTTCTTGCTATAGAGAAAACGTCACCAGATTTTATAGCAAGGGAAATTGTTACCAGCTCTAGGTCATGAATGAGATTATTCTTTTTGTGAGGTTAGAGATGTCCAAGAGTATAGGCGATGACCTTCTCATGCTACATCAGAAAATAACCCCAAATGTGACAAGGATGCGAAACATGAGACTTTAAAACTCACCACCAACATCAAGAAAATCAGGGACGGGAGCATGAGCAAGATAATGTTCCAAACTCCACAAAGTTTCGTTCCCAGCTTTCATCCCACATAAATTTCTACAAAGAAATGGTGTCATTAGGTTTTCAAGTAAGACGGTAACCATTGGCTCAAGGTCGTAGATATGATGGTTCACTTCATGTGGTTCCAACCATCAAGAGGCGCACGCATTACTCGGTCATGCTGCATCAGCGTACAGCCAAACATTCAATAAAACATCACCGTAGAATTTGAAATTTATCGATGTCATCAAACAGTGGAAGAACAATGATCAAGTGAGACAATACTTCAGTTGTCAAAAACTTCGTTCATCTTCAACATTTCAAACAAAATTGACATGTTTCTTAGCCAAAAAGGAAATAGTGCTATACTCAAAGAATCGTTAAAAACTATCGATAAAATTTGACAAGACCAAAGATATTTCGTAACATAAAACTCCGTTATAACTCCAAATTTGAATCCATTCATGCCCATGCGTTCATGGTGATGAGTACAATAAGAATAAACTAAGAAAATTAGTCATACACATTACGCTGAGATGGTCAATGAAAGTCAACGTTTATGCCTCAAGGGCAATTTGGTAATTTAATACGTTCGATACAATAAAATACGAAAAATTTAGGATAGTGTATCACAGGTCGAACGTGGGTAGAAGGAGCCATTTTTATATAGCATTCCAAATGATGAAACTGCCTCTACCTTTGCTTGCTTATTTTTCCTTCATTACAACTCCGATTCATGCATAATTTTCGTCCACACGTTCGTGGATCGAACTCTATTCGAAAGTTTTAAGAGTGACCCAAAAGGTCTACGGATTTTTAATGACTAATTACAAAAAACCAAGCTTTGTAACTCTAAAATTAACAAAAATTAAATCAAATTCCCAAAAATACAAAATACAAAAAATTTGGATAGTGAAATCCAGGGACCAGGACGAGATTTCACACTTCTCTTCAACTATGGAAGGCAGTCAAGGAGATGTATGGAAACCAAAATACTTCTGCTCGAGTCTTCCAACTCAAGAGGATATTGCTGCACTTCAACAGGAAAGTAAGTTTTGCTTTGCTTAAAAGGGCTAAAGAAGATAAGATCTTGCAGTTATTGGCTAGTCTAAACTCAGACTATGAAGATCTTCACATTGATATTGTCACGCCCCAATCCCGACATACGTCCAGAATTGACACGTGACGTAACCAAAAATCCGTATCCATCAAACACTGCGTCCGGAATATGGGCAAAACACAACTCAATAATCGAATCGCATAGAAATTTTTCGTATGCCTTATGGCTACATCTAACCTCCCCGTTAGATTGCCTACGTAGCCTAAGCAGGGATTAAGCCATTCGTAGTTCGTCATGCACAATAATTGACATATATCATAGTCCGATTAAGTCGAAATGCATAACATTTCTCAATCAATCAATAGAACTTGACAAGCATGAAATTACTCGACTCAGGGTTACATAACAAACCCACCTGAAAATCATGATTTCCCCTTCATCTATATATAGGTCATTATGTCGCAACATGAAACCGCAATTCACAACATATATCATTTCTAAGAACCAACGAAGCACAATACCATTCTCTAGCCACATTTATCAACTAGTCTAATCATAACAATAACAATGATATCCGACATAACAATCCCACATGATGATTAACATTTCCACTTCATCCATCACATAAATCATCACATTTCCCACATAAAATCGAATTTCATAGCGTGTAACATATTTAAGAATTAACAAAGTACATATTATTATGTAGAAATATTAATCAATTTAATCAACTAAAATACTCATAATAACCACACTCCTATCCAACGTCATTCCACAATCCCGTCAATTGATAATGCCAAAAATCACATCATCAATAACACTTACAACACGTCGAAACATGTGGGCTAGAGCAACACAATTCGGTTGAAGACTACATCTTTGGAAAAGGGGATTTTGGACCACCTAACGGACCAAGGCACCAAAGGGGATTCCAGACCATCACTCAACGGAATCCAAGCAGAACTCAGTTCCAGACCACCCAACAGAATTGAACGGAAGTCCAAGAAGCATAACAATGGCTCGAAGGAACAAGACATGATTCAAGTTACTCAATTCACGAAAACTCAACGAAACGAAGCAATATCGAGCACAAATCCACATCACAATGGGTTATCGGTCAATTACTAGATCTCACATCTCCCAAGCAATTCAATATGCATTTCAATCACATGTCACAACCATTTCCAATACACAAGTCAAATCACATTTCACTTCATCATACCAATCACTATGCTTCCAACATTATATCTCAATACATAGCTTGTAACATATCAAGGAATCACGAAGCACAATATTAATATTTAATTACGTTAATCAATCAGTGAGATAACATATCATTTCACAAATTTAATTAAAGAACTCTACATAATTCCCAACTTGGGTTATGAATAATAACATGGTAATTCTAATTTATTTTCATAATATATATTGTGGGTAATTCCCATCTACTCGAATTTAGGATTCTAAGATCACCTTACAGAATGAACAAGAGCAAGGATTCCGGACCACTCAACGGAACCAAAATATCAAGCGGTTTCTCATAATCTACCCAGACCTGTCAAATGTAAAGTCAATGCCAATATTATGGAATTGGTGCATTAGCAAATCAGGCACTCAAATAAGCTGAGAGGCTCAGGTGAGGTACAATAAAATAAGCATGTGATACAATAATAAAACCAGCCATCAATCACAATTTATAAACCTTGAATATAAATCTTTCATAAGAAATCAATACCAAACTTTTGAAAACTCCGAGGGAGTCACCCAGACATCCAAAAGTTCATTTCAAACAACCATAACATCTCACACCCATATTCACATACACACAATGAAAGTAGAATTAGGGCGACACAGTTCATCCTAAGCCTACACCTTTGCGACTATCTCAAACTAAACTCAATGAACTAAGGTGGATAAAATCCCGGACCATCACTCAACGGGATCGCGGAGTAAGAGGGATTCCGGACCATCACTCAACGGAACTCAAACCAAGATATGATTCTGGACCATCACTCAACGGAATCCAAACTAGGATACGATTCCGGACCATCACTTAACGTAATCGCGGAGTACATTGCATAACCACCAATCAATGAAGCAACACATGAATCAAGTTACTCAAGTTATAAAGGCTCAACGAAACAAGAAATGAAATAATGAAACGAGTATTGACATATGTTTCGAAGCAACAAACCCTATGACAATGGGTTAACGGTCCACCACTAGCCCTCACCTTCATCAAATCAAGCCAATCATACAAAACAAAACATATTTCCAATATGAACGTCAAATCCCACTTCATATAACTACATCATTGGCTAAATATAAAAATTAACAATTTATAGGAAAAATGATTATAAAACCATTTCATATTCACATATTTTAAAGTCACTCACATTTCATCATATCATACCATCTATGTAAATCAACCACCTTTTGAATATGCACATCAAATCACATATCACGATCATCATCAGTACACCAGCCAAATCATGTTTAGTAAACATAGGTCTATGACTATATATATATATATATATATATATATATATATATATATATATATATATAATCACATTTCAATAGAATCACATTATAAAACCAAGTCAAATTCACAGATGATACCAACATAAGAAATCAAGGTAATAAACATATCACATATGTTCAAGTCACTCTCTAACCAATGTAGGCCCACTAGACTTCACTTAAGTCTACCATAGTACTAATTTTATTATTTAGAACGTTCAGAAACATATTGACCACAATTCAACTCTCGGTCAACGACAGGGTCCACAATGATCCGCAAATCAAATTTATGATCCATAACTTCCCAAAGTCCACATTATGCTTCGAGAATAATATACTAAAGTTTCATTATGATCCAACGGTCGGATTGTCGTCAATCACACAAACAAGTGGCGGTCCAAATTGATCACCACACCAAACAATTGAATCTTTGGAAACCGAGCTAGACATAGATTCACAGGGTCACTAGAAGGTATTTGAAACCTAGACAACACTCGTGAACGATCCCACGCAGTGCCACACGCGGTGGAAGTCAAGATGGAGAGTTTAGAAACCCCGAATTTTCAACATTAACTAGATGAGCTCAAATTTACGTGGTAGCTAGAGCTCAACAAGGGAAACATTTTTCACAACTAGGCTGATGATAAATTCTAACCGGAAACTGTTCAAATTCACTGGAGAAAACCGAATTTCTAGGGTTCTAAACACCCAACTTTAAAATGAATACGAAAGCACAAAGTAAGCATACCAACTTGAAGATTATGAAGAGTAGATGAAGTTTCATACCTCATTCGAAAGAAATCGTTGCCGGAATCACCAGAAAAATGATAAAACCGCCGAAAAACTCGTGGACTTTGCGACCTCGTACTGCAAAGATGGAAAATAAATGGGGAAATCTAACAACACAGTGATGTAGGGCTCGTCAAGAGCTTTCGATGGACACTAAGATCACCCAAAACGGAGCTCGGATGAAGAAGACACAAGCGGGTCAAGTTTGGTGGATTTATGAGTCCAAGTCTCCCTAAAACGGGTTAGTAACAACTTTTTTCCATTTTTCAGAAACCTCTCCCTTTTCTGGAGGTTTCACTCCCGTTTATAGCATTTTGGTAAAATTACCAAAATGCCACCAACTTCAAACGACTAACTTCTTCGTTTTGACTCGGAAATAGGATCTGTTTACGCCTACGCGCTCATGGAATCGAACTCTACCTAACCAATTTAAGCGTTGACCGAAAAGGTCGAGAAAATTGGAAATGTCTAAAGTACCCCTCACTTCGTTTTTCTTAAATTTGAAGAAATAAAGAACTAATTCCAATCAAATCTTCGAAATACGTCAAGAATAAAATAAAATAATAATTTTGGGGATAGGATATCACAGACATTTTAATGAATACTGATCTTCTATCATTTACAACTGTTTGTGCCATAATTCAAAGAGAAGTAGTACGCAGAAAGTTATGAACATGGGAATCAGGGCGAGTGGTTCAGAAGCTAGAGCATGTGCATATAAAACTAGGATTGCAGGGAAGGTAAAACAAGCAGGAAAGCCATTAGGCTATGCAAGGTTTTTCACTGTGATTGCATGCCCTCAACGTTGCAGGGAGCAACCTTTATATAATCATTTTTCAGATTTCATCAGGGTTTCAAAAACCCTATTTACAAGCTTACATTTCGAAATTCAAATACTATAACTAATTCTAATAAAACAAATATTCAAAATTCAAATGATTTTAACAGAAGCTCCATTTGATAAGTGTTGTTGACTGAGTAAACCAACTGAAGAGTTTCTCTTTGAAGAGGAAACTTGACTCCGTCTAACAGTGCAATCAACTACAAGTCATCTAGAGACAATGATTATAAGGGAAAAAAGCCTAACTTGGAGTGCATTTATTGCAATGGTGTTGGACACTTAAAAAATAGATGTTGGGTCTTGCATCCTAAGCTGAAGCCAAAATTTGACAAGGAGCACAAGGTTTTTCAGAGATTACAAGATTTTTTATTCTGGAGAAATTTTTCTTTGTGCTTGTAATACAAGTGGTACACCACATATTATTATATAAGGGGTGGGAAATTTTATTTTTTATGTTATTGATTTTTTAACACAAGAATCTCACTACTTGTATAGAGACACGTGGTGTATCATCCCGTGTTTCGGACACATTGAAAAATCTCTCTTCATTCTGGTTCTCATACATACAATCCCAAAGCAAACCATGCATCAAGCTTTACCACTGGTGGGTTAGCAAACTTCACTTCAAATCCTACTACTCTGATCAATGAATTTGCTACATATCTCCGAAGAAAAAAGGGAAGCACTGAGTGTGAGGAAATGACTGGTGGAAATCCAACAGCTTTGCATGGTAAATTTGCTTGGTTCTTGGCAGATTCAGATAGTGTTTCATTAGAAGACATTCCAGGTATCATATCTGCTCTCTCAACTGCTCTTAATATCAGTCTTTCACATGATTTTTAGATCATATACTCAAGGTCTACTGACCACATGACAAATCAATCTTCAAAGTGCATGACTTTGAAAAACCAGGTAGAGGGAAAATAAATTTGCTCTCTGAAATTGTTGAGTCTACTACCTTGTATCTTCCTTCCTTTTCTTTCCAACTTTTGTCTGTTGGGAGAATTACAAACTCTTTAAATTTCCTTGCCACCTTTTCTATCACAATGTTGTCTTTTAGGATCGAGTCACCAAGAAGCTGATTGGTGGAGGGTTCTACTTGAATAGATTGTATTAGTTGTCAAAGGATATTACAATTCCAAGGGTCAGTCAAGTCAGCCTAAATCCAGTCTAAGAACATCATGAATCAATTCTCATCTAATGAATATTAAGATCAGACAATTCTCATCTAATGAATATTAAGATCACAGAATGCCATTGAATACACTTTAAAAATCATGAGTGAATATTTGAGCACATATGGCAACATGCATAAAAAAAGTTGTGTAGGTACACTACACAATACGATGTAGCTGAGAGGAAAAATAGAGACTTGCTTGAAAAAACTCAAGCATTGGTGCTTCAAATGAATGTGCCTAAAAGACTTTGGTCACAAGGAGTTCTCACTGCCCAATACATCATCAACAAATTGCCTAGCAGGAGTTGAAACTCAAAATCTCCTTATCATGAAGGGGCCAAATGGTCAGTTGCTCATGGTATTCTGTTGAAAAAAAATGACAACATTCAAATTAAATTATGGGGTACACATGATGCGAATTGGGCAGGAGATGCTATCGATCGAAAATTATCCACTGGCTATTGTACATCTGCTGGAGGAAACTTAGTCGCATAAGAGCAAAAAACAAAACGTAATTTGCTCGTTCAAGCATCGAAGCTGAGTATAAGGCAAGGCGTCATTTGCTTGTGAGCTCATATGGTTAAAAGGACTTCTTTCTGATTTGGGGTTTCCCAATAGCCAACCTATATCCCTCTTCTGTGACAATCAAAATTGGTAGCAAAAGAGAGTAGGCGTCAATTTCTTCCATTTCCTTGGTTTTATGCTAGGGCCCACAGAAAATTTCTATTATTTTTTCTTATTATTAGAGTGAATTTTAACTTCTTTTCACCCAATTTTTAGTATATCAAGACTAAATTAATAGCAAAGAAACATATCAGTTGGATATTAAAATAAATGAAGATGTCAAATTGCCACATAAGCCATCAAATTTAAATGTGATGTTTTGAATTTAACATCCCCTTGGAGATGCTCTAAACATATCAAAGTCAATTGCCATTACATTCGAGAGAAAGTTCAATCCCAGACGATTCAAATTCATTATCCTCACAACCATGATCAGCTTGCAGATGTTCTCACCAAGACCCTACCCACGAATTAATTTAACTTCTGTCCAAGCTTTCAATCAGTCAATCTCCTTGATCCAGCTTGAGGGGAGAATTGGAAGTCAACTTCAACATTTTTATTTTTTGCTTTAACATTTTCTTTTTGCATTTCTCCTTTGGTCTTTCGCTCATTGTCCAGTAATTCGGCCTTCAAATACTCAATTGTTGGAATTTGTAGGGTAAAAAACAAAAAAAGGCAACTTATGCATCTTTAGTCCCTAAGGGTGTGTTTGTTTGGCTTCACTAATTTTTACTGAACTAAACTAGACTACTTATCAGTGTAGTTCTGTGTTTGTTACGTAGCGAGACTAAGTTTAATGGGATTGAAGGGGACCCGCGTTCACTAACTCTCTCGCTAAAGGGTCTTAGGGAGGCCCCCGGTGTACCATAGGACTGCTAAGACTCTCGCTGCATTCTTCTTCTTCGCATGTGTCCTTCTCTGCTTTCTTCTCCGCATCATGTCATACACTCACCAAACTCCGGCAAGATCACATCGCCGGTCCAAACCACCACCAATCTTTCTCTATCTCCTCGCCCTGAACCCAGAATCTCAAATGAGACCTCAGATTCGACCTTCAATCGGAGAACCCTAGAGCTTCGTTTCGAGAAAACTTCGGCGATTTAAGGTTTTCAAATCAAAACTTTGGTCCTGCATACACAAGTGAGCTTGAAATATTTGATTTTTTTTGGGATTTGATTTCCTTACAAAGGTTTATAACTTTGGAGGGTTTGCAGAAGTTGATTGGGTTATGGGTTGGGTGCTTTGCGTTCTTCTTCTCTGTGAAGGGAGACAGGTTTTGTGAGTTTTCTGGGATGCCAATTAGTTCTGATCAAATTGAATAATTTCTGGATTATGTTAATGGAGTGGTTGATCAAATTTTAGGTTAAGCATTTGTACGATTTCTGATTTATGGGATACCAAATTGAACGATTTCTTATTTCTCTGGAATTTGGGTTAAGCATTTGTTATTGAAAGTTCTGTAATTTCCAAGGTACAGAGGCGAAGAAGATGCCATTTTTTTTCCATATATTAATGTTGATATTTTTAATAGAAAAAAATTAAAATATAATAATTATAATAATAATTTATTGTTAGTCCAGCTTCATAGTCTAAAATGGTTTTAGTTCAGTCTAATCTAGTTTATACCAATCCAACTTTGCTCCTAAAGCTAATTCAGTATGAGATAATCGAGTACGACAAACGCACCCTAATATTCTAATAGAGCAGTACAAGTTTTGAACACAACGCATCTTACCTGCAACTTGGTCAAAGCCACGGCTACCCATGATGTGAAGAGGTTAGAAACAACGGTGTTGGATTTGTTTTGCAGTTGAAAAATAAAAAGCTGCTTAGTTTTTGCTCAGGAAATATTAACTCGTTAATTGATTGAGACAGTGAAGGAGCATATCCACGTGACAAGTCTCCGGTATATTAATTTTACGAAAACAATCTCTCCGTTAATTGATTGCTCAGGAAATATTGATCT
This sequence comes from Pyrus communis, assembly GCF_041283825.1. Taxonomy (NCBI): domain Eukaryota; kingdom Viridiplantae; phylum Streptophyta; class Magnoliopsida; order Rosales; family Rosaceae; genus Pyrus; species Pyrus communis. Next base: position 22,691,528 of record NC_142577.1, on the reverse strand, counting down.
CCGGTATATTAATTTTACAATCTCTCCGCTTCCCTATTTTACGAAAACAAACTTGCGTGGAATTTGTTTGCCACGTGACAAGTCTTATCAACCACTCCATCAAATTTCTAAATGAAGTTTAATGATAAACTTTGTTGAGTAACACTACAATTCACTTAAAACTCACCACGTGACAAGTCTTAAATATGATTTTTTATCATTCTTTTATATTTAAAATTCTTATAATTATTTTTTCTTACTAATTAATATATACCATGGATCAATCTAAAGTGCCCATTTTTTGTTGTGTTATTGACACTCAAGATATTGTTGAATACATACCATAGAAAAAATTATTTAAATAACTTGTATACTCTTGTCTGAATGACTATTTGAGCCCTATATGTGACATCCCACATCGCCCAGGGGAGTGATCCTTATATGTATATTCTCATCCCTACTTAGCACGAGACCTTTTGGGAGCTCACTGCCTTCGGGTTCCGTAGGAACTCCGAAGTTAAGCGAGAAGAGGGCTAGAGCAATCCCATGATGGGTGACCCACTGGGAAGTTGCTCGTGAGTTCCCAAAAACAAAACCGTGAGGGAATGGTAAGCCCAAAGCGGACAATATCGTGCTACGGTGGTGGAGCGGGCCCGGGAAGTGATCCGCCCCGGGCCGGGATGTGACAATTGGTATCAGAGCCTAACCCTGGTCGCGTGTGTGCCGACGAGGACGTCGGGCCCCTAAGGGGGGTGGATTGTGACATCCCACATCGCCTAGGGGAGTGATCCTTATATGTATATTCTCATCCCTACTTAGCACGAGGCCTTTTGGGAGCTCACTGGCTTCGGGTTCCGTAGGAACTCCGAAGTTAAGCTAGAAGAGGGCTAGAGCAATCCCATGATGAGTGACCCACTGGGAAGTTGCTTGTGAGTTCCCAAAAACAAAACCGTGAGGGAATGGTAAGCCCAAAGCGGACAATATCGTGCTACGGTGGTGGAGCGGGCCCGGGAAGTGATTCTCCCCGGGCCGGGATGTGACACTATACAAATTTGAAAAATAAATACATAAAAAGATGAATAGACCCCAAAATTATGTTTTACACTTATCCTAATATTATTATTCTTCAGCCTTTTGTATGAGATAAAAAGTTTTAGCAGCTTCAGAAGTGAGAACCTTGTTTTTAGGTCTGTGGGATGGTGGTGTGAAAACATGCAAATTCTAAATAGACTTAGCCATTCGATTATATATTCCAGATGTAATTCTACACAGGGTTTGCTAATTCTGATTTCCTTTTTTTTTTTTTTTTTTTTTTTTTTTGGCAGATGGCTTTGCTAATTTATCATGCTCAGTGTGTTGAATAGGCTGTCATTTGAATTTCTGTTTAAAAAAAAAAAAAAAAAAAAAAAAAAAAAAAGTAAGGTTTAAAACTTTATAATGGCATCAAGAGTAAGAAGAAATGACAAAATTTAATCATTCACTTTCAGTTTGTAATTTGTAAACTTTGCAGTGTGAAGAAAATGCATAACCTGTAGCTTCATCTCCTTTCAAGCTCGTTCCATTTTCTACAAAGAACCATGTTCATTTTCTCTGCGAATTTTTTTGAAACAGGGGAATACGAAATACGAAATTGGGAGAGAGAGAGAGAGTGTGAAGGAGTATTTATCATTAATAGCCAAAATTTGACTCTTAATTTCATAAATGTCTGATTTTATTAAAACTTTCAAATATGGCAAAACACATATAAATTTACCCAAACACCCTCAGATGCTAAAAGAGAAATTCACAAGTTCTAATGCAGAACCTGCTGTCCTTGTGTCATTGAATGCAAAGGCATTGTTCTATCTACTATACAAGGGACAACTTCATTCAGGAAAAACCATAATCTTTTGGAAAGCGATATGAATTTGTTTATCAGATGAAAAGTTCTTCATGGGTGCTTGCTCAAAATTGAGTTTATAAAAGGAGAATCGATGATTTTTTTTGCAAAGAAAATGTTGAGATACAGATTTATAAGAGGATAATCAATGATTTTGATTATGAGTATATTTTCCATCAAAAAATTACAAATGGAAAAAAAAAAGTAGGAATTTTGAGAGAGAGAGAGAGAGAGAGAGAGAGAGAGAGAGAGAGAGAAGTGGAAGACAATTCAAGAAATGTGGACAAAACATCACCTGATAAAATTGTATCCATGGTAGTTTTGTAAATCGCGAAAATGACTTTTGAATTTAAAAGTTTGCTGTGCAGTTGGTATGTGGGTCTGCAGTTTTCCACTCCATGTCTGAAGGCAGAACATCAAAAGGGTTTTGGTTTAGGGTGTAATTAGGTTAAATTATACGGGTGTTTGTGTCTATTTAAGTGAACATTTTGTTATATTTGACAGTTTTTATAAAAACTGACATTTTTTAACTTAAGAGCCAAATTTGGTTATTATTGATAAAAACTCAGAGTGAAGACCTACTGCAAAACATAAAGTGGAGGGAAATGTGGGGAAAAAAAAATGGGGAAATAAAAAAAAAAATTAGGAAACGTTAGATTGATCCATGGTATATATTAATTAGTAGAAAAAATTATTATGAGAATTTTAAATATAAAAAAATGATAAAAGATTATATTTAAGACTTGCCAAGCAGTGAGTTTTAAATGGATTGTAGTGTCACTCAACGAAATCAAGTGGCAAGCCAAGCCCTACAAAAGTTTTTCCCCTATTTTACATCCCTAAACACTACAAACAAAACCCTTTTCAGACAAAAGGATTTCGTAGGGTCAAACACTATTTCGTCATCCAAGATTTTTTACCCAACGGACATTCGTCGAGCCAAGTTCGTCGCACAGAACTCGTCGCTCAACAAAAATTTAATTTTCGTCATGTAAAGTGCATTGACCAACTTGGGTTGAAAAAATAACACGCCCGGAGACATCATTTCGTTGGTTGCCGAAAATGAAAAAAATTCAAAATATTTGGCACAACGAACTGGTCGTCAGCCAATTAATTTAAATAAAAAAATACATGCTCAACGAATGTATTCGTCAGGCAAAAGTTTCAACTTCTTTTAAAAAATTCGTAATTTAACTAATTAATTATATTAATCTACAAATATAAAAAAAAAATTAATTATATTAAACTGAATATTCATACAAATGTATGTAAAATGTCCTAAATTACTACTAGTGGGGTGGCTGGTAGGATGGCAGCTGAAGATCGTCGGAGGATCGGGGATGCAAGTGCCAAAGTTGTCATTGCATGCGCTATACTAGCAATGTAATGTCGAAGCTCCTCATCTCAATGGCGCGCTGCTTCTTCCCAAGCTTCTTCTCTCAAGTGCACTTCTTCTCGCTGGCTCGCTAACTCCATCTCCAACTGCTGCAGTCTGAAAAACGTCATGCTCGAAAACTGCAAGCTAGATGAGGAAGAACTCTTGAGGTCTCAAACCCGACTTGCTCATAGGCTGCGGAATTCCTTGCCTTTCCGCCGACCAACCCCGTCCATCAGCAATTGTAAAGACACCTCTTAATGTTGGGCACTTTTGGGCCCACATAATGGTGTAGGCTGGTAAAGAAGCCATAGAAAACCCAAGGGAGATTGAGAAGCCCAAGGTCCAAAGGGCTTAGGAGAAGATACTCCCAAGCACTAAAGTCAACCGCCTATAAGTTCAGCTCAACTAGGATATGTAAAGAGCTTTTCGACTGCTTGGGGCATGTGGGCAGGCTGACAACTAAGTGGCACAAGTCTCTACGAACAAGCCTACCCAAAAGTCAATCAGATCACATCAGGGATCACAGTTAGTGGCCAAGACCTAGGATGGGACGTAAAGGTGGTCGGAACCACGCTCAAAGAGACAGGGTTGGATAACCAAGGCCGAGCAAGGTGTTCAGCTCGCATCATTTTGAAGGGATGCACCATCTCAACTGAACACATGTCACTTCACCGCCAAATGTCTATTTGTTAGTACTAGTCTTAAATGACATAACATGATGAGGTAACATATTAAAAAATGTGCATGTTAATGGCTCGATATGTTTAACGCATTACAGATTTTAAAAGAAAAGGCCTTTCAATTTGCGAAAATCACAAACTTCAGCTAAAATTAATTTAAAACATCAAAATACCCTTCAATCACAAGTCATTTGGTGAACAAGGATTTTAGCACTATGGTATACCCACATCTAGACAGTGCTTTTACAATATCAAGGACAGACAAGGCCTTTTGTCCTTTCATTCGTAACATCTTTTTAGGAACAGTTAAAACATACGACATGCCGACTACAGTGCTGTTGCAGTTCCACGGATAGTGACATCGGCCTCCACTGTGCAAGCATCCTTCACCAAAAACCCATTAACTGCCTGACTGAAGGTGTCCAGTTTAAGGAACGTAGGCCAACCGAAATCCCGAGTTGAGGTACTGAACCAGTTGTTAGCTACACGTAATACACCCTCGTGTTATGAAGGATGCATACAATTAAACACTGAAATAGGACAATCTTTACCTTTTAAGCACTCATGTTTGGCATGCATTTGATCTACAATGCGCATGGAAAACTCTGCAAATACTTTGGAACCAGAAAGTTTTTCCGGATCATCCAATTCCAAGAAAAGAGAAATATGAGTACCCTTTCCTTTCTTATGTCCCTTAGGATAGAGCACTATCTTCCTGCAACATTGGGAAGAATATGATGGCTTTTCATTACATCTCTCATTGGAAGCAAAATTTCAACAAGTTTTACGGTGATCGGCCACATCTAGTGCGAAAATTTAGTTAAAATTGCATATATGGTTTGAAACTCAAAAATCATATCCTTTTGCTATGTTGGGGGAAATTGACTTTAGCTAATAAAGATGATTATCATGCAGGTAAAACAGGATGAGTGTTAAGAGATTATACAGTGGATAACAAATTTAACATTCTCTTATCAAGGGTATTAATATAAAGGGCCTGGCAGAGATACCAATTCCGTTCTCTGGCAGTGAATGGTTCTGATTTGTAGGGGTCAGCACCTAAATTTGAAAAGTTCTCAAGCTTCCAAACATGCTTGCACATAACAGCAACGTCGACCATCGATATTAACTCTCCTTTGCGAGCTCTTCTTTCTTTACAAACAAAGACCTCAGCTCCAATCACACAGGAATCATCAATGACATATCCATTGGAAGCATCAGTAAACGATTTAAGAGTGATAAGCCTATCAAATCCCGAATAACGCATCACCCTATGGAAACACTTTTCCTTTTTATTGGCATCTATGGAATATGCAAGGTTCAAAATAAAGATCAGAAAATGAGCAGTGACCATTGCAAATTGCAAACAAGAAAAATTTCAGGTCTATGAATATGTTCACTTAATGAGACGTAACTTTTGAAGTGGGTATAATGTACCTTGAAGAACCAGGAACATTCCCTTATTCTGATCAAGTAAAAAGAACCTGAAATTAACATATACTTCGAATCCAGTCTGAAGTGAATCAGCTCCAACCATTTCCAAGTAAACAGAGATGTGGCCTTCCACATTTTTCTTCTTGTTTCCATTCGGGTAGAGCACTAGTTTCCTGAGAGCAAACATACAGAATGGCTAACATTTTTTTACCAGCTTACACAGCACATGATATACGAAACACATTATTGTGTTACAAAAAAGGAAAAATGTCATAGAACTAATGTCAGACAGCGAGTGTGAAACGTAAGTTTGCAGAAGATGATATTAAACTCAAACTTCAGCAGAAGATATAATGAGGGATTTACCATTTGTATCCTCCAGCTTCAAATTCTCCCAACTCATATTTGTCCACTGAAATTTTGGTTAGCCAAGAAAATGACCCGATTTTCAGAAAGTAATGAGTTGGAGCTGAATCTGAATATGATGTCGAAAACCCTGAAACAGAAAAGTGTTGATGCAAGTGTATATCAGGCATCTATGGCATACAACAATATCCTGAAATCTGAAAACCGGTAATATAAAGCAGATAAAGTATCTAACCATTTTGTTGAAAGGGATAACAAGCCATGGCAATAAAACTGAAATTGATTGACAAACTGTTAAGGTTAAACAGTTATCTTTTGCTTCAAGAGGAGCTTGCCTATATATATAATGTCATTAGAGAAGGACATACACGCATCCAATGAAGAGATTTTTTTAGTGTGCCCCAAACACAGGGTGGTATGCCACATGTCATTATACACTTGAAAAAAAAAAAATTTCTTCAATTGTATAATGACATATGACGTACCACCCCATGTTCCGGCACATTGAAAAATCTCTCCATGCAAGGAGCATGCTGCATATTGGACGAGATATGTCTTTTCATCTCTCTATACTGTACTCAATAGCTTCATGCATTGTGGATACCTTGGATTTCGTCTCTCTATACTGTACTCAATAGCTTCATCCATTGTATAAAGGAAGACACGTACACTTTAATTTTCAAACCATACAAGGGTCTTTCTTCAAATTCCCACACAAAGCACGCAAAGCTTTCTTCCCAAGCACAATGAGGCAATATTCATGCCCATTAAAACGAAATTTTGAAACTTTGAATTAGCAACATAACTTGAACCCGAGGCACTGAACCAATTATAATCTGGAAGAATACGAAAATGTTCTCAGTTACTCCTGTTGCGATTATAGATTTAGGCACTGGTTTGGAGGTCCATTGAGAAATATTGGAAGCCAACTTCAACTTTTTGCTTTTTGCTTTTTGCTTTAACTTTATCTTTTTGCTTTGCTGTCAACTTTTTCTTTTTGCTTTTCTCTTTTTTTCTTTCACTCATAGACATAGTCATTCTAACGTAAAAGGTACGAGAACTTAATATTAAGGTTTGATACAATGAAAGTTGTCATGCTCCAATCCCGAGACATAAGTAAAAACAAACCAATAGTTCAACAGCCTAAGAACCTTTCATTTTGTTTCGCGGCTGCACCTAACATAAGGGTTACATTGCCTACTTACCGTGTGAAGAGATTAAGCCAATTATAATTCACCGTTTTGTTAATCTCAAAAAATTTGTATTTGCAAGGACTTCCAAAAATTCTTATGGCATCATCTACTAGGAAAACATAGAGTTTTAGACAACTTCCGGACAACTCACAATTAATTACGAATAACATTTCAATAACTCTAATTCGCGCACGATTTTTGCCTATGCATTCGTGGCATCGAGCTCTATTCAAAAATACTAGAGTGACCTTAAAAGGTCTACGGATTTTTAATAACTAATTACGAAAAACCAAACTTTGTAACTCTAAAATTAATAAAAATTAAATTAAATTCCCAAACATTCGAAATACGTAAAATTTGACTTAACTCAACTTTAAATCATCCTCAAATCAACTCAACTTCAATTCATCCTAAAATAAAGTGAATACAAATGCATGGATTAATTACAAACACACATCATTTACTCTTTCAAACAATGAACCTAATGTAGAAAAGTCAATGAACCTAATGTAGAAGAGTCAATGAACCTATGTAGAAGGTTTAATGAGCCTAATTATTCAGTGGACCTAAATAACACTCACCTTCTAATTGCTTTAACAGATTTCTGTGAATGAAGGCTCAAGGCACTTTTGTAGGAGAACAGAGAGGCTTTTAACAGGTTCTTTCAGATCATCCAATTCCAAGTAGAGAGAAATATGAGTATCCTTTCCTTTCTGATTTCCCTTAGGATAGAGCAGTAGGGATAGAGCAGTAGCTTTCCTGCAACAGCCATCACATGAAGAATAAGTGTACATTTCAAGATTACACGAACATCCTAGTTTAATTTAAAACAACGGTTCTCTACACATTGGAGAAAAAATTTAACAAGATATTTACCAACACTTTTAAAAATAATGCAAAAATCGTGTAGTTCAAAAAGTATATCCTTTTGAGATTAAGCTCCATTATCAACACATTGAAGAAAAAATTTAAAAAGGTGATTTAGCTCTATTTTGATAAGATATAGCAATTGAATTGTCGAGAGTGAAATCTTTTATCATTGGAACACCACTTCAAGCCTTCAGCACTGAATGCTTCTTGAGTAGTAGCTCTCAGCATCTGACTTTGAGAAGTTCTCAACCTTCCAAACATGACACTCTCCATTTCCTGTTCTTCTTTCTTTACAAACAAAGACGTCCACTCCAAACACAGGTATCATCCATGAGATTTCCGTTGGAAGCATTAATAAAAGGTTTAAGAGGAATAAATCGATCAAAAACTGAATAAGGTATCATCCCGTGAAAACATTTTTCCTTTCTTTCGCATCTAATCAATGCAACATGAAAAATGGTTCAGAAAAATTAAAAGGAATAACACGCTCCGAGAACATGAAAAAAATCAACTCCTCAATCATACACTTATTGAGATAAATTTGAAGATACAATACCGTGAAGAACAAAGTAGAAGCCCCTTTTTCTGTTCAAGCAAAAATAACCTGAAGTTAACAAACACTTCCCAACCAGTTTCAGGTGAATCGACTTCAGCATTCCCAAGAAGAGAGATATGTGGTCAGCCACGTTCCTCGTCTTGTTTCCATTCGGGTAGGGCACTAGTTTCGTGTGATCAAACACATATGTAATAAGGCTAATGTATATAGAGCACTGAAAAATGGTGCTTATCCCAACTTCTTTCTCAACCTTTTTTCTTTTCCCAAAAATATTATATGTGTAACTAATGATTTGCACACCAAACTACATCATTAAGAAAACAAAAAAACAAAAAAACCATTAAGAAAACAACAATGTCTTTGGACATGATCATTGGGGCTTACCATTCATATCCTCCAGCTTCGAAATCTCCCGACTCATATCTATCCACTGAACGTTTGGTTAGCAACGACAAACAACTAAATTTTTAGAGTGTAATAATATGGAGGTGAATTTGAAAACAATCTCAAAACCCCTGAAACCAAATAGAGGAAACACAGGAAGGCATAGTGATTCAAGCATATATATTAGCATCTATAGATACAGTGTACTTAAATCTGAATGCATCATTGGCCTCTAAAACACAAAATATAGAGACGAAGTAACTAAGTATGTTAATTGCCATTGATAGAATTTTTACCACCTGCAAAAGTAGGGATAAAAACACTTAAAATACTTACACAAGCACAAGGTAATCGTAGTATAGCTCTAACAAGGTCGTTCTCCACGGGGGTTGAATGAATAATTTATGTCAAACCAAATCTTAATTAATTATTTAAAACAAAGTTTAGAAAAAGGTTGATTTTGTGATTTAAAATAATAAAAACGAATTTAATAGAAATACTTAAGTAAATCGGAAAAATAAAATAAACTAAAAGAAAACGATTTTTGAAAATTAAATTGTAAAAGCACTAGGTTTTGCCGTCACCTTAACAATCCTATATAGTTCTTCCAATTACTTATGAATTACACATGCATATTTTGAAGGGTTGGTTTTTCCTAATATATGCCTACTTGGACCCTAACATAGAGCGTATATCAAATATGCAACCTGTCAGTGGTATTCAGATCAAATCTAAACATACCTAACTCATTAAGTTTTGTGAAAACCCTCTGAAATACCATGCAACCCTTAAGACGTGGTATTTATTCTAAGTGAACTTGCACATATTAACCACAAGAAGCCTTCGTCAATTTTAGGGACCCACCTTCGACCAAAATTGCATCAAATTACTTTTATAAATATTCTAATGATGATCAAGCATTAAGACAAGTAGATAGTTTAAATACAGTGATTAATAATTCAAACCTGCATGCATAGAATCATAAGTAAATTGAAAAGAAACTGCATATTCTTGCTAAGGCTCGTGGCCTAAGAAAATTAGTTACGAATAATTATAAAACAAAATATTATTAAAAACAAGGATAGAAAACACATTGAAAGAAGAATACAAATCCTCAAAGCCTAGCAAAGTTCTCCAAAATTTATGCCTTCTCCTCTCCCCAAAACCCTAATGGTTAAAAAGCCTTATTTATACTACTACACAATTAAAATCCTTACTAGAAAATGTCTTCTAAAAACTAGGAAACATAATAACTTTAGAGAAACTAGGAAACATAATCCTAATTAAATATGGGAAATCTACCCAGCCACAAATAAGCCACGTTTTTTAATCTTAAGGCTCCAAAATAGGCCCAAAACGACTAGAAAATAAGTTTGAGATGTCCCAAACATAATTTCAGAAGGCCTTAAACCCAAAAGACATCATCATGGACGCCAAAAAGCCCAATTATGCCCCAAACATCACTTTAACATCATTGTGCGCTGGTCCTTTATTTCATCGCCATAAATAAACTGGTTGATAGAAAAATCTAAAACTTTGATACGAACAAGTTGAGAGATACACGGACATCTTCCATTTGGAATTACTCCAGATTCGTCCGTTTGATTACTTTTTGCTCAAGATGAAGTTGAATGTCCTACATTGTAAATATAATTCAAAATATCAAAATTTCACCAAAATAATTACTTAAATATACTAAGAATAGGGTCAAATATAAAATATGAAATCGACTCATCAGCCATCATGGTCGAAATTAAGACTAACCATGGAAGTAAAACAGTTTTCCTTTGCTTCAAGAGGACTGCCCTTGTTACCTATTTGAAAATTTGAAAAACAAACAGAATTCTTATCATTTTGATTACATAGGGAGAAGATGACGCCTCATGCGTGAGAGGCGTCTATAAAAAAATTTGTTTAAAGAATGGAGCTGTGCAAAAAGTTGTTACAAAAGAACTTAAATAGATCCCAAAGTTAACAAAGAACTTAATATAAAACAAAGTTAACGTTTTCGTTCAGTCAAATAAGAAGGTTAAATATACTCATAGCAGTTAGAAAACAAATAAACAATGAGATGTATCACAATTATTGACAACATCATCATTATCGTTACGGTCATTGTCATGTTACTTACGATCTCCAAAGAATAATACATCGGAATGTTGTTACAGGACATAAGTAATTTGAATATCTTATCATTGTTACTTTCTATTACCGAATATCACAACGTCAACAAGTTTTTTTTTTTTTTTTTTGGTAATGCAAAACACTGTGATGCTACTTAAGCGACTCGACATGTTTTATTTTTGTTTTAATTATAAGTGATCTTCTACCTTAATTAACACTAAAAGGGAGGGAGGGTTTTGAACCTTGAACCGGCCGGGACACAGTGAGTTATATAGGGGCTACGTGAACTTTGAACTGAATGTTTTGGCTGTTGCTAAACCAAATAGCTCACGTCTCTGAATAAAGTTTGCCCATTTATTAGTCTTATCTGACCTCACACAGCGAGGTGAAATGTCAAAAATGTGCATAACATACTTATAAAGAAGATAACCGGCCAATGGTTCAATATGTTTAACGCATAACATACTTATAAAGAAGAAAACCAGCCTTCCAATTCGCAAAAATCACAAACTTCAGCCAAAATTAATTAAAAACATCAAAATACCCTTCAATCACAAGTCATTTGGTGAACGAGGATTTTAGCACTATGGTACACCCACATCTAGAGAGTGCTTTTACAACATCATGGACAGTGGACAAGACCTTTACTCCTTTCAACCGTAACATCTTTTTAGCAACAGCCAAAACATACGACATGCCGCCTACAGTGCAGTTACAATTCCATGGACAGTGACCTCTGCTTCCACTATGCAAGTATCCTTCACCAAAAACCCATTGCCTGCCTGCTTCAAAGTGGCTAGCGAAATCGACTTATGCCAGCCCCAATTGGGCGTTGAGGTACTGAACCAGATGTTATCTACACATAATCCACCCAGATGTTATGAAGGATGCATACAATTAAACACTGAAATAGGACAATCTTTACCTTTTAAGCCCTCTTGTTTGGCATACATTTGATCTACAATGAGCAGGGAAAACTCTGCAAATACTTTGGAACCAGCAAGTTTTTTCGGATCATCCAATTCCAAGTAAAGAGATATGTGAGTACCCTTTCCAAGGTTATTTCCCTTGGGATAGAGACTTATCTTCCTGCAACATTAGGAAGGATATGATGACTTTTTATTACATATCTCGCGTTACTTGGAATGGGACCCAATTCACCTCACATCTTTGGGATTGAATTAAAAGAGCAAACTCCTACATGGGAAGCTAAATTTCAGCAAGTTTTACAGTGATCCCCTTCTTTTCAAGTATTTTTGTTATGAGAGGTTAGGTTTATGTCCCTCCTAACTAGGTGTAACTTTTTTTTTCGTTATTAATAAAATTCTCCTCGTACAGTTGAGGTTTTCAAAAAAAAAAAAATGGAAAAAAAAAAATCTAGTTTTACAATGATCACCACATCTAGTGCGAAAGTTATGTAGTTAAAATAGCATATATAGTTTGAAACTCAAAGTTCATATCCTTTCGTTTGTCATTGCAGGTAAAACAAGATGAGTGACAAGAGATTATACAGTGGGTTAAAAATTTAAAGTTCTCTTATTAAGGGTATTAATATAAAGGGCCTAGCGGAGATACCATTTCCGTTCTCCAGCAGTGAATGGTTCTGATTTGCAGCACTCAGTACCTAACTTTGAAAAGTTCTCAACCTTCCAAACATGCTTGCACTTAACAGCATCCTTGATCTTCGAGATTGACTCTCCTTTGCCAGCTCTTCTTTCTTTACAAACAAAGACCTCAGCTCCAATCACACAATTATCATCAATGACATATCCGTTGGAAGGATTAGTAAATGATGTAAGAGTGATAAGCTTATCAAATCCCGAATAACACATCATCGCATGGAAACATTTTTCCTTTTTATTGGCATCTATGGAATACACAAGGTAAAAAAATAATGATCAGAAAATGAGCAGGGAGCATTGCAATTTTCAAACAACAAAAAATTTCAGGTCTATGAATATGAACACTTGATGAGAATTAACTTTTGAAGCAGGTAATATGTACCTTGAAGAACCAGAAACATGCCTTTATTCTGATCCAACAAAAAGAACCTGAAATCAACATATACTTCATATCCAGTCTGAAGTGAATCAGCTCCAACCATTTCCAAGTAAACAGAGATGTGGTCTTCGACATTTTTCTTCTTGTTTCCATTCGGGTAGAGCACTAGTTTCCTGAGAACAAACATGCAGTATGGCTAACGTTTTATTTTTACTAGTTTACATGCACAGCACATGATATACAAAACACATTATTGCATTACAAAAAAGAAAATGTCATAGAACTAATGTCAGATAGTGAGAGTGAAACATAAGTTTGCAGAAGATGATATTAAACTCAAATTTTAGCAGATGATATAATGAGGGATTTACCATTTGTATCCTCCAGCTTCAAATTCTCCCGACTCATATTCGTCCGCTGAAGTTTTGGTTAGCACTGAAAACGACCGGATTTTTAGAGCGTAATGAGTTGGAGGTGAATCTGAAAATGATGTCGAAAACCCTGAAACAAAAAATAGTGTTAATGCAAGCACATATTGTTTAGACTAAAACCGGTAACATAAAGCAGATAAAGTATTTAACCATTTTGTTGGAAGAGATAACAAGCCATGGCAATAAAATTGAAATTGATTAAACAACTGTTAAGGCTAAACAATTATCTTTTGCTTCAAGAGGGGCTTTCCTATATATAATGTCATTAGAGAAGGAATTCAATGTAGAGATTTTTCAATGTGTCCGGAACACAAGGTGGTACGCTACATGTCATAATACACTTGAAAGAAGAAAAAAAAAGGGAAAAAAAAAAAAAAAAAAAAAAACTTTCCTCTAATTGTATAATGACATGTAGTGTACCACCTCGCGTTCCGGACAAATTGAAAAATCTCTACATGCAACTTGCTTCCTGCACATTGGACGAAATATGTCTTTTCATCTCTGTAGTACTCTACTAAGTCTAATAAACTCGGTGTGCAATCTCTTTCTTTTCCAATTCATTAAAAAAAAAAAAAAAAAAAAAAAGCAACTACTCAATGGCTTCATACATTGTGCCATTGTGCCATTGTGGATACCGTGGATTTGGTAAAATTTGAAAGTGAAAAGATTGTATAAATGAATACGCGTACACTTTAATCTTCAAACCATGCAAAGGTCTTTCTTCAAGTTCCCACACAAATCAGACAAACCTTTCTTCTTCCCAAGCACAATGAGGCAATATTCATGCCCATTAAAATGAAAATTTGAAACTTTGAATTAGCGACAAAGCTTGAACCCGAGGCACTGAACTAGTTAAGAGTCTAGGCACTGCTTTGCGATAATACAAGAATACGAAAAGGTTCTCAGTTACTGCTGTTGCAATAATAGATTTAGGCACAGCTTTGCAGCTCTATTGAGAAATATTGGAAGCCAATTTCAACTTTTGCTTTTTTGCTTTAACTTTTTACTTTTGCTTTGCTGTCAACTTCTTCTTTTAGTTTTCTTCTTTTTTCTTTCACTTATAGTTCTCACTTTAATGAAAAGATCAGAGAACTTAATACCTAAGTTCAGATATTATTAAAGTTGTCACGCTCCTACCTCAAGATATGACAAAAAACAAACCAATAGTTTAACATCGTAGGAGCTTTTCGTTTTACTTTGTTGCTGCACCTAACCTTAGGGTTAGACTGCTGACATACTCTATGAAGGGATCAAGCCAATCGTAGTTCATCATTTTGTTAAGCTCTAAAAATCTTTTATTTGCAATGACTTCCAAAAACTCTCATGGCATTATCTAGCATGAAAACATAGAGTTCCAGACAACTCACAGTTTTACAATCAACAACAAATAACGTTTCAATAACATCTACGTCACACACGATTTTCGCCTACGTGTTCGTGGAATTGAGCTCTATTCGAAAATACTAATAGTGACCCCGAAGGCACTAGGGATTTTTAACAACTAATTACGAGAAGTTGAACTTTGTAACTCTAAAATTAATGAAAATTAAATTGAATTTTTGTAAATACAAAATACGAAGTATTTGAGTAGTGCAACCCGGGGACACAATTTCACATCCTCTCCCATATAGAAATTTCGTCCTTGAAATTTTCAATACCTTTCGCACTTCAAACCGTTCCCATAATTATTTAACATCAAGTTCGACAATACATGTCATTATATGCTCGGATCCCAAGACATGACTAAAAACCAACCAATAGTTCAACCGCATATGAACTTTTCATTTATTTTGTGGCTACACCTAACCTTAGGGTTAGACTACCTACTTGTCCTGTGAATGGATCAAGCTAATCGTACTTTGCTGGAGTTTGAATGTGGACGAAAATCAGTGAAAACCACTGTGGAAGCCAAGGGTGGCCGAAATAGTCGCCACTTCGCCGTAATCACTTCAATGGCTGGTCTGATGTTTGGGTTTTGTAGGACAAACCCAAGTGAGTGTCTTGGTGGTGGGTGATGTATGGGTAGTCGAAGATGGAAGATCATTGGCCGAGAAGCTTGAGAAAAAATGGCAGTTTCAAACCGCCACAAACTGGTAGTTAGTCCTATTGAGTTTGATGTTGATAATGGTAGTCATGAACGAAGACATGTTGACTAAAGCAGTTGCAGGTGGTGAGGTTTGCTGGGAATTAGGGATGTTTTTGTTGTTGTAGGAAGACATGATGGGCAGGGAAAAAAAATGGATCGTTTGTCGTTGGACTTAAAAGGCTCTATGTACCATATAAAACTAGGATTGCAGGGAAGGTAAAACACGCAGGGAAGCTATAAGGCTACACAAGGTTTTTCATTGTGATTGCATGCCCTCAACGTTGTAGGGAGCAACCTTTTTATAATCACTTTTCAGATTACATCAGGGTTTTAAAAACCCTATTTACAAGCTTACATTTCAAAGTTCAAATACTATAACTAATTCTGATAAAACAAATATTCAAAATTCAAATGATTTTAACAAAAGCTTCATTTGATAAGTGTTGTTGACTGAGTAAACCAACTGAAGAGTTTCTGTTTGAAGAGGAAACTTGACTCCATCTAACAGTGCAATCAACTACAAGTCATCTAGAGACAATGCTTATAAGGGAAAAAAGCCTGACTTGAAGTGCTTTTACTGCAATGGTGTTGGACGCTTAAAAGATCGATGTTGGGTCTTGCATCCTGAGCTGAAGCCAAAATTTGACAAGGAACACAAGGTTTTTAAAGATTACAAGAGTTCTCATTCTGGAGAAATTTTTCTTTGTGCCTGTAATACAAGTGGTACATCACATATTATTATATAAGTGGTGGGAAATTTTATTTTTTATGTTATTGATTTTTTAACATGAATCTCACCACTTGTATAGAGACACATAGTGTACCATCCATGTTTCAGATGCATTGAAAAATCTATCCTCATTCTGGTTCTCATACATACAATCCCGAAGAAAACCATGCATCAAGCTTTACCACTGATGGGTTAGCAAACTTCACTTTAAATCCTACTACTTTGTTCACTGAATTTGCTGCATATCTCCGAAGAAACAAATGGAAGCACTGAGTGTGAGGAAATGACTGGTGGAAATCCAACAGCTTTGCATGGCACATTTTCTTGGTTCTTGGCAGATTCAGATAGTGTATCATTAGAAGACATTCCAGGTATTATATCTGCTCTCTCAACTACTCTTAGTATCAGTCTTTCACATGATTTTTAGATCATATATTCAAGTTCCACTAACCAAATGACAAATCAATCTTCAAAGTGCATGACTTTGAAAAATTAGATAGAGGGAAAATAAATTTGCTCTCTGAAAATGTTGAGTTTACTACCTTGTACCTTCTTTCCTTTTCGTTCCAACCTTTGTCTGTTGGGAGAATTACAAACTCTTTAAATTTCCTTGCCACCTTTTCTTCTCACAATGTTGTCTTTTAGAATCGAGTCACCAAGAAGCTGATTGGTGGAGGTGTTTGGGTTAATATTTAACTTTGGACTTTAAGGGAAGAAAGCCCAAAAAGAGCTCAATAAAGGAGATTTTGCCCAAGGCCCAGAGTTAAGCCCAGATACCCATCTCGAGATAATATGACGTCTCTCTATTTAATGCAAAGGTTAGGTGCTTACAAAAGAAGTGACAACCGATGAAAATCCACCTACTCTCGGCCCAAAAGCATTTTCTGAATGGCAGAACATGTAAAAATGCTGATGACTCACTACCCTTCAGTTGCTTTCAGGCAATGGCAGAAACAGTACATTTAGGTTAATTCACTTATAAAAGGAGGAAGATGACCCAGAGATAAGGACACTCAACCAATCAAACAAACAAACATACAACTTGCCTCTCAGTCAAGCAAATACCCAGAAAGCTGTGATTTGTCCAGATTCTGTACCCTTTTAGCCTTAGACTCCCCTTAAAAATACATCTTTTGTCTAGTGTAAAAGCTCTGCTACATTTTCTAAATGTTGTAGTATCAATTCTCTTGTGTAAACTTGTTCACCACTCATCCTACTTTAGTACTCAACCCCCTATAACTACAAAGAGAAAAGACCGCAAGACGTTTAAACCTTGCCCGACTCTCTTTGTTTTATCTTTACGTTAATAGATCTGGTGTTATGATGTATTCCCCAATATATATTTAAGTCATTTCCAGTCTTTTGATGAACCAAAGTCCCATAGTTCTCATATTTGGTTCACTTAGTGGTTTTACTGTCATAAGAAGACAAAATGTGAATTTAACTGATGACTTGATCAAATCTGGACCTCCACCCTTTAAGCATACAAGATAACCAACTAAAAGTCCTTGATCTCAAGCCATAGAAAAGAACTTAATGTAGACTTAACCCATCTACGACAATTCTTTGATAACAAGAAGTCAAAATAACTTGGGGCTCAAGTAGTCGACTTAAACACACTTGCTCTACATCTGCCATACTGAGATGGCAGTGGCATACTTAAGCACTTAGTTAGTTTTGATTGTGAGCCTCAAAGTCTACACCTAAGGCCCCACAAAGGCACCTTTCAGAACTGACTTTGCCCTCCTCTTGTAGCATCTCGACAAGCCGGAGCCCGACAATCAACCAAAGTGCCAACTCCTCGGGGAGCTGTGTGCTCGAGCCAGGGACACCTCCCAGCAAGATTTCCTACCCAAACATAGTTTTGGCATGCCCAGTGGGATCACAAATCTTGTATGTTGAGAAAACGAAAGGAAAAATAAACCTTTAGGAGGAAAACAGAGCAGAAACCACCCTAGTATACAATAAGATCTAGCATGGCAAATCTCCTCGAAAACTTGCAAGGACATGGCTTGACGGAAAGCTCGACCCCTTTTGAGAAATCAGGATGAAGGGTCACAAATGAAGACCTGCAGGCTACCATGATAGCTATCTTGAAAAGCATGGAGAAAAACTCTTTAGAAACAAAAGAAGAAATAAGCAAACTCTGTTCTTTAACAGGAAATCTGCAAAGAATGCTAGACTTGGAATATTCTACCCCTGAAAATGACCATGTTAGAGAAATAATGAGAGAAGCCAGCCCTGTGGAGGAGACAATTATTCCTTTGTTTCCTTTGCTTGAGGAAAAGAGGAATAAAGAAAAGAGCAAGGAAGAATCCGGAGCTGATCAACCAGTGTTGAAGAAAATCAAGGAACTAGAGTTGCCCGACCCCTTGTTATTAGATAGCAGGGGGCAATGCGGGTCAGAAATAAAGCAGTCACTAAAAGAACCATAGGCTAATACGAACTAGAGGTACCAGCAGCTGTAGCCGTCATTGATCAAGAATTGATCAAAAGAAGAAAGGAGGAAGAACATGAAAACCACATGAGCACCATGCAGGCAGCCAAGAGGGAAATCTCTAGGAATATCTTTCAAAGGTTTGGAGGAGACTCTCAGCCTAAAAACTTTTCAGAAGTATTCAAAAACTATGAAGCTTCAGAAAAAGTGGAAGACGAGGAGGCCAAGATACCAAAGTGGGTGGATGTAAAGCCATCCAGCCAAGTTATGCCGGAGGAAATGTTAGAATGAAAGGAATGACAATAAATCCGGTCACAAAGATCTTGCCTGACTCAGGCAAAAATGGTACATAATTGGAAGGGATGGGAAGCTTATTAAAGAAATTGGAGCCTCTATGATTAGGAGAGTCCAAAGGCAACATAAGGCCTATATGAACTCATTGAAAGTTCCCACTACTTCAGAAACCTCGGAGAATGTAAAGTTCGAAAATGTACCTCATAGGGAAAAAATCAACCTCATTGGAGGAGTAAGAAAGAGGTGAAGAAGGCAAATAGCAAAAACGAATGGGAAGGAGACCATGTGTTGCCGAGCCCCCATCCTGGGAAATACAGAATCTTTAGGATAGCTAAAAAAGATAAGGTGATGATACCTACCCAAAGATGGAGCCCAGAACCAATCTGCTTTGGAACTATCTCACCCGAGAGAGGGTTGCCCACACCATTGTTGGTAAATACCATCTGCGAGATTCCAGAATAGATGCCAATCTTTGGCATAACCCAGGAAGAAGGGTTGCCTAAGTTAATGCTGCCGAAGAAGCACATGCTTGGTTGGATGAGTTTATGAACCACATTAGAGGCAAGGGGAAAGATTTACCTGGACCCAGCAACTTCCACGTAAACATGACATATGTTTTATCAGCCATGTTTTGATCTGAGCATAATCAGCCTCCCATGATGAAAGGTGATTACTTGGCAATATAACCTATGATGGCGCATGTTACTGTCGAAAAAGCAGGATAAGAAGAACCCAACCAGACAAGCTTGCCCGAGCAATTAGGAAAGAAGCCTGAGAGAATATACTCGAACAAAATGGTATTTGTTTGCCCGAGTTTGGCCCTGACCAACCATCTTAAGCCCATATATGTAACTGCTCACTTGGAGAGAGTACCTTTCAAAAGGGTCTTGATTGATGGAGGGGCCGCAATTAATGTGCTGCCATACAAGCAGATGAAGAGAATATGAAAAAGTGATGAGGATCTTATCCCCACAGATGGGATACCGCCAAGACTCATGGGATACCGCCATTAGAGGTTGATTTAGGTTCGAAACAAATCATGCTGGCCTTTTTTGTTGTAGATAATACTTCCACTTATGGGGCTTTACTAGGTAGAGATTGGATTCATCAGAGTCTCTCTGTGCCATCTACCATACACCAACAAGTGGTTGTCTACCATGAAGAATGATAAACAGAACCTGGGTTCTGGGAAATGGTGGAGGCCGAATCACGGCCATTCCTCCCTATAGCTAACATCGCGGAAGCCAACTTCGACCACCCCAGTGTTAGGATTCTTCAATGTTCAGGAGCTGATAAGAACGGCCGCCCAACTAAGGTGACGGCCTAAAAGCTTCTAAAGCAAGGGTTATCTTTTACAAGGGAAAAATGAGATCGGCCCTATATCATCCTAACTCCCCAACACTATTAATGTTAGAACAAAAAATGAAGGACTAAGTGGTTGCAGTTAGGTCTTTAATAAAAAGATTGCTGGTATATGGGAGAGAGAAAAAACAAGTGAAAGAGAACTCGACCAAAGAAGAAGAAAAGTGAAGCGGAGAGGCTTCAAGCAGCCAAGTAAATGAAGAAGAATCTTTTGGGGAAGAGTTAGAAACAACCATCCAAATGGCTGAGTGTATATATAACTTAGATGGACCAGGGGATTTACTCAAGAATCCAGAACTAGTTGAGTTCTTGTGTGCAGAATCGGACAAACCAACCCCAGAAGTGCAAGACCCCTTGGAGACCATTGATTTGGGAACTAAGGAGGATCCAAGACCTATACAGATCAGTGGTTTACTAGAAACCAAGGATCGGGCAAGGATTGTCGATCTTCTGCATGAATTTAAAGATTGTTTTGCTTGGCATTACATCGAGATGCCAGGTTTAGATCCAACCTCTGTAGAACATAGGATGCCTATTAAAGAGGGGTTTAAACCTGTCAAGCAAGCACCACGAAGGATGTCAAAAGAAATTGAAGAAAAGGTCAAATAAGAGATCGAAAGACTGGTGAAGGCCGGATTTATTAGGCCTATCGAATATGTTGAGTGGTTGGCCAACATTGTACCTGTTTTAAAAGCTATAACTAAAGCAGTTAGATGTTGTGTTGACTATAGAAACATTAATGAAGCCACGCCTAAAAACGAGTACCCCATGCCCATGGCGGACCTATCCATAAATGCAGTTGCCAAACACAAAGTTCTATCTTTTATAAATGGGAATGTTGGATACAATCAGATAAAAATGGCTAAAGAAGATATACATAAAACAACTTTCAAATGTCCAGGTTATGTCGGAGCATATGAATATTTGTTAATGCCATTCGGGCTTAAAAATGCATGTGTAACCTATCAAAGAGTAATGAACGCCATTTTGCATGACTTAATCGGCCATACCATGGAAGTATATATTGATGACATCGTGGTAAAATTCAAAACTGAATAGCAGCATTTGATGGACCTCAGGCAAGCCTTAACAAGAATGAGGATCCATAAGTTAAAAATGAATCCAAAGAAGTGTGCGTTTGGGGTAAGATCGGGCAACTTCTTGGGATTCCTTATTCATCAAAGAGGAATGGAGGTCGACAATAACAAAGCTTGGGCAATAATGGAGTCACATCCCCCCACCAATAAGGTACAACTACAAAGACTGCTGGGAAAAATCAACTTCTTGAGGAGATTCATTGCTAATTTAGCGGGCAAGATTCAGCCGCTAACTCCTCTGCTGAGACTAAAAAACAAAGAAGAGTTTGGATAGGGCCCACCACACCAAGAGGCTTTCGACAGCATAAAGGCTTACTTAGCCTCTCCACCAGTACTCATGCCTCCTCAGAGAGGGAAGTCATTGAAGCTTTATATCTCTGCCTCAGTAGGTCAATTGGAAGCTTGCTAGCCCAAAACAATGAAAGTGGAAAGGAACAAGCCATATATTACCTCAGTAGAATCCTTACTAAGGTAAAGACAAGATATCCTCTAGGGGAAAAATTATTTTTGGCTTTGTACTTTACTGCTTGCAAGCTAAGGCATTACATGTTGCCTTGCCATATCCACATCATTAACGTGATAAAAATGGATTCAACAGGAAGTAAAGAGGATATCCAGCCTTTGGATTACTCCATGGAGGCTATATTTTGATGGATCTTGTACCCAAAATACTACGGAAGCGGGGATTGCCATTATCGATCCTAAAGGAACTCATCATTGTTATTCACTCCTCCTAGATTATCATAAAACTACCAATAATCGGGCAAAATATGAGGCATTGATAATTGGCCTAGAGATCTTAATAGAGTTAAGGGCAGCTAAAGTTGAGGTATTTGGTGATTCAAAATTGGTGATCAATCAGTTGAACGGAGAGTACAAGTGTAAACACATCACCATGGCTGGTTATTACATAGTGGCCGCTCAATTGTTAAGTTATTGGGGCATTGAAATATCAGCCAGCTACATCCCTAGAGAATTAAACGTAATTGCCAATGAGATGGCACAATTGGCCTATGGAGTACATATCAAGGAAAGGAAGTTTGAAGGAAACATAGAGGTTTAGAGAAGAAAACTCCCTTCTATCCTAGAAAGGGGATTCAGCCTAGGTGTGATGACTGAGGATGTAGAGATTGAAGATTGGAGGACATATGTTCTTCGATATTTAAAAGATCCATCATTCCTCACAAGTAAGAAGAATAAACAACAAACAATTAAGTACGTTTTATGGGGAGAAATCTACTAAGAAATACCCCAAATAGACTAATGTTAAAATGCTTGGACCAAGAAGAATCAATGAGAGTAATGGCTAAACTACATGAAGGGATCTATGGAGCATATCAAGCATGAATCAGGATGAGGTGGCTACTTAGGAGATACGGTTATTTCTGGCCTGAAATAGAGAAAGATTTCACAGCTTATGCCCGAGGGTGTGAAAAATGCCAAAGACATGGACCTCTCCAACATGTGCCCTCAGTGCCCTTAAACCCCATAGTCAAGCCTTGGCCCTTCAGATGATGGGCAATGGACTTCATCGAGCAAATTCACCCATCTTCTAGCAAAGGACACACGTTTATAATCGTGGCAACGGATTACTTCACCAAGTGGGTAGAAGCGTCAGCAGTAAAGACTATCACTTCAACTACAATCAAGAAATTCATTGAAACCAAGATCTTACATAGATTTAGGGTGCTCGAGACAATTGTCACAGACCACGGGCCATCTTTTATTTCAAAAGAAGTAGAAGAGTTTGCCAGTAAGTTCAAGATAAAGATGGTTCAGTCTAGTCCTTATTACCCCCAGTCAAATGGTCAAGCAGAAGCCAACAACAAGATCTTGGTAAACATTATTAAAAGAATGGTAGTCGAGAATCTAGAGAAATGGCATAAGAAGTTGGGAAATACTTTGTGGGCATATAGTACTTCTAAAAGGGCAACAACTGGAACTACTCCTCATGCTCTAACTTTTAGGCAAGATGTTGTGATCTCCATGGAAATTAATGTGAGTTCGGTCAGAATTCAAAATCAATTTGGGCTACAAAGTGAAGAATACCTTCAGGCTATGTGTCAAGGAATTGAAGACCTTGATATAGCCCGAATTAAAGCATTAGATAAAATTGAAGAAGGAAAGAGAGCTCTTGCCCGAGCATACAACAAAAAGGTGAAGTTGAAGAACTTTAAAGAAGGAGAATTAGTATGGAAGGCAATTCTCCCTTTAGGAGCTCAAATCAAAGGCTTCGGAAAATAAAGCCCGACTTAGGAAAGTCATTTCATGGTTAACCATGTATTGGGCAAGGGTGGATATTACTTAGTAGATATGGATGGGGGCTTACAAAAGCATCCGATCAATGTTAAATTCTTGAAGAAATATCACCCAACCTTGTGGGATGTTAAGGATTATTACATAGAAGAAGAAGTACAAGCATCGCTAGAAATCTAAAGGAAGTTTCGTGCTTATCATATATAGATCTCAAGAAAATGCAAGACAAAGTGATTTAAAAGAAATCATGTTCATTTCAGCAAATGCTGGAAGTTACATCAGATTTAGTTCAATGGTTTTACATCCCTAACTAAGGCAGTTATCCTAAAGAAGTGGGTCTACATTTTGCCCGACTCCTCCTAAAAGATTGTTGCTATTGGCTAAATATGTTTTCAGCATATCCAACTTCCATTTGCTATCTCAACTCCTTTGAATCTTCTGCGCCTTCGCCCGTAAACCCGACCAAGTTGTCTGGCCAATAAAGTTGTGGTAGTTGATCCCGAAGCATACACCTATGATGCTGAAATGATCAAGAAATCAGAAGCTATGGAGAAGTCTGGGCTTGTGAATATTAGCACAAGTGGAATTTGACAGTGTGATTAAGGCTGCTCGGTTACTCCTCAATGCCATAGAGGTCCTGAAACGGAAACGGGGAGTAGTGCGCTTTTTTGAAGATATTATAATAACTGATTTTTCCTTAGACATGTTATCTCCAACAACAATTGAGACGTGAAAAGTTCATGCAGGTTCCAAGGGATGCACTTCTCCCTCTTTGAAGGAAAACCCAGTATAAAGACCTGCCCGAAGACGATGAAAGCCATGGAAAAGGTGAGGCATGGTGGAAATCCTTTCACCAGTCTCAAAGGAAAATTGGATTCATGCAGCTTTGGGTACCTTTGAGAAGAAGATGGGAAGAAAAGTTGGAATCAGAAGGGTCTGAAAATGTCTAAGGGCTCTAAAAGATTCTGGGAAAATTTTGATAATTCAGAATGACTCGAATTGGTTAAAGTATTTAGCCAAAGAATGGAATTGAAGGGAGTTTTATAGCGAAGGATCAAGTGACGGTTGGAATTCATGGGTTAGTGCAAAGGGTCCAGTTCACAAACGGTTGCATTAAAACGGCATAAGTTCCGAGTAAAGGCGTGCAACGGTGGTTACTGAGAAGCGGCTATTCAATCATTATTAATGCCTCAGTTTGCAAGCTTAAAAATGATTAAAGGGGGCACTGTTTAGGTTAATATTTAACTTTGGACTTAAAGGGAAGAAAGCCCAAAAAGAGCTCAATAAAAGAGATTTTGCCGAGGCCCAGAGTCAAGCCCAGATACCCATCTCGAGACAATATGACGGCTCCCCATTTAATGCAAAGGTTAGGTGCTTACAAGAAAAGTGACAACCGATGGAAATCCACCTACTCTCGGTTCAAAAGCACTTTCTAAATGGCAAAACATGTAAAATGCTGATGACTCACTACCCTTCAGTTGTTTTCGGGTAAAAGCAGAAACAGTCCAATCAACTTAATTCGCCTATAAAAGGAGGAAGAGGGCCCAGAGATAAAGACACTCAACCAATCAAACAAACAAATAAACATACAACTTGCCTCTCAATCAAGCAAATACCCAGAAAGCTGTGATTTGTCTAGATTATGTACCCTTTTAGTCTTAAACTCCCCTTACAAAAACATATTTTGTCTAGTGTAAAAACTCTGCTACCTTTTCTAAATGTTGTAGTATTGATTCTCTTGTGTAAACTTGTTCACCACTCATCCTGCTTTAGTATTCAACCCCTGTAAGTACAAAGAGAATAGACCGCAAGACGTTTAAACCTTGCCCGACAAGGTGAAATCTTGCCCGACTCTCTTTGTTTTGTCTTTAAGTTAATAGATCTGGTGTTATGATGTATTCCCCAATATATATTCAAGTCATTTCTAGTCTTTTGATGAACCAAAGTTCCATCAGTTCTCATATCTGGTTCACTTAGTGGTTTTACTGTCATAAGAAAACTAAATGTAAATTAAACTGATAACTTGATCATATCTGGACCTCCACCTTTTAAGCATACAGGATAACCAACAAAAAGTCATTGATCTCAAGGCATAGAAAAGAACTTGATGTAGACTTAACCCATCTACGACAATCCTTTGATAACAAGAAGTCAGAATAACTTGGGGTGCAAGTAGTCGACTTAAACACACTTGTTCTACATCTGCCATATTGAGATAGTAGTGGCATGCCTAAGCACTTAGTTATTTTTTATTGTGAGCCTCAAGGCCTACACCTAAGGCCCTACAAAGGCACCTTTCAGAACTAACTTTGTCCTCCTCTTATAACATCGAGGCAAGCCGGAGCCCAACAATCAACCAAAGTGCCAACTCCTCTAGGAGTTGTGTGCTCGAGCCAGGGACCCCTCCCAGCGAGATTTCTTGCCCAAACAGGAGGGTTCTACTTGAATAGATTGTATTACTTGTCAAAGGATATTACAATTCCAAAGGTTTGTCAAGTCAGCCTAAATCCAATCTAAGAAAGAACATCATGAATCAATTCTCATCTAATGAATATTAAGATTAGACAATGGCACTGAATACACTACAAAAATTATGATTGACTATTTGAGCACACATGGCATCATACATCAAACAAGTTGTGTAGGTACACCCCACAAAACAATGTAGTTGAGAGGAAGAATAAAGACTTGCTTGAAAAAACCCAAGCCTTGGTGTTTCAAATGAATGTGCCTAAAAGACTTTGGTCTCAAAGAGTTCTCACTACCCAATACATCATCAACAGATTGCCTAGCAGGAGTTGAAACTCAAAATCTCCTTATCATGAAGGGAAAGCCAAATGGTCAGTTGCTCATGGTATTCTGTTGAACAAAAATGACAACATTCAAATTATGGGGTACACATGATGCAAATTGGGCAGGAAATGCTATCGACCGAAAATTAACCACTAGCTATCGTACATCTGTTGGAGGAAACTTAGTCGCATAAGAGCAAAAAACAAAACGTAATTTGCTCGTTCGAGCATTGAAGTTGAGTATAAGGCAAGGCATCATCTTCTTGTGAGCTCATATGGTTAAAATGACTTCTTTCTGTTTTGGGGTTTCCTAATAGCCAACCTATATCCCTCTTCTGTAACAATCAAAATTGGCAACAAAGGAGAATAGGCATCAATTTCTTCCATTTCCTTGGTTAATTTCATACTAGGGCCCACATAAAATTTCTATTATTTTTTTCTTATTATTAGAGTGAATTTTAACTTCTTTTCACCCAATTTTTTGTATATCAAGTCTAAATTAATAACAAAGAAACATACCAGTTGGATATTAAAATAAATGAAGATGTCAAATTACCACATAAGCCATCAAATTTAAATGTGATGTTTTGAATTTAACATCCCCTTGGAGATGCTCTAAGCATATTGAAATCAATTGCCATTACATTCAAGAGAAAGTTCAATCCCAAATTTTTCAAACTCATTATCCTCACAACCATGATCAGCTTGGGGATGTTTTCACCAAGGCCCTACCCACAACCCAATCAGTCAATCTCCTTCATCCAACTTGAGGGGAGTATTGGAAGTCAACTTCAACTTTTTTCTTTTTTGCTTTAACATTTTCTTTTTGAATTTCTCCTTTTGTCTTTCGCTCATTGTCCAGTAATTCGGCCTTCAAAGACTCAATTGTTCGAATTTGTAGGGTAAAAAACAAAAAACAAAAAAAGGCAACTTATGCATCTTTAGTCCCTAAGGGTGCGTTTGGTTGGCTTCACTAACCTTCACTGGACTAAACTAGACTACTTATCAATGTAATTCTATATTTGTTACATAGTGGGACTAAGTTTAATGGGATTGAAAAGGATTCGCGTTCACTAAGGTGCCATTTGGTACGTAGGATGGGATAAAATGCAATGGGACGGGACACAGTCATCCCACGTTTGGTGCGCCAATTTGCTTGGGACGCACTGTCTCGTGGAACGGATTTTAGTCAATTTTTTGTGCCACCCTCCCTCCTAAAATAACTTGTTCCATCCCATAGAACACAAAATGATAACTTTTTGGACAACAATACCCTTCATCTTTTTCATTAATTTCACTATCTACCATCTCTCTCTTGTAGCCTCCCTCTCTTCTACCTTCCCTCTGTAACCTCCTCCTCATCCACCACAAACCCAGCAACCCAGGCTAACCCAATCTAAGTAATATGAATCCCCACCTTTCTCTCACCCCCTCCCTCTTTCATGCTAGTCCCACGACGAGATCGTCGCCCTCTGCCGCGAAAACCTCACGACCACCCACTCGCAGAATGTGGCTGATACCGTCGCTCGAGGGATGGGACGACGAGGATTAGGCGAAATATGTAAGGTATGACGTTGAACTCATCCGCGGTGGCTTAAGTAAAGTCGAACTCATCGGAGTGGTTGGGTTTGTAAACATGAAAATTCTATAACGAATGAAACAAGAACACGTGTACAAGGTAGATCTGTATTGATGAATTTGTAGGTTACAATCTCTGTTTACAATTTTCCTCTGATTCAGTCTTCAAATTTGATGCAGATGCATAGGTTGTTGATCCAAGTGTCGTGATGACTTGATCTCGGACGAACGATTGAATGACTGCTTCAAGTTTTGAGCTTAAAACGATGCTTGGATAGTCTTCACCTCAAAGTTGCGGCAAAGGTAGAGTTGATGTAGGACTTCGTTGATTCAAGGGTCTTGACAACTTGATCTTGAATCGAACATCGTTACAAGTTTTGAGCTTGCAACAAAGTCTTGAAGGAATCGGCACAAGTGCTTGTTGATTCTTCAAATGAATGCTTCGATTTTGGTCGAAAGAAAGCTTCAGCTTTGGTTGTGCGTTCTTCGAATAGAGCTTTGGCAGCGTATTAGTCTTCAAAGATTTGGCAGAGGTTCTCCTTTTGTAAGAATTTCGACCTTTCAGTGTAGAAATCTCTGGCAACGGTGATTAATAGAGTATACAAATGTCTACGACTGCACCATCGTGTACCACCCCGATTGTGCAAGCATAATTGTTGAACACCTCAGTAGAAAGACACACTAATACCCGAATATTCTTCAATCAATTACATTTCCCCCTTGTATAGAACTTTTGGATATTTTGCACATGACTATGGATCATCAGGAAACTAAGTTAGCTAATTTTCAGGTTCGACCATTTCGAGTTATTACTACGTAATCAAGCTAGGTACTTGTATGAACTCAAGCATCAAAGTTGTATATTCAAATCCAGATATCTTGTACTTTAGATTTAATGGACTTGCTTTGACCCTCAAATCCTAGAGTGTTCTTTTAGCCTTCTCGACATGGCTTCTTGCTCAATCAGTGAGGAATTCATGATAGATCAACTCGGCGGATGCCTGCGCCCAGTTTCATACCAATGCTAGCAAGAATATTTGGAGAATAACCTTCTCGCAAACCTACCAGACTTATCAAGAAGAGTTTTTTGTGGCCTTGAGGTTGGAGCCGCCTTTTAGTAAGGGATTGGTGAAGGTAGTAGTACGGGTGGTCAGCAGATTACATCACCAATCACTATCTTCACGCAAAAATGAATAGTCACCTCATATTATCTTGCTACAATTCATAGGCATCATATCGTACTCTAGTAGTTCTTTCCCAACGATATATATATATATATAAGTTCATTGCCCAAATATTTTAAAGGTATCTTCCATCCAACCTTAACACACCTTTTATATACATATACTGAGATTAAATTCAATCTTGGGTTCCGAGTTTGGCAATTGTGAGCCAGTTTCTGTGAATGGTATGAAGTGTCAGTCGTTATTCAAAGGAAGTAGTCTGAGTGATTGTTCTTCTAATATAGGTTTCGAATCTTGTACTTCTTGACCAGGAAAGCGATGATCGCAGTTAGTCACGAAAAACGTGTTTACGATATATGTTCACCTCTACGTATCTTTCGACTACTTCATTCCAGGACCTTGTTGTTTGAATGCACGTGGATGTTGAAGCATTTCTGGCAGCTCTAATTGGTACGCTTTAGAGTAGTGCAGTAGTACAATTGAGGCATGAATCAGTCGATCTAGGCACGTTTCACATTGAGGAGCACAATAGCATTTTGACAACTTCAGAAACTTCTCATTTGCTTACCAAGACAACGATGAGTTATCGGCATTACAGGTTGCAGACTGTAATATCAATGGCTTAATTGTTGGGTTCGCTAAGCAAGTGGGCAAGTCGGCCATCGACAGCGGGAGCTATTAGCTAGCTATGATTAGGACTCGACTCAAGACACATCCATTCTTGAAGTATGTGACATGACTAATGCTTTGACAATGCCATTTTCATTTTTGGTTTGGATTTTCAGCACAAGTATTTTAACTTGCCTTATTATAGTTATATATGTGTGTTCTGACGTTACAAATGTTTTGGGGGAAGTCTTTTCCGTTTTCAGTTTTAAGTTCAGCACGAGTTTTCGACCTCTATGTTATTACATATCTATTTTGACGTTATCGTACATTATGTGCATACTTTCGACCTTACGTTATTATATATTTTCGAATTTATATCTTTATAAAGTATATGCTACTTATATACTGATGGGGGAAGAAGGTATGAGCCTAGAGGCATCAAAGAGGAACCATTGCAACCTGCTCGCGATGATATGGCATTTTCCCTTTCATGCAACCGCTCTGACTTGATTTCTTCTTCACATATATATATATATATATATATATATATATATATATATATTTTCTGCCTATCTTTGAATATTTTTATATAGCAAGTTATTTCAAATTTCGGGATGAAATTTTCTTAACAAGGGTAGATTGTAACAACCCGTCCAGTTTTGGCGAATTAAAAGAGTAAATTGGTAATTTCACTTGGGATATTTGTTTGAAATATTACTTTTTGGTCTTAAATGGTGTGTCCAAGGGGGCCTACCCCTGATTTTGTTCCCCTGGCCAAAAGCAACTCAGCTCTTTCTCTTTCTTTCTCTCCCTCACTTTTCTTTTTTTCTCTCATCTCCTCCGAAACTCTCTCTCTCTCTGTGCTCTCCCCTCTAGCGACCCAAACATACACCCACATACCCACCTTTCTCCCCCGAGGACGAACACACACCCACTCACACCACGACAACGACGACACCACCACCACCACCCCCCTCCCCCCCCCCTCGGCAAGCCTTTTGACTTCTTGACGTGGGAAGGAAACCAAACACAGGTTCCCAGCGTGAGTTGTGGGTTTCAGACGACATTCCTGGCCAACTCCGGCCACCATTTAGGAAACAAAAGGTATATTCATAAACTACTCTTGGTGGTCTTCAATTTGGTTGATAGATCGTAGGTTAAGGTGGAGAATCGGAGTTGAACAAAACTTGGGAAGCTCCAACCTCCTTTTTCATCGAAACCAGTCTGAAACTGAGTTAACCCGACCCGGTAACCCAAAACCCAAAACCTTTTTAGGCTAAGCCCAGACCCAGTAAACCCAGGCCTTTGGGCCGTGCAAACCTAGGCCTTCGGCCCAAGGAACCCAGGTCCAGACCCATTTGTTAACCCAGCCCAAAACTAAACCTAAGCCCAACTGAGAACCAGGCCCAAGCCTAGAACCCCAGACCCAAACGGTCGGAGCCCATATCCCAATCGATGCACAGACCTACGTGTGGCACCCCATCTTGGTCGGTGTATGAAGCACACACACCTTCACCGGAGGTACTGTGCTCCGCCGCCGTCCACGGCTGCGTCATAGACTTTTCCGACCAACTTTCTGACGACTTAAATCGACACGTGCGGCAACACATGGGGGTACCCGAGGTCCTTCTTATGTTCTTCGACGTCCTGAATCCGTTTATGACTTCCATTTCCCAAAATTCAATCATTATGATAGAGCTTTATTAATTGGTACCTTTATGTGCTTAGGTGCAATTGTTTATGGCATTTCCATCTTCGCTAGTTCGCATGGCTCTTCGACGGCGAAATATTTGGGAGTGGACCCCTTCTAAAATGCATGATTTTACTATTAGAAATGCATACATGAAAGCATGATTTTATGGCTACGTTTTCATAAAATGTTTATGAGTAAATTGGACTTACGCTTTATGAAATATCATGCTTTATCAAGTAACTGTTATTAAGATTTATGATATGACATTTGAGCTAATGAGCTCCAATGAGATATATTTTGGAAATATTATGTTTATGATTTTCTGTGCTTATATGTGCCTACGGGCGAAAGATACTTATGTTTGGCTTTGGCCAGGAGATACTTATATATGGCTACGGCTAGGTATGGGTTTGTGACTTTGGCGGATTATGATAACATTATTAAGCACTATATATGATATATGTTTTATGAAGTTTTATGGCATGCTAGGGTTTTCAAAAAAACTATTACATATTATACTATATGAGTTTTCATAAACTTTGGGGGTTAGTACTTTGTTGAATAACTGTTTTAGTACTACTTATATATCAACTTGGTCCACTCATGTTTTGTTTTGTGCCCCTTTCAGGACTTAGAATCGAGACGTATAATCCCTACGTCAAGGCACTTCTGAATCGGCAACTTCGAGTCCTCTCAGTGAAGGACCCATTCCTTTATTCATTCAATTTTATATTGTTCCTTTCTAGTGTCTCGGTTTAGTTGTATACTCTGAACATGTTCCACAAATGCATAATCATTGTATTTAAATTTATAAGTTTTATTTATGTTCGTTACTGTGGAGACAAAAATAATCAAGAGACGACACGTGGATTTTTAGGCAGAAAGAACAAAATTACCTTTGAGGAGCACCGGAATTCCCACACACGAGCAGTGGACAATCATCCCACAATCAAGTCAAAAATGCCCAAAATAGGTATTTATTCAAAACCTATTTCATCCATCTTCTCCACAAGGTAACCCCCCAAAACATTCCTTTTAAATTATGTTAATTAGGTAATTAATAGATTTATTACGTAATTAATCTATTAATGGCTAATTAAATTACCAATTAACTACAAAATACACTCAAAAACACCACAAAGGGCCGGCCACCTTCTCCCCCAAAGAGGCCCGCCATGCCCTATATATTCTACTCCATTTTCTCTAAAAACCTAGGTCTACACTCTTGCTAAATACTCAAAATTCTCCAAACACTTTTTCCTCAAAATTCTAACTTTGGCATCGAAGGTTCTTCGGCCAAATCCCTCCCGCCATTCATTGTGGGCGTGAGGCTATTGGCCTTGACCTAAGGTGTTATTTGTTTTGTAGGTGCAATTTTGTCCAAGAATAAGGAGGAAGAAATTTGCATCCACAGTTACTTCTCATGCATGTTAGTATGGCTTCGTCACCTTCAGGTGTCAACCAACACGTGCCTACCCTGGTGTTTGGAGGATATCAGGGTCGGGTGTGTCAAATGGTACGAACAAATGAGAGGGTTTTATTCTGAAAAGACTCAAAGATACCTATGCGAAGTGCCTTGACACCGGGATCGAATACCTCGATTCTAACTCATGAGGGCGAGGGCTACCAATCCCTGGTGGTACGCCACTGTGATCGATGCCGCAAAGGCTGGTCATTGTTCTAGGGTTCACAGAGAGCATCGAGTTTTTCATGCTCAAATCTTCAAATATGGTGATTAAAAGGTGGAATTAAAGGTAAGGGTTCGACTGGGTTTAAAGTGAGGAACAAGATGGTACCGGTCCTGTCGTTAACAGTGGTCGGAGTAGGGAGATACGGCTGGGTCGAGTCGGCGAGTCGAAGAGGGTTCCGATTTTGGCTAGTTCCTCCCTTCCCTCATTTCCCTCATTTCTCTCATTTCCTTCTTCCTTGTCCAATCATAGCCACACATGTGGCACCCCAAATCAATGCTCCAACAAATCTGGAGCCTTCCAGATTAATAATCGAATGACCATTTTGCCCTTGTAGTTGTTCGTTTATAACTTCTTCGCTATAATTCCAAATTACCTTATGTTTGCGCTCACGCGTTTGTAACGCTAAGTACTACAAGGATACGCCAAGGAAACGAATCTTACATGACACGACAAGGCGGTCAACAAAAGTCAACACTTTTGCCTCAAAGAGCATTTTCGGAAATTCATGCTTTAGAATTTTAAAAAATAAAAAATAAAAAATAAAAAACTTAATATCTGAGGACAGGTTGTTACATTAAGACTGGTCATGTCAATAAACTTAATTTTCTGATGATTCGATTACAAAGAATTCAACCGGTTTTTCAGTTGCAGAATAAATTTCCCGCTTTTATTAAGGAAAAGTTAAAGGTGTTAACTTGAAACCTTTTAAAGATTGAACTGTTATACTTTGCTTCAAAAGGGTTGCCTTTGTTTCATTGAAAAGGCATCCATCACCTGCTTGTGGGTGCTTCCAAACATGTATTCTGCAATTTTTTATCTTATTAAAAAGAAAAATGTCCACGGTTTAGCATTGTCAAACAAGTTAAGATTAGACTAGCCAAACAAAGTTTTTAGCTAAACACAACTGATGCTACTTGAAATTTATTGGTCAAGACTCGACATATTTCTCACATGACAAATTATTGAAGAAAATAGGTCCCGTCAAAATGCACTTCAATCACAAGTCATTTGGTGGGAAAGGACTGCAGCTTTAGGGTCTATAGAACGCCACTTTTAGTAATATCATGTGTTAAAGATCAACACCAACCCATTAAGATCAGTCGGTACAAAGGAACTAGATTATTCTAGTTCAAACATGCATGAAATTGTTCTAGAAGATTCTAGCATATAATATTAAAGATGACGGGTGCATGCTTGAATATGCTAGAATATTCTAGCAAGCTAATGATTGTTCTAGAAGATTGTAGCAAGCTAATGATTGTTCTAGAAGATTGTAGCATATAATATTAAAGATGACTGGTGCATGCTTGAACATGCTAGAATATTCTAGCAAGCTAATGTCGGTGCGTAGTTGCAAATGAACTAGATTTTTCTAGTTCAAGTCTGCATGTTAAGTCGGAATACATGCACATTAACCTAGAAAGTTCTAGTAACTTTTGTGGCTATTATGCAAAGCCATATGTCGGTGGAAAAGTGTGTGTGCATGATCAATGCACTAGAAAACTCTAGTGATGGCATAAGTCAGCAACCATGCCTATAAATATGTATGCATGTGTGTTGTTAATCAAGTAACCAACCAACCAAGAAGAAGCAACCAACCAAGTGAAAGTGAGAACTAAAAGTAGTCTTGTGAGGAGTGTGAGTGGTCTAGAGTTTGTCTCTAGAAAGTGAGTGAGTGTGGTGTCTTGGCCTTCCGTATGTGCTCCAACATGTCATCTTCAACTGTAGTTTTTTAGGTAAACATGGCCTTACCTGCCTTGATCTTCCACTTCCTCAAAGTGCCGTTGGTGTCTTCTTCCAGCTGCATAACTTCATTACCACCGACAACATCCCAAAGATCTTGGCCTTGTAGGTAAGACTCTATACACGTCGCCCATGTGTTGTAATTTTTGTTGTTCAACTTCTTGATTGCTCCAACAACTTGAAGATCTCCCATCGTGTCAGCAGAGCTTCGATAAGCTGAACAAGACTAATGAATAATCTTGTGAAGTACTTTACTTCTCACGATTCTTGGGACACCTTCGCTACACTCTTTTCAAAGAGGAACGATACAAGACTACAGCTTCTTACGAACGAGTTGTCATCAGTGGCCCAACGAGACATGACGATTGTCGAATATTTCCACAAGGTAAAGTCTATTTGCCGTGAAATTTCTAAATTAGATCCTAGTGCTGCCATTGTAGAATCTAGGATAAAAAGAATAATTATCCATGGATTGAGACCGAATATCGAGGCTTCGTTATCTCTATACAAGGATGGCTGAACCAACCATTACTTGTTGTGTTTGAGAATTTGCTTGCTGATCTAGAAGCTTTGGCAAAGCAAATGGGAGGGGTCTCTTTCAGAGGTGAGAAGGAAGCACTCTACACTGAAAGTAAAGGCAGCTTAAGCAGCATGCTGGTGGAGGATCTAAAACAAATGGTGATAAGGCAAAAGGTCGTCAAAGAGGAGGGAGTTCTCAGCCAGGGGAAGCTTCGAAGTATCATGGCAACCGTGGTTAGTCCCAGAATAATAAAAGGTTTAAGGGTAAGTGTTACAATTGTGGAAAGAAGAGCCACATGGCAAAGGATTCTTGGTTCAAAAAGCCTGTAGAAAGTAACGTCGCCAACTCAAAGAAGAAAAGTGAAAATGATTGGGACGCCGTAGCATATCTAGCTATGGATGAAGAATGGGACGCTGAAGCAACTTCTTGGTGGTGCTCAGAAAATGAAGCGTTGCCTGACTCGAAAGAGATTGAAGATATGTTGTAGGAGAAAATAGGAGACCAATCTGCCTAAATCCAATCAAGTCCAGATGAGCTTGAGGAATTGCTTGATGGTGACAATGTCAAGCAAGAAGTACCTAAGAATCCTTGGCAAACTGGTGTGTATCAACCACCAAGAGAAGTTAGACCTAGTGAAGTGGAACTATCAACTCCATGATCACAACTAAGGAGGTCAACGAGAATATCGAAGCCAAATCCCAAATATGCCAACGCAACCATAGTAGAAGAAGGAGTTGAAGCTGAGATGCGTAAAGAAGCATCACAGAATTCTGAATGGTGTAAAGCTAGGAGAAGAGATCGTTGCGTTAAAAAAATATCAAATTTGGGATCCAGTGGCAAGGCCAAGAGATGTGAAACCCATATCATGCAAATGGGTGTTCAAGATAAAGCGTCGACTCAGCGAGAAGAAAAGAATAAGCTGGTGTTGAGGGGGAATGTTAAAGATCAACACCAACCCATTAAGATCAGTCGGTACAAAGGAACTAGATTATTCTAGTTCAAACATGCGTGAAATTGTTCTAGAAGATTCTAGCATATAATATTGAAGATGGCTGGTGCATGCTTGAAAATGATAGAATATTCTAGCAAGCTAATGTCGGTGGGCAGCTGCAAATGAACTAGATTAGTCTGCATGTTAAGTCGGCATGCATGCACATTAAGCTAGAAAGTTCTAGCAACTTTTGTGGCTATTATGCAAAGCCATATGTCGGTGGAAAAATGTGTGCGTATGATCTAGGGGTGGTTCGGTATGGGATCCCATACCGAAACCCTTGTCCCGATTCCCAAACCGAATTTTTTGGGAATCCCAAATTCAATACCAATCCCAAACCAAATTTTCGGGAATCCCGAAATAATTTCGGGATTTCGGGACAAATCGGGAATCCCGAAATGTTTTTGGGCTTTTGGACTAAAATTTGACATATTATGTTTTTGGGCTAAAATTAAGTTTCAATCTACCCACTACCCATTTGTGCACAAAGTTTTTGGGCTAATGCCATCTCACCCCACATTCCAACTTTGATTCCTCCTCCACATAGTTGTAATTAAATGAAAATTTTGGCGGCGCCCATGTCTGAAAGAACAACTATATTGTGTACTCGAAAACAAAAGAAAAAAATTTGAGCTCAACTAATTGCATGCCCTGTACCCACCTTGTCCGTGTATATATATACAATATATGTATACTGATATGTTCATGCATGCATAATGGTCTTTGCTCCTTTGTTTCCTTGATTTGCCTAGGTATGCAGGAAACTAATATCCACATATTAATCACACTAGTGGCTAGGTATGCAGGAAACTAATATCCAAAGCCAAAGATTAATCACACTAGTGGCTAGGTATCCAGGAAACTAATATCCAAAGATTAATCACATTAGTTGAGACAACTGGAATATAGAAACAAACAAATTGAACAAACAAACATTAGTTATTTAGTTGAGACAAAGATTAATCACACTAGTGGCTACCAATACCATTAATTAAAAAATAATTCTCTTATAATTAAAAAATAATATATATATAATATTTATTTCTATTCGGTATGGGAATACCGAAAAAATGGAGATGTAATCCCGAATCCCATACCGAAAATTTCGGTTTGGTTCGGGATGACATACCGAAATTTTCGGGAATTTTGGTTTGGGATTTTTTTGATTTGGGATCGGGATTTTTTCGGTTTGGTTTGGGATTTTTGGGATTTTTTTCCAGCCCTAGTATGATCAATGCACTAGAAAACTCTAGTGATGGCATAAGTCGGCAACCATGCCTATAAATATGTATGCATATGTGTTGTTAATCAAGTAACCAACCGACCTAGAAGAAGCAACCAACCAAGTGAGAGTGAGAACTAGGAGTAGTCTTGTGAGGAGTGTGAGTGGTCTAGAGTTTGTCTCTAGAAAGTGAGTGTCATTACTTCTAGAGTGTCTTTGAGAGTTCGTGTGTTGTAATATTTTGTGTGTGTAATACAAGTAATTTGTTTACTTGTGTTGTTTCTCCAACACTTGTGTTAGAGTTGTGTACTCTAATTTTTTTTCTCCAACAGCATGGACGCAAATCTTCAATCGTATTCATAGGTCGATTAACATCATTTTAACAATATCCGAAACCCAATACAAGCTGACTATAGTGCTTCCGCAATCACATGGACAGTGACCTCTACCTCCACTATGCAAGTATCCTTCACCAGAAACCCCTTGCTTGCCTTTTTTTCTTTTTTTTTCTTTTTTTTTCTTTTTTTTTTTTT
Organism: Pyrus communis; assembly: GCF_041283825.1. NCBI lineage: Eukaryota > Viridiplantae > Streptophyta > Magnoliopsida > Rosales > Rosaceae > Pyrus > Pyrus communis. Next base: position 22,653,435 of record NC_142577.1, on the reverse strand, counting down.
TCTTTTTCTTTTTTTTTTTTTTTTTTTGGGAAAACCTCGGCGGTACGAGGTACCCCTTGCTTGCCTGATTGAATTTGTCCAGTTTAAGGAACGTAGACCAGCCCCAATCCGGAATAAAGGCACTAAACCAGTGATCATCTACACAGAAAAAATAAACCCTCATGTTATACGGCATCATATACAACTAAACACTCAAGAGTACCAGGCCGATCTTTTACCTTCTTTAAACTCATGCATGCATTCTTGACCATTGATAGACACACTCCATTTCCTGTTCTTCATTCTTTTACAAACAAAGACGTCCGCTCCAAATACACAGTGATCATCTACAAGGGTTGCCTATTTATTAGTCTTAACTGACCTCACACGACGAGGTTAAATGTTAAAAAATGTGCATGCCAATGGCTCAATATGTTTAACGCATAACATACTTAAAAAGAAGAAAAGCAGCCTTCCAAATTGCAAAAATCACAAACTTCAGCCAAAATTAATTATACCCTTCAATCACAAGTCATTTGGTGAACAAGGATCTTAGCACTATGGTGTACCCACACCTAGACGGTGCTTTTACAACATCATGGAAAGTGACAAGGTTTTTAGCAAAACATACGACGTGCCAACTACAGTGCAGTTGCAGTTCCATGGACAGTGACCTCTGCCTCCACTATGCAAGCATCCTTCACCAAAAACCCGTTGCCTGCCTGATTCAAAGTGTCCACCGAAATGAACTTAGACCAGCCCCAACTCGGATTTGAGGTACTGAACCAGTCGCAGTCGTTAACTACACATAATACACACTGATGTTATGAAGGATGCATACAATTAAACACTGGAATAGGATCTTTACCTTTAAAGCACTCATATCTGGCATGCATTTGATCTACAATGCGCAGGGAATACTCCGCAAATACTTTGGAACCAGGAATTTTTTCGGGATCATCCAATCCCAAGTAAAGAGAAATATGAGTACCCTTTCCAAGGCTTTTTCCCTTGGGATAGAGAATTATCTTCCGGCAACATTAGGAAGGCTATGATGACTTTTTATTACATCTGTCGTTATTTGGGATGGGACCCAATTCACCTCACATCTTTGGGATTGAATTAAAAGCGCAAACTCCTACATGGGAAGCTAAATTTCAACAAGTTTTGCAATGATCAACCACATCTAGTGCGAAAGTTAGGTAGTTAAAATTGCATATATAGTTTGAAACTCAAAAATCATATCCTTTTGTTATCATGCAGGTAAAACAGGATGAGTGATAAGAAATTATGACTCTATGAGTGATAAGAGATTATACAGTGCATTAAAAATTAAAAATTGTCTTATTGAGGGTATTAATATAAAGGGCCTAGCAGAGATACCATTTCCGTTCTCCAGCATTCAGTACCTAACTTTGAAAGGTTCTCAACCTTCCAAACATGCTTGCACTTAACAGCATCCTTGATCTTCGAGATTGACTCTCCTTTGCCAGCTCTTCTTTCCTTACAAACAAAGACCTCAGCTCCAATCACACAATTATCATCAATGACATATCCATTGGAAGGATTAGTAAACGATGTAAGAGTGATAAGCTTATCAAATCCCGAATAAAGCATCATCTCATGGAAACATTTTTCCTTTTTATTGGCATCTATGGAATAAGCAAGGTTAAAAATAATGATCAGAAAATGAGCAGGGAGCATTGCAATTTTCAAACAAGAAAATTTTCCGGTCTATAAATATGACCACTTGATGGGAATTAACTTTTGAAGTAGGTAAAATGTACCTTGAATAACCAGGAACATGCCTTTATTCTGATCAAGCAAAAAGAACCTGAAATCAACATATACTTCACATCCATTCTGAAGTGACTTAGCTCCAACCATTTCCAAGTAAACGGAGATATGGCCTTCCACATTTTTCTTCTTGTTTCCATTCGGGTAGAGCACTAGTTTCCTGAGAGCAAACATACAGTATGGCTAACATTTTTTTTACCCGCTTATACAGAACATGAAATACGAAACGCATAATTGCATTATAAAAACAGAAAATGTCATAGAACAATGTCAGACAGTGAGGGTGAAACATAAGTTTGCAGAAGATGATATTAAACTCAAACTTTAGTAGATGATATAATGAGGGATTTACCATTTGTATCCTCCAACTTCAAATTCTCCCGACTCATATTCGTCCTCTAAATTTTTGGTTAGCAATGAAAACGACCTGATTTTTAGAATGTAATGAGTTGGAGGTGAATCTGAATATGATGTCGAAAACCCTAAAACAAAATAATGTTGATGCAAGCATATATCAGGCATCTATGACATACAACAATATCCTGAAATCTGAAAACCGGTAATATAAAGCAGATAAAGTATCTAACCATTTTGTTGAAAGGGATAACAAGCCATGGTAATAAAATTGAAATTGATTAACAAACTGTTAAAGCTAAAGAGATATCTTTTGCTTCAAGAGGAGCTTCTATATATAAGAGTAATGCTAGGGAGAGATTTTGCATTAAAGAAGGAAGTACGACCATCCAATGGAGAGATTTTTTACTGTACTCGAACAAAGGATAGTACGCCACATGTCAGCATACATTTGAAGAAAAGAAAAAACTTTCCTCAAAGTGTATGTGACATACCATTAGCATAGTGAAAAATCTCTCCATGCAATGAGCTTGCTGCACATTAGACAAGATATGTCTTTTCATCTCTCTATACTGTACTCAATAGCTTCATACATTGTGCATACCTTGAATTTGGTAAAAATTGAAAGTGAAAAGATTGTATAAAGGAAGACACGTACATACTTTAGTCTTCAAACCATACAAAGGTCTTTCTTCAAATTCCCACACAAAGCACTCAAACCTTTCTTCCCAAGCACAATGAGGCAATATTCATGTCCATTAAAATGAAATTTTGAAACGTTGGATTAGCAACATAACTTGAACCTGAGGCACTGAACCAGTTATAATCTAGGCACTGCTTTGCGATAAAAGGAGAATACGAAAAGGTTCTCAGTTACTGCTGTTGCGATAATGGATTTAGGCACTTCTTTGCATCTCTGTTGAGAAATATTGGAAGCCAACTTCAACTTTTTCTTTTATGCTTTAGCTTTTTCCTTTTGCTTCGCTGTCAACTTTTTCTTTTTGTTTTTCTCCTTTTTTTCTTTCACTAATAGTCCTCTCTCCAATGAAAAGGTACGAGAACTTCATACCTAAGTTCAGATATCATTAAAGTTGTCACGCTCCAATCCCCAAGCATAACAAAAAACAAACTAATAGTTCAACAGCGTAGAAACCTTTCATTTTACTTTGTTGTGCACCTAACCATAGGGTTAGACTGCCTACGTAAACTGTGAAGCGATCAAGCCAATCATAGTTCATCATTTTGTCAATTGAAAGTTCTGAGAATTTTGAAGCTCATTGATCCCAGATCCAACCAGAAATTTCTGGGAATTTTCTGTCATTGCAGCCCAAAACCAAAACTATCTCATGTCATACCGAAGCTGAACTGGTACCAAACGGTTCCATACACCTTTGGTTCCACCCCCATACACAGTACCGTACCAGTACCAGAACTTTTTTCGATTTCAGTTTTGGTTTCACCTCTATCCCGAATCAAACCGTACTGTGCGCAGGCCTATCTGTGACAATAGAGCACCAATGCACATTGCCTCCATGCCGTCAAAATTGGCAGTGAGGAGGGAAGCGTCAATTTTTAGTATGTCAAGACTAAAATAATAACAAAGAAATATAAAATAAATGAAGATGTCAAATCGTTACATAAGCCATTAAATTTAAATTTGATGTTTTAAATTTAACATCTCTCTGGAAGATGCTCTAAGCATATCGAAGTCGATTGCCATTACATTCAAAAGAAAGTTAAATCCCAAACGATTCAAACTCATCATCCTCGCAACCATGATCAGCTTGCGGATGTTCTCTCCAAGACCCTACCCACGACTCAATTTCATCGACTTGTATCCAAGCTTGAAACAGTCAAATTCCTTGATCAGCTTGAGGTGGAGTATTAGAAGTCAACTTCAACTTTTTCTTTTTTGCTTTAACTTTTTCTTTTTGCTTTTCTCCTTTTGTCTATATCACTCATTGTCCAGTAATTTGGCCTTCAAAGACTCAATTTTTGGAATTTGTAGTGTTATGCAACTTTAGTCCCTAAATTCTAATAGAAGCAGCACCAGTTTTGAACACGACGCATCTTACCTGCAGCTTGGTCAAAGCTAAGGCTACCCATGATATGAAGAGGTTAGAAACAACAGTGTTGAATTTGTGTTTGCTGTTGAAAAATAAAAAGCTGCTATCCTTTTTGGTTTTTGCTCAGGAAATATTAACTCGTTAATTGACTGAGACAGAGAAGGAGCTTATCCTTGAAACTTGGTTTATTGATCTCCGGTATATTAGTTTTGCTTCCCTATTTTACACCCCTAAACACTACAAAAAAAAACCCCTTTTCAAACGAAATGATTTCATCAGGTCAAACACTATTTCGTCGCCCAGGGTTTTACCTGACGGACATTCGTCGGGCCAAGTTCATCGCACAAAACCCTTCGCTCAAACATTTGCTTGACAAAACTTTAATTTTTGTCGCTTGAAGTGCATTTACCAACTTAGCCTGATGAAGATAATGTACCCGACAAACTAGTCATTGGGCAATCAATTTTTAAAATAAATAAAAAATACATGCTCGACGAACGTATCATTGGGCAAAAGGTTTAATTTTTTTTAAACCATATTTAGATTAATTAATTAGCTTTAATTATATTAATCTACAAATCTAAAAATATATATAATATTAAAAAAAATTTTAATTATATATATATATTTTTTTTAACAAACGATAGTATTTACACTAAAGAGAGGGGTGGGTTTAGCCTCACAATATGCTAGCAATAATGTGGTTCAAATTCACCTTTAACGAGAATCGAACCTAATACCTCTCACATACAAGTGAGAGAAATAATACTAGACTATAGTACTAAGTGGCAATATTTAATTATATTAAAACTGAAATATTCGTGCAACAGTATGTAAAATATTCTAAACTAACTACCAGTGGGGTGGCTAGTAGGATGGCGGCTGAAGGTCATCAGAGGATCGGGGACGTGTGCCGCTTCTTCCCAAGCTTCTTCTTTCATGTGCGGTTCTTCTCACTCGTTGGCAACTTCTTCTATTGACTCGCTAACTCCATCTCCAACTGTTACAATCTGGAAAACGTCGTGCTTGGAAGCTGAAAGCTAGATGAAGAAGATCTCTTGAGGTCCCAAACCCAACCCGCTCATAGGCTGCGTAATTCTTTACCTTTCTACCGCCCAACCCCGTCCATCAGTAACTGTAGAGACACTTGTTAATGTTGGGCACTTTTAGGCTCACATGATGGTGTAGGTCGGGAAAGAAGCCACATAAAGCCCAAGGGAGATCAAAAAGCCCAAGGTTCAATGGGTTTAGGAGAGGATACTTCCAAGCACTAAAGCCAACCGCCTATAAGTTCAGCTTGACTAGGATATGTAATGAACTTTTTGACCTCCAGGGGCACGTGGGTAGGCTGATAGCTTTATGACACAAGTCTCCAAGGACATGCCTACCCAGAAGTCAACAAGGCCACATGACGGATCACATTTAGTGCCAAAGACCTAGGATGGGACGTAAAGTTCAACGCTCGAAGAGATGGGGTTGGATAACCAAGGCCGAGCAGGGTGCTCGACCCGCATCATTATGAAAGGACACGCACTCTCGACCAAACACATGTCACTTCACCGCCAAATGTCTAGTTGATAGGTGAAAATATGTTAGTATGCTAGGCTATGTAGGTGGCGCATTCAATGCCAAGTTGGGAAGACCAAGATTGTGGGGGAGGGGGGTTCATTGAGGGCCTATATAAAGGGGTGGGAACCTCCTGTATTGGGGTTGGACGACTGAAGGGTGAAAGAGTTCATATATTAGCCAAGCGCTATTTTCAGTCTTAAAATCTATATAATTTGAGCAACACATTGGATGTAGCCCAGTTTTGAGGGGTGAACCACTTAAATCTTTGAGTCCATGTCATTTTAGTCCATATCCTAATCCCACCAAAGGTTTAGTGTTTTAATTTATTAACCTGTAAATTTTGAGCGGTAGCAACACCTCTGGATCAGGTGCCAACTCCTCCATTGGCGTGTCAGGTTGTTGTTAGGAGATATTGGCGAAATGCTCGTCCTTCTTCTGCAACACAGAAGCCTACAAAAAAAAAAAAAATTAAAAAAAAAAAAAAACCAACTAAGATTATCGATCCATATTTTTTTAAATTTAATCATAATTTTTAAAATTTAAGTGAATGAATTTTGAAAATTTCCAGACAAAATGTAAACTCTAAACCCTAAGTCACCAAGAAAAAGGAGACTTGACTAATGAAATATTTAATGAATTTGGATTTGTCCGACAACATGGTTCGTCGGGTAAAGATACCTTCACCGGCGAATTGTTGTTCTGTCAGGCAAAAGTAATAAAAATAGGCGCCAACTTATTTCCCTTGGCGCATAAATTTTGTCTGATGAATTTACTTTGCTCGTCGAAATGTTTACATCACCTAAAAGCCTTTGATAAAAAAAAACAACTAAAACGTTGACCAGTTTTGCCCGACCAATGTTTTTATTCCATTGAGTAAAGGCGCTTTGCTCAATGAAATTTGGTTCGTCGGGCAAATGGTAATTTCTAGTATAGCAGGAATTTTTTTACTGTTTTACTATTTGGTTATAGTGCACTAGTAATTCCATGGACAATGACCTCTGCTTCCACAAAGCATGTATCCTTCAACACAAACCCCATGCCTACCTGATTGAAAAATCGCAGTGTAATGAATCTCCACCATCCCCACTCCGAATTTGAGGCACTGAACCAGTAATTTACTACAAGCACCAAAAGTTTTATAAGTTTACGAGTATCTTGGAATCTAACGCACAAAGACGTTACGAACTTTTCATAAAAATTAGAACTAAATGACCCTAAACAACAGATTAAATTGCTGTCTATGTATTATCGTCCTTTTAGTGTTACTCAAAACATTCAGTTGCTTTCTACTAGAAGCCCAACAAGAGTCAACATTTTGGCAACAACCAACCAAAAATTGTGAACATTTTCAGTGGGTTACAAGCATAAATTATCAACCGACTTTCCACTGAACTCAAGTTCAATAGTAAGCATCACCACGTTGTATCGTATGCCATCAAGATTCAAACGCCACGAAGAACTCGAGCGTCGTCGTCGTTCATGGGGTGAATTTCATAAGGGGACGGCAAACACCCTTAATTTTGAAGTTTATAACATTTTCATATCCTTATTTCCTCATATGATTATGTAGCAATAGGATTAAGTAAATCTTTACCTTTACCAAACTGATGCCTGGCATGCACCTGGTCTAGGAAGCGTAGGCTAAACTCTGCATATATTTTACAGCCAGGAGGAAGAGATTTTGGTTCGGCTAACGCCAAATAAAGAGCCAGATGGGCACCAACTCCATTGCCTTTTTAACCTGGGATAGAGCTGTATCTTCCTGCAAAACAACCAAAACATTTGCAAAACTTCTAGTTAAAGGGAATTGTTATTAGCACTCCAAAAATCTCATTTTACACTCCTCACAAATGGTATTTTTCTTTCTAATTATGGAAAGTTTGGAGTGCCAAATGAGATTTTTGGAGTGCTAATAACAATTTCCTAGTTAAACTGTGCTTAAGTTTCCGATGTCTTTGAGAGAAATTTATTACAGAGGGAGCGAAGTCTAACAAGTTTAGGGTTATATACCATTTCAGGTCTCCGGCAGTAAATACTTTTGAGTTGTAGGATTCGGCGTCTAGCCTTGAGAAGTTGTCAATCCTCCAAGTATTCTTGTACATAACAGGATCCTTTACCACATTGATAGACATTGTCCTTTGCCTGTGCTTCGCTCTTTAGAAACAAAGACCTCCGCTCCAAACACACAGGTGTCATCAATGAGGAATCCATTGGAAGCTTCAGTGAAAGCTTTGTGGGAGAGAAATTGATCGAACCCCGAATCGAGTTTCATCCCATGAAAGCGCCTTTCCTTTTGTTCTAAGAAATGCACGAGGAAAACATACAAGAAAATGAGACGATGCTTAGCAAATATGAGAACTATAAGCTTGTTGATTGTTTGAATTGAATGAAAGAAATAGTACCTTGAAAAACAAAGTAGTGGCTGTTGTTCTGAGCAAAAACAACCTGAAAACAGCATACACTTCCGAAGAAATCTGGGGGACATTTGTTCCTGGCATTACCAAGTAGGGAGAGGTTCTTTCACATTCATGTTCTTGTTTCCGTTTGGATAGAAAACCAGTTTCCTGCAGCAAAACAACAAATTATACTATTATAAATTAAGCAGCTCAAATAAGAAGAAAATACTAGTAATTGATGGAAAGTTAATGAAAAAAGAAATAGTAAGAATTTGTTCTTAGAAACTGAGACTTCTAAGTCCCTGGATTCATATTTCTCCAGTGAATTTTTGGAGAGCAATGAACCCAACTAGATTTTACTGTGTAATGAGTTGGTGGTGCATCCGAAATTGTTCTCAAAATCCCTGAAATAAATTTGTACATTAGTTACTGCTTTCAACTCCAACACACCCAGGCAAACAGATGGAGTATCTTACCATCTTGGTCATCGAAGTTAAGACTGGTCATGTTAATAAACTTAATTTTCCAATAATCGATTACAGATAAATCAGCCGGTTTTCAGTTCTAGAATCAAATATTTTTTCCCGCCTTTACAAGGAAAAGTTAAAGGTGTTATTCCTAACATGAAACCTTTAAAGATTGAATTGTTATGCTTTGCTTCAAACGGGTTGCCTTTGTTTCGTTGAAAAGGTTTCCATCACTTGCTTGTGGGTGCTTCGAAACACATTCTGCAATTTTAGTTCTTATGCAAAGGAACAATGTTTACGGTGTAGCATTGTCAAACAAGTTAAGGTTAGACTAACCAAACAAAGTTTTTAGCTAAACACAAGATAAGCTACTTTAAAATGACTGGTCAAGACTCGACATATGTCCCACAGGACAGATTTTTTAAGAAAACAGGTCCAATCAAGATACACTTCAATCACAAATCATTTGGTGGAAAGGATTGCAGCTCTAGGGTTCTACAGAACGCCACTTTTAGGACAAACCATATCGGAGATCCAGAACCACACTCGTATTCACAAGTCAATTAACATCATTTTCACAATATCCGAAACCAAATACAAGCTGACTATAGTCCTTCCGCAATTCCATGGATAGTGACCTCTGCCTCCACTATGCAAGTATCGTTCGACAGAAACCCCTTGTGTGCCTGATTGAAGGTTTCCAGTTTAAGGAACGTAGACCAACCCCAATCCCGAGTTGAGTTACTGAACCAGTTGTTAGCTGCACATAATACACCCTGATGTTATGAAGGATTCATACAATTAAACACTGAAATAGGACAATCTTTACCTATAAACCACTCATGTTTGGCATGCATTTGATCTACAATGCGCAGGGAAAACTCTGCAAATACTTTGGAATCAGTAACTTTTTCCGGATCATCCAATTCCAAGAAAAGAGAAATATGAGTACCCCTTCCATCGCCATTTCCCTCGGGATAGAGCAGTATCTTCCTGCAACATTGGAAGAATATGATGACTTTTTATTACATGTCTCTCGTTAATTGGGATGGGACCCTATTCACCTCACATCTTTGGGTTTGAATTAAAAGAGCAAAGTCCTACATTGGAAGCAAAAATTCAACATGTTTTACAGCGATCAACCACATCTAGTGCGAAAGTTGTGTAGTTAAAATTGCATATATAGTTTGAAACTCAAAAACCATATGCTTTTTTTTGGAGGAAAATTGACTTTAGCTAACAAGGGTGATTAGTAGTCTATTATCATGCGGGTAAAACAAGATGACTGATACGAGATTATACTGTGGATTAAAAATTAAAACTTCTCTTATTAAGGGCATTAATATAAAGGGCCTAGAAGAGATACCATTTTCGTTCTCCGGCAGTGAATGGTTCTGATTCGCAGCAGTCAGCACTCAACTTTGAAAAGTTCTCAACCTTCCAAACATGCTTGCACATAACACCAACCTCGATCATCGATATTGACTCTCCTTTGCCAGCTCTTCTTTCATTACAAACAAAGACCTCAGCTCCAATCACACAGGAATCATCAATGACATATCCATTGGAAGCATCAGTAAACGATTTAAGAGTGATAAGTTTATCAAATCCCAAATAACGCATCATCCCATGGAAACATAGTTCCTTTTTATTGGCATCTATGGAAGATGTAGGGTAAAAAATAATATCAGCAAATGAGCAGTGAGCATTGCAATTTGCAAACAAGAAAAATTGCCAGTCTATGAATATGTTCACCTGATGAGAATTAACTTTTTAAGTTGGTATAATGTACCTTGAAGAACCAGGAACGTGCCTTTATTCTGATCAAGCAAAAAGAACCTGAAATCAACATATACTTCGCATCCCGTCTGAAGTGAATCAGCTCCAACCATTTCCAAGTAAACAGAGATGTGGCCTTCCACATTTTTCTTCTTGTTCCCATTCGGGTAGAGCACTAGTTTCCTGGGAGCAAACATACAGTATGGGGCGTATGGCTAACATTTTTATTTTAACCAGCTTACACAGCACATGATACACGAAAACACATCATTGCATTACAGATGATATTAAACTAAAACTTTAATATGTGAGTGTGAAACATAAGTTTGAACAAGATGATGTCTGACAGTGAGTGTGAAACATAAGTTTGAACAAGATGATGTTAAACTAAAACTTTAGCAGATGATATAATTGGAGAGTTACCATTTGTATCCTCCAGCTTCAAATCCACCCGACTCATATTTGTCCGCAAAAATTTCGGTTAGCCATGAAAATGACCCGATTTTTAGAGTGTAATGAGTTGGAGCTGAATCTGAATACGATGTTGAAAACCCTGAAACAAAATAGTGTTGATGAAAGTGTATATCAGGCATCTCTGGCATATAACAATATCCTGAAATCTGAAAAACGCTAATATACAGCAGATAAGGTATCTAACCATTTTGTCGAAAGGGATTACAAGCCATGGCAATAAAATTGGAATTGATTAACAAACTGTTAAGGCTAAACAGTTGTCTTTTGCTTCAAGAGGAGCTTACCTATATATATAATGCCATTAGAGGAGGAAGTACGAGCATCCAATGAAAAAAATTTCAGTGTGCCCCGAATAGTGTGGTATGTCACATGTCATTACACTTTAAAAAAATAAATAAATAAAAAACTTCTCTCCAATTGTATGATGATATGTGACGTACCACTCCATGTTTCAAAAATCTCACCATACAACAAGCTTGCTGCAGATTGGACGATATGTGTCTTTTCATCTCTCTATACTGTACTCAATAGCTTCATACACTGGATACCTTGGATTTGGTAAATTTGAATGTGAAAAGATTGTATAAAGGAAGACGAGTATACCTTAATCTTCTAACCACACAAAGGTCTTTCTTCAAATTCCAATACAAAGCACTCAAATCTTGCTTCCCAAGCACAATGAGGCAATATTGATGGCCATTAAAATGAAAATTTGTAACTTTGAATTAGCAACATAACTAGAACCCGAGGCACTGAGCCAGATATCTAGAAGAATATGAAAAGGTTCTTCTCAGTGCTGTTGCGATAATAGATTTAGGGACTGGTTTGCAGCTCCATTTAGGGGATTTGAATCTCATCCGGATCCTCTTTGTGAGGATTCCTATCCATTCATCGTACATCGTGCGGTCAAAAATCATTTTAAATTTTTTTATATAAAATTGAACACAAATAGTACCTAACGATAGCTGACCGCAGAATATATAATGAACTGAAAAGATTTGAAAATCTCTAAGATCTTCATAAAAAAATTCGGAAAGAATCCTCATCCCTATTGAGAAATATTGGAAGCCAACTTCAACTTTTTCTTCTTTTCTTTAACTTTCTCTTTTTGCTTTGTTGTCAACTTTTTCTTTTTGCTTTTCTCCTTTTTTTTTCTTTAACTCATAGTTGTCACCTTAGGGTAGAGGTACGAGAACTTAACACTTAAGTTCTAATACTATTAAAGTTGTCACACTTTGATCTGGAGACATGATAAAAATAAACTAATAATTCAACAGCGTAAAAACCTTTTATTTTATTTTGTAGCTACTGTAGACATGTAAATTTCATTGCATAAAAATGATGCATCACAAAGCTCCACGTAGCATATGACTCATCACAAATAGACAAGTCATCAATAACATATGACACAAATCAAGCAAAGGAAGCTCAAAACTTCCCCGAAATTCGGCAAAAGGGGGGATTCTCTCCTTAAAATTGGCAAGGGGCCCAAATTGCTCCCAAAACCGGAAAGCAAGCTAAAACATATTCATAAAACAAGCAAGAATTGAAGATTGCTCACAAAATAGGCAACAAGGCCTATAGATTTCGGCCAAGTAAGGGAAAGTGGCTGAAAACAAGACACAAAACATGCCTAAATTCTCCCATGGATGTATCAAGACACAAATCAAAGCCAAATCCATCCAAAGTCTTTGAAGACTAATACGTTGTCAAAGCTCTCTTCAAAGAACGCACAACCAAAGTCGAAGCTTTCTTTCAACCAAAGCCGAAGCATTCCCTTGAAGAATCAACAAGCACTTATGCAGATTCTTTCAAGACTTTGTTGCAAGTTCAAAACTTGTAACGACGTTTGATTCAAGATCAAGTTGTCAAAGCCCTTGAATCAACGAAGTCCTACATCAACTCCACATTTGCAGCAACTTTGAGGTGAAGACTATCCACGCATTGTTTCAAGCTCAAAACTTGAAGTAATTGTTCTATCGTTCGTCCGAGATCAAGTCATCGCGACCCTTGGATCAGCAACCTACGCATCTACATCAAATTTGAAGACTGAATCAGAGGAAAATTGTAAACATAGATTGTAACCTACAAATTCAAATAAATACAAATCTACTTTGTACACATGTTCTCGTTTCATTCGTTACAGAATTTTCGTGTTTACAGCTACACCTAATCATAGGGTTAGACTGCCAATGTACCCTGTGAAGGGATTAAGCCAATTGTAGTTCACCATTTTGTTAATCTACAAAAATTTGTATTTGCAATGACTTCCAAAAATTCTCATGGCATTATCTAGTAGGGAGACATAGCGTTCTAGACAACTACCAAACAACTCACAATCAACAACAAATTACATTTCAATAACTCTGATTTGCACACAGTTTTCGCTTACACGTTTGTACGATCAAGCTCTATTCGAAAACACTAAGAGTGACCCAATACGGATTTTTAATGACTAATTATGAAAAATCAAACTTTGTAACTCTAAGATTAATAAAATAAATAAATTAAATTCCCGAAAATTTGAACCTAGGAGTCAATGAACCTATGTAGAAGATTTAATGAGCCTAATTGTTCAACAGGCCAAAATAACAATCACCCTCAAGTTGTTTTAACAGATTTCCACGAAAGATGGCTCAAGCCACTTTTATAAGAGAAGAGAGAGGGTTTTAACCGGTTCCTTTAGATCATCCATTTCCGAGTGGAGATAGAAATATGAGTACCCTTTCCTTTCTGATTTCCCTTAGGATAGAGCAGTAGCTTCCTGCAACAGCCATCACATGAAGAATAAGATTACATTTCAAGACATGAACATCCTACTTTAATTAAAACAACGGTTTTATACACATTGAAGAAAAAAATTAACAAAGGTGATTTAGCTCTATTATGATAGGAGGATAAGAGATTTGACGCTCGAGTAAGATTAACAACATTTTCTAAAAAAGGTTTTGATAAGATGGTAAATGAATTTTCGAGAGTTAAATACCTTATCATCAAATATACCACCTCAAGTCTTCAGCAGTGAATACTTCCGAGTAGTAGCACCCAGCATATGCATCTCACTTGGACAAGTTCTCAACCTTCCAAACATGCTTGTGCATAACGCGTTGTTAATCAAATTCTCAACAAGAACTTAATTATATCCCATAGTAAATCACCTTTACCCTCTTTGCACTGAATAGCTATTAATGTTGCTTTCTATTACCAAATATCATAATCCAAACAAAGTTTTTTGGGTAATGCTAAGGAGACTAAATTTATAGACAAAATTTTGTGAACTAAATGATATGGAAATTGATGATTGGATTATTACTCAAGTGTTGATTGACGTGTTTATTTCTTATTGGTGACACATCATTTAGTTTGTAAATTTAGTCTACAAATTTAGTCTACCGAGCATTACTCAAGTTTTTTATACTCAAGTGTTGATTAACGTACTTATTTTTTATTGATAACACATCATTTAGTTTGTAAATTTAGTCTACAAATTTAATTTAACGAGCATTACTCAAGTTTTTTATGCTAACCACTAAGATGCTACTGAGTGACAGATGTTTTATTTTTGTTTTTGTTATATTCAACACTCTTAAAAGAAGAAAATGGCCTTTCATTTCACAAAAGTAATCAAAATACTCTTCAATAACAAGTCATTTGGTGAACAAGGACTTCAGAACTGGGGTTTGATAAGCCACATCTAGACATGTGCTTTTACAATTTCATGGACTAACATGGCCTTTAATCAAAACATCTTTTTAGCAAATCAAACATTTGTCCCTTCATTCGTAACATCATTTTAGAAATAGCAAAATTAACATACGACGTGCCGACTACAGTGCTGTTGCAGTTCCACGGATTGTGACAACGGCCTCCGTTATGCAAGAATCCTTCACCGAAAACCCTCTATCTGAATTATCGGGAGTGTCCAGTGAAATAAAGCTAAGGCCAACCCCAACTGGTAGTCGAGGAGCTGAACCATATTAGCTGCACAGAATAAACCCACATGTTATAAAGGATGAACAAAGTAAACACTAAAATAGGTCAATCTTTACCTTTAAAGCTCTCATGTTTGGCATGCATTTGATCGACAATGCGCAGGGAAAACTCTGCAAACACTTTGCAACCAGGATATTTTTCCGGATCATCCAATTCCAAGTGAAGAGAAATATGAGTACGCAATCCAGCGCCATTTTGCCTTGGGATAGAGCACTATCTTCCTGCAACAAGATGAGCGATAAGAGATTATATAGTGGATTAAAATTTTGAATATATCTTAAGGTATTAATATAAAAGTCCAGGCAGAGATACTATTTCCGTTCTCCGACAGTGAAGGGTTCTGATTTGTAGAGGTCATCACCTAACTTTGAAAAGTTCTCAACCTTCCAAACATGCTTGTAGATGACAGCATCCTTGATCGTCGATATAGACTCTATTTTGCCATCTCTTTTTTCTTTGCAAACAAAGACCTCAGCACAAATCACGCAGGAATCATTAATGACATAACCGTTGGAAGCATCGGTAAATGATAAAAGATAAGCTTATCAAATCCCGAATAACGCATCATCATCCCATGGAAGCATTTTTCCTTTTTATTGGCATCTATGGAACATGAAAAGAAAAAAAATAATGATCAGGAAATGAGTAGAGAGCATTGCAATTTAACAAGAAAAATTTCGGGTCTATGAATATGATCACTTGATTTTTCTTTGTTTTCTTTTTTTTT
Source organism: Pyrus communis (assembly GCF_041283825.1). Classification (NCBI taxonomy): domain Eukaryota; kingdom Viridiplantae; phylum Streptophyta; class Magnoliopsida; order Rosales; family Rosaceae; genus Pyrus; species Pyrus communis. The sequence goes on along the minus strand of NC_142577.1, from coordinate 22,637,834 downwards.
TTTTTTTTTGTCAAAGAACATGATCACTTGATGGGAATTAGGTTTTGAAGTAGATATAATGTACCTTGAAGAACCAGGAACATGCCTTTATTCAGATCAAGCAAAAAGAGCCTGAAATCAACATAAACTTCGCATACAGTCTGAAGAGAGTCAGCTCCAACCATTTCCAAGTAAACAGAGATGTAGCCTTCCGCATTTTTCTTCTTGTTTCCATTCGGGTAGAGCACTAGTTTCCTGGGAGGAAACACACAGTATGGCAAAAAAAAATTACCAGCTTACACAGCACGTAATATAAAAAACACATTCTTGCATTACCAAAAAAATGTCATAGAACTAATGCCAAACAGTGAAATTGAAACATAAGTTTGCAGAAGATGTTCTTAAACTCAAACGCTAGCAGAAGATATAATGAGGGTTTAACCATTTGTATCCTTCAGCGTCAAATTCTCCCGTCTCGTATTTGTCCGCCGAAGATTTGTTAAGCAATGAAAACGACCCAAGTTTTAGAGCGTAATGAGTTGGAGTTGAATATGAATATCTAACCATTTTGTTGAAAGGAATAACAAGACATGGCAATAAAATTGAAATGGATTAACAAATGTAGAGGCTAACCTATATAATGTCATTAGAGGAGGTAACCTATATATAATGTCATTAGAGAAGGGAGTACGAGCATGCAATGAGCTTGCTGCATGTTGCACGAAATATGTCTTTTCGTCTCTCTATAATGTATTAAATTTAATAAATTCGTTGTTCAATCTCTTCGTTTTCCGATTTCATTATAAAGAAAACTACTGAATAGCTTCATACACTTTGAATACCGATAAAGAAAGAGAGTGATTCAATATAATTCATATTAAGTGTATTTTTGCTAACCACCCTCCGTTGCTCATCCTTCTTTCTTTACAAACAAAAACCTCGTCTCCCTCCCGAAATTTAGATGAATTTAGTGTAGATTATCATATCGTGTCAAAAAAAAAAAAAAAAAAAGAGCCTCCCAAGTAGTCTCCATTTCTTACAAAACATAGAGAATGTCTTTCGTTAATGTCCTACATTGCCTCTGAAAATAAAGAAACTTATCAATTTCAATCCCGACAAATGGTAGAATTAATGGCATCTTTCTAGTTAGTGCATTTGTCCCTAATCTCCCTATCGCCTCATTTGACATCTAAAATTGGATTGGATTAATGGCACGTTTAATTACTTAGCATACGAGGATGGGAAAGAAAGTGATAAGAAATCCGCACGGTTTTGTCATGTGCACATATAAAGCATGTCACCTCCTTTCCTTACCCCAAGTTAGTGATGTGGGATTGATGGCAACCCACAGTCATCACGTCTCTTGTTCCTACGAGGGCTGCTTGCACAGCATGAGCTGAATTATGAATTCAAAAGGCATCGGTAACATAAGTCTGGATGCCTATCCAGTGTAATCTAAATACAAATTTCTGGTAGTGGAAGGAATAGGGTGAGAAAGAATGAGTACGAGATAAACCATCGCCATCGTCATCGCCATCGCCATCACCATGCAAGTCATCAATTTCTACAATCAACAATACAAAAAGTTGGCAATGAAAACGTACAAGTCTCTGGTTGGAAGTTGGATTCTTCTTAATCATAAACATCAGAAACTCATAAACTATGGCTTCCTTTCTGGAAATACTTTGCAATCAATAAAAAAAAATCTAAAACCGACAGAACTGGTCGCCCCCCAACTGATACGCACATAAGCACAACATAGCGTGAGAAAAGTGTCAACTTTACGACTATAATCAGACTAGTAAGGGTTCCAACGACACTTGACAGCGGTAACCAGACTTAGAAATCATTCCTCATACCCAGCAGGATCAAAAGTCCCCAGCTATGATGACAATACTCCGGACCTTGGCCTTGTGTACCCAAGATTGATTAGCTTCTGAACCAACAATTTTTCAGCATCTGCCTGAAATCACAAAAATAAGGGGCAAATGATCCAGTGAAAATAGCTAACAAAATGTGCAAACACGAACAATCCATTCCTGCGTATATGCAAACGACAAAGAAAAAGACATCAGATAGTCTTATGTTCATGTGTGTTTCTCCATGTGTTCAAGACAGAGGGTACAGACCTCAAGCATGGGACTATTCTTAGGAATGTTGCAAGCCAGGATTATGTTAAGTCCAGTCTTTAACACTGAAAATAACAGCATGTCAGACGATGGAGGAGGCGGAAAAAAACTACAAAAATAAAAAGACGATGACAGACCCAAACTTATCTGAACAAAATTGATAATCTACCTAATCTTCGAGCAATGCCCGACCCTGTATTATCAGAAGCCCCTCCAAGTATGGATGTAACACCCACTGTATTCTGTGGCATCAATTGTAATGATTGTAGTTAAAAAATGTAATCCAAAGCAGCACAAAGAAGTCAGAATTCACAAGTGTAAAGAGAGATTAATTTTAGAAGAAATTTAACACAAAATTACCAACTTACAGGTCTCATAGGTGCTGCTGCATACAAATGCCCAATTTTTGCAGAGTTGCAACCAATCCATGCATAGATCTACACTCGTAATAACCAGAAATTTTTACCCAATTCAGATTTTGTTCAGAGTTTCAAACTTCTGAGAATCATTTAACAACACGTGCAAATAATCGCCTACATTTTTCTAAGCAGAAATAAAAATCCCCAATTTTTGCAGAGTTGCGAACTGATCCATGCATATATCTACACTCAAATTAATGGAAAAGATTTACCCAATTCAGAAGTTGATCAAAGTTTCAAACTTCGGAAAATTATTTAACCACATCTGAAAATAATCATCTAGATTTTTCTAAACAAAATAAAGAATCAACACCAATTTTGCAAAGTTGCTATCAATCCTTGCATATAATTACAGTCCAATTAATGAGAAATTTTTACCGAATTCATAATTTGTTCAAAATTCACCCTACATTTTTCTAAGCAAAAGGAAAAAAAATAAACTAATTTTGTTGCCCAAATTTTGACTTGGGCAGTTCAATTCAGCATTAAATTGAACAAACAAGTGGAGAGATGTGGATGGAAGACGAACCTGCTTGGGAAGGCGGATGATTTGGAGGTGGAAGGCGGTTTCGTTGACGACCTCACTGAAGCACGTGACTTGCAAACCACCGGCATCGCCGTCGTCGTTTGTGTAGCTCGGACCAGTCGGCTCTTCGAGTTTGGAAATTTGAGCGGAGCTAAACGCGTCGTTTAGAGCGCCAAGGTCTAAATCACTCCGCGCCATTGCTCAGCGGAAACGAGCAGAGTGAGACACAGAAAGTCACAAGGCAAGGGCTTTAGATGGGCTAAGCGGACTTTTCACCTTCACGTTAATGGTAAAAGTGGTTAATCATCATATTTCTACCGTCTTTTCACTTTTGCTAATAAATGTGAGAAAGTTAAAACACATAATATTATTGATCTATAACCGAACGGCAATATTTTGATAAATGAATATTTTGAGTTGGACAAAATTATCTTGACCTACTAGCTTAACTCAATTCTGCAACTCAACGAGAAAAATGAAAAAAGAGTGAAAACATAAACTTTTTGTCATATATTATATATGGAGCGGATCCTTGGCGGTGTGGCACCACCTTTTTTTACACATGTTTTTGAGAGGTTCACTTCGTATTGTACTTTAACAATTCAAACCGTTTATCTTTTAGAAAATTATTCATAGATCATCCTTGCAAAAAAAATTGAAACAAATCCAATACCATTAAGACATTCATTTGTAGTGAAGAAAATGAAAGAATACGATTCTATAAATAACCCTAAACCCTTAATCCAACATTCATATAGCTTCAGATTTTGATGATTTTATAGACATGATTTTTGAGAAAAGATATAAAACAGAAGTTTTGAATCATTAAAATACATTACAAAGTGTGATTCACAAAAACATGCATTACAAAATGTGTGAACAAAAAAATGTAATATCACAGATCCGTCCCATTCTATATACCCATTACATATATATTCTTTAGTGTAAAACAAAAATTTGCACGATTATTTAATACAAATAATTATTTCTAACTACAATCAATGCATTACAATGAGAATATCTAGAGCAACCCACCCTTTCTTCACTCAACAGTCTCAACCTAAGGAATAACCGAATAAGGATATAAACTTAAAAGACAACAAAAATAAATAAATAAATAAATTTAAATAAAAACAATGGATACAGAATGTACAGCAGAATTTGAAAGGAAACTAATAGCCCCCATCAGCAACATATTCTTAGGTAGCCATCTTCAGTTCCAACCAGGAACAACCTTGAGAAGGGTAAAATACTTATGCTTGACAACACCGAAAAGTTTCTTGCTCCGTGATCCGCCATGTACAGTTTTTGACATGTAACAGCCTGCTGTCCATCCTGCGAAATGATAACCACACCCGTCTATTTGTTAGTCTTAAAAAGAAAATGTGAGCGAGTGCAAATCATATATGTGCGAGAAATGGTGATAGAAGTTCAGCGACGTTTACATCATCGGAGGATTTAGACAGAGAAGAAATTCCAATCTTATTTCTGGAAATTGAAATAACGTCTTGGCCCCACACGGAGAATGAAGATACACCGTCTGTGTGACCCTGAAGAATTGTGGGCTGAGATGGCCAATTCCTGCATAAGGAGTTGACAAGTTTAGAGAGAGCTGGATAGTGTGATGCATTTCAGAATGATATATATATGTATTCGTTACAGAATGTCTGGATCTGGAATTACCTTCTCAAGTCCCAAATTCTTAAAGACTTGTCAAGAGAGCTGGACACAAGTAAATGGTCCTCTGGTGCAGCCAACTGCACCCGTTAAACGGTAAATTAGAAATGAATTTGATTTAAAATGAAGATTTTCTCTGGCTTTTTCTGTAATACCTTTGTCACGTATCCATCATGAGCCTTCCAAGAGGATATAACATTTCCGCTCCTTGCATCAAATAATCTACAATGACCAGAACTCAATCCAGCTGCAATCCAAGAGGGTGAAGAAGCTCCATCCGGTTGCATTTTATCAGACCCACAGGAGCATATGGAAGAAATAAGAGAAGGATATCCAGACTCCGTAGAATCCCCCCTCCAAAGGTGAAGCTTTTGTCCTCGGACAACATCAATGAACCTGTAAGATTCAAGGAACATTAAAAAAACCGAAGCTGCGTGAAACATTATCTCATCTATACCAGCTTGTAAGGGGATATATGTGCAATACTATTTATCTACCTGAGTGAACCATTTCCAGTGCCAACTACAAGCTTTTCACCAAGTTCTGTCTGATGCATACAAGTATACAAGCTCCCATCAAATGCCCCAGTCAATATTCCACTCGACTGTGCATTGGAACTGAGCATATTAACCTGGTCAAGATTGGCCCTGGAGGAAGAAGATGGAGGGCTTGAAACATGTGCAGAATCCACAGATGGTTCAGAGTATACTGAAATTAATTTTCCAGTTCGGCTATTCCAAACATGTATCGTTCCATCACAGGATGCAACTCTTCCACTAGACGATAAGATACAAATATCGTTCACAACCTAGGAACAACAAATAATAATCATTGTGATTACTAGGAATACAGTAAAAAAGGTTTCAATTTAACAAGGTATAAGCAAACCTCCTCGTGGCCATAGTATCCTGATACACAATTGATTCTAGCCAGCTCCCATTTTTGAACAGTCCCCTTGAACCCTGCACCAATTCCTGCAGTAAAAACCGTACATTCATCTGGGCAGACAGCTAAATACCTTAAGGCCCCAGGGTGCGCACGAACTGAGTATATAACAGATGCTCTGATCTTCCATGGATGTTCATCCTTCACACCCCCAGCACGGGCCAGAAAATCAGGCCCATCCCAGCTAGAAGCTGGACTAGGGAACCAAAACCAGGGCTCGAATTTAAAATTTGATGCATGCATTTCGGCTGAACTCTGATGCATTTCAGAGAACCGTTTTTGAGGCATCATGTTTTTGGCACCTCTAGTTCCTTGTGATTGTGGAATTGACCATCCAACCCCATTAAGCAACAGCTTAGCAGGACTGTATTCAGGAGTTGAGCGATTGCTGAATGCAGATCTTTTACTGAGTATAGTGTCTGAACCACTTCGAGATAATTCTCCTGTGTGTTCCCACTGAATCACGACAGGTTCAGAATATGAAGTGCAAAATGTGTGGATTTTTGTCGGGTACCCGTATAACTTATCTGTGTCTATGTGTGTGTGTATCTGTCTTTGAGAGAGAGAGAGTGCATGTGAAAGAAACACTACTGTACCTTCCAGTTATGATATTGTAGAAGATATTGCTCAAGTAATAACCATGTTGTACAACACTGACGAAGCTTCTCTATCCCAAGAAGGTATGCAAAAGACGGATACAGAAGCAACCTGCCAACAACCTAGTAATTCAACACATATTTGAGGCAGGCAATAACATGTGCAAAATTTATATTCCAGCATAACCTAGTTACTAAGCAGGGGCAATGAACTGTAAAAAGAACTCACGCAAGGTCCATACGACTTTCAATCAGACCCCCTCCGTCAATTATTGGCTTTGAACCCTTCAGCCTTCTGCCAAAGGAAGTAGAAGCATTAGCTTTTCTCGGTGAGAAAGCAAGCTCATCAAATAGCTCTTTAAGTTGTGGCAAAACATGCAATGCTGTCAAATCTGGTCCTATCCGTTCACAAACTGCCATTAGGGTAGTAGCAGCAACCTGGACAAGAGAGTTATTAAAGCATTACTGGAAATTGTAACGCAATGGCTAGCATGTGAGAAATTGCAGCCTTTGCAACTGGGTGACAATCATTGGATTTCCGAAACAAGTGTAAATGCATGTACAAGCATCACCTGAAGCACTCTATATTCAAAACTTGTCTCCATAAGAACCAGAACCTGTGGGCAACTTTTATCCTGTATAATATAAAAATTCAATTATTTCCAAGAACACTCCTAGTTTTCACATTGAATTAAAAAGGAAAGAAAATCACATACTTCAACTAGCTCCTTCGCAACCACCTCCCTTGGCAAAAATGCAACAAGGCCATCTATTGTTGTCAAACAATCAATAAGAGCAAAAGCACTCCAGCTGTGGACAGGCTCAGGCTTATTCATACGTGAAACGCCAATACAGGAATGAAACACATGTTTTAGCAACGGCATCATCTGTCTGACAATGAAGTTCTCTCCCAGTAAACCACCTGGAATTTGAGGACATAAAAGAATTACAAGAAGAACATACCAATTCGAGAAAAAAATCACATCAAAATTCGTTGAACAAGAATACCAATTCGAACCAGCACGTCAATTCCATCACTACTGAGACCTTTCCCAAAGCATTGAATCAGGGGCAAGATTGTCTGGTGAAAGAATAATGATTAGCTGGAGTATTGTGAGTGTTTGTTTGTCTATTTCTAAGACAGATTCGCATAATTTTAATTTTGTGAAGTCACAAAGGCAATAATTCTGGGTTGGTTTAACCTGATGAATGGTAATAGGTATACCGAGTTCTTCACTTGAGCAAATAAGCAGTACGGAAGCAGCAGTTGCTGAACTATTATGAGCGGCAGTATATAAGTTCAATATAACAAGAGGATGTACAGTTTCAAGATATACTTGTTTGCCAGTTCGATTCCATATCTCTCGAACAAAGGAGTCTTGTAGAATAGAAACCTTTAGATGTGAATAACCTGTAGTCTGAAACAAAATGTCTATAAGAAACAGTTCAAGAAGATATTCCCAATAAAACTGAAGAAAATAAATCTTAAAACTAACCTGTAAAATCTTCTGGATGGCAGGCAAGACTAATGTCTTCACTGCTTTAGGGGTCAAACTTTTGATAAATTCTTTCAGTAGCATATAAGCCCATTCGGCTTCAGTATCTGATAAGGGAGTCACCACAAACGATAAGCAATAAGGAGCACACATTTCCGCAGCAAATGTTCCCATTGCCTTGAGGACTCCTTGCTTTGCAAAATTTGCAGCATACTGAAGGCAGGATCCACCTTTAGCCAGAAGATGGAGAGGGGCCAGAAATAAGTAGGACGCCTTAACCGTAGTAGGAAAATATGGTGATTCCAACAGACACTTAGCCGATGGTCTCCTAATTTGTGTTATCCACAGAGAGAGTGAGAGAGAGCAAGGGAATAACATATAGTATTGTATTTAAAAACTGAGAAATGAAAACGAATACCTCATGCAATCCTTTTGAATGCACGCTTCAACAAGTAATTTGGTGTGAGGAGGAAGTTCATGCATCAATCCAGGTAATACACCACTGTCCAAGTACATGGTCAATGAGCTTGGGTCAAAAAGTGGCTTCCTCAAATGAAGTTCTGCTAAGAGACAACCGACAGAAAATATATCCCTTGCAATTTCTTCAGAGAACGTCTTTAAACAAGATGATTTTTCCCTCCAAAGTAATAGCTCTTGATATCCCCGGGAACCTTCATCCTCCACTTCAATATGCTCAAGTAGATAACTTGTATCAATATGTAACCGTGACAACTGGTTTTTCATAGTGTCAGATGACCGAGGTATACTTTTGTTAACATTCTCGCCTGATGACTCTTGTACAGGAGAAATGTCCCTCACAAAGTCTAGATGGTAGCCATAGAGGGGACTTAAATGCATAGCATGTTCACAAAAGGAAGATGCATCTTCTAATTCTTGCAAGTAAGCAGTTTCAGATAGGACAGAACCGTCACTCCTTAATTCATTCATTTTCCCTTGACGCAAAGCTGACTCATTGGTGCTATCACATGGTTTCCGCACTGCACCTCGACGCATAGGGTGAGGTTGAGTGAACAGCTGACGGCGTCCTGCAGACCTTGGCATCATAGGTTCTGATGAAGGAAGCATTACATTCTTTGCATAAACAGCTGCCTCGCCTGACATCTTGTAACCAAAGGTGATATCAATCCAGTGATGGAGTTCACGTGAGACCCGTTCGCTTTCTAAAGCATCACGATGCAATTTAATGAATTCCTCAGGACCATCTGCCCATAAAGGTACCGCCAAGTCAGTCATACCAGCATGAAGTGAATGAAAAATTTGAGGATTGCAGTAAAACTCCGGAATACACTCATCAGGGGTCCACTGATAAAGTCTTTGCATAGTAGAAGGATATTCATTAGGTTCATAGACTGAGCGAACAGCCATACGTAGAACACTCAAGGGTAACCTCCTAGCTTTATAACTGCAGACAGCCAATTCAGAAAGACATTCATCAGATACGTGATGTGGGAACTCCGATGTTGAATAGGTGAAGTCCAACTGTTCATCACCTTTAGCCAACCTCCATTTACTCTTGTTTAAATCCCGCCACCCTGCATCTGAATTCTCATCAGGTTTCATGCTAAAATCTATTACCCAAGGCATCACTGTATGAAATGTGTGGTCACCCCACCTTCGCCCAGCTAATCTATTCAAGATGAGTAGATACTCAAAATTACTGATCTCTCCTCTCCACCATTGATTGAAGTCACGATGCCAGTCTATAGATGGGGAAAGCTTCAAATCAGCATAAAGACCTTGAGAGGGACAACCAGCTTCTGAGCAACCTACCTTTTCCAGTAAGGTACTTGTGCATCCCTTACCTCTTGAACTTGAACTAAATCCTACCCCGGGGTTATCAAAAATGGACAGCCAAGACCAGCATGATTCAGTAAGCATTACACTGGATGGACATATATTGCCATGGGCGACCCCTAAACCATGAATATAAGCTAGAGCTGAGAGCAACTGGTATATCAGAAACCTTATATGCCAGTCAGATTTTAAGGCTTCGGGACTGTAATGGAGAATGTTTTCCAATGTGTACGGAGTTTTGGGAAGAGCTACATCTATATAATGGGATGCTTTAACCATCATAAGTACAGGAGCAATATTTGGATGCCTCAGGGAGCCAGGGAACTGATTTTCATCAAACAACGGTATCCCAAGTAAGTTAAGAAAATTTACACTGTCTCTCCCTGAAGCTTTCCCTTCAATCAAGAGACTAAGCGAGTTCAATATGTGATCTTCCAAAGACCCGGTCAAAGAGTTAACAGCAAGATCTTCAAAAACTGAGTCTGAGAAATTGCCAACATAACTAACCGGTGCCAATGCGCTGATAACCCTTGAGCAAGAAAACCTGGTGGAATGATTACAGGTAGAACTATGTAGCAATATTTCTGTGCCACCATTTGACAAACACTTAGGCTCATTCATTAAAGAATCTGACTTTGGTTTTTCTTTCCTGTAAACATCAGAACTAATTTCTTCTTCATCCTGAGTTACTCCAACTGAAGCAATCCTATCATCAATCCCATTATCACTGCAGCCTTCAGCATTGTCCAGGACATATTCATTACTGGAAAAAACAAAAAACAAAAACCCGAATCGATCTTCATCCTCCATCATTTCAGCAACAGAAAATCATCGATTATGTTCGAATTTCGATTCATATTATACATAACCAATGTGGGGTTATTACATACTGATCAAAATAAAATAAAAAATCTGAAAATTTGTGAGAAAAATGAGTAATTAGAGTTAGATTAAGGGTCTTACACATATTTAGTCAAGCAATCATTTGGATGACTGGGTAGAAATTTGAGCAAAAACTGAGGAGCCGAAGTAGCTTCCCCACTTGAATTACACAACTGCAAACTCCAACTGCTTCAGCATTTGAACGTTTTGAAATACAAAATGCACAGAGATGAGAAAGAAAGAGAAGGAATGAGAAGGTTTGAACTTTGACCTGAACGACGGCTGAGGAGCCAAAAGGGAAGGCGGAATCGGAGAGGCCGTAAGAGAAAACGAGTTTGCCGGAGAAGTCGGAGTGAATCCGGCGTTGGAGGCAGTCGAAGCACATTTGCTGCGCCATTCGATCGTTCGATTTCAAGGATTTGCTTGGAAAGTTTCTCTCCATTTTTGTTTCTTTGTATCGAGAGCTTTCGTGTGAGTCTTTGGTCTTACCAGTTTACCACTCAACGCTTTGATCGATTGGTGCGCGCTACCGAACTAACTGGAAAAATCCCCCAAACGCTTCAACGCCTCGTCACTTCTGCAACAAGTTTTTCGGGATTTTTTTTTCTTTTTTTTTTCTCACTTTTTTTTTAAATGTTTCCGTTGTACTTTAAAAATAATAATCCTTCCTAACATTAAAAATTAGCAAAACAAATAAAAATAAGTTGAAAACTTTAAATTTTAATCAAAAAAATAAAAATGCGTTGCGAGTAAATAGTACCAAGACTGACTTTTTTAAGTAAAAATGTCCTTAACGTTAAAAATGAACAGTGTTTCGTTAACACTGCCTTAAAAATTACTAAACTTTGTTATGAAAAAATTGAAGTGGGATAGGAGGGATGGATTTTTTTTTTTTTTTTCTTTACTATGTTAGTCGGGAAAATGAGCATAGAAAGCAGTAATATAACGTGAGCATTCAGATAATATATAGAGCTCTTAACGTGTAAAAATCTACATTACTAATTAATGTATATTGAAGCGATGCCTTAAAACAGTAATAAAATCAGATAATATATCTATACTACCGTTTTGATCTTTCTTAAATTTCGTCTTTAGTCATATTACATGAGCATTCACAACGTTTCACAACAAAATCCTCCTTCCTTGGAGATTTCTATATTTTATTCGTTTGCTTATACCTTTCACTTGTTTAAACTTGAAATGCAACCATTTACTTTCAAAACCAAGAACACACTTAAACAAGGTTCGTATATCACAGTAAGTCAGAAAAGTTGAAAAGACTGGAAAACTGAAGTCGTCCTGTGGTCTCATCTTGCCAAGACAAAAAAAAAAACTCACAATTCACACTTTTTGCCTTTTTGGCCAAACCATAACACACACTTCGAGCCTCGAAAACTCGTTCAAAAGTCTGCAAAATAAGAAACTCTTAAGCTTCACCCATGATGCACTCAATTGCTTGCTTGCAAATTCCCGTCATTGTTGCCTCAGGGCCATAAACCTGCATTGAGAAACGATGTCAGGCTTGCAGTTGAGAGCACGCAACTTAAGAATTTAACGGTCTTCCAGAATAAGGCTTGTTAATAACTGATAAATGTCAAAACCAGAACGTCATCACATACCTCAAGAGGAACTCCAAGTTCTTCTCCCAATTCTCGCATCTTTGCCAAACCAGTTTGATAGTTTGGACCACCCCTTCTCACAAAAATATGCATTCTTGCCGCTTTTAGCTTGGATTCCTTTGATGTCACAAAAGAGAAATCATTTGAGCATACAAAACAAAATAAAACCAATTAGGCCAATCTCTCGTTTATGATATGAATGTCAAAATGTGGTGGTACCTTCTCCCTGAGGGCTCTAATAATTCCATTGAATGTAGCGGCTACATCTGTGAAATTAGCTATGCCACCTCCAATTATGAGTGCTCTTTTACGACCATCTGGATCAGCTGTTGCACACTGCAATACAAGAAATTTTTATTGGCAATTAGCGTATGCTACATGCAATGGTTGCAACTTGAGTAGTCAGACGAAAAAATATGAGTGGAAGGGTGTGTGTGAGAGCGAGAAAGAGAGAAAGAAGGAGCTTTTCGTAAAAAGGAAAGCTTCTTACATCGATCACAACTCTTGCATACTGCAACACCTCTCCCTCATTTGGAGCTCCACTATACTCTGCATAATTTCCAAGTTCTGAAGCATAACCCAAATCTCCAACCTAATTCCCATAAAGATGCGGGAACATTAGGACAGGCCATGGTGTGGAGTTAAGGGTTCCAAATGTTCAAAGAAACAGAAGGGAGACACAATGAATTAAAGCCAAAAATGGAGATCCAAAGTTTTGAAGGGGCTGCTACAGGGATAGTAGAGCCATATGGCGGTAATAGATCAGGTTACTCACAGTATCAGCATAAATAACACTTGCACCGCCTCCAGCTACCATGGTCCAGATGCGTCCTTTTGGGTTCAACACAGTGAATTTTAAGGATGCACTTGTCTGCGACATATATGTTGGACTTTAGTTTAAGAAACTCTTAAAAAGTGCCATGATCCTCATACTAAATTGAAATATATCATAAATTTCTTTCCACACAAGGAACAGTTCTGTTTTTACCTTTTCATCCAGAGAATGAATAAATGTTTCTGTAGGACTTAAGACTCTGCCGAAAGGCAATGGAAACTCCACATTGCCCCATCTGATTAGTATTTAGAAATATCGTCAGAATCAAACTAAAAGTAGTAACAAGAAACAGGTAGAACTAAAGTTTGGAAAATCTTCAAGAGAAACATACTTATTGAAGTTCTTGAACGCAGCAGTGTCATCTAGCTCCCCCCTCATATCTAGTGGATAAGGTTCACCGTCTACCAAGGTAAACGGGTTCATTTCCAGGAAACTAAAATCCAAATCTGCAAAAGAAAATCAGGAATGCGAACAACCTCAGCAACATGAGCATGTACCTAACAAATAATTACATAGCTAATCACAGTATTACACTGAACTATAGCATTTAGTAATCTATCTAAGGACATTGCGTACCCTGGAATACAGCAAATACGCCCTTTATGAAATCTCCAATTTTGCCTCTGACCTGTAACAGCATGATACATTAAGCATATGTCCTAAAACCGACAAAAAAGTTTAATGCGCAGAGCACAGTTGTAATAAAATGACGATAATCAAATGGATTCACAAGAAATATAGCAAAAAAAGCCGGTTCCCTTTGCACTAACAGACTTCAATCTACAGTTGTATCTTAACGTTATAGTGCAAGAAGTAAAATATATTATTCTCCAGTGGTTTGGTTTCGTATTCACACTCGAACAGTCCATGTTGCGAGCCTAAACATATATGTTCATGTTGATTCTTAGAACAACGCATTAACTTGCGAGAACTGAAGTTCGAGCTTGACATAGAAATGCACACAAAAGAACAGTATGAGTCTATGACACACACCTCCAATGGAAGAGTGGCAATCAGTGGAGCACAAGCATCATTCGTCATAGGCTTCTCGGTCGGAAGAAATATAGTCTTAACCTGCACAACAACATCAAAAACAAACACCATAGTAAATTACCACCTCAAACCAAGCAGAAAACACCATCCTAATTCCAACACTCAAAACAAACACAAATTGACAATACCTTGTCCCAATTCTCTTCAATTTCGATCCCTCCACACTCCGAAAAGCTCACGGTTGATCCGAGCCTTTCGGACACAATCGAGAGGTAAAATTCTTGATCATGGGGCATGAACGGCTCCACTATAAACGTCGTAATCGGCGCCTTGCATCCTCCCATCTCAACCTTTTCCAAAATTTACACAAAACCCATCAAACAAAACATCCAAAAATCCAATCTCAAAATCTCGGGTTTCCAAAAAACGATTCAAATCATACGAAATGGGATTCGATTACCTCCTTGCCGAGTCGCTGCTTGACGAACTCGGCGACCTGAGCCATGTCCAAGTTCAAGGCGACGAGGCCGCTCTTCCCGCGCTTCCCGAACAGCATGTCGGGCTTCACCACGAGGCGCGTAGACGACAGCCATGTATGCTCGTTCGACAACTCGGAGAAGTCCGTCGACTCGGTCACCAGAGCTGAGTTGATCTGGAGGTCGATTCCGGCGAGTCGTTTCAGGTGCTGTTTGAGCAGCCTCTTGGAGTCGTACTCTCTGATCTTCTTGCGGGCCATCGGGTCGGGTTTTGTCGGATCACGCTGGCGTCGCCGGAGACGGAGAAGTCGGGTCGGGGTCGGGTCGGGTGTGGTGGAGGGGAGTGGCAAATGATGTTTTATTGGGTATGGGAATTGCGCAGTTGGCAGGTGGGCCGATGATGAGTGTGCTGCTACATTTGGATTAGATTGTGAAGGCACACGTGCGGAACTGGTTCACGAGAGGCACGCGCCAGTGGAGTGGTTAGAATGCATGGAGTGTGGCGCGTGTTCTTACATGTGGTAGTTGGCAAGGCATGGGAAGCTTAGCGGGTACTTTAGGCTGATTCTGTCATGTTCTTTGGAAGATTCTTGATGACAACAATGAAGAAGAGGATCCTCTCTCCCGAGGATGGGATCCTCCATACCAGTCAATGCACTGTTCAAATTTAATTTAACAGTTTCAAACAGAAGATTTCTAAAAGTTATAATAATTACAACCATTGGATTAAATTTGAACGGTTCAAATGAACTGGTCAAGAATATTCCTATTCTAAGCTCAGGAGATGATCCTCTTCCTAACAATGGTACGTTTGTGCGATTAATTTCTAATCATTGATGCATTTGAAATTTATTATAAAATTTATATTCAGAGTCAAAAGTATTCAATCACATTGGTGGTTGAGCACATCAACGTTTTTCATTAACGTAATAGGTTAGTAGCACTCCATTGTCATTTTATAATTTATCAAGGGAATTGTTATTAGTGTTCAATAAATCTTATTTTACACTTCTTACAAGTAATTTTTTTTGTTTTAATTATAGAAAGTTTGGAATGCAAAACGAGATTTTTGAAATGCCAATGACAATTCTCTTTATCAAATATATTTGTTAATAATTCTTACATCTTATAATTAAATCTCATAAACAACAGCGGTTGAATAGAACTAATTTGGACAAATGATTGTTGTTTCAAAGCCTCATCTCAATCCAACAAATGTGAAGATTCGATTTCATTCGTCAATTCGATTTTGGCTTGTAAGTAGGAGAAATTCTTGCGCTAACTTACACTTTTTGCCTATTTAAATATCTATTTCTCCTTCTTCTTCTCCTTCTTCCAAAATAAAATTTCAATTCTCGATTAAGTTGTTGAGCTTTATGGTTAATATAGTGTAAATGTAATTTACACGTGAATCCATATGAAAATCTCACGCCCATCATGTCATTAATTTAATGAAAGATCAAACAATCAATCGAATAAAAAATATTGAACCCAATTTAAATAACTCATGGTGTAAAATGAGAAAATTGAAATTTCATGACTCATTCCTTAAATCTAGCTGGTTACTATTCATAAAGTTAAGATAGTTAATCATTTAACTAGCCTGTTGAAACTTTTTTTTTCTGCATTTTTTTTGTTAAAATAGCCAAAGATCCTCACTTAGCGAGGCTGGTGGAGATGCTCTTACCTGTTTATTTTCATTTGTGAGTCGGGTTTGCTAACCGATGAAGGCCAAGCCCAACCCGAAATAAAAACGGGCCTGAAATATTGAAGGAGACATAGAAGCCCGAATTATTGGCCATCTCTGCGGACCGTCCCCGTCGTCGTCGTCGAAACTCCATTCCAGTCTCAATCTCTCGCATATCACGGCTTGCTCTTCAAATCCTCCGCTGCTTGTTTTTCAACTTCTGGTAATTTCTTCAGATCACGCATTCCATTCGATTCATTTGGCTCGAATTATTTCTTTGGATTTTTCCCTAATTTCTCAAATTTTCAATTGCTTTTCTGTCTGGTTAGTTCTTTGATTCATTCCCTCGTGAATTTTCTTTCTGTCACTGGAATTGAAGGGCTTCATTGATCTTTATGATGGTGCAATTTTACATCTGTGTTTCTTGTTTCTTTTATTTATTTATTTTTGGTTTTTTTGGGGGTTTTGAATTATAAATGTTTAACCAATGAGTTTTTAGCTGGAATTGGGAATTGGGATTGATCTTCGTCTTACTTATAGCATACTGATTGAATGTGTGCACATAATCCATTTAATTTATCATTAATTTTTCTTACATTTGTGTTTAGGAAGGAAAGCAGTGTAATGGGTTTGTGTTGTAATTTTTTTTTTGTGTAGGATATTTAGTAGGCGAGATATGGATAAGGAGACCCCCAATATAAAGAAATGGATTGTGCTTTATCCGGTTTATATTAACTCGAAGAAAACTATGGCGGAAGGGAGACGAATCAGTATCGCGAAAGCTTGCGAAGGTCCTACTTGTGCTGAGATTGCTGATTGTTGCAGCTATTTCAAACTCCCATTTGCAATTGAGGTTTGTTATTCCTACATTTGCACCATCTGTATCGTAAGGTTTGTGTAGTAATGGGTGTGAGTTGTGCTAATATGTGCGGAGTGTTTGACTACTGTAGATAGATAAGGCTTATCCACGCGATTTCATGCAAATTGGGAGAGTGAGGGTCTTGCTCAAAAGGGAAGATGGAACTCCGTATAATCCAGACATTACTTCCAGTAAGCGTTGCTTTATTGTGACTGTACTTACCCTTAATTCTATAACCTTCTCAAAAGTATCTTAGTATTTGTTTTTGGTGAAACATCATAAGTAATGTATCAGTTAATGCGAGATTTTAGGAGCGGATAGTTATAATTGTGTTCGACTAGCCCATTTGTCTTTCCTTGACTGCTTATAATCCATAGTGAGAAGGAATATTGTAGAGAGAATCTCAATTATTGAAATAAAACTAAACGTGGTAGCAAAGGTATCCGGTTAAATTAGTCTCTCTATATAAGCAAAAACTATTGTCATATTTAGCAGTGTCGCGCCGGTTTTCTCCTTCTTGACAAAATTTTCCAGAGTCCCACAAGTTTACTCTCACCTTATATCATAGTCTCCTAATCTGTGACTAAAGCTATGAGCTGGGGTGGGTAATGGGGAATGAATAAGATATGGGGTATAGAGATCCTTGTTTGTAACATTGTGGGCACATCCACTTTTTGCCGTGCTCATCTTTGAACAACGGATGTTTAACATTGTCAACCTTTACAAAGATAGTTCAAGTCAGAATAACGTGGTTCTTGAATTTCATGTATTAATAGGGTTCAGTTTAGACAAATGGACTGTGTTTTTGAAGTTGTTTTAGTGAGCCCTTGCAAGGGATTCCTTTGTCTGATTATGTCATGAACCCTACGAAGGGTGTCGCCTCATTCTTGAACTCAACTGTTTGCGCTATTTAGTTATTAAACATAAAACAAAGACTTGTCCTTGTTTTTGGTGGGTCTTTTGATTTGTACATGTATATATTGATTATTCGGTTTTGTTTTGACTAAATTGCAGGGAAACAACTGATGCTGAAAGTTGCGGAGATGGTTCCTAGACATCCTGGGAGGACTAGGAAGCAGGAGCCCGCGGCATCGACGTCAAGTGCTGGACCTGCCAAATCTGGGAAACATGGAAAGAAAAAGAGATAGCTCCAGTCTCACAAATCACTCATTTGCCTTTGACATTGAACGCTACCTGAATGCGTACGCTCCCATCAAATAGGATCCTAGTTTTCGATCGGTCGAAACTCATTCTCAGCTTAAGACATTTCATGTTGTATACCCTAGTTATGTTTGAAAATTCATACATGATATCAACCATCATGTTTGAGGACGATTCATTTGTTTTGGTTTGAACCCTTTTGGAAAGTTGGAGATCATTTTTCATGTCGCTTTTGCATTCATGGAAACAAAAACAAAAAACAAATGAAAAAAGAGAACGGCGTTCACTCTGAAAAAACATGTGCATGGGAATCTTTCCGTTGGCATTATGCGAAAGAGCATTCACTCTTACATCTAAGGATCGAGTTTGATTCTCCCACCCTAATGTCTCTTGTACAAAAAAGAGCATTTCCACCCACTTAGTGATTTTGGGTCTAGAAGTAGACTTGTGGCAGTTACCATTCAAGTAAATAGTAAACTTCCTTGACTTCTCTTTATTGCTTTTCACTCATAGTTAATTGTAATTGTCATGACAGTTACTATTCACTAATTATTAAACGGATGAATTTAATTTAGAATAAGTTGCTACAATTATGTCATACCCCACTAATTGTGAATGGTAATTGTCGTTGAGCGGGTATTGGGGCTAGAATTGCCATGGCCGCTGCCAAGCTCAACCAGCCATGGCTTGGAAGAGATGGGTGAAGGGGGTTTGGAGTGGATTTTGGGTTTATTAGCATGTTCCATGGGTGGAAATGCTTTAATATACAGTCATAACATAAAAAGGTGACTCTAATGGTGACGATTTATGTTAACAGACTGAGTCTGAGTCGATCATCATGTGCTTTGTTTGGACTTATTTGTCTTTTTTGGTGTAGCAACTTATTTTTATGTTTATCTCATGTAACATCTGTAATATCTTCTTGTATCACTGAAATTTATGTTTGAACAAAAAAAAAAAAAAAAAATATATATATATATATAAGGGGTTAAAATGGGGAATTGCACAATATCCATAGTGTCACTAACTGCTGGTTAAAATAGAAACTGTAAATCACAGTGGCAAATTTCCAAAGAAACTACAGGGAAGGAACATTAGTTTTTCAATCCGATTTGTTCTTGTTCAAATAATGATCTGCTGCTTCTCCAAACAACTCTCTCACCTCTTGCAATTCTCTCTCTGCCAATAAAACAAAAAAAGTTACCTCACCCAACAAATGAAACCATCCAATTAAATTGTAACATGTTCTATTTGCACATATTTCTCGGAAGACGGACCTGCTGCTTCCAGTTGCTTCTCAAGTTGTTGGCCCACGGCGTCGTTCTCGGCCTGCAATTGAGCAATCCTCTTCAACTGAGCTTCCTCGCCTCCCTCCGACAACGGCAGCGCCGCCACCAATGCATCTAATTGCACCAGTGAAATCCATGGAATTAAATTTAATTAATAAAAAACAAATCAGATGTCACGTCATCAAACTCAAAGCCGACATGTTTAGGCCATCTCCAATTGATCCGGCCAGAGAGTCATAAGGCTAAGAATAGTCCGAAATGACACGAAAATTATCTCAAACCGAGGGCTAGGCCAAAGAACTCGTGGGGCCCACTAGGGCAAAATTGTGCAATCATGCCAACCGACTGCCCCGAACCAGCCAGCCAGCTAATCCCGAGTCGGCCCAAAATTCAAACCCCACAGCTACCTGACATCAGCATTTGAAATTTTTTTTTTTTGGGGGACAAAATTAAAAAAAAAATAAAAATAATTCTAATTTTTTTCCTATAACTACCTAAACCATTAAACAACATTAAACAATACTAAACACCATTAAACAATATTAAAAAACATTAAACCTAAACAACATTAAACAACACAATCTCCATCCTAGTATTACTTGGGGGAGTTATTCAAACTTAAACAACATGAAAAAAAAAACATTTAACAACATAAAACTTAAATGCCTACCTCATGCTTCTTTTGGCCAAAAGATGTGTAACAAGATCTTATTGTAGGTACTTGTTTGTGGCACGCAAACGTATCATCATATGGCGCCTCATGTACTCATTTAAAGAGATATTACTAGTTCTTGGATCCAAAGGCAAATTAGGCCCATCATATATTTTTGCACAAGCCCTCCTTGACCTATTTGGATCATCTTGGTCATCATCAGACTCTCCATCAATATAGCCATCTCGCTCATCCTCCACAATCATGTTGTGTAATATGATGCACAACATCATGATGGAGTTCAATTTATCTCGACATCATGATGGAGTTCAATTTATCCAAAAAATTATTGAGGTAGTTTAATTTAAGTAACCATATTAATTCAATTAAAATAATAAATTATGTTTGGCCTATGGCCTTTTGGGCATGGTTTTTTGTTACAGGGTTATGTTTGGTTTATGACTTTTTGGCCCCCTTGGTTGAAGATGGTAAGAAATATAGTCTGACACTGTTCATTAAAATATTAATTTATTGGAGGGCTATAGGGCTAAAGAGAGCCCTCTGGCCCTTCTTCGGTTGGAGATGACCTTATGCTTTCACTAGATCATCACTCATGAGCTTGGGTTGCTTTGCGAACTCCGTGTCACTGTCCAGAGTCGGGTTCTGATTGGGATTGAGATCTGGAGCCGGTGCGGGTCTAGCTTCCGGGTAATTGGGGGAGATTCGGATTGGAGGCGTATCTCGTTGTAGCATTCCAATGGTGGTGAAGGCAATTGTCGCGATCGTGTTCACCTTCTCTTGCAATTGGCTAATTGCGTCCATCACTCCAATGTTTGTCCCCAAAACACAGGAAGCAGCCAAACTTCAACACCGGCAACTTCCTCCCCCCACCCAACGCCTCCGAGTCCTGCTGGGTGCCTCCGCCTGCAACTAGTCTCTCGAAAATGGATCGCCCTGCGCCCTCTGCACCACCAGAATGACCTTGCAGAGCTTGCTCTTGACCGGCGAGTCCGTCGGAAACGTCTCCACCTGCGTGGCGTACCCGTCTTGGTGTGGTGCTGTGATCTCGTTGGAGAGAGGACGCAATGCAGACGAAGCAAAGTCTTCGCAAAGGGAGGACGCCAAGCGACACAAAGGAGACGAAGCAGGTCTTAGCAGTCCCGTGGTTTTCGGGGGGTTTCGCTAAGACGACCTAGCGAGGGAGATAGTCCACACGAGTCCAGGCTAGTCTCATTTAAGTTAGTCCCCAAGCTTACCAAACATGGGACAATAATCCTAGCCAGTCCAATCCCACTTAAGAAGGTGAAACAAACGCCCCCTAAGGGTCTATTTGGTACTTTACTTGAATCCAACTTTTTAAACTAAAAAACAATTTTCAAGTTTTAGGCCTTAAAAACTTATTTGGTAGGATTATTTTCAAAACTGAATTCAAGACTAACTAAAAAATATAGTATATTATCTAAAAATATAAAAAATGAGTTTTAGAGTTTTTAAACTTAAACTCACTCATTTCTTTTCTCTCTCTCCTCCCCTCTCACTCCAAATCTATATCTCTCTCTTTTCTTATTTCTCTCTTTTTTTTTTATACCTTTTTCGTCTCTCTTCATTATCTTGATTCTTTCTCTCACTTCTCTTCCTCTCTATCTCGTCCGATCCTCTCTCTTTTTTCTCTTTCCTTCAATCATTTCTTACTTTCTTTCCTCATCTCTCCTCTTTCTTCCCTCCTGCGACCCCTCTTTTTAGATTTCTTTGTCTAGTTTAAGTCGTAAAATTTAAAAATTTTAAATTGCAAACCAACCAAAATTTTGAGTCTTAAAAAAATTGTTTTCAAGAAATTTTGAGAAATGATAAAAAATTTCAAATAAGATACCAAACAGGTCTTAAATTTGCATACTAAGCTCGTTTATCAATGTTTAAGTAATAAACCAATCATCAACTTCTATATCTTTTAATTTCCAAAATTTTCTTTACAAATTTAATTTTCTTAATATTACTCTTTAATAGAATATATTTTCATGTGAAAAAAGTTAAAACGCATTCGTGCGTTACAAGCAAAAGAGGCCACATTTAAGTATAATGTCACTCCCCCTTCCAAACTTAAACCCTCGGGCACGTGGCAATGTCAGGAAGCTGCTTAGGGGAAATGACAATAATGCGCATGTGCCATCATAGTATCACGCGCGAGCGCATCAACGACAAACCCAAAATGGAAACCAACCGAAGATTGAAGAACAAACCAACATTGAAGACTCCGTGAGAGAGAGAGAGATGACGATGGGAACGACGACGACGACGCAGGCGTACGGCGAGCCATGGTACTGGGACAACCGCTACGCCAACGAATCAGGGCCGTTCGATTGGTACCAAAAGTACCAATCTCTGGCTCCGCTGATCAATCTCTATGTCCCTCGCCATCCCAACCAACGCAACCGCATCCTTGTCGTCGGCTGCGGCAACTCAGGTACGTGCTCTGCCTTCTCCCTGGACCCGCACTCACCCGATCGGATCTCCCATTTGATTCACGCCTAAAAGGATTTGGTTTCCAAAACGCAGCGTTTAGCGAGGGGATGGCTGATGATGGGTACGAGGAGGTGGTTAGTATTGACATTTCATCTGTGGTCATCCAAGCTATGCAGAGCAAGTACTCGAATCGTCCACATCTCAAATGTACGTATGTTTTTTATCATTTAAATTTGATGTTTTTATGGCTTGTTTATTTGTATTATGGTTAATTTTCTCTTTATTTTGTTTATTAATAATTAATTAGATTTGCAAATGGATGTTCGGGATATGAGTGCTTTCGAAACTGCTTCCTTTGATGCAGTTGTTGACAAAGGTACTTCATTTTTCGTCTAATCTTAATTTGTTAATTATATTTTCAGATACATATTTTTTGTTACGAGCGATATTCTACTTTAAACTAATCTAAACTGTTAGTATTATTGGAACTCGGTAGCACTTCCCCTCTAGGCAATGTGGCTACTCCCATGTCTACCTCTGCATTTGTTACAATTTAACATTGCCGTCTAATCATAATTGAAAATTCATTTTGCGAAATAATGCTGATTTTGCTTGTTTTGATTTTTTTCTCGCAGGAACTCTAGACTCTCTTTTGGTAAGTGCTGATAACCCGTCTGCTTCGTTCTTGTTTGTTTTATCTTTGTTGAGAATTTTTATTTATTTTTTTGTTGTATTGATTTTTTTTTTTGTGCCTAGTGCGGAAGTAATTCGCGGCAAAATTCTACAGAGATGCTTGAGGAAGTTTGGAGGTGCGTTAAGACTGTTTAATCAGTAAATGGAATTGTTCTAAGCTTTTGGTTTTGTTTATTTTCTTGATTTCGTTCACCATATATTGAAGCAGTTGATACAAATTATAGGGTCCTCAAGGATAAGGGAGTCTACATTCTGGTAATGTTGCGTACTCTTTTATTCTCTGCCAATGATTTCAATATACCTTCCCTTCCCTTTTCCAGCCCGCCTGCCCGCCCGCCCTCTTTTTTCGTATTCTTGTTTTGCATTTTGTGTGTATCCATAACTTGTCTCAAACATGCTGCTGCAGATCACATATGGTGCCCCGTTGTATCGTTTGCGTTTGTTGAGAGAGTCATGCTCCTGGATGATAAAACTCCATGTCATAGGTTTTGATTAAGTCCTAACTTCACTTGTAATGTCGTTTAGCAATAAAAATGTTTTGTGACGTTTGGTCTTTTTTGTTAGATATTGACTGTTGATTTCTCTGTACCATGTATGCAGAGAAACTTTCCTGCGAAGATAAATCAGAACCTCCAATTTGGGATCTGACAAATCCTGTTCCGCTAAATGATGATGGAAGCTCAACGGAGGAATTGCTGGGAAACAACCCTGATGTCCATTATATTTACGTTTGTACGAAGGTTGGTAGAAAGAAATTTCCTATCTCAGCACTTTAGAAATTGCTTTTCAGTTGCTTATTACTAACATAAAAGACGTGGCTTTCCAGAACACCTTTCGGGAATCTATTCTTTAGTTTTGTGTACGCACAGGCATGAGAGAAGTTTAGTTCTTTAAGATAGGTTTGAGGTGTACATGTGACTATGATTTGATTTCATTTCCCTTCTTCTTTTGGTCAGGATGATTCTTTGTAAGCCAGGCCTTAAGCATGAACTGTCAGTCGATTGAGGAAGACGAGAATCTTCAACCTCGTACGATTCCTTTCCCTGTCCCTGTATCATTACATGTATTGAAACTGATGATTATAGCTTCTACTATGTTGTCTGTATAATGCTGGACCATAAGCCGAGCGTCTAATTCGTCATAACTTATCTGCAATTCTTTGATATCTTGAAGTTAATATATTGAAACTGGGAACATTAAACAATGTACGGTGAAGTATTTCATTATTTTCTACATGATTTTGACAGTGGACAAAAAATTTATACGAAACTGTGTGCTGGTTTGGTTTCGTACTTGAGATGAGTTTCCGTAGTTACTACTCGGTTAACAAAAGCGGAAAAAACCGACTTAGTAGTCAACGGAATGCCCAAAATTTAGCTGAGGTTTACAGTGCAGGGGAGCCATGGCTGCCCTAACCCATAACTGCTGCAACTTGCAGTCGTGGCTTGTGATACGAGCATTTTATTTGGAGTAGGATTCTCTCTCCTATTTTTTTCCATCCCTCCCCTCCTCTCCTACTTGAACCGTCACGATTAAGCCGCTTCAGTTGAATTTTCAGTTAACAGCTTGTTCTTATCTTCACTAGCAGTTGAGTTTTCAGTTACAAGATCTGGTGGAATTGACAGTGACTTGGTGGTTTGGTTTTTCGCTTTAAGACTTTTTGGTTTGTAACCTACAAGTAAAAAGCATGTGAAGAAGTTGAAATAAATGGAGTGAGAATTTTTGCCATCACCGGATCCTCGTGTTTACTTGTTAGCATTTATCACGTGATGAGTGATACATATCAAAGGGATATAGAATCGATGACGAGGCAAATTCTCTCACGAGGAATTAGAACGGAATCAACTCTCAATCCTGTGAATGAGAGAGTTAACATAACAATAAAGGGCAGATTAAGAGCTAGCTTTTGGTGAGAGATTTCGAAGTTGTCACTCTTTCAGCATTGAAAAATAAGTACAGTTAGATTAAAAGGAAAACTAATAAAAAAAACTTGAAAACTTTGAGTTTTAACGATAAGGACAAAATAAAAGGTAAAGTGAATAGTATCAATATTGATTTTTTAGTGTAAAAATGTGGTTTTTTTGTTAGAATGAACAGTACCACGAGCTTTTCGTTAAAACTCCCTAGATTTAAGAGCTAGTTGATAATTTTTTATGAATTAAGACGCAAATTTGAAAGTGACAAGATATTACCACTAATCAAACTCGATCCAGATGCTCATCTACCTAATACTTAATGAAGAAAATGACTATTTTTTTCCCACCCCTTTATGTCTAACCTCTTTATGTCTAACGAATCTTCGTCGAACTATAGCATTCCCTTTTCTTTCTAGTTAGAAATGACACGCACTCAATCTTCGTACTATCCTTTCCTTGTTTTTTCTCAATTCAAAGATTGTAATTATAAAAGCACACAAGATTTGAAAAACAGAAAAATAAAATTACCAATAAGATATTCCATTTTGATTCAATATTCAAATTTCAACGTAGTAAAACTCTTTTGACAGTGTGAAAATAACAAGAGGGTTGAAGATTCATTATCACTTCACTTCTTGTTAAAGCCAGACTAACCACCTTTTAAATCCTCGAATTCGTAAAGTAAACTCCTATTATTTCATATCTTAAAAGTGATAAGATTACTTTTAAAATCTAATCACTTTTAAGCTATGAGATAACAGGAGTGGTGTGAAGATTTTCATACCACATGACAATGTATCATCACCAAATCTTCACATCGCATGACAATGTGTCATCACCAAACAAAAGTTTCTAATAAACTTCGAAACAAAATTTGTTCAGCTAAAAATTGCAGAAACCAATGCTGATACGAGAGTAAAAGGAGATAATAAGACACAGTTTTATCTTTATACTAATTCTTTTTTTATGTTTGTTATTTTTATGTAATTAATAGTCGAAAATAAAAATGAACGTGTGACAATCAATTTCTGAAAGTAAATAGGAATCTGATAGATGTATACCTATAAAAATGAGCAATTTTTTAGTGCGTTAAAAAAACAGAATTGTACGCCATATATCATTATATAGTTAAAGAAAAGTCTTTGAAGTGTCCATCTAATTATATAATGGTGATACTATTCACACATCTATTTTTACGACCTAGATATTTTTGTTAATTTTTGTCTCTTGATTTTCTTTAATTATTCGATCCGACAATTAAAATTTGAAAAAATAACGTGAGAAATAAAAATAAGTGTGGATAATAGAAATAACACGCGGCGTGCGAAAACCAAAGAACACGTCGGATTAGTGTGAACGCAAAGCCATTCCACATTGACTTCCAATCCCTATATTTCTCTCTCCCTTCCCCCGATTCGTTTCTCTTTCTTTTTTTTTATTAGTGCTTTTCACACGCTTCGCTTTCCCTCTCTCTCTCTCTCTCCCCCTGCCAAGGTACGTTTCTTTAACCGAAACCTCATTCCCCAGTCCCTCCCTCCCTCCCTCCCTCTCGACTGATTGCCTGAAAGCATTCGCCATTTCTTCCTTTCGGTTCTTGTTTTTCGATTTTGTTTGCGAACAGAGCAGAAATTGATTTTCTGCAATTTCTGGATATGTATTTTGGTTTTGCGTTTTGTTCTGTGTGGATTGGTGGTGGTAATCACAGTCTCTCTCTGTGTCTGTCTCATGAAATCTAGGGTTTATGCGAGCTCGTCATGGCTGATACCAGGAGATACCCCCCCAATCAGCATCTAGGTCGGCTTTCTCTCCCTCATCTCTTTCTTCATTTCAAGTTTTGTTCTGTCAATTTTCTTTTATGTTTTTTGGTTTAAAATTCGGATTTTTCAATTTTTTTTTTCAATATTTAACTCGACAATAGTTGTTTTCACGAATGGCTGTGATTTTTTTTGTTTATTGGAATAGTTATTGGGCGTGATCATTGATTAACACTTCATGCGTGCGTATAGTACTTTCAATTTTTCACATTTGATGAAAGAATTAGTGTGGATGGATTAACTGAGTGAGTAATCTTGTGATGGAATGCTATTGCAAACGCCGGAAGTAATCTTGTATTGCATTGTAAGTGCATTGAGTTGTGTCGTCTCTGTGTCGCATTTCCTCAGGTGCATCAAGTGTATTTGCTTATGAAATTGGGATTCCGAAAGTGTTTGTTTATGTCGAAGTAGTTGCTCGGCTTCGATTCTTCCCCTGTATTTGTTTTTATTATTTTAGTTTTTATGATTTTTTAATCTGTTGGTACTTTTGGGAATTTGACAGACCTTGCCCAGATATTGCAAGAAGCAAAGAACCGTTGGCTTCGTCCAGCTGAAATTTGTGAAATACTTCGCAACTATCGGCATTTTGAATTGACCACAGATCCACCCGTCAGGCCTCCAGGTTGACCCTTGCATGTTTGTATTCTGAATGACTACATTTGAATAGTTTGTTCTTGATGACTATATATTTTGTCTGAATTTGTTAAGTTCTATCTTCAGTCAGTTGGGCTGTTATATTTTTTCTTTGGTTTTACTTATTTTCTAGTTAAAGTAGGAAAACCGTTTTATGAATTTTTCGGAGGTTTGCTTCATTTACTTGTACAATATGAGAAAGCCAGATACTGCCATAAGAAACATTTTTTGGTTGATGAAACATTTCTTTTTTTGTTCTCCCTGGGGTTGCACATTCTGTTATTTTCTTTTGAAACATCATTCCCAGTTATGTTTAAAGTACTCGTTAATTGCTCAATTATCATTATTTTTACTATTTAATACGGGTTAAGATGTGAAACAGTTGGACTGGTATTTTCTGTTTCTCATATACATAATGCAGGTATTCCACATGTCATATCTTAAATTGCTTCATTTAATTATCTCATTCTTCCTTTCCCATTGTATGCCTAGAATCATCCCAAATGATCATTGGTCATTTGGGCATTTGTTACTTCAGATGGATCACTGGTATTCTTTCTTGGTATATGCAAACAGAAGCTAAATTATGTTCGTTTTTTACAGCTGGTTCTTTGTACCTGTTTGACCGAAAAGCACTTCGATATTTTCGTAAAGACGGTCATCGCTGGAGGAAGAAAAAGGATGGAAAGACTGTAAAAGAAGCCCATGAAAAGTTGAAGGTGTGCTGTTCAATCTATTATTAGTAAGTACACCTTTAGGGGTTGGTCCTAAGAGATAGGGTTGAGTCGTTGTCTGGTTGATGTCTTTTGTACCCGGATCCTCTGTCTTTTGGTGGTCGTAGTTTGCAGGTAACATAGATACCACAGAAGTGATGGATCAATACGTAGGTTTCATCGTACATTTTGTTGGTACGGCAATGTTAGTCACTTTAATAGACTATTTTTAGTTTTAAGACATGATTCATAATTCTATTTTGTAATTGCAAAGATCAAAGTAAGTAGAGCATCCATGGGTTATATGTTATGATTATTGCTTTCAACTGTTCAGAGTTCATTGAGCATTGAATGTCTCTATGGTAGACCTTAATTTGGGGTCACTTGAGCACCCTTAGTTTTTAAGAAAATAAAACTTATAAAGAATAACAATTTTTTCTCTGAATCCAGTGCTGGGTGTTGCAAATGTGACACAAATGGTAAATTCTTAATTTATCTACTTTGGAAGCTGGTGGTCATTTAGGTTCTTTTATCCCCGTGTTTAAACATTCTTTTTTGTTTTCATTTGTTCTTTTAATAGGATAATGTAAAAGGTGTTTAGTTTCTTCTCCCTTTATCCATTTAAATATCACTAAGTTTGTCTTTCTGGTGCTCAAATTTTTATATTCAAGGCTTTATTGTTAGCTATGATTTGACCTTTTCAATTTATGTGCATTGGAAAAATGATAAACTTTCTTCTGTAGTGAGTTTAGTCGCTTCAATTATTTTGGCTTGTATGGTCCTTGGTATTGGTACTGCTTGATATTTAGCTCTCTGTTGGTTTTTGACGTTTTTTAGGCTGGCAGTGTAGACGTACTTCATTGTTACTATGCCCATGGGGAGGACAATGCAAATTTTCAACGGCGGAGTTATTGGATGCTTGACACGTGAGTTTCTTGTTCAAAGCTGTAAATTAAGTTTCGATTAGGTTGCATAAATTCCATTAACCACCCCTCTGGGAAAAAAAAAAAAAAAAAAATCATTCATGCCCAAGAACTGATGTTTAAAATTGCAATCTCAATATATCTTCAAGCCATAAGAATAAGTTATTGTTGGCCAATAAATACTCTGTTTTCTTTGTTCGCAGGCATTTACAGCACATTGTTCTTGTGCATTACAGAAATGTGGAAGAGGTACTCCTACAGTTTTTTTTGTTTAAAAATGTGTGCATGTGCATCTGCGCACTCATTGCAGATAGGATACAGATGCCCAGACGGTTATTATTATTTTTGGTTTTTAAAATAAGACTTGCTGTCCCTCCTTGCTCTTCACAGGCAAACTCAGCTGCCCGTATGGTTCAAACATCCTTTGGTTCAAGTCCACTTCAAACATCCTTTGCTTCAAGTCCAGTTCATACATCCTTTGCTTCAAGTCCAAACAGAGTTGACTTGGGTGGACAAACAGAATTTGAGGATGTGGATTCTCGGAGAGATGCAGGAACTTCATCTGTTGAGCAACCGATGTTTGGTTCCTTTTTTCATAATGCTTCTTTGCTTCCTCAACAAGTTGGAGGTAAAATGCATAGCTGCAGATGCCTTTTCGTTTGTGTTTGATTTGTTCAATCAGTTTTTGACATTTTGTAGAGTCTTGCAATATCTTTTCTGTTTCTACTTTTACTCATTACTGCTGGACATTCCATGGATCCATTTTGTTAAAAAAAAAATGATATCATCGCATTTTTTTCTTTTCTGTTTCTTGATCACATTTTACTGCCTCTGGTCTTTTAACAGTAACATGCACGATCCATTTTATCAAACTCCGCTTCTAGACCCCTTTTAGGTCCTATTTTCATGTTGTGGTTTTTTCCATTTTATAGACGAAATTCATTGAGTAATGGTGTTTTTTTACGCATATAAAAATCGTATTTGTTTCAATGATTTTGATTTATCTTTTGCAATAATAAGTTTCCAAAAATGAAATATGTGACCAGGTGTCTCTGGTGCTTTTCAGGATTTCCTGAGTCATTCAGGGATCCCTCTAGTACATGGTATGGTGGACCTAAATTTGATCATGGTGCTGGATTATCTGCCTGGCAAGGAATGGATAGCTCAACGAGAAATGAGCACATCATGCATGGCCAAAACCTTTTTGTTGAAGAACCTAACAGAGCTGACTTTATAACTCTTAAGCTAACAGATGCTAAAGTGGATGCTCGTAGTGGAGTCAAAGATGTAACTTGTGAAGATAGGTTGACCACTAACATAGATGTCCAAATCGTCTCAGCACCTTCTCAAAGAGAAGATCAGGTCTGTTTTTTACAGTCACTTTCCTTCCCACTGTCTATACCTAATTAATTTAGTTTCCTAAATATCTTATATTGCATTTTATGAGATAGTGCTCTGGTGTAGAATATGCATCTTTATTTTTGAGATTGATGAGTAGAATTTAAATTTCAACAGTATTGTAGTATTAGACTATTAGTTGACAACTTGACAGAAATATATATGAATGTGAACACTCACACTCACACACTCAGAACCCCCTTTAGTAGCATAAGTTACTGCAATAGACTACAACACTGTTGAAGAAAAACGAGACCTAAATCCTAAATATTTCAATTTCAATAGCTAATTGAACTTAAAACTTTTAATAATGCAAGTAATGAGAATTGATTTAAGCCAACCAGGATTTTTCGTTGTGTGGGGTAAGTGGAGTACCTTTCCCTATTCCACAGATCATACTGATCCATGTATGAGGAAAATTGTTATTTAATGCTATTGTGTGCATTTTAGAATGCCTAAGAGGTTGATCACAAGTACAGTCATGCACACTTTTCCTTTCCCTCTCTTTATGCAGTGACTGATGTGATGTATAAACATTTATTATCATGTCTTGGAAACATTGACTATACTAATGTGTATGTTCTATTAGGTTGCTTTTGAAAGTGAAGCATCAGATTGTCTAAATTTATTTTTCTTGTACTATTGTTCTCTCTCAATTTATGCACTTCATTTTTTAAGGTTAGTGTTTCGTGTGGTGGGAATTTCCTTAGTGATACTTGAACCTTCTTGCAGGTGCCAAAGGAGCATGACTTCAATGTGCTTCATCCTGAGGTTCAAGATTATTCTGATCCTCAGATTGTAGTAACTCCTTCCAACCAAGTTGAAGAGAATAGAGATGGTGGTGTGCGTAGTGAACCAGTGGAACTGAAGAAACTAGACAGCTTTGGGAGATGGATGGATAAAGAAATTGGTGTGGATTGTGATGATTCCTTGATGGCTTCTGATTCTGGTAATTACTGGAGTACATTTGATGCTGAGAGTGGTGATAAGGAAGTGTCCAGTTTATCACACCATATGCAGTTGGATATAGAGTCACTGGGTCCTTCTCTTTCCCAAGAACAACTATTTACTATTTCTGATTTTTCACCAGATTGGGCTTATTCAGGAACTGAAACAAAGGTATGTATACAGTTTGTATTTTTGTTATAATTTATTTATTTATTTCTATAAAAAAATGTACACAATACATAGACATTGTTCAGTTTTTGCCTCTCCTCCTTTTCAGGTTTTAATAGTTGGCAGTTTTCTGGGAAGCAAGAAGGATTGTGCTGACACTAACTGGGGATGCATGTTTGGTGAAATAGAAGTTTCTGCTGAAATTCTATCTAACAATGCCATTAGATGTCAAACTCCTCTGCATGCTCCCGGGCGTGTTCCATTCTATGTGACCGGCAGAAATAGGTTAGCCTGCAGTGAAATTAGGGAGTTTGAATACCGTGAAAAACCCATTGGAATAGGTATCAACAGGTTAAGAGATGATGAATTACGCTTTCAGATACGACTAGCAAAATTGTTGAGCTTGGGCTCAGAGAGGAAGTGGTTGATATGTGCTGTTCCAGATTGTGATAAATGTAAGCTCAAAAGTTCCATATTTTCAATGCGAAGCAACAGTGAAAGTGATTGGGTAACAATTGATGGGGCTTCTGTGGCATGCGAAAGTGATCACTTGAGCCGTAGGGATGTCTTGATTCAGAATTTGTTGAAGGATAGACTCTGTGAATGGCTAGTCTGTAAAATTCATGAAGGAGGCAAAGGACTACATGTTCTGGATAATGAAGGCCAAGGTGTTCTACATTTGACCGGTGCTCTTGGTTACGAGTGGGCCATAGGTCCCATAATTGCTGCAGGTGTCAATCCCAATTTCAGAGATGCTCACGGAAGAACAGGGCTTCACTGGGCATCATATTTTGGAAGGTATGGTTGCTGTTATAGATTCTTCTCTTTTATATGTCCAATCATATTCATTATCTACTTGCAATATATATGGAGTGATCAGTATTAAATTCAAATACTGCATTTCTAGGCTCATTCTTCTCTTAATATTGCTTTGGTATATAAGATTAAGTGAATGTTATCTTACCTTTTCTGAGGATGGGTAACAGGGTCAGCTATGCCATCTTAACGCTTTATTCATGCGACATGGATAGATCTCTATGTAACACTAATCTCTTAATTTTTTTCAATCCTTTTATAGAGAGGAAACTGTCATTGCGTTGCTACGATTGGGTGCCGCTCCAGGAGCCGTTGAGGACCCAACATCTGTGTTTCCTGGCGGACAAACTGCTGCTGATCTAGCCTCGAGTAGAGGGCATAAAGGGATTGCTGGATATTTGGCAGAAGCGGATTTAACCAGTCACCTAGAGTTGTTGACCATGAATGAGAATATAATGAACAATGCTACCGCAACTATTGCAGCTGAGAAGGCCAAACAGACTGCAGAAGTTGCTGCATCTGATGTTGCAGTAGATGAGCAACATTTTCTCAAAAACCCTATAGCAGCTGTTAGGAAATCAGCTCATGCGGCTGCTCTAATTCAAGAGTCTTTCCGGGCTCGTTCATTTCGTCAGAGACAGTTAACCAAGAGCAGAGCAGATATTTCTGAAGTTCAGTCTCAGGACCTTGTTGCACGTCGTTCCTTGAAGAGAGTCCAGAAGTTTGCTCACTATGAGGATTATCTGCATGTCGCAGCAGCTCTGAAGATCCAACAAAACTATCGTGGATGGAAGGGAAGAAAGGATTATCTGAAGATTCGTGACCGTATTGTTAAAATTCAGGTACCTCATCTTTTTGCTACTAATTGCGTATGTCATTGCTTGCTTAGTTATGTTCCAGACTAATGCATTTCAATTGTGGGCATGCATTGACTGCACAATGTGTTTTCCGACCCTGCATGTTCACAATACAATGTGTCACAGTTATCTGTTCTTTGAAATACTGTGACCATTTGAATTTTTGTTTTTGTGGGACTTGGGTGTACCTTCAGTATAGATGGTGCTCTAAATCATCGACTCTGTTTGTTGCTTTTAGGCTCATGTGAGGGGACATCAGGTTCGGAAGAATTACAAAAAGGTTTTGTGGTCTGTTGGTATACTGGAAAAGGTTATACTGCGTTGGAGGCGAAAAGGAACTGGTTTGCGAGGATTTCGGGTGGAAAAGCCTACTGAAGATGCATCTTCAGAGGTTAAGAAAAATGATGACTATGAATTTCTTAGTGTCGGTCGGAAGCAGAAATTTGCTGGGGTTGAGAAAGCTCTCGCAAGGGTACGGTCCATGGCTCGTCAGCCTGAAGCGCGCGAACAATACATGAGGCTACTTTCAAACTTTGAGAAACTTGAGGTAACCTCTCATTGTATATGTATTCAAAAATATACATGCGCACACGCAAATGTATAGATAAATCTTCAAAATTCGAAATGTGGGGGGACTTCATGGAAACTAGAAGAGCTTCCTGCTGTTTTTTTCAGGAATAATTTCTCCAACGTAGATCATGCACGCTATAATGTTTTGCTGTTTATTCGAAAGTTGATGTATATTTTCATTATCAACAGATTGCGGACGGGGAGAACCAGGCCTCGAATCAAAATGAAAGCTCCGACGAAAAAGTTATAGATGAAGTTCTGCGTGCACTCAATGAAGGTCAATGATCAACTTCCACCATGTCAAGTAATTGAATGGAGTAAACCAAAGGCTGTATGGCCTATTTTTGTCGCCCTACCCGTAATATTTTCACCTATATGTAACGGCCGTCGTGGTTTTTTTACTGGCGAAATTTTGTCAATTGCAGGAAGGACGGGAGAAATGGGAAAAAGCAGAATTGTATATGGCTCAGATTTCCTTTTTCCTTACTTAACCAGTAGTCAAGTTTTATCTGACCTAGTTTTCTAGGGTTCTTATGAAACGGGGGCAGCTGATGGTCAAAATTTCAGAGTAGTTGACAGGTTTAAAGTTTTACCAATGGTGCTATATTTTACAGTTACCTTGGGTTTTTTTCCATAAATTATCGTCAAATTACAACCCATTTGGTGCTGTCTAGTTTACACTAATTTGTCTAAATTGTGGGGAACACATTGCAACAGCTAACTCGGCTTAGCTCGGGTCTACGTTTCAATTTTTTTCTATTAACTTCTTTTTTTTTTTTCTTTTTTTTTTTTGGTAACAAAGTATGCAGTGGGAGGGGAACTTATTGATATGATTTTTACCACAAGTAAAAGTAGGGATAAAAACATTTAAAAGTACTTACAAGAGTACAAGGTTATTGTAGTATAGATGCTCAAGCAAGATTGTTTTCCAAAGGGATTGAATGAATAATCTGTATTTAAACTAATCCTTAACTAATTATTTAGAACAAAGATTCGAAAAGGTTGATCTTGAAATTTAAAATAATAAAAACGAATTTAATCTAAAAACAATTAAATAGATCAACAAAGTAAAGAAAGCAAAAGAAAACAGTTATGGAAAATAATTTAAACACTAGGGTTCTGGCGTTCTGTCATCACCATTAACAATCCTATGCAATTTTACCAAATTACTTATGAATTTCTACATACATGCTTTGAAGGTTAGGTTTTCCTAATACATGTTTTTCTCGTGATGTCCAAGTGAAAACATATATCTAACATGCAATCCGTCTGTGGTGTTCAGATCAAATATAAACATACAAGACTCATTAAGCTTTGTGAAAACTCTTTGAAAAACCATGCAACACTTAAGAGCGTGATGTTCGCCTTAAGTGAACTTACAATTACTAATCACTAGAAGCCATCCTCAATTTCAGGGTGATATTCAAACAGAAATTGCATCAAATTACTTGTCTAAAAACCCTAATGGTCGCGAATCACTAAGACAATTAGATAGTTTAATTGCGGTGATGAATAATTCAAAGTAAGCATGCATCCATTCATAAGCAAATTAATAAAATCACATATTCATGCTAAGACTTATGGCTTTACCTGACACACCCCGACCGAGATCGGAGCGTGCTGGCCGTCACACAAAGGTGACGTAGCCATGTGCACGTGCGGAAGCTAATAAAGTAGTAATATAAAAGTACGAATAATTCAAAACTAGCATACAAGGTACTAATATAAGTGCTAGTAAGTGATATACAAAATCAGAGCAGGTCTAGAGCAGTCCAAACAAAAACGATAACAGTAGTACGCCCGAAGGCGACCCTACAATGTGGAGTGTCTGTCAGAACGCCGAAAAGCTCTCAAGGGAAACCACCGCAACGGCTAAGCAACTAGAACCTGGAGGGGCGCAAAACAAAAGCGTGAGTGGGCAAAAACAAAGCTCTTTGAAAACCATTTAGCAAAATACAATCTAACCCCTCGCCGTAAAACCTGTATACTTCCCAGAAAATAAACATATGTACGTATGTATAAACATGCACAACATGCTCAAGGATATGCCAATCATGCTCAAGATATGCCATGCCAAAGCCTCAATATGAATGTAAGTGCCCAGGTATAAATCATATCAACATCATAACATCTGGCAGCCGGAGTCACCTAACGTGACCTGTACGGCTGCATATAGAGCTCAATCTCAAACTCAACAACTGAACCTGCCCACGAGTCGGAACCACTCAAGGTGGTCTGTACGATAGGCCTGGGTGTAACATATATATATACGCTCCAGTGCTACGATCACGTGAAGACTGTGCGACTAATCGCGGGTCACCTACGAGTCGGAACCACCTAATGTGGTCTGTACGACAGGCCTATGCACCTAACTTGGATCCAAGCTGAGCGTGTGGTGCGGGAGGTGAACATCACGTGAAGGACTGTGCCCTACTCTGGGCGGGAGCACTAACACCGGGGGTGCAGGTTATGAGCTCTCTAGGCATCTCAAACCACTACTGAAACATAAACGTGAATGTCACTTACCTGGCACTTACCTGCGCGTCCACAGCACCCAATATGCATATGTATATGTATGCCACTAATAAAGCATGCAATGATGCATAAACGATAATAATAAAGTGCATGGCATAAATCAACTACCCTTTTTAATCTATTTCTGGGAATATAAATGTATATAGGTATATACGGAAAAACAAAAGCCCACTCACTGGTATGTAGAAGGGTCGTAGCCCCCCTGTCTCGCGTGTGCACGCTCGTCCTCTGGGTACGTGTCACCTAAATGCGAAACAACTATAAAAACGTTAACTTTAAAGCACATAACCCGTTTCTCGTAATAACTTCTCATACATTGCTCAAAATGGACAAATGAATATATCAACGTGCTCTACACAACCTCAGGATCACAACCATATTTTTAAAATAATTTTTGGACCCCACACGCGCCCCCACGCGCCAGCACAGGCACGGACCTACGCGCCCCCCACGCGCGGCCACGTGCCAGGCACACTGACGGTGTCAACAGACGCCGTCAGGAATATTCCGTTAAACTGACGGAATATTCCGTTAAAACTAACCGGATCCGTTAACGGCGTTAGGAATATTCCGTCAGAATTGACGGAATATTCCGTCGCCTTCTTCATTCGATCGCCGGCGACGTCGCCGGCGCCGGAAACTGGGAAAACCTGCAACTTGGGTTTTCTCGCTCATTTTTCATCCGTTTTTCGTGATTCTTGGACCAAATGAAAGCCCTAGACTAGTAGAACATGTCCCAACAAGTTTTAAGGGCTAAAACTAAGAGATTATACCTTGTCCAAAAACTCCAAGTTCGGCCAACTTCGAACCAGGCCTTCCCGACGTCCAAATTTGTCCAATGAGCTACTCCGACGCTCCTTAGGACTTCACCAACACACCTACAAGCTTCAAATGTCCAAAAACTAAGTAAATTAATGTTGCATGAACAGTGCTCAAAACGGACATCGCGATATCGACGTGAAAACGTCGAAGTTCTTACCTGAAAGTGGTATATTCGTGCTCCCCTCGACCTCACGATCACAACTGCACCCTTGGTTTCCTCGATCTGCTACGGTTTAATGGTCCTTGGTTTGTGTCCGTACGTTTACAGGGGAAGTGGAAGCTCGGGGGAGAGAAAGAGAGACACGGGAGAGAGAGACAGAGGGAAAGGGAAGGACAGAGAGTGTGCAGGTGTGTGTTTGTGGCCCAACACATGCCACAACACACAAAACAACCCCACAACGTGACGAAAAACACACTAGGGGCAAAATTGTAATTCCACGCGTACGTGTTAATAATCCCGGGACGGGATGTCACATTACCCTAGCAAACGGAAATTAGTTACGAACAACTATAAAAACTAAAGAAAATATATTAACTAGAAAAATAATTGAAAACACCTTGTAGGTAAGAAGTTTGAAGTTCTCCAAAATAATGCTAAATTCTCTCAATGTTGCGTCCCCCCTTTCAGGGCTCCAAAACAGGTCCAAAACGACTTGAATTAAAGATTAGGACCTCCTCTTCAAGTTCCAAGAAGAGCCTAAGACCAAAATCCATCACCTTCCAGCCCAAAAGTAGCAAATGAGCTCTGCAACCCAATTTGCCAGCATTGCACGCTGGGCATAAATTAATTCGCCACAATCAGATGCTTTGGGATAAAATTATCAAATTTTGACACAACCTTCTTGAAAAAATCATAAACCCGCTCCAATTGGAATCACTCAAAAATTCCACCGTTTGATTAATTTATGCTCAAAACAAGTTCACGTGTCCTACATTAAAAATACATAGCAAAACATTAAAATCTCACCAAAATATACCAAGAATAGGAAATAATATATAGTATAAA
The DNA here is from genome assembly GCF_041283825.1 of Pyrus communis. Taxonomy (NCBI): domain Eukaryota; kingdom Viridiplantae; phylum Streptophyta; class Magnoliopsida; order Rosales; family Rosaceae; genus Pyrus; species Pyrus communis. The sequence goes on along the minus strand of NC_142577.1, from coordinate 22,599,527 downwards.
ATCTACTCATTAGTTATCTCATCTCAAGGTCAGGGCAAACCACAAATTTCTTTGAGGACATAAGGAGTTTTAGCTTTTCTTGAATGAAAAACGTTGCAGACTGTGAATCTGAATCATTGATAAAAGTTAATATTAGCTCAATAGACGATCCAAATTCACAGTTTAACAATATAAATATCGAGCTAGTGGCCCTTTACCACAGTAGTGGAATGGTGTTGTGTCTTTACATGACAGTATGGATTCAAATCTTGCCCATGACTAATCTATCTTCTAACTTACTAACGCTATCGCTCGACTCAAAAAAAAAAAAAAAAAAAAAAAACAAGATAAACATCGAAAATGCATAAAATATTGATAAGCCTACCACATTGTCTTATGAAATTGGAGGAAGTTGAGCAGAGGCAGAGAGACCCTTCAGTTTCGGTATCAAACCCACAAGTCCGGCGGGACTGCGCACACCTCTCACACGGTCACACCCGGTATCCGGCACTGCGAAGCTCAGCTTAATCCCGTAGATCCAATCCAACGGCTCTAACCCTTACAGTTCGTCTGTATTCGTCACGCTCGTATAATGCGTGCAGTCCAAGATACTCATGCTCATGAACTTCACCGTACCGTATCCCGTAAAACAACACGGTGGAGAAACAGTAGCAGTAGCAGCAGCAGCAGTCGTACTAGTACTATTAGCACCGTTGGTTAAAAATCCTCCTGGATTGGGGTGAGGAGTAGCCGATCCGGAACCGGAACGGAAAATCCAAAAGGCGTTGCAGGAGTCATAAAGCTCGTCGCAGGAGTGGCCGGAGAAGTTGAAGCAGAGGGACTTCTAGTTGTTGAGGACAGGGGAGTCGACGGAGCAGTTGAGGAGGGCGAAGACAGTGTCGGAGGTGGGCGGGATAGGAGAAGAGAGTGAGAGTGGGAAGGAGGTGGAGGTGGAGGGATAGGAGAAGGAGGTTGACGGTGGAGACGAGTGGTTTTGACTGAGACCACCACATGTCCGATGTGTGTGAAAAATGAAAAGTTAGTTACCATGGCTGTGATGGGATCCACAAGTTGAAAAACAGGGAAGAAAGCACAGTGGCTTCAGTAAGGATATGGAGTGAGATTGATAGCGTGAGTTTATAACTAAGCAAACTGCGTCACGATGATAATTAGTTGTATCCAGAATTTGAGTTTGGCTCTCGACTCATGGAGCACATCCTACTCACCATGGTTAAGTGACAAATAACAAATGATTTGTTAAGTTCTAGGGTAAGAGGCTCGACATGTAGGGTTCTGTCCAAACCATTCAAACTAACTAAAGAATTATTTGGTTTGATTTTAACTATAACACTAGAAACGTGTAATCTTGAGCCAAATCGAATAACAATGTAATTTTATTGCTTTGGTTCGATTTGAAACCTTAACTGAATTGAATGCATAGGGTTAAGGATGTTAATGGGAGAGATGTTAGTAGCAATTTTCTAGCTAGTAAAAGTTACTTTGATCGAATGTAACTTACTAGCAAATCTATCGTCTGACAAAACAAAAATTACTTTGATCGAATGTTAACTTATGATTTCAAGAAACTCAAAAATTAGAGTACTGCTGACAGATATGCAACTTCTAATTTTAAGGGGCTCGTTTAATAATTGGTTTGTTTTAGTTTGGTTTTTTGTTCCCATTGTGTATACATATGCATGCACATTTTCTACATATCTCGGGCCGTATTATCATTGAGTTTCTCGTCTACATCCCTTGTTTCTCAGTAAAAGCGGAATGCCGGGTCCTAAGATCCTTATGTTATTGAATTAATATGATAATAAAGATTTATTTTTTTTTTTTTTTACAAACGATATTATTTACACCGGATCTTAAGATCTTTATGTTATTGAATTAATACGATAATAAAGTTTTTTTTTTAACAAACGATATTATCTACACTAAGGAAGAGGAGGTGAGTTTAGCCTTACAATGGGCTAGCAATAATGTAATTCAAACTCGCATTTGACGATAATCAAACCTAAGATCTCTCACTTACAAGTGAAGAGGAATACCACTATACCGTAGTACTAAACGGCGATAATAAAGAACTTAAGCAGCACTAAGTGGCGATAATAAAGAACTTAAGCAGCACTAAGTGGCGATAATGAAGAACTTAAGCAGCGTGGTTTGAAATTTAGACCTGGTTTGGTACTGAGGTGATTCTGAAAAAAGCTGCTATCAAAAAAAGCTGGGCGCTTTTTTTGTGTTTGGTAAACACTCAGCTTCAGCTTTTTTTCACAGTTTTGGATGAAAAAAAGCCAAAAACAAGAAGCTGCAAAACCTAGCTTTGAAAAACTCGCTTTTTTCACATCTGTTTTACATAAAAGTTTACCAAACACTATAATACTGCTTTTTTTTTTTCAAAAGCACTTTTACAAAAAAGTTTACCAAACACTCTGCTGCTTTATTTCACAGCTGCTTATTCTCACAGCACAGCAGAAGAAGCTTTTTTTCAAAGCACAGTAATACCAAACCAGCCCTTAGACTCCACTTGAGCTTCAAATGTAAGACCAAAAAGCTAGCTTTGAGGCCATAAAACATAATAAAAATAAAAAAATAAAAATAAAAGAGGAGAAATGCGGTGAAGGTGGATCGAACACCTGACCTTCAGATCTTCAGTCTGACGCTCTCCCAACTGAGCTATCCCCGCCATTTTGTGGGTTCTACATAAATTTACATTATAACACTTCCAAAACACTTTAACCCCTCACCTTGTCACACTCCCACAACCAAATGCTAACTTTTCTGTGTTGCCAGTGCTGGCTTCTAAACTAAAAAGATGATATGCTAGGCATATATTTATCTTAGAATTGGTATTTGAAATAAAGAATAATACTAAAAGACTAAATTTACAAACTAAATAATGCATCACCAATAAAAATAAACACATTTATCAACGTTTAAGTAATCAACCAATCATCAACTTCCATATCTTTTAGTTTTCAAAACTCGCCTCTAAATTTAGTTTCCCTAGCATTATCCTAGAATAAAAGATCCTAAGAAATAAACCAATTAAGCTTTAACCAGTAGAACTCTCCCTCATTGGCATAAAAAAACACAGAATCGATCGGCACACATGATATTATTGATAATATGCTTCATTACTTGATTACACAAAGGGTAGCAGCAGCCACAGAAGCCACTACATATTTAGACACCAGTCACAAACAAAGGGCACATACTTAATGTTACATACTACTCCACCATTCTTTCGGATCTCTCCACAGTATTTAACATTATCAAACGTCTGTGAAGCGGAGGTACCCCTTCTTCGACGGGAGGTCCATAGTCTTGTAGCCCTGAGGGAACGTCTTCTTGGCCTCCTCCTCAGACACCGACGGAGAAATGACCACCGGATCCCCCGGCTTCCAGTTCGCGGGGGTTGCCACCTTGTGCTTGTTCGCCTTCTGCAGCGACTCCAACACCCTCACCACTTCGTCCATGTTCCGCCCCGTGCTCGCCGGGTACAGAAAGCTCAGCTTCACCTATAACCAAACAAAATTAAGTAACCCCAAAGTTTAGCCTTTGCACGCCTTTGCACACGTAAGTACGCCTAAGTACCTTCTTATCAGGCCCCACGATGTGAAGAGCGCGCGAGGGAACTGGGTTTCCTGAGGAGTCCTTGACATCCGGCTCCACCATGTTAAGTTGCTTAATGATCTCTCGTTTCGGATCTGCCAGAATCGGGTAGTCCACCTTGCACCCGGACTGCATAACACAAAACACACATATGTATATATGTATATGTATATGTGTTCTGTATATATATAAACAACCCATGCATATCTTACATAACCAAAAACTGAGTGAAACATACTAAAAAAATGAGTGTTGGAAACACTAGCCGAAATTAGAGAGTCAATCAAACATATTGAATAATCAGAACTTACGTTGTAGGCTTCGATGTCCTTGATCCACTCGAGGTGAGAAGGCACATCGTCGCATGACAAACCCACAAGCTTCACTCCCTTCTCTCGAAACTTCGGAGAATACTCCGCCATCTTCCCGAGCTCCGTCGTGCAAACCGGCGTGAAATCGCCTACACGCATGCACATGCAACCACATAATCAAACTAATGAAGCAAATTAACAAGAGGAATTAGTAAGTAATTAAGGTTAAATACCGGGGTGGGAGAAAATGATGGCCCAGCTGTCACCCAAGTAGTCGTAGAGCTTGATCTTTCCATGGGTGCTTTCAGCTTCAAGGTCTGGGATGGTGTCTCCAATCGTGAGTCCTGGCATCTTCACAACTAGTAACGGACGCAAACTGCAACTCTCTGTGCTTTGTGAGAAGAAGAAGGAGACATGTACATGTAGGGACTATATAAAGACTTGTGGGACCATTGCATGGGGAGAACGTGGCTAGGGAGTTGTGGCAGTTGGCCCCATGACACTTGTTTTGGGATTTTGCCACGTGTTCAATATGTAGACAACGTGGCCATTGGTTTCTGGATTAATGAACGCATGGCAATCTCTTGAATTTTTATTATTCTTATTTTATGTAATATATGTTATTTCGGTAACTCCAGCAACGGGGATGTAGCTCACATGGTAGAGCGCTCGCTTTGCATGCGAGAGGTACGGGGTTCGATACCCCGCATCTCCATATGTTTACAAATTTCCTTATTTTTTTGGCTTTCCTTTCCGGCGCAATATCTCTTCTCTCACTTTTTCACTTACTCGGTCGCAGCTCAAATCGCTCAGCTGCAGAACGAGACACTCAGCCCCGACACGTTAAAGGTGTAGGCTTTTGATATATAAATGTTTTAATGAATGTACACAGAAATTTAACGTTGTTGTCTTTTGCCCCTAGAGAAGAGAAAATGAAGTCGTTCGACTAATTTTCGTAGATGATGACGTTGTAATTATCTCTCTGTTTCGTTGTGCAAAGATGAGTGGAATGAGTTCGTTCTTTCGTGATGAAAGTAAAATATGAATCCCAAAATATTTGCTGACTCTATTCAGATGTTCACAAGTACCGGATTCTTTTTTTGAAACGAGAAGGAAGGTTGGAATGCCAACAGGCGTCTGTTATTGAATTGAATTCACCCGACCTGATAGTATCCATTTTTGAAACGTTTAGTGCCAAAATCACTAAATGGGTAAGTCACCAATCCCTAAAACAGACTATATAATGTACTTTATCTGCTGGATTACGGGTGGGCATTTTACCAGAAGTTTCTATTGTATGAATCTATCCTTGTGTGATTCCTGTTGAAGCATATACCCGGGGGTGGGATGATTTCAAAGTAGCCTCCCCCATTCATTAGATAGAGAAGATCATCAGGATTTCGTGATCCACTGCTAAACTTATACTTTTTAAGACCTATTGCCGATACTAAGTTGCAGCCAAAAAATTGTATCCATTTTTCATGATATTATGCATGGATCAGATGTATCATGACGAATTCTTCAAAAAGTCAAAAATATGAATTTCTAGACAAAAAGAACAAAAAAAATAAAACCCGAAAAGGCTTAACTGAACTGACGGAACATAAAATTTGAGTTAGTTAGAAATAGCTCGAAAAGTTGATGAACAAGCTATGAAATTTAAATCGACATGCACATTTACAAAACTAGAGGGTGAATGGAAACCCAGCCTTCCTATTCAAATAACAAGGAAGGAAACGGCAAGAAACGGAGCCCGTTCAAGAAATGCATCCTTACGTAGATAGGCTATGTCTGTCTGACTGTCTGTTGAGAAAAATAAAATTTCGAATACCCGGATCGATCTCATCTCGCTCCAGGAACAAGTGTTGCGGCAAAGTTGTACCTCTTCCAGCTGACGATTTCATCCTTCCCTTATAGATAATCTCTCTGATAAATCGGTGAGCATTGCAAAACGCAGTAATTAGTACGGCATCGATCTTCAAAATATACCATATTAATATAGAAAGTAAAGGCATGAAATTTGAAGTTTGCCTCAAAGCTATGAACTAAGATCCTACTGCAGCTGACAACTAAAAGGCAGGTTTCATATCCATGCAGATAAAGTATATTAATTCATCAGAGAACAAAATCCATAATTTCATCGGCCACAGTTAAGACTTCCAATTTGCAAGCCTTAGAAAATAAAATTAATTAGGAGACTAACTTACTTATCAATTCGTAAGTAACGATCATTGTAGTTCCATAGAGTGACATATTTAAGAACCTTGGACCAAAACCTCTATAAAATCCCCGCCATCCATCCTCTTTAAGGAGTGTCTTCGCCGTTTTCAGTACTGACGGTCTTCCAGCACCATAATTATCCATGACCTTCAAGTACCACATCGAAGAATTAGCCAAAGGGCTTATTTATTATTTAAGACTGCAGAAATTATAGAGAAAAAAATGGCTTTATATGCTAAATTACCTGAAGTCGTGTCTTGACTGTGTCAATAGGAGTAGTGATAATAGAGGTACAAGCACCAGCCATCATGCCGGCTGAAGCCTGAACTGTCACCATCTCCATATGAGACGGTTTCGTCTCTGCATCGTCTCTATAGCCCAAACTCCTATAACAATACAAAGGACGTATAACAATTACACAACATATTCGGCTGAAGTTAAGGAACTGCGACAGAACAAAATTGTCTGGCAGGAAATTATATACACCTCCAGATCATGTGCTGTGCAGAACCATAGGCACCCCACCAAAGTGCATTTGCTGGTGACTGGGTCAGAGCTGTTAGTCCGAAGCCTCTGTACAATCCACGAAGACCTTCAGCCTTTGTCACATTCTGTATAACATCAAATGGTTTGTTGCAGGATGTAGTCCCGGGAAGTCCTTGCACCATTAGTCTTTGGCAAATCTGAGAATGCACAGGTGTAGTGATGAGGAAAAAACAGGTACATTCAATGCTTGATATCAAAAGACAGAACTGAATACCACACGTCAATCACAAGCTTTCTACTCTTATCCCACACACACAACTATTACCAAAAAAGGTCTCATGTATCGATTAGAGTCTTTTGCGCCATTTAAACCATAACAAAACAATAGTAAAATACTGCATCGCGGAAGTGGTGTATATGGCAAGACTACTCCCACCAAACAATTATAAACCAAAAGAAAGGGGAACGACAGTTTTTGATTATGGGGATCTGTATATTCATCTCTTAACAGGATATTAGAGTTGGAGATAAGAATAAAACAGTTTCAATAAAACAGATGCAGAATATTAGTTCGTTAGCCAAAAACAGTAAAAGGTATACGAGCATGACCTGCATACAAGCAATTCATCTACTCTTTCTTATGTATTCCAATCCAGTATTCATTTTCTTGCTCATAAACCGAAATACAATATATTAGGAAATGAGAAAGAACTGGTTGACCTACCACATCCAAAGGCACATAGTACCCACAAGAAACTAAATTTGAGAACATTCCCGCCACTCCATTAGCAATGCCAACACGTGTAGCCTCAGGCATGTCTAGACCATCAGTGTATTTCAACATCATATCCTTTGATACTTCAAGTGATGTCAAAGCCAAGACCCTACCGGGCAACGATCCAATGGCAGATGTGCCAAAACCTCTAAATATGCCGGGGATGCCATCACATCTTAATATATGTCTAAATACTGATATTCCACTCATGTGAGAGAGTCCAGAACCAGCTACTTGCATTCTAGTCTTTAAAACTGCTGTTGGATGTAGCAAGGCCGACTGCGCTGTGAAGAGAATAGCCCCGATAATGTGAAACTTTGTCTTGTCCAACCTGATCGAGGTGAATAAAGTTAAACAGACATTCAGTTCTAGTCCATCATAAGCACATCGGCAACTTCCTTTAAATTAAGGCGAGATAAAAGGCAGAACCTCATGTCTCCATTGGCATAAATAAAAAGAAATAGAAAATGGTTGCGGTTGTGTTCTGTTTTCTTTTTCCAAGAAGAAAAAGAGGTTTTGGGTTGTTGTGTTTCGTTTCAAGTACATAAAGGATTCTACCCAAGCTCATTGTGATTACCATATATGCTTGCAGTGCATAATGCAAATTTTTATATAATAAATCAAAACCCCAGCTCGTAGCGAACAAACTAAAGAAAAATACTTCTTGCGAAATGCATCGAAGACTTGTTTTACCATTGAGACTGCTTAGGCAAGTTGTACACATGAGAGGTAGGCAGCCACAAGAGCTCTAAATCCAGCCAACTTGAGAATTTATAGTTCTACACTGACATTAAACTAACATAAACATGAGTAATCACTCTAGCCCAAAACTAATCAGGACTAAACACAAACAGTCAAGCATAATTTCTTCTGGAAAATTGGTTAATATGCTAAAACTGGTGCATTACACAAGAACATTGCACGCATAGACCCACTAAAAAAAGACCATGCACACGAGTTAGGCCAGTTAAGCAAAGCAGAGTGCCACCCTTGAACCCCGTTCGCAGCCCTATATACTAGAGTAGTTTAGAATATCGCCATGTGAAAAACCAATGAACAGTCATTCCTCTATTCCCTCAAGGATCCAGCAATCCAAGGGCAACAAACACAGTTCCCCAAATTGGCCTAACACAATCATAATAATTTAAAGTACACACATACGTAGCCATATTGGCTATAGCGGATGTGCTCCCCTATGCAACTAAGTTCAAATTCCCTCGCAAGTTCACAGCTAAACTTAATTCTAAATTCCCTAGCAACAATTTAGATTAGTTTAAAGTAGAATATCGCTCGTATAAAAAAACAGAGTAGAGAAAATGAAATGGGAAGGGAAATAAAAAAAAATGGGAGAAGGAGAAAGGAACCTGTCCCAGTTGATGTCAGTATCAGAAAGGGCCAACTCCGGCACCGTCACAGGCTCCGTCTCCACCGCCATGTTTTCCCGTCTCCAAAGCTTTTCCGTTTCTAATTTCTTCCCCCACACTGTTTTTCCAGCTTTCAAATAGTGAATGTTTGTTTTTAGTGACAGATTCTGACTGCTGCAATTTGTGGTTTTAGAAACGGGGATTCGCAGCTGAGGCTTTGTAAGGTACACGGCTGCCCGATGCTCCTCCTTCTGGGTTCCCACGGCGAGGCGGCAACCGCGTACTCGGTGCACCCCAAAAGAGACCAGAGAATTCTATTTAAATTTGATGGTCCTTCTCCAGAATCCATTTTCTATTGAGCGATGGGCTTCGTTTCATTGCACACGGCTTGTGGGTCTCTTCAATTCCAAAGCCCACGTTAAAAACGTAAGCATAGTCACAATAAAAATGCAAAGAATTTTGATTGCGAGGTAGTCTGGTGTTTACTAAATATTAGAGAATCAAAAGGTGGTTGAACTCACATGAATTTTTGAATTCAACTCTAAAATTTGAAGGAATGGTAGTATTCTAATTGCGGGTCGTTGGGAGAATTCCGAATGGATATTACCGAAAAAGGCCAATAAATTAATTGGTGTTATGTCAGTGTCAAATGTTGCTCGTTCGTGGTTTTGGTGTTAATACTAAAAGAGACCATTAGATTTAATTTGAGTTATTCGGATTACGTGATTCTTAGGCTCCCAACAGTGAGATCCGGAGCGGATCTCTATCCTTGATGAACTATTTCTATGCATGTATTCCAAAAAGCATGTTTTATTTTTAGCTGGTGGTTTTAATGCCTACAGGGACATCCGGTGGGAACTTGTACTAATGGCTCTTCTACTTACCATGCCATCTTCTAGGCTTTTTTACCTTAATTTAAAGGCTATGAGAAGGGTTCTTTCAACACATCACTTGCTATCTCATGTTTTGTTAACTTGATTTTATGTAACAAACTTTGTCGAAAGTGATTTTGGTTATCTAAAAGTGTTTAGTTACCATTTCAAAGACAATGCTAAAAGGCTATAAATGCGCTTCTAGAGACACTATGACAGCCCGTCCCGAGAAATTTTAAAAACGTATGCGTGAAAAGACGATTTTGCCCCTAGCGTGATTTTTCGTTGTGTAGTTGTTCTTTTTGGCTTGGTGTGGCTGGTTTTGCACCACACACTCACTCTCACTGGTTTTCCCCTTTCCCTGCACCTGTCCCGAGCCCCATTCCTTTCCCCATTTTCCTTCCATTGTACGGACACACACCCAAACCCATCAAACCTCCACAGATCGAAGAAACTAAGCACATATTCAGACTCCTGAGGCTTGTAGGAGTCCAACCATACCCATTTCAGGTAAGAATACCTTCGTTTTCACGTCGAACTCATGATGCCCGATTTTGGTACTGTTCATGCACACGTGATTTATCACGTTTTAGGGAATTTCAAGCTTGTAGGAAGCTTGGTGAGGTCCCTAGGAGGCTCGAGGTGGTTCGTTTGAAGGTTTTGGAGGTCGGGATCACGAGTTTCGAGGTTGGCCGGAGTTGGGGTGATTTTGCAGGTGAGATTTCGTGGATTTTAGCCCTTGAAAGTAGTATGATTGTGTTCCTCTCGTTGTAAGCTTCATTTTGGTACCAATTTTGTGAAATTTGGTTGAAAAACGAAGAAGATATCAAAGTTTGAATTTTTCCCGATTTTCCGGTGCCGGCGACGGCGGCAAAGGCTCGCCGGAGAAGACGACGGAATATTCCTGACGCCGTTAACGGAATCCATTAGGAATAACGGAATATTCCTAACGGCATCAACTGACGCCGTCAGCGTGCCATGCACGTGCCTGCGCGTGGCCAGCGCGTGTGGCCGTGCCTTGGCCGAGGCGTGGGGGCGCGTGCAGCGGTGAAAAATTATTTTAAAAATATGGGGATGTTTCTGAGGTTGAGTAGATCACATTGGTGTATTCATACACCCCATTTGAGCATTGTATGAGAAGTTATTTCTAAAGGTTGGTTATGTGCTTTAAAATTGACGTTTTTATAGTTGTTTCGCATATAGGTGATACCTATCCCGAGGACGAGCGTGGTCACTCGAGGCAGGGGGGCTACGACCCTTCCACATACTAGTGAGTGGGCTTTTGGTTTTCCGTATATACCTATATACTTATATTTTCCCAGAAATTGATTTGAATTGTTATTTGCCATATGCCATGCATTATATTACCGTTGTTTATGCATCGTTAGTTGCATTATTAGTCGTTTATATATATATGCATATTTGGTGCTGCGAACGCACAGGTAAGTGCCAGGTAAGTGTTATTCATGTTCACATTCAGTAGTGATTTGAGATGCTTAGAGAGCTCATAACCTGCACCCCCGATGTTAGTGCTCCCGCCCAGAGTAGGGCACAGTTCTTCACGTGATGTTCACCTCCCGCACCACACGCTCAGCTTGGATCTAAGTTAGGTGCACAGTCCTGTCGTACAGACCACTTTAGGTGGTTCCGACTCTTAGGTGACTCGCGATTATTCGCCCAGCCTTCACGTGATCGTAGCACTTGAGCGTATATATATGTTACACCCAGGCCTGTCGTACAAACCACTTTAGGTGGTTCCGACTCGTGTGCAGGTTTAGTTAGTGAGATTGAGATTTAAGCTCTAGATTCAGCTGTACAGGTCAAGTTAGGTGACTCCGGCTGCCAGATTATATGTTATTGATATGATTTATACCTGAGCACTTGCATTTCATTTTGAGGTTTTGGCATGGCATATTCTTGAGCATGATTGGTATATATATATATATACGTATATCTATTTTCTGGGAAGTATACAGGTTTTACGGCGAGGGGTTAGAACGTATTTATTAATGGTTTTCGAAAAGCTTTGTTTTTGCCCACTCACGCTTTTGTTTTGCGCCCCTCCAGGTTCTAGTTGATTAGCAGGTTTGGTGGTTTCCCAGAGGACTTTCCCGGCATTTCTGACAGACGATTATCAGCGTAGGGCCACCTTCGGGTGTACTGTTGTCACATCATTTTCTTTTGGACTACTTAGGCTTTATGCTCTGATCTAGGCGTCGCACTTACATTGCACGTGTTATTACTTTATGTAAAATCAGTTTTTATTTATTTGTATTACTATTTCCAGTATTATTTTATTAACTTCCGCACTGTGCACATGGCTACGTCACTTCCACGTGACGGCCAGCATGCCCTGATCTAGGTCGGGGTGTGTCAGACACAATGAAGCAATATATTATCAAAATTTGACTGTTGTGCTTCTCTTGTTATAACAGTAAAATCTACACCATGATCAGAATCCAATTCGTAAATGGTTAGAAAACGCAAAAACAAAATAAGAGGTGTTACTAAATAACAATGCAATCCTTTCGTGTTACGTTTGAAATTAAATTGAATAACTTGTTTCTTAATTGGATCATCCAACCACCACGTTAATATATTACTCGTAGAATAGTAAGAGGTTGGAAAAAAAAAAAAAAAAAAAAACCCAACAAAACCAACAAAACAAACAAAATATAAAGGGTAATTTCAGAGAGACTAAATGTGTAAACTAAATTTTGGTAACTAAACAACATGGAAGTTAATGATTGGGTTATTACTTATGTGTTGATTAATGTGTTTATTTCTTATTAGTGACTCATAGTTTACAAATTTAGTTTTCCTCGCATTACCCAAAATCGAAAAGAATATGTTGTAAATTCAATGTAGATCAAATAAAAATTATTCTTTAATTAATGATCATTTCCTATTAAACTTTGTGTTACTTGAAAAGCAAGTTTCTCTCTTCTCATGATTTACTATAAATAACGAGACATCCTACAATTTTCCAACGTCTTATTCTCTCCTATCTCTCCTGCCGCACCCTCGCATTAGGAAAAAAAGCTATATCAAATTGGGAATAAAAAAAATTGAACCGAATTCCGCTCCGATTTGGAAAACTCATGTCGACAAGCACTCCTTTCTTTTGGGCCGAGACAGCAATGACTAGTCGGCCTAGTTTTTGAACTATTTTATTTGGACACCTCTTCGTTATTTACAAACGTTTCTTCCCTCTGAAAAAGTAAAACGCTTGTGTTCCCCTTCTTCGCTCCGATCCACTGTCCAGACGGACCAGATCGATTCCTCAATGCGCCCCAAATTCAATGTCTGCCGCCTCCTCGCTGGAATCGAGAGCTGCCGGCGGCACCAAACCGGATATTGACGCCGCAAACGAAGCCTTGAACCCGATGGACGAGGACCTTAAAGTCTCTAGAAGCGTTGGCGCGCTTAACGTCACTAGGCAGGTGCCATCTCGTCAAGCCATGGCGAAAATGCTGCAAGAGCGGTTGTTTTACATCCCGTCCTTCAAAATCTACGACGGCGCTGCGGAAACCGCTGGGCTTTTCGACTACGGGCCTCCCGGTGTCAAGCTGAAGAACAACGTTCTTGCATTTTGGCGTCAGGTGAAGTTTAAGGAAACTTGATATGAGTTCAATTTGTTGGGCTAATAGTAGAAAATTTATTAAAATAAGTCTAATTTTTTAAATTTAATTTTTTAATTATCAATAAGTTTTAATATAAAAATTAAATTTCTTTTTAATTATCTCTATGATTTTTTTATTTTATTTTTGTTCTTCCTCCGGCTTTAAACTGCATTTATAGATTTTATTTTTAATTTTTATACTCAACATATATCACATGTTAATTGTATTTACCTACCTATATGACATATTCTTTATTATAATCAACCTATCACAGATGAATATGTTTTGCTTGTAGTATATTATGTTTTTTTTTTCTACCTTTTTAGTTAGGTTTTATATATCGTTTATAGGTGTAAGGTATTTGTTACTTGAGTTAGGGTAGAATGTTTTGCAATAGATTTATGTTAGTATATTAGTTTTTTTGGTATAAGATATTAATTAGATTTTTAATGCTTGATTTTAATTGATTTTTAATATTTTTAGAAATAGAAATATATAATTAGATAACTGGACTCGCTTCTAAAAACAATATATGTTTTTGGATCGATTTCGTTTCTGATCAGGTTAACTTAAGACTTATTCTATTTCCTTTGCAGCATTTTGTTCTTGAGGAGAACATGCTAGAAGTCGAGTGCCCGTCTGTCACGCCCGAGATCGTTCTGAAAGCGTCGGGGCACGTCAACAGATTCACTGACCTTATGGTTAAGGACGAGAAGAACGGGAACTGCTACCAAAGCGAGCTGCGCTAGTAGCGCGCCTCCATTTTTCAGCTGGCGTCAAATCGAAGTCCACTTGCTGAAAGATTTCTGCACCGAGAAGCTTCAGAAGGATCTCAACATCGCAGAAGAGAAGGCGAAGGAACTCAAACATGTACTCGCTGTGTTAGATGACCTCTCAGCTGAAGAACTAGGTGCAAAGATCAAAGAGTATGGGATTACAGCCCCTGACACGAACAATCATCTGACTGATCCCTATCCATTTAACTTACTGTTCCAAACGTCAATTGGTCCGTCTGGCTCGAGCACTGCGTAAGCATTCAAACACATTGTCGAATATTTGTTTTTTGTGTATTTGGTTTCAAAGAATTTGAGAGTCCTGATTCTTCGTGTTTCGTTACTCAGGTGCATGCGACCGGAAACGGCACAAGGCATATTTGTGAACTTCAACTATTTGTACTACTACAATGGCAACAAGCTACCTTTTGCTGCAGCTCAAATCGGCCAAGCCTTTCGAAATGAGGTAATGTGTCTTTCTCTTTGAATGCTTTTGTTTTGTGGTTCTTGTGCAAGTAATTGATTTCGAACATGTTTATCTATGCGTGCAGATTGCTCCTCGCCAAGGGCTTTTAAGAGTCCGTGAGTTCACACTCGCAGAGATTGAACACTTTGTAGATCCCGAAGACAAAACTCACCCGAAGTTTAATGAGGTCGCGGAGTTGGAGTTCCAAATGTTTCCGAGGGAAGAACAGGTATCTGGCCAGTCTGCAAGGATAATCCGCTTGGGTGAAGCAGTTGCAAAGGTTGGTTTTTATCGATTTCTCTTCGGCCTTCCTTTTTGTCCTTTTTTTTTTCTCTTCTGTTTTTCTAACATTGCTGGCATGGTCGACAATCAAACTTTAGCCTATTTCATTGGCCGAGTCTACCTCTTCCTCACACGGTTGGGTATAGACGATGAGCGTCTAAGGTTCCGCCAGCACCTGCCAAATGAAATGGCGCACTATGCTGCTGACTGCTGGGATGCTGAGATCGAGACTTCATACGGGTGGATTGAGTGCGTTGGGATTGCAGATAGATCTGAATATGATCTTCAAGCTCATTCAGTAAAAAGTAATAAAGATCTTATGGCTCATGAAAAATTTTCAGAACCAAGAGAAGTGGAGGTATGCTTTGTTCCTAATCATTTAGAACCATCACTACTATTAGTAAACAACTAATTAATCATGACTTCCTCGCTTATCTAAACACGTTAACTCGTCATTAAAAACAATTGTTTTTTACTAACTTGTTTTGTGATTTCAGGAATTGGTTATATCTCCGGTGGTTAAAGAGACCGGCCTTGCTTTCAAGGCGAACGGAAGGAATGTAGTTGAAGCACTGAAGGTGAATACTCTTTCTAGTCCAGTCCATCGTTTTGCGATTAATACTGAACATAGTTTTGGTATTTAATTTCTGTAACCTTATGTGTTTCAGACCATGAATGAAAAAGAAGCTTTGGAGATGAAAGCGGATTTAGAGACGAACGGCGAGGTGAAGTTCAATGTCTGCACACTAGGGGAAAATGTATCAATAAAGCAGAATATGGTGATGATTTCATACAAGAAAAGGAAAGAACACCAGAGAAGATTCACACCCTCAGTGATCGAGCCTTCGTTTGGAATCGGGCGGATCATCTACTGCCTCTTCGAGCATTCATACTACACCAGACAAAGTCAAGCTGGAGAAGAACCGTCAAATAACTTGAACGTGCTCCGTTTCCCTCCTCTCGTGGCGCCCTTTAAGTGCACGGTTGTCCCGCTGGTTCAGAGCAAGGGGTATGAGGAGGTGGCTAAAGGCATTTCCAAGTCACTGACCGCAGCTGGCATATCACATAAAATCGACATTACAGGCACCTCAATCGGGAAAAAGTATGCGCGGACCGACAAGCTTGGTGCGCCCTTCGCGATCACGGTGGATTCTACTACGTCAGTGACGATTCGGGAGAGAGACAGCAAGGATCAGGTTCGTGTAAATATGAAAGAGTTAGTGGTTGTTGTTGTTGATTGTTGGCTCAAACCAAATGTAGTCTAAAACCAACAAATGATGTTGGCTACTTTTGTGGTCAAAATTGATGGTTGGCATGCTACATGTGGGAAATAAAATGGATGGTCTTATGCCTAATTTGTTGTCAAAGAATGGATGCATTTATGCCTAATTCTTTTGACTTGATGAGAGGCCTTTGGCCTATAAAAGGAGGTGTAGGCATAACTCAAATACAACATCAAGGAGAAAGGAAGAGAGAAAAATAGCAAGAAGCCATTTGGCATAGAGAAGAATTTTCTCAAATTGTCTTGCTTTGTATTTTTGGTTTTCTCTTCCTATTGTAAGTGTGAGAGTTTGGGATATTCGGGTCTTTGGGAAATTGAGTGATAAACACTATTGTATGTTCTCATTGATTATAGTGGAATACTCCGTCGTCTCCAAACTGGATGTAGGCATTGCCGAACCAGTATAAATCTTGGTGTTCTTGTTGGTATTGTTCCATTTATCTTTTGTCAGTTATTGTGGTTTATTTTTCACTCACACTTGGTTGACTCTTCCGCACAACAAGTGGTATCAGAGCCTAGTGTTTCGACTAGGCGTTCTCGTGGGAGTGAAAAATTTGTTGGCGCTACAGTCCCGTGAATAGTGCCGAGTAGATGGCTGGAGATAAAGATGAATCTGTGAAGGGGAAGGAGTCGACATCGTCTTCGTCGGCATCTACATCCAATAGACATCAAATTGCTACTACAAGGTTAGAGGTTGATAAATTCAATGGCTCTAATAATTTTGGTATGTGGCAATGTGAAGTTATGGATGTGTTGTATCAACAAGAGTTGGATATGGTTCTGGAAGATAAACCAGAAGATATTGATGACAAGCAGTGGACACGAATTAATCTTCATGCTTGTGCTGCTATTCGATCGTTCCTTGATAAGGAGTTGAAATACCCGTATATGAAGGAAACTTCTGCTAAGGAGTTATGGACAAAATTGGAGGAGAAGTATATGACCAAGAGCGCAGAAAATCGGCTCTTCTTGAAGAAGCGACTCTTCCGATTTCAGTATAGTCCAGGTATTTCTATGCATGAACACCTCAATGATTATAATAAAATACTTGCTGATTTAGCAAACCTTGATGTGAAAATTCCTGACGAGGATAAGGCACTATGTTTGTTAAATTCATTGCCTGATGATTATGATCATTTGACAACTACTCTGTTGTATGGAAAATCCGAGGTGAAACTTGATGAGGTGTCTGCGGCATTGGTGAATCATGAGTGTCGTAAGAAGGAATTGAAGACTCACAATTCACAAACCGAGGCACTTGTTGCAAGGGGTCGAACAGTGGAAAGAAAATATGTGAAGTGGGGAAAATCTCGTTCAAAGTCACGAGGGAAGTTTCCTGCTAAAGATGAATGTGCCTTTTGCCGCCAAAAGGGTCATTGGAAGAGAGACTGCCCCAAATTGAAGAACAAAGAGAAGGAGAAAGCGGGTTCTGAAGCAAATATTGCAAAATCTGGAGATGATGATTTCGAGTTTGCTTTGACTAGTTCATCTGCTGATGGTCACTCCAAGGAGTGGATTTTGGATTCAGGTTGCACCTATCATATGTGTCCCATTCGAGAATGGTTTTCTAGCTTCGAGGAGCTGGATGGTGGAGTTGTTTTGATGGGTAATGATAATGCCTGCAAAACACAAGGGATAGGCAAAATCTGTTTGAAGATGCATGATGGAACAGTCAGAGAATTAAGTGATGTTCGGTATGTACCGGATATGAAGAAAAATCTTATCTCACTGGGTGCATTGGAATCCAAGGGTCTCAAGATCACCATGAAGGGTGGAGTTCTTAAAGCTGTTTACGGGGCACTGGTGGTGATGAAAGGTACAAGACGAAATAACTTGTATTTCTTGAAGGGGAGTACAGTTATTGGTGAAGCAGCTGTCACCGAAGCTGCTGACGCAGATAGCACAGAGACCACGAGGTTATGGCATATGCGTCTTGGGCATGCTGGGGAAAAAGCGTTGCAAGGATTGGTGAAGCAAGGCTTATTGAAAGGTGCAAAGGCATGCAAATTGGAATTCTGTGAGCATTGTGTGTTGGGTAAGCAAACTAGAGTAAAATTTGGCACTGCTATTCACCACACTAAAACCATTCTTGATTATGTTCACACTGATGTTTGGGGACCTTCCAAGAATGCATCTTGGGGAGGTAGCCATTATTTTGTCTCCTTTGTTGATGACTTCTCTAGAAGAATATGGGTGTACACCATGAAGCGTAAAGATGAAGTCTTGAAGATATTCCTGAAGTGGAAAAAGATGATTGAAACGCAAAGCGGTCGAAAGATCAAGACTCTCAGATCAGACAATGAGGGTGAATATAAGTCTGATCCTTTCTTGAAAGTTTGTCAAGATGAGGGTATTGTGAGGCACTTCACGGTTAGGGAAACACCGCAACAGAATGGGGTGGCGGAGCGCATGAACCGTACTTTGCTTGAGAAAGTTCGGTGTATGTTGTCTAATGCTGGATTAGGCAAGGCGTTTTGGGCTGAGGCAATTACTTATGCAAGCCATCTCATTAATCGATTGCCAACTGTTGCGAATGAGGGCAAAACGCCCATGGAGGTATGGTCTGGTAAACCTTGTACTGATTACAAGTTCTTACACATATTTGGTTGTCCTGCTTACTATCATGTCAGAGAAAGCAAGTTGGATCCAAGAGCAAAGAAAGCTCTATTTATGGGCTTTAGCACTGGCGTGAAGGGATACCGACTCTGGTGTCCAGATGAGAAGAAATTTGTTGTAAGCAGAGATGTGACCTTTGATGAGGCTGCTATGGTTAATCAGAACAAGCATGAAGGTGAAACTGAAACGACCAAGACCATGAGTAGCTCAAAGCAGGTGGAGTTACTGAAGACTCCAGTTGTTCCAGTAAGGTCTGATAGTCCTACAGTTAATCATGATGATGAGGACGAGGATGATGAAGAGGAGGCACCTACCCAAGAGCCTCCACAGCAACAAGACTATATTGCAACCAGAAGATCGAGAAGGGAAATTCGAAAGCCTGCTCGATTTACTGATATTGTGGCATATGCACTTCCCGTTATTGAAGATGATATTCCATCCACCTACAAAGAAGCTGTCATGAGTTCAGAGTACGAGTTGTGGAAGAAATCTATGGATGAGGAGATGAAATCTCTTCATAAAAATAAGACTTGGAAGCTGGTTCAGTTACCAAAGGGGAAGAAAGAAATTGGTTGTAAATGGGTGTATGCCAAAAAGATGGAATCTTTGGGAAAAGACAATGTAAGATTCAAAGCCAGATTGATAGCTAAAGGCTATGCTCAGAAAGAAGGCATTGACTACAATGAGGTATTTTCTCCTGTAGTAAAACATTCTTCTATTCGTATTCTGTTGGCTTTGGTTGTGCAGTTTGATCTTGAGTTGGCCCAACTTGATGTCAAGACTGCGTTCTTACATGGTGATTTGGAGGAAGAGATTTATATGTCTCAGCCAGAAGGTTTTAAGGTTGCTGGAAAGGAAAATTGGGTTTGCAAATTGGAAAAATCATTGTATGGCTTGAAGCAGTCTCCAAGACAATGGTACAAGCGATTTGATCGATTTACGATCGGGCTTTCGTTGCTCAAGTTTAAGCACTGCTTAGACTTGATTGGCATTGGTAAAATTTGTTGATTGCCCCATGGGGGAATGGGAGACGACTATTGGGAGCTCTACTTAGAGGGTTTGCGCCAAGGTGGAGATTGTTGATTGTTGGCTCAAACCAAATGTAGTCTAAAACCAACAAATGATGTTGGCTACTTTTGTGGTCAAAATTGATGGTTGGCATGCTACATGTGGGAAATAAAATGGATGGTCTTATGCCTAATTTGTTGTCAAAGAATGGATGCATTTATGCCTAATTCTTTTGACTTGATGAGAGGCCTTTGGCCTATAAAAGGAGGTGTAGGCATAACTCAAATACAACATCAAGGAGAAAGGAAGAGAGAAAAATAGCAAGAAGCCATTTGGCATAGAGAAGAATTTTCTCAAATTGTCTTGCTTTGTATTTTTGGTTTTCTCTTCCTATTGTAAGTGTGAGAGTTTGGGATATTCGGGTCTTTGGGAAATTGAGTGATAAACACTATTGTATGTTCTCATTGATTATAGTGGAATACTCCGTCGTCTCCAAACTGGATGTAGGCATTGCCGAACCAGTATAAATCTTGGTGTTCTTGTTGGTATTGTTCCATTTATCTTTTGTCAGTTATTGTGGTTTATTTTTCACTCACACTTGGTTGACTCTTCCGCACAACAGTTGTGAAGGAGCTAACTGCGGGGGTTAAGACTCTGGCAGATGTGCGCCTTGCTCACAGAGTCAGAAGGCAATCTAGGCTTAGAAATTTACTTAACAGATTGTGTTTTCCCTGCTGAATTTACATAGAAATCTAATTTTGTTGTATTTTGGCTCTAGAGGAAAAAAAAAATGAAGTCGTTCGACTAATTTTCGTAGATGATGACGTTGTAATTATCTTCCGTTCGTTGTGAAAAGATGAGCGGAATGAGTTTGTTCTTTCATTGTGAATGCAAAATATGAATCCAATTATTTGCTGACAAAGTTAAAAAAACCAAATTTCTGGACTAGACAACAAAAATAAAACCCATAAAACTATAGATTTATTGGCGGAACGTAAAATCCAACGTACAAATCGAGTTCATTAGAAATAGCTCGAACAGTCGATGAACATATAATCTCTCTAATAAATTGGTGAGCACAATACAAAACACAGCAATTACTACGTCGTCGTTCTTCAAAATGTACCACATTAATTTAGAAAGTAGTAGCATGAAATTTGAAGTCATTACATTTACATCATAAGTTTTCATTAATCCTCATCAGAACTAGAATAAATATCATCACTTTCGTTAGATTCAGACTCTCATTCCTCTTCGTTTGTAGGCACATCAACATCGTCGGTCGCCTGCTCGGGTGCATTGTATCGCGGTAGAACCCCGAGGTCAATTATAAGGGAGTCGATCGGTATTTCGATTTCAGGACCTCTGGCTACCTGATATGGTTCTTGTACAATAGTCATATCTCCTAGTGTATTTGCACCATGTTTCATTGAAGTTTGAAGTTGTTGGTTAGCAACATCACCCTAATTGTCATCGGCAACAGGATCTCGGTCCGGAATATCATACATCCCTATGTGCTCAATCTTTTGAACTACTTTCCATCCCTTCCTGCCCTTAGGGTCATCTATATAGAAAATTTGTTTGGGCATCGTTGCCAAAATAGGGGTCATCGTTATACCAACATCTATTAGTGTTGATCGATAGCAAACCATCGTCTTGCTTCACACCTCCAACCTTACGTGGGTTTGTATCTAACCAGCGACACTTAAACATGATAACTTGACAACGGTTTTTGTAAAGCTATTGCACAACACTAGTCAGTTTTCTATAAAAATCAATGTCTGCAATGTTGCCCGCACCCGGGACATGCGCCCCACTATTTTGTGTACACAGATTGTCATTGCGATCCGCTGCCAAAAATTTGATACCATTTACATGACAACCGAATAACAATTCAGGGTTAAGGGGCCCAGTAGCCAAGTTGTACAATTTTTCAGTATAAGCAGGCAAATTCATGTCCTTCAATTTCTTCACCTAAATTAATGATAAAAAGTTGACATGTTAGTTTACCATTTAAAATTATGCAAATAACCCAAAACACGAACAACTTACATTTTCACGAAACCAACGAGGAAACAATTCACAGTGCTTCTTGGCATATAAATGTGCAGGATATTCCCGCTTCATCAACTCTTCATGCTCATCTAGGTAGGTAATTGTCTCGTCACAATTGTTACGTACAAACCAATGTGCTACCTCTATGTCCATTTTGTTAAACGACTCCCCTCTGATTGGGTCGCCAAATGGTCATGCAATTTTGTTAAACTTCTCACACCACCGTCATTATTGCATTGTTGTCGATTGAACGTAGTCTCAACGTCTTGCAGGTACATTGCACAAAATATTAGCGAATCAAATGCGAGCCATGCCTTCATGATTGATCCTTTGGGTTTTGCCCTATTCTGTACACTCTTTTTTAATTCACCCAGTAGTCTGCATGTACTAATGTAAATTAAAAAATGCATTTTTGAAAAAATAAATATTTAGTAAAATGGTGAACCAAAACCCAAAAAAAAAAAAACAACTTATTGGCATCGTTTATCCTACCACTACCAATCTAATCTTGCCGGTGAGAACTCCCTCTTCTCTTCCTCACCGTCAATCCAGCCCTCTTCCTCCCACTCTTTCTCTAAAATTGATTTGCCGTCCGTGGAATTGGAGCAGATTCCATGATGTGGGTTTGCAACTCAAGCGTAGCAACCTAAAAAATTCTAATCCTTAATTTAATCTTGTAATCTTATTATTTTCTGATTGTTAAATGTTAACGCGCAATGGAAATTTATATTGAAATTTACAATAGAGATTTGTAATCAAATTCATTTCCAATATGCGCTGTGTAGCTAACATTCAACAATTTATAGTGGAGATTTATGCGATGACGACTTTTGAATTTTAAGGGCAAATTGAGATTAAAATGAAGTTCTAGGAGTAAAAAAGTGGAATCAAAATTGACTTTCACATGATGTAGCTAAAAATAAGTCTATGATATTACATTTTTACTCATCCATTTCAGCAACTTTATCGGCTATTGAACATAAAAGCGGAAATATAATAAAGTAGAACGGATTTAATTTTAAAAGGTAAAGGTAATGTAATGATTTTTGAATTATATAAGGCAAAGTGAAATTAAAGGTGAATTTAGGAGATGCAGGTAAAAATAACCGTACTCTTAATCACAACCGTCTATTTCAAGGTTCACCACTGATTCTGGACTGGCGGTGCAGCTGATATTTACCCGCATAACCCTACATTGAAATTCCATGCCCCCTCCCCACACAACTCATATAATTAGTCCTCCGACCCACGGAGGGCGAGAAGCAAACAGCAAATATTTTCCCGGAAAATTTACCTCTTGTGTTTCTCGCGTCGCTCTCTGATTGTTTTTATGCCAAAGAAATAGAAGTTTTTCGTAGCCGCTGCTCAATATATTCGACGAGGTACGTGATTTTTTAGGGTTTTTCGAATTGGGAATTATATGCTTGATTTTACCTCGTTTTCTAATTTTGGGTATTTAATTTTTTCTAAGTTTGAATATGCTTGGTTGTTGAACGTTTCGGATGTATTTTGTTAATTCAAATTTTGATACGGGGTTTTAATTTTGTAAGAAATTTGGGTTCTGAGAAGTGAAAAACTGTTGGTAAAGTAAGAACAGAAATTGAATTTTTGGATTTTGGATTATTTTTTATTTTGTATAGATTCTGTGGCATTTAGACATTCACTAAATTAGGTTATCCTAACTTCAGAAGACTAAACAATTATTTTTTTGATTTGCTGTAGAGTGAACTGTGGGATGATCTGAGGTTGTTTTGCAACTCCATATGTGTGATTGATTGTATTAGTTTTTTTTTTTTTTTTGGTTATTATTTGGTGCAATTTTGCGAAACGAGTTTGCAAGTCGATGTTTTGATGGAATGGTTTGATACGTTGTAGATCAGTATTAGTCATGGCATCAGTGGAGCCAGCCGGTCCACGATATGCGCCCGATGATCCTACACTTCCAAATCCGTGGAAGGGTTTGATTGATGGTAGTACGGGTTTGTTATACTATTGGAATCCTGAAACTAACGTTACCCAGTATGAAAAACCGGCTTCTTTGCCCCCACCCTTGCCAGCAGGCCCGCCTCCTGCTACTACCACACCAAAGCTGGCTGCAATTCCTGTTGCTCATTCAATGCAACCGAACGGAGTGATGCCTCAGGATGGGCAGCAGATAACACAAGCTCCACAACAGCAGGGGTCGCAAATAAACCAGTATTCTCAACCGCATGGACAGATAATGGCACAACAGCTGAATCCAACATCATATGCTCAACAGCAGGGATCACAAATGGCTCAACCTGGACATCAACAGAGTTCACAAGTGGGACAGGCCATGCAACATCATGGGCATATGATGCAGCATCCGGGTCAGCAAATGCCTCAGCAACTGGGGCAGCACACACCACAGAGCCACGGGTCACAAATGCATCAGTTTGCACATCAGCAGATGCATTATATCCCTTATCAGCAAAGCATTCCTTCCCAAGGGCAGCAAAGTTCACAACAGCAATCTATGCATAGTGCACAAGGGCAACCACTGGCAAATCAACAAGAATATAAACCTGCATTCTCTCAGAGGGAGGAAGATGATTTTCAACAAAGAAATCAAATTGGTGTTTCTCCATCTCGATTTCAACCTGCGGGTGCCTCATCTGTGCAGAATCTTCCTACCGGGACCAATCCAGTACAAATGCCACAGAGGTCTGTTCATCAAGGGCCACCCCAACAATTTGGCGGCCCTATAGGAAACATGCAACACCCTTCCTCTTTTGGTCACTTGCAGCAACCTGGGGCTGATTTGCCTCACAATCAACATGGTTCTAGGTTCCAAAATCAAATGGACCCGGCAATGATACGTGGTCAGCAGTCAAATGTGCCTCCTGTAGGATTAAGAATGGGTCATGAAGATAATTTCCACGGTAGAGGTGGAAATGACTATTACTTCAATAGTAACAATGAAGGGCCACCAGGTCCTCAGCAACCCAAAATTGCATCTATTCCGATTGCAAGAAGTCAGCAGGTATCTCTTAATTAATATCACTGACACGTTCTGTTAGGTTTCCATGTAAGTTATTTACATTTAAATGCATTCTTCGAAAGTTAACTGATTTCTCATTATGTCATGCCATTTTTTATTTTCAGGAGATGAGTATGAGTGGTGGTCCTCCATTTCAAAATGCTACACCCGGTCGTGGCAATGCACTGAATACCATGCCAGGTCCCATGCATAACGTGTACAGTCATGCAACAGGTGGTCCACCTTTCCCAAATAACTCTTTGGTGAAGCCCCCTTATGCCGGACCTACAAGTGTTACTAGTCTTTCACCTGTTGAAGTTTATCGGCAACAACATGAAGTTACTGCATCGGTCTGTATTTCTGTTTGCTTGGGATGTATTTGTGGGAATGTGGGAATGCTTGTAAATTTATTTGAACAGCGCTGAAAATGGTTTTGAGGAGTGGATACAAAATGATGTTGGTTTTGATAAGAGATGGTGCTTTATTGTTTATAGTTGTTATGGACACAATAGCGTGTTAAACTAATATGTATTCTTTATGACCTCAATTTTTTGCATTTAATTGCATAGGGTGACAATGTTCCTGCACCGTTCATGACATTTGAAGACACTGGTTTTCCTCCAGAGATATTGAGAGAGGTAAGTTACGTTCCCCCCTGGATTTGTTCGTTCTCTGATATTTTATAAATATCCATTATGAGATCCATACCATTCCATTTTTGTGTTAGTATGTGTTTTCTACTTTTGACCTCATCAGTTCTCACTTGTCGCAGGTGCGATATCTGCTCCGGAGGAGGAGCATATGTCGTACGCTGCACTGCTATTGGCACACTTACACATGCAACAACTATTCTGATATTTAGCTGCAAAATGAACTGTTGGAGCCTATCTTGTAAAAGGGTGGTTAGCCCTTCATCCAAATCACACCTTATGTGACTGGGATTTCTTACTTAATGGCTCCACCTGTTATGTCTTTATGCTCTCTTTTGTTGCCTCAAGTTGCTTGTGTAAGCAACCATATACCCGTGGGCATTTTTGTCATCTTACTCTTCTATCAATACAATATTTGTCATCTATCTTTGCATGAGACATTCTTAAACTTTTTCCTGATCTCTTAGACCTATGTTATTGGTTCAGATTCATGCTGCTGGCTTCACATCTCCCACACCAATTCAGGCACAAACATGGCCAATTGCTCTTCAAAGTAGGGATATAGTTGCAATTGCGAAAACTGGTTCTGGAAAAACTTTGGGCTATTTGATGCCTGCATTCATTCTTCTTAGACAACGCCGTAATCATTCTCAGAATGGCCCAACAGTCTTGGTTTTGGCCCCAACACGGGAGCTTGCAACACAGATACAAGATGAGGTCTTGAAATTTGGGCGAGCTTCTAGGGTATCTTGCACGGTGGGTGCTCATTGCTTGACTTTATTGATATGATTGTTTCATTTTTTTCAGTTCATATATGTTTTATTCACTGTGATTGAACTTCATGATTCAGTGCTTGTATGGTGGAGCTCCAAAGGGCCTTCAGCTAAAAGAGTTAGATCGTGGAGCAGATATAGTTGTGGCAACTCCTGGTCGTCTTAATGACATACTGGAAATGAAGAAGATTGATTTTCGGCAAGTTTCTCTACTTGTACTTGATGAAGCAGATCGAATGCTTGACATGGGTTTTGAACCTCAAATCCGTAAAATTGTGGATCAAATACCCCCGCACAGACAAACCCTTATGTACACAGCAACATGGCCCAAAGAAGTAAGAAAAATAGCAAGTGACCTTCTCGTTAATCCTGTACAGGTGAATATTGGCAACGTTGATGAGCTTGCTGCAAACAAGTCTATCACACAGGTAATTTCTGAATGAGTACATTTTTTTTAGTGTTTTGACAAGTGCACATATTCTAGGATAATGTAACTAGTATATTAATGTGCTATGATCATAGAACTACAATTGTCATATCAGGTGCTTTATGTTTTCAGTTTTGATCAGTATCACTACTCACTACTCACATATAAGAAATCTTATGCAAAAAATTTCTATTAAACTTAAATCTAATTATAACACGAAACCATAAGCTTTGCCGTACACTTCACTTCTGGCTCGCATCAATAAGCCTCCACACGGAATAATTATATACAGCCGGTCTGTGTGATGGTCTATCTCCTTTTTTATGTGCATTTTATGCTGAGGGTTTTTCAAATGCACACGTAGGGTAGAATATATTTGTACTATTAACTTGTTTGTGAAATGGGAACCTTTTTATATGTTCAAAAAGAAGTAGGAACCTTTTTATTACTTCACCTCGCAAAATGATTTGTTAATGAATATGCAGTACGTTGAAGTTGTTCCACAAGTGGAGAAGCAAAGGCGCTTGGAGCAGATCCTAAGATCCCAAGAACGAGGTTCTAAGATCATTGTCTTTTGTTCCACCAAGAGGTTGTGCGATCAGATTGCACGTAGTATTGGACGCACTTTTGGGGCTGCTGCAATTCACGGGGACAAATCTCAAGGTGAGCGAGACTGGGTTTTAAATCAGTTCCGGAGTGGAAAATCCCCAGTATTAGTTGCCACTGACGTTGCTGCTCGTGGGCTTGACATCAAAGATATAAGGTTAACTCATTTCAACGCACTTCTTTATTTCCAATTTAACATGTTGAGTTTATTAATGAAAAAATATCGATGCATTAGGACAAAGATCATGATTGAGCTTAGAATTAGACCTCAACATTGTTTCAAAGACATTATACTTACAGAGTTTCTCATGTTACAGGGTGGTGGTAAACTATGATTTCCCTACTGGTGTTGAAGACTATGTTCACCGAATTGGAAGAACTGGGAGGGCTGGCGCAACTGGGATGTCCTACACCTTTTTCTCCGAGCAAGACTGGAAATATGCAGCTGATTTGATTAAAGTTCTGGAGGGAGCTAACCAGCAAGTGCCCCCAGAGGTGCGAGAGATTGCTCTACGTGGTGGGGCTGGTTTTGGCAAGGATAGGAATCCGATGAACCGTTTTGATTCTGGTGGGCCTGTTAATGGTGGTACTGGCCGCTGGGATTCCGGCGGCCGTGATGGAATGAGGGATGGGGGTTTTGGTGGTCGTGGCGGTACAAGGGATGGGGGTTTTGGAGGTCGTGGTGGCATGAGGGATGGTGGTTTTGGTGGTCGTGGCGGCATGCGAGATGGCTTTGGCGGTCGTGGTGGCCCTAGGGATGGTGCTGTTGGCGGCCGTGGTGGGAGAGGCGATTTCTTTTCTGGGCCTGGGAACAGGGGCCGAGGATTTGGTGGTCCTGGTGGTGGTAATGTTGGTTGGGGTAGAAATGGCAGTGGCCCGCAAGATCGGTACAACAGTATGGATGGGCGTGGGGGACGTGGACGGGGACGATTTGATAATAGAGTTGATTTTCCTGACAGGAGCAGAGGCAGAAGCTATAGCCGTAGCCCTGACAGAGTTCGAACATGGGATATCAACAGAAGCAGAAGCCGGAGTCGAAGCCGCAGCCGCAGCCGGAGTAGGAGGAGTCGGAGCTGGACCAGGAGTCGGAGTCGTAGCCGGAGCTGGTCCCGTGGCCGTAGTCGCAGCTACAGTCGTAGCCGAAGTCGTAGTCGTAACCATAGTCGGAGCCCCAGTTATGAAAGATATGAGAGGCCGCCACGCGTTTCGAAATTTGATGTGAAGGATCCTGTTCCTGAATCTGGGGCTCCACCTGTACCAGAGATGGTTCCTACGTCCCCAGACACCAAGCCCATGGGCGAACTGCCAGTGGTTGAGGAAACTGAGCCAGTGCATACACAGGGTGTTGGAGGAGACCCTTCTCATCATCCAGCGACTTAACCTGAAACCTGTCCTTGGGTGGAGGGGGAAACCCTTCTCACCATCCAGACACAGATTGCTTTTTCCAGTCCTTGTGTGGTGCATTTATGTCAGTTTTGGTTCGTTAAGTGTCTCGCTTATGCCGATCTGCGAAGCTTGCTTTTTGGTGTGAGAATACTTGTATGCGGTATGTTGGGGCTGGGCTTCCTGGAATGAATTGGATGATACATATACAGTGGGATGAAGACATGCTGACCTGCCCAACTGCTTCTGCCGGTGGTGGAAGGTCATTCCAGGTAATTGGAGGTAGTTCTGGACGATGGATGTGTTAGGGTAGAGCTCTAGAGCACTCTTTTCAAGCACTGTCTATTATTTTGATCATTCAACGGTTGAATTTGAGTATTGCAGAGGACATTAGCTCGTCGGAATATTGGTGTCTAGTGTGAGAAATTGGGAAAGACATGTATTACACCTTTCCCACACGGAGTTTAGGTGCTTATTTTTACTAGATATTGTCAAGAATTAACCTATTTTTTCAAGTAACTTTTCTATGTTTAACTTCGCTCTCTCATATACACACAAAAACACACAAAGCACTGTGTTCAGGAATGTGTGGGTAGATGTAATGTGATTTAGGTACTACTAACTATGAATGTGAAGCAGTTACGGTTTTTTTTTCGGGTTCAACGATTTGAAAATTGCACGTATCTGTGGTCAAGCCAGTCGTAGTTCATATCCTAATGCCGGTGAGCTTTCAGATTTTGGTTTGGTACTTGGGTGTCATTCTTTCCTCACCTTGTCCTCCATTTTTATGCTGGCAAAACACTTTAGCGATAGGTTGTCTAGTTCACCCCTCTATAGGTTCCGGCAAGGGCCGGTGGATCACCTTTGGGATCCAAGCCGGAGATCTCGGGGTAACTTTTTGAAGAGATTTTCTCATGCAACCAAGTTTTGGTGGCATCACCGTCTAATACGCTTACCATGTGTTGAAGAAGTGTACTGCCCGTTCAATAAGCAATTGTCACGTGGTGAATAGGTGACGAGAGAATGAAGCATTTCTCCTTTATAGATTTCTACCTAATTACAAAACTTGTCACCATGTTCAGCATATAAGTGGGAGACCCCAGGTGAATAAAGCCCCCTATATGCCCTAAAAAGGTTTGAGCAAAGAACATTTTGGCCTATCGCATACATAAGAATATTTTTATGTAAAAGACATCCATCCACATGCAAGTCAGCATATAGTTTTTGAGATTTCCAAATTCTAAATATAACCAAGAATATTAAGTCATAAAGCAAAAATAGTCTCACTTTATTTTGCTATCACCAGGTCTCCAAGTCTTAAATACTATGCCTAAGTATATAATATATTGCGTTTATCTTTTTGTCACACTAATTTATGAACGTCACGAGCTTATAATTGAGTAGAGCATCAAAGTGGTTATTGCTATTAAGTCTCAGTTAGGAGAAGAATTCCATGAAATAGATTTACCGTCACGCGGCATCTCAACCTAATAATATATTGCTATGCGCAAGTTTTCTTCCATATTCTTGTTAGATCGGGACACTACAAGAACGACGAACTCGTTCCATATAAGCTGCTATCATCGATTATAAATTTACAAGGGCACCCTAGGGCCTAGCTACTATGATTAAGGTGACAAGAAACATATATATCCTATATTTTTTATAGTCTATCTTTCTAAAATAACTTTCATAAATCAAACGTAAATTTTTTTTCCTTGTTTAATTCCTCATTCAATAATAGTTTGATTTAAATTTTATAAATACGTAAATTAAAATAGCACACTGAGATAAAGATATCTTATTAAATAAATATATAACACGTAAGTTACGTACTCATGCAGGAGGAACCAACACCCTCCACCTACCAAAGGAAGCCTTGTGCCAGTCTCGTATCCACGACTCTAGAACCATATGACCTACTAATCTACTGATATTCATTTTCATTTGTAAGCGTGGTAGAAGGTTTGAAGTTCAACTCAAATAGATTGTGAGTTTAATAAATAATTATTATGGTTGACTTATTATATAAGTAAACTAAAATTATGAAATTTCATGTATTGTTGTATAAAAACTAAAGTTTATGAAGCAATATTTTAAAGAGAAATATATTTTTTTTTACCAAGAAAAAAGAGAAATATATTCCATGCGAAAAAAGCACACCAAGAATAATGGGAGAAATCTTCCTTTCAATTCTCAACTAATAAAGGTAAGTTTTATACCCAACATATAAGTCAAGATAAGGTCAGCCCCAAAAAAAAATATTTTGGCAGGAATCGAATAATAAACTTGTTCTAGATAGTGTTTAACTGTAGTGACAAGAAACAATTAAAATCAATACCCTTCTCCTTAACTAACAATATGTTGTTCTCGTTAAATTTTGTGTTACATTGATATTTAATTTGATTTGATTTTAATCGTTAATTTGAGAATTAATCTACATATCCCAAATCCAGGTTGGACTAGAAAACTCTCATTTATTATAAAAAGAGCTTCATTCACCATATCATAAAGTCATCTACATTTAGCATTATGGTCCAGTGTAATTCATTTTTACTTATAAGTAAGAGGTTTTAAATTCGATTCTCGCCAAAGGCGAACTTGAACCATATTATCGCTAACATATTGTGAGGCGTAACCCATTCTTCCACCTTTTAGTGTAGATAATAACGTTTGTTCGAAAAAAATTTCAAACATTAGAGGGGTATTTTGCGGCACTACACTGGTATCACCACGGTAGCCTATCCTTCTTTCAAGAGATCAAATCTTCCACACCAAAAATAAGTGTGGTTTTTATGTGACCTGAATTGTTGAATGACACGTAATTATAAAATTAATTTTTTTAATTTTATAATCATAAAATTAATGTGTTAAACAATAATTAAGACCACATAAATTCAAGCACTCCCTCTCAAATTTTAAATTCACATGATGTCGAAGGTTTATTGGTAACTATAAAGTAGGAAGTTTCTTGGCTTTTTCCAAAAAAAAGAATTAAAAGAATTGCAGCCGCCACTAGTCGGCGATAGATCTTCTCATGAGAACAAACCACAAGCAGTGAGCGTACGACCGCTCTTCTCACCACGACGTCGTTTCAAGCTTTTGGCGGACCAGACAAAGTTCACCACTTTCCCGCTACGCATTTCCCCCGGGCGGTCTTCGAGTTTTACCAATGCCGCTCAGGGGCCAATCTCGACATTTAACAAAACCGCGAAACTGAAAAGTTTCCCCCTCGAAACGCTGCGTATTGCGGGAATCTCTCTTTTGCTCTCTCAATATTACATTCACACACCAAAACCGCCTGTCCCAAGCCCCCCTCCCCTCTCCCTTGCTTCTCCCTCATGGTTAGGGTTTCTTAAGCGAGTCTGCTTCGCCCTCAAAAGTAATATATAATATATATATATATATATATATATATATATATTACGTAATGTTGCAGAAAAGCCCCTCTACTCTCTGCAAATTATTCGATTCCCGTCTCCTAGAACTTTCTAGGTCAACCGCGGATTGATTCAGCTTATTTATTGGTAATTCCCCTCACTCCTCAAGCTTTTCTCTTCTTTTTCGTTTACGTCCTTGCTTAGAAATTAAGGTACTGTCTTTTCTCCGAGCTCAAATAAAAGTTTCCTTGCAGTTTCGTCCCTCTCTTCTATTTTTCCTTGTGTTTACAGGTTCTGTGTTCGAATTTTTTAGCATTAGAAGGTAGTCTGAGAGTGGGAATATAATTTTCTTTTTTTTTTTCTAAAAATTGTTCCTGATATTTTTGTTGGAATCATTGAATTTTTGGGTTTTTGGAAGTTGAATTTTCGCGTTATTATGATTAATCAGATCTAATTTTATTTGGTATTGCTTAGGACATGTTATTTTTTGACATGATTGCTTTGTAGTAGCTGAAAATTCATACCTCGGTGCAAAAAAATTAAGATAAATAAGTTCAGTTACTCCGTTAATTGGGTTTGAGTTCCTTGTCGAATGGTGTAATGCTCGGTTAAGTATCGGGTCAATTTCTGCTTATGATTATGTGATTGATGGTGGAGAAGAAGCCAATTCTTCTGTTCTAGTGTTTGGGTATTCTTTAATTGTTTTGAACATGTTTGATTCATCCCGGGCTAGTGATAACGGGAACAAATCTTGTGTACCGGCGGGTGCCTTACTGTTTTCTAGAGATGGTTTACTTGTTTGAGGATGGTTCTGCATTTTACTGTCCTGACTCTACTGAATGATGACGTTCTGTATCATTGTATTGTATAGGGGTGGCAGTACTGGAATGGAAATGTCTAATGTTCCTGAACATGCGAATGATGAGGTTTATATGGTATGTTCTTACAAATGTTTCGACATTCGATTGAGCAGTAATATTTTCTCCAGTGGTGAATTCAGTTTGTAATTTCCTGCTGAGTTGTTTGAGTGTTGGTGTCTTTGGCTTTTAGATTCAAAACATGGAACAAGGCCTGCATTTTCCAAGTTCCTTTGAACAAGTTGAAGGTATGTACAACGAAGGAGCTCCTGAGTTTGTTGTTGACCAGGGCATGTATTATCCCGCTGCCACAAACTATGGGTATTACTGTACAGGTAAATTTATTGTCCCTTCTCTTTTGGTAGATCAATTTGGCGGCTCATTTGTCTCATTTGTACTTTGTGTTGGAACTTGAATAAATGTGGACAGGATTTGAATCACCCGGTGAATTTGAGGACCACGGTAGGATTTTTGGCGTTGATGGTCCAGATATCCAGTACACGGTTAGTGATTTATCTCTCTTACACACACATACTTTTGGTACTTTAGTGATTATTTGTGATGATTCTCATAATTCGTCCTATTTAACAGGGTGCACAGAATGAAAGTTTGCCTTTTGTATATTATACACCTAGCTATGGATACGCACAGTCTCCATACAACCCATACAATCCTTACATACCTGGTGCTATGATAGGCGCTGATGGCCAACAGTATACCATCCCCCCTTATCAGAACTCTGTCTCTTCACCTTCCTACATCCCTTTTGTTGTTCAACAAGATGCCATTCCCAACAGTTCACCTGACTCCTTGTTTGATAATGGAACATCAGTTAATAGACCTGATGGAAGAGGGGTCAAATATAACTTAAATTCAGCTTCTGGAGGCTACCCTAACTCCTCGAAGTCC
Organism: Pyrus communis; assembly: GCF_041283825.1. Classification (NCBI taxonomy): domain Eukaryota; kingdom Viridiplantae; phylum Streptophyta; class Magnoliopsida; order Rosales; family Rosaceae; genus Pyrus; species Pyrus communis. The sequence continues at coordinate 22,565,808 of NC_142577.1, read as the reverse complement.
TCTTTAAATCAGATGAATCCCTTGACAAAGGTATCAGAAGGTCAAAGAGGTAATGGATCAAGCAAGCATGCTGTGACACATGGAGGTGTTTCTTCTGGTCGTTTTCCAACCCCAGCCTCGTCACATGTTAATCAGGTATTACTTTTTCTGTCCAGGTTTATGGTCTTTAACTTGTTGGGTGTTTAATTCTACCAATAAAGTTTCTGAAATGATCATCTTTGTTCACCTATAAAATTGTTACTGTCTTGATATCTGGTTCTTTTGAGGACCTTTAAAACAGAATCCTTTCTGAGTTTTCCCCTAATGCTTTCACAGGTTAGAAGTGCATCTGGGTCGGTTTCGTCTGTGGATAACCTTCCAAATGGGAAAGTATTACCTAATCATTTGAAGGTGGAAATCCCCGTCACTAATGGCATATCTAACTTTGGATCTAGTGCTCAAGGAAGGGGTGCTGCGGCTAAGTTTCGACCAAAATTTCATGTTGGTAGGGCCTTGAATGATGTGCATGGTGGCCTGGAGGCATTGGGTGAGCAGAATTGTGGTCCTAGAATCAACAGGTTAAAAAATCAACTAGCTGTGAAAGCCTATACGACCAAGGCAGGAGATCGTGATGCACAAGGAAACATCATTATCCGTACTGATAAATATAACAAGGATGATCTGCCCGTTGACTACACGGATGCAAAATTTTTTGTAATAAAATCATACAGCGAGGATGATGTTCACAAAAGCGTCAAATACAATGTCTGGTCATCCACACCCCATGGCAACAAGAAACTAAATAGTGCATATGAAGATGCTCTAAGAATAGCTGCAGGAAAACATAGAGCCTGTCCTATCTTCCTTTTCTTTTCTGTGAGTTCTGTTGTACCTATTGACTATTTTTTGTTGAAAATATGTATAATTGTTCACCTTTATCGATTATCTCATTTATAAACCATCAGAAACAAGGTTTTTAGTGATTCATTAGGTTATGCTGATATTGAATTGTCTTTGCACAGGTTAATGCAAGTGGTCAATTCTGTGGCGTAGCGGAGATGGGTGGCCCGGTTGACTTTCACAAGGATATGGACTTTTGGCAGCAAGATAAATGGAGTGGGAGCTTCCCTGTTAAGTGGCACATTATTAAAGATGTTCCAAATACCAGTTTCAGGCACATTGTATTGGAGAACAATGAAAACAAGCCGGTGACTAATAGCAGGGATACACAAGAGGTAATATATATTTTTTTTCCCTGTATTATCTTAACCAAATCTTACATTGTGGGTGATTTGTTGGGCAACTTTCACAATATGGTGTTTTGTAGCTTGCTTGTGGTTTAATCATGTATAGTGGTTAGTGTTACTGAGAAATGTGACTTGCAGGATTGGAATCAACACTGCCAGACTGGGCAGAATGGTTAAATGGTTGTGTGCATCTAACCAAAAGTAGGCTTATAGCCTTTAATTGAAATCTAGGGTTTAAGAGTATGTGCTATGAAAATGTATCCTGAATTTAGCAGTGGGTTCCTCATCATCATGTGTCACCGTCTCTCCGTGGGGTATGATTTCATTGGGTGGTGGTTAATTATTTTTTTATACTGTGCAGATTATGTATAAGAAAGGCTTGGAGATGCTGAAAATATTCAAGAATCACACATTGAAGACATCTTTACTTGATGACTTTATGTACTATGAGGACCGTCAGAAAATCATGCAGGAAGAGAGAGGCAGGTTACTTCTTAGAAGCTTTGAAAGTCCATTTTTAGTACCTGGGCTGGGTCCTCCCCGCAAGCTGCACAACTCTGTGGGTGAGCTGCCTCGTATTAAGGACGAAAAAGTCACCAAACTTAATGATGATGTTAACAACGCGAAAAAGACTTTGGTCTCTACTTCTGAGCAGGTTTCCTCTAACTCAAGTGTTATCAACGCCAGTATCAAGAAAGAAGATGTTGAGCGGAAGGCAATTGAAGCAAAAGATGATGCCGTGTCTACCTTAAAAATTGATTCCCTCACTATTACTCCAAAGCAGGCAGGATCAAAATCTTCAGCTGCTGCTGTTACTAACACCAGAAAGGTTGATGTTGTCACTGTAGGCTCAATGCCCGTAAGAGTTAACGGGTATTCTGAATCCTTGGGTAATTTAACAGTTGGAACAATCCCTCTGGATCCTAGAGCGTTGCAGCTAGAGAAGGGCGGGTCTATTATCAAAAATGCAGCTCAACCTCAAGAGAAATGATTCGGAAGTCGTTCACAGTTTCCTTTTATCGACTATATTTTTGCTTTGTCGTAGGGTTCATCAAATCCCGGGTTTATGATACTCGCGGCAAATGGTAAAGTGCAATACTCACTCTGATGTTGTCTCTTTTTGTTGTTTTTAACCCCCTCTGATTTAGTTATGTTGGTCCATTTGTTTCTGGTCCATACTTTTTAGTTACATCCTGGATTTATTCGGGGGTTTGTTGCTCAAATCAGGAGGAAAATACAGTTTGATATAATTCAAGAAATCAAGATAGCAATTAACATTATCTCCAAGTCTTTGAGAGAAAGTTGTGCTTTATTCAGTTTGGTTCCTTTTCTGTATGATTGGTTTTGTTTTTGTGCACCTCTTTTCTCTTCCCTTTGCACTGTTTATTTTTCGCATTTGAATTGAATAAATGCATGTGTTCAAATGTAAATATTGTATTTACACCTCTTTTACTTCGCTTTTCTTTTTCCGCAGATTGTTTATTTCTGGCATTTGGATTGATACCAAACTTTGATATTTCTTTATTTCTAGCATTTGGATTGATACCAAACTTTGATATTTCTCATGCAATTGATGTCTTCACTTTCTAGTTTTTCATGTAACCTTGATACCACTCCAAAGTCGCTCAACAGGCAGGCCTACTAGTATTGAAGTGTCGAAAATTGAAACTCGCTCACCGCGGCCAGCACCATCTACCATTGTCAGTCTCCACCACCACTCACTATCATCACCGTTGTCTCCACCATCACTACTAAATTTTTTACTTAAATCTATTTTTTTTTTTATGTTAACTAAACAAAAAAAAAAAAATTCTAGAGAATAAAATTCAGTCTTCTCAGTTTTTTGTTATTTTAGAGTTCTTTAGTAATCTAAAATTTTCTTGTCTAAACGCAGTGTAATTTTCTTAGAAGTTTTTTGGACAATTTGTGCTCATGTTCTCCCACATTTTATCTAAAGATAGTATTATTCAAACGCTCATTTTTATATCTCACGCACTCTTGTTATTTTTGTCCATTCATCTTCAATTCATTCGATTCGACGATTGAAAATTTTGAAGGATGTGTGAAAAGTAAAAATGAGTGGATAACACTACCTCTCATCTAGTTCCTAATGTCCATAAAAGATGGTAGGATTGCTTCATGACTTTTTTATCTTTTAGAGCAAGTACAGTGGAAAGGGCAAGGATTAGGGGCTAGAAGCTCTACTTAGCCTCTCAAAATGCCATTATTCCTTAAATCTGATTGTCTTAATTTTTTTTTTTGTCCCAATGGTGTGAGAGACTAGGAGCTAAAAAGTGTTAGGTGACTAATTTTCATTAATTGTTAATCTCTTTCTAAATTGATGTTTTAAGAGCCTTAAGCAAGAGTCGAGTATAAATTAGTCCCTCGAAAAGCCCGAATTATTTTAAGTTAGTTTAGGAATGCATTAAATATGCAATTATTTTTCATGGTGAAATTTATAGTCTCAATCAAACATTCATTAAATTTAGTCATATAAACAAAAATTTGCAATTGGAAAAGGAGAAAAAAAAAATTAAGGTGGAAATAATACCACCCTTTCTTGACTATTTTAACCTTTCAAGCAAGAGTAATACCAGTGAGATTAAATTTCTATAAAAAACTTATAAACTAAGTGATATGTTACAAATAGGAATAGAGTATGTTTATCACCGTTTAAGTAATTATGTAGTAATCAATTTTAATGTCATTTAGTTTATAAAATTTTGTTAACAAATTTAGTCGCCTTAGCATTATTCTTCAATCAATACATGAAAATGTTTTCAAGAAGCAATAATTATGTACTTTTTGCATGAATTACTTTAAATATTTTTTTAATAATTAACTTACATTTTTACTAAAAATTAATTTTAAAAACATTATCTGCACTTTTGGTTTTTAAAAGCACTCACCAAACAGCCCCAAATTTGACTGATGCGTAGTGCGACAAGCAGTCGGTGAGTGCTAATAACAATTTTACAGAGAAATCAGGCGGGTGAAATGAACAAAAGAGGTGGCATCCTAATCATGACACGTGTCAGTCATGCTTCCTTTTCCGGGACGTATGGCCCACCACCAACACAGTCAGTAAACGCACGGAAGCCCGTGACCCCTCCTTTTTAACTGCATAGAGATTGTCCTCCTATTAGAGAAGAGACTTTAACGGCAGTCAGTGACGCCGTAACCTCCGAAGAGTAGAGAACCAATAAGACCGTAGTCAAACAAGTCAGTGATTCAGTTGTTCTATACGATTCTCGCAGCTCTCTCACTTTGTTTCCCAACGAACCTTCGCGGGAGAGAGTGCAGTCGACGCGCCCCTGCATCGGCCGCTTGGACTCTGCTCCTCTCCTGCCGTTGAATTTCCGAGCAGGTACGTCGCCGACCACCGAACGGCGTGTGCATGCGCGCTTCCTTCTTTCATTCAGCTCAAATAATTGTAGCCGAAGATTATAACGTCTCTTTAGATTTTATTTTCTTAAAGTTGTTTCTTTCTCTGTTCGTTTTCGTTCTGTTGTAATTGCGTTCTTTTTCGGTCTGTTTGGTTGCTGAGAAAATGGAGGAAAGTAAGATGTTTTTTTGTTTGTTAAATTATTAGGGGCTTAATTGTATGAATTTGCATGACTAATCTGGTGATTAGGTATGTGAATTTTGATTTAGCTGAATTATTTACTTTGCTAATGGGGATTATTGATATGATTCTATTCCATAATTGCACATTGAGCATTTGGTATGTTTGCAAATGTAGCACTTTCATTTCATGTAAGAAATATAATGCATGGCTTCATAAGCTCGATCGCTTTCGCTAGGGTTCGTTACAGGTGCATCGTGTCGTGTAATGTGGTTCATGCGAAAGTACAAAAGAGGGCTGACTGGTTAGATACATAGATTTCGCGGTTTGTAGCTTACTAGTATAATGCAGACAACGATTTGCCGCACTATATAATCAACTAGATATTGCTGAATGGTGACCTTACGAATCAAGACGTTATTTGGTGGTTCACTCCCCATTGAAAGGTCTAAACTTGAAGGTTGTTTTCTTGTAGAGGGTGACTGGCGGCCTAGCTTATGCGGTTTGTTGTCAATTGTAAACTCATCTTTTCTATCTTTGCTTTATCTGTTTCATTTTGGAAAAGGTATGCTTTTGTACTAGTCCTACATTATCCTTTGGAGATGGTTCAATGTCATCCGTGTATTTATGTGCTCTCTATTTCTACTGTATAGGTCAATATGACAAATTACTCAAACAGAAAAAGTTCATCAGAACAGGAATATGAGAAGGCAATGGTGCCTAAAGAAGAGATCTTGGATTCTGAGTTGCCTTCAGATCCTGCATTTTCAGACCATTTCGGGGTACAGCCACCATTTTATGATACTTTTGCGAGTTCATGTGAAGAAATTTCACCATATATGATATATCTAACTAAGTCAATTGTGTAGAATTTTGAAACTGGCTGAGAAATGATGTATGAGATAAGTTATATAATCCTTGTTATTCGCTTACTTTTTTTTTTTCTTTCTTCCTTTGCAATTCCAGAACAATGTCGCAAGTTCATCGGGTAGCAATTCCAGATCAGATTTGATTGGAATGGGATTTTCACCATCACTTGTGGACAAAGTGATTGAAGAAAAGGGTAGGTCATGCCAAACTGTGAACTCTATTAGATTTGATCTTACTAAATATGGGTGAGGGTTGGTGGGGTTAACAGTGGCATTGTAGATTTAGAATATTAGAAGTAAATAACACTGGACGTGGGCTGAATACATGCACACACGCATATTGGTACACCCACAGAGTCTTGATGGATCCCATTTAATGCACTCATTGTGTTATTATCATTATCCGGATCTCGCAATCTGATAATGTTTTTTTTTTCCTCCAAAATTTTGATGATCGAGTATTTTTCTTCAAATCTAGGTGAAGGCGACACAGAGTTGTTATTGGAGACACTTTTGTCGTATCCAGTAAGTGACATGTTTTTTGTTGACGTTCCTATTGTATATGTTTTTTAGTTGAATGGTTTTCCCAGAATCATTTGTTAGTTCAATTCGAAATACTGAAGAGAACATCCTAGCATTGGTGCAACATCTCTCAGTCTCTTGATAATTTGCATGTGGGAGGGCCGGTGAATTTATCACTGAATTTTCAATTATAAGTGCATGTCATGTATTTACCAAGGAATTTTGAATGCTTATAGTTAACCTATTTTGGAATGAATAGGATTCTCGAAAGTCAGATTCTGGATCATCTGATTCTCTGGATAGCTTATTTGATGACAAGGATGTAAGCAGTCATCCAGAGATTCCTAATATTGCTGAACCAAAAGAGGTAACCTGAGAAAACTACTGTGATCTTGTTTTCTGAATCTATGGTTTACGTACCCAGTATACTCTTTGTGATTGATCTTCACAAGTCACTGGTAACTATGCTAGTGACTTCCAATGCTTCAGTAGTGTTGTGACTGAAAGTAGATTATGCAGTTCGGTGACAAGTGCTTTGTGATGCTTAAGACATAGCAAGCTTAACTTATGTGGAATTTTTCTAATAAAGCAAATAAGTTGCCTCTCTTGTCGTGATGAAGATAAAAGGAGCATATCATGTTATGATATATATATTTTTTTTAATGTGATTTTTTGTCTTAATTTGCACATGCTAAGGCTTCTTTAACTTTTGGCAGGAGCCAGATTTGCCAGATGGACTTAGTGAGGAAAAAAGGGCATCCTTACTGATGATGAATTTTTCTCCAAACGAAGTTGAGTTTGCAATTGATAAGCTTGGTAGGTTGAAAATTCTAAATTTTAATTTAAATGCAAATGTTTGACTTGTATTGGTTTTTTATATTGAAAAGAAAAAATAGGGAACACTCACTGGTTGACAGTTTTTGTGCTCATGACTAGTCTGCAATTCCACGTACTTTCCATAAGTTTTTATGTGTTACGTGGATAAATCCCAATGTGTTTGGTTTTAGGCTCCTCTAATGAGGCGTATCTGAATACACTCTTGTGTAATTGGATTAAGGATTGATATATGGAATGAAGCTTATTCCAATCTATACCTCCTGTTAAGTTTAGGGCTATTACTGTTAACAGTTTCACAGATGTTGAACCAGGGGAAGAGCTCCACAAACTTACATTATTGGAACTTGAGTACGTAACATAAGAAAGCTTCTGTAAAAGTAGGAATCTGTTCAAACTCTGTATGGGTCTTGAATTTTTTGAGCGTGGGTATGGTGAATATTTTTATGAGTTTAATACACAATTAAGAAAGCTTCGGCACACGCCTAGATGGCACAATTCATTTCATATTCATGTTTGTTAAACTTCTCTAATACTTGCATAAATTCTTTAAAAAAGAATCAGTATTGCTGGCTTTTATCTCTTTTTAGTCCTGCTGTTTAAAATCTCCTACAATAGTATGTTCAACATTTCAATATAGGGCGGTTAATCTCGTTGTGCTCCATATCAGGTGAAGACGCTCCAATTGATGACTTGGTGGATTTTATTTTTGCTGCTCAGACAGCAGTCAAACTTGAAAATGATGTAGATGATACAACTCATGGTGGTGAAGAAAAAAATGAGGTCTATGATCCTTGATTAAATTGTTGTTCCATCTCATGACATTTTGGATATTGGCAACAAAATTAATTATATTTGTGCGATACTTGTCCAATATATGCTTCTAGTCTTTTGGGAAAAGAAAAAAACTAATGCATATGCATGACACATATAGTTCGTAGAAAGTTGAACTTTGCTCGCTAGTCCCATTGGACCTTAAATAATAAACCTGGCATTAGTAAATCTATCAATTCTTTTGGCCACTTTGGATGCCAAAATGGTAATAACATTTCAGATGAAAACCACGATAATAACATATCAGATAATTTAACTCGTCCATGTAAGTTACGTTTCTTTTTCCATGCCACTTTATGGAAGTGCACAACCGGACATTGATGTGTTAAATCTGTCCAGTCTCTTAAAATACGTTGCATTTTTTTACCATGTCCTATTTCTAAACAAGGTTTACATTTAGAGTTTGATTTCAACTAAGAGATTACTGAAAACAAAATTTACCTTTCACCTTTGAACTCATCATCCCCAACTTAAGCAATCATACAGAAGTCGTTGCGGTGAGGAAGGGATTTTAAGTTTGTGTCATAATGACAATGGTCTAGGGTAGGATTTTTCTCTTCTCCCATTAGATGTTCTTTTTTGAAGCAACAAGTTTGCAAAAATGTCGCTGGAACATGCATTTACATAGTTGCCATGTTGTCCAGTAGCTATTTCACCAAGTATCTGTGTTTTTGTGATTTTGTATTGTACTGTTCCATAATCTACCTTCTGATTTGCAGGATGCTAATGATGAAAAATTATATGGGACCATGGAGAAGACACTGCGTCTGCTTGAAATGGGTTTCTCTGAGAATCAAGTTTCCTGGGTAATTGAAAGGTTTGGTGAGTCTTTTATATAATTTGCTCCACTAGACCTGGAAAGAAAGAACATAATTGGTTGCATTTTACTTTAAAAGTAATAATATTTTTCAGTGGAACGCTGTAACTTGGAACTGTAAAAATAGTACTTATCCTGACCTTTATGCTATTATAATCATTAGTGGTGACATTACAACCAAGTTCCTTTCAACACAACAAATTTCTTTGAAATGTGAATTTTTAGATGTTCTCTACTGGAATTTGAAGGGGATGAATCACTTGTGACTACAACATGATTAACTCCATCTTGTTGCTATGCCGGGTGATACAATTTTATTAGCTTATTACTTAATCATGTTTAACAGTCATTTGCTGTTTCAGGTTCAGGAGCTCCAATTTCCGAACTCGCGGACTCCATCATTAAATATCAAATTTCTGGAAACTATTATGAAGAAACTAAGGTCGGGATGCATTCTATTAATCATTTAATGACTTTTCAAGTGCCGACATGCTGTGTTTGGATAATTTATTTAGCTTCTTATAGTCCAAATAAAAATTTTATAGTGGTTTTTGCTATCAAAGTGGCACTACAAGTAGTTCATTCTAATGTGAAATACTTATGACATTATGTATATATGAGAGATATGCCAAATTGTGTTGACAACCTTAACCTAATCCTAATCTTTCACCTTCGAATAATGATATATTTGTTTTAAAATTAAATGGTCCTAGATGGCCTTACCAATTTTTGGATCTCCTTGTTGAAGCACATATGCATAATCTCGTGCATGTTTTACGGGTCTCTGTTTATTTACTCTTACAAGTCAGAAGTTAAAATATAATTTTCCATCTCTAATGGCTATGTTCATTAGTCATTGCTTGTTTGCTTCTCTCATAACTGCTTATTTCTGAAACTGTATAGTCTATATCGTTCATCATTTAGGTTGGTTTACTAATATTTGGAACAATATATCTGGTGCAGTACTCAGCCCCTTCACGCAGTGCAACAGGTTCCAGATTTTATGCTACAGGATCATATGATTCAGTTAAAGTTGAAAACGAGGAATTCTATCCACATGCAGTTTCTCAATCAAGGGGTGGTATTTTAACAAACAATTTAGGGAAGAGGCTTAAGCAAGAGTTTAGTGGTGATGATTCAAATGTTGTTCCGAATGCTGTTCCTCAGTTCAGGTCGTCCAGGCAGATAGCTGAAGAAAAGCGTAGGGGGAAAAGGCCAAAACAAGAGTACGTTCATAATTCAAACTCTCTCCTTGACCCAACATGGATGGAAGAAAAAGTTGACCCTGAAACTGGCAAAGTTGGAATTCCTAAACTTTTCAACAACAATCCTGGCAAAAGTGTGAACCTAATGGTGGCTAAACCTCCATATTTCTTTTATGGAAATATTGTGAGTTTAGCATATGATTCCTGGGCAAAAATTTCTCAGTTCTTGTATGGTCTTGAGCCTGAATACGTGAATACTCAATTCTTCTCGTCCTTGAGTAGAAGGGAAGGTTATGTACACAATCTCCCCACGGAGAACAGGTTTCGCATTGTTCCTGAGCCACCAATGACCATTGAGGATGCAATGCCACATACCAAGAAATGGTGGCCTTCGTGGGATACAAGGAAGCAAGTGATGTGCATCAGTTCTGAAACCAGTGGGATATCTAATCTTTGTGATAGGCTTGGAAGGTTGCTTTCGAATTCTCATGGACTGCCCTCTCCTGAGCAACAAAGGGACATCATTCATCATTGTCGCTCATCTAATCTTGTGTGGGTTGGAAAACACAAATTAGGCCCTATAGAGCCTGAATATTTAGAGCGCATCCTAGGCTACCCATTGAGTCACACTCAAGTTCCCGAATGCAGTTTAGCAGAAAGGCTTCTCTCACTTAAATATTGCTTTCAGACAGATACTTTGGGTTATCATCTTTCTGCGCTGAAGTCGATGTACCCAGAAGGATTAACAGTTTTCTCAGTTTTCAGTGGAATAGGTGGGGTCGAAGTTGCTTTGCACCGGCTTGGCATTAAATTGAAAGGAGTTGTATCTGTAGAAACTTCCGCAACGAAGAGGAAGATCCTAAGGAGGTGGTGGGAGACAACGAGACAGACTGGGCACTTGGAGCAAATCGAAGATGTTCAAAAGTTGACAAGTAACAAGCTTGAAAATTTGATGAGGAAATTCGGTGGTTTTGATTTTATCATTTGTCAGCAGCCGTGCAGTGACTCAATTTCTAAGCTTCCTCCAGAGAGTGACTTTGTCCCAGGTTTTGACTTCTCCTTGTTTTATGAGTTTGTTCGTGTTTTGCAACGCGTGAGAACTATGTCAGAAAGAAAGAGCTGACAGTTTGTATGCTCCTCATGGATTTTGTGGTACATCTATTATTTTTTTAAGAATAAGTAGACTAGTTCTTTCTTGAAAAATTGAGCTTGAGAATGTCACGCCACTTCCACATAACACGCGCACGCGCTCACTCACACACCGAAAAAACGATAGCAGTAACATATTTTGACTAATTTGTGTGCGTAAGTCGCAAAGTTTATGATAAGTAGTTTTACTATAAAATCAATTGGTAATATAGGAAGTAGTCCAATATCATATAAGATGTGGGACAACGTGTGGTGGATTTTTAAGCTTACACGTGGACGACAATTGGGTGACGTGAAGTTCGTGTGGCCGTTTGGCTTCACACAAGGATAATCCGTTCTGATACCATGATGAAATTGAGATTCCATCGTAAAACCAATTGGCAATATGGAAAGTAGCCCAAGATCATATAAGCACATAACAAATCTTATCCCTCACTGATGTGGGACAACTCTCAACACTGGTATATCAGCCTCGTTCTTGACTGTTATGACGAGAGATATAGGAAGTGGTAGATATATTTTCGGTGCATCTGTGTCTCCATCGGCTTTACATTTTTGCATTCACTCTCGGCGTGCTTGAGGTACCGTTTGGTACGTGGGACGGGACGGAATAGAGTGGGACGAGGCGTTCCGTCCCACGTTTGGTGCGCCTAAAACGGGTGGAACGAGTTGTTCCACGGGACGAGTTTTGGGTGAATTTTTGTTCCACCTCACCTCCCTAGAACAACACGTTTCACATCCGTGGAACACAAAATTATAACCTCTCCGTCTCCTTCTTCTTCCTCCTTGTTTCCATCCGAGGGCATCTTTGCTCCCGCTCCGTTCCGTTCCGTCCTGTCCCGTCCCGTCCCATTCCGTTCCGTCCCGTCTGCATACCGATACTAAGGAACGATTTGGAGGTTCACTGTTGGACTACAATTGGGGAATATGTGGCTCACACGTGTCCCTCCAATCTTTACTTCTGTTTTTTTTTGCTTGTTAAGTTAGAATAAGGATCCTCTTTGTAAAGATTATGAGAATCCTCCAATCGTATATGTACATTGTGCAGTCAGAAATTATTGTAATTTTTTTATTTAAAATTGAATATAAATAGTACTTAACAAAAATTAGCCGTATGATATATTATAAATGGACACGATTGAAGGATCATCGAATTCTCGAAAAAGAAAATCCGGAAAGGATCCTCATTGGTTAAGTTACATTTGGCAACACGGTTTGCAAAACTGGGGGCGAGAAATATGAAGCTGTGCCCTGCCCTGTTTGTCACGGTGATAAATGAAAAGACAACTTCTGTTAGTAAAATGCTTTTCTCGAACTTGGGATTGTCGCGGGACGTGAGTTAACTAGTCGGTCGGTCAAGTGGCAATTGTAATCTCGCAAGATTTGTTCCGCATTGGAGAATTTCTGCTAAATAAAGATAGAAAAACATAAAAGAAAATTTATAGAACTAACGAATTGAAAATCATTTTCCGAATTGAATCTTCACAATATACCAGATTGTTTTAAGTATTTCTACATCTCCAACGTTGCCAATGAATTTGTTGGAACAATAATGGTCACTACTTTATAGACTAAAAACGATTCTAAATTGGTAGCTGCATACAAGAAATGATTGAAAATCATGAATCCGCTTTTATAAAGAAAACCAGAGATAATAATCAAAGCAAAAGGATTATTGGGTTGAATTATTATTCTCATTATTAATTATTATTTATGTTAAGGTCGAGTTATATAACTGGAGAGATTTTTCAGTGTGTTCCGGAATATGAATACATACGTTATGTGTTATTGTACAAGTGGAGGAACATTTGAAAAAAAACCCTCTACCTGTTAGTATCGCAATATATAACGTACCATCTCATGTTCCGGACATATAGAAAAATCTTTTATGTAACTTAACAGTGAATAGAAAGATGTTCCGATTGGAAAAAGGCTTTCTTCTTGTTATTAACACTTTGATGATTTCTCAAAAACCAAAAAAAAAAAAAAAAAAAAAAAAAAAAACACTTTGATGATGGCCAATGATGGTAGGTGGATGGAAAATTCGAAAACAAACAAAATTCACAGCACATAGATTACGTCCCCAGGGCCTATAGGGGGTCCCAAAGCGTATGTATTTCCGCTGGTTAAGTATATATCTCTATGAACTCAAATTCATGTGTAGATTTTTTCCTTTTGAATATTGATGTGTCAAGAAAAAGGTGAAAAAAGTCTCAAATTTAACTCAACTTTAACAAAAATGTTTCCGCGTTAATGCGAATGCAGTGAGGTTAAGAAGAAAACGAAATGCATTGTCTATATCCTCTGTCATGATCATAGATCTGTCATAAGCATGATTATGATTGAAATTCACTTGTTCACATTAGCAGTCAACTTTACTCGGCATAAATAGAACCCTAAGAGGGAGGCAGATTGTCTGCCATTTTGTTTGGATGCCTTCCCATCTCCTCTTATTTTGTACGGTCACGGTTAAGTCATGTCAACATTTTATATTAATTTTTTAATAGTAATAATAAGACAACAAAAAAAATATGAATATAAGATGTTGACGTGGCTTAACCGTGACCGTACAAATAGAAAGGGATGAGAATGACACTCAAACAGGAGGGCAGACAATCTGCCTCCCCCTAATAGTGCTACTTTTGTCATATTTTTTCACTCACTTTATGTACATTTGCCATGAACTTAGAAATCCCATACTTCCGCTATGAAGAGATACACTTAGGACGATACAGAGCAGAATTAAACACCTGAAAGAGGTTCCAGTTCGAATTCACTAGATCTAAACGACGATAAGAGGGATTATCGGTCCCACTCAACAAATTGATTAATCATAGAGTTGGCAAATTACTGGGCTAATGGGAAACAAACAACTTTTAGGCGGGCAGTTTTTTTTTTTTTTCTTCTTTCATTTTCTTAAAAACAAGATATACTGATGATTTCATCATGACAATCCACATTTTTAAAAGTAGAAAGACTCACTGAAATAAAAATAAAAAAATTGAGAACTTCATGTTGCTCCCAGTGTGTACGCACTAGTGTAAGAATATTTTAATTTTTAATGAAACCTAAAAAATGGCCAGTTGTTTTTTAAATTGGCCTTCTCCAGCATCCCATAAAAATGGAAGTAGGATTCTTTCCTCTGTTAATCTCTCTTTTCTTCCATCTGTTTTTATTTAAACGGTTACGATTACGTTACGTCTACATCACGTTTTGATAAAAAAAAAGACAAAAAAAAAAGTGTAAGATGAGGAGATAAAAATGGATGGTAATAAAAGAAGAGAGAATCCTACACCATAAAAATATGAGGTAGAGATGGTTCGAGGCAACTCACAATACACTACAAAAAACATATATACTTTTCCGTATTTAACGCAAAATATTTTAATGGAAGTATTAGTATATTACAACAATAATATGCTATACAGTATACTGTATACACAACAGAGAGAAACTATTACAGGCCTGGCTCTCACTCTCTCTCTCTCTCTGAGTCACTTGCGCCTGGAAATCACTGACACGAAAAGCAGCGTTCTTTTTTAAGCAGCTACCTTTTCTTTCTTTTCTCATCACCACCACTTTCTGTGTTTGATTGAAGTAAGTATTTCATGCTGCTTCTGCTTTAAATCTTCATCCTTTTTTGTTTTCTACGTATTTTTTTACGTTCTCAGCTTTTACACTGAAAGCACTAGATTTGGTTTTTTTTTTTTTTTTTTTTTTCTCTCTTTGGGTTTGTGGGGGAGATTTCTGTTCTTTTCTTTGCAGTTTGGCTGTGATGGTGATGTTTTCTTCCTTTGTTTTTGACCCGCATTTACTATTTAGCATCAAATCTACAACTTTGCCTTCTCAGAACTTTCCAAGCTTATATATTTGGAACTTTGCTTCCAACCCTAAAACAAACCAAAAGGGCTGTCTTTGATTGGATTTAGTAGTCCAATGCCACTCTCTTTCTGAATATTTCTCTGCATTTTTCATCTGGGTTTCAAGGTTGGCGTGCTTATAACCTTGTGTCTAATCCTTCTTGGACTATATGATGTACTGGGGTTGTGCTTAAACAGCAAGAATCAAGATTTATCAATTTTTTAATCAGCTTGTATTGTCAGAGATTCGATTCAATTCGATTTAGTTCAGTTATTGCTGTTGACACATTGATATCTTTGCTTTTTTAATGTAGATTTGGGTAGTCCGTTCTTCCAAGCCCACCTCAGTCACCTTGGTAATGGTCTGACTTTTGTAGGTCTTGTCTTGATTCCTTGACTACACTTTGAGATTTGGTATCTTTGGCATTCAAGAAAGTGAAACCATGGAAGAGACGTTTGTACCATTTCGCGGAATTAAGAATGATCTTCAAGGGAGAATGATGTGTTACAAGCAAGATTGGACTGGTGGTTTCAAGGCAGGCTTCAGGTATATCCTTCGCTTGCTATCATATACAGGATTCCACATCAAATTCAACTGTGATTCTTGCCAAATTTTGGTTGGAATGTTATTCTGGCTTGGTAACTTGGTTAACTGTCTCAGGATTTTGGCGCCCACCACTTATATCTTTTTTGCATCTGCTATTCCGGTTATTTCATTTGGAGAGCAATTGGAAAGAGATACAGGTAACATTTTATACCGGATACTTTGGTATTGTTTGTTGTTGTTGCTCAGTTTCCATTAAGTGCCTTATGGTTTTCAGTCTGAGTTGAAAATGGTCCTAATATCAAACGTTGATAAGCAACATCTAAAATTATCATTCTACAGGTTATGCATTAGAGTTTGAAATTTATGTTTTGGCATCATTTCTGGTGTTCACAGGTGGGGTTCTCACAGCAGTTCAAACATTAGCATCTACGGCTTTGTGTGGAATTATACACTCGATTCTTGGGGGTCAGCCTTTGCTGATTCTCGGAGTTGCTGAACCAACTGTGATTATGTACACGTTTATGTTCAATTTTGCTAAAAATAGACCAGAGTTGGGATCAAAGCTCTTTTTAGCATGGAGTGGATGGTATCATATTTTCTTTGTGCTAATAAATGAATTGATATTGAGATTTCTGCTGTAACATTAATCTCTATCTTGCAATTATCCCTTTTAGACTCTCTTTTTTTCCCCAACTCTTTTGGCTCTGGATCTGCCTTTATGAGTTTATATTGACGTGCAGGGTGTGCGTCTGGACTGCAGCATTGCTGTTCATGCTGGCTATATTAGGGGCTTGCTCCATCATAAACAGATTCACTCGTCTTGCAGGAGAGTTATTTGGCCTTCTCATTGCAATGCTCTTCATGCAGGAAGCTATAAAAGTAATTCATCTCTTCCTATTCCTGCATTCTATTTGCTTACAGAAATATTACTTGCTTATTTCACTTGGATTTTCTGTAGTTTCTGTCGGTCATAGATAGCATTGGTGGATTAGTTCCACCTTTTTCTAGCTATAGTTCTGAATTTTATATTATAGGGACTTGTTCATGAGTTCCGCATACCTGAAAGAGAAAACCCAAACTCAGTTCAATTTCAACCTTCATGGAGATTTGCAAATGGGATGTTTGCTTTGGTTCTGTCATTTGGCCTTCTACTTACTTCATTAAGAAGCAGAAAAGCGAGGTCTTGGCGTTATGGATCAGGCAAGTGTTATTTTGTTTGGAGTTACATATACACATGTATAATCTCGATTTATTACTTTCCTACAAAAGACTGATGCCATTAGCTTTTTCCCTCTCACAGGATGGCTACGAGGTTTCATAGCAGATTATGGCGTTCCATTGATGGTATTGATCTGGTCTGCTATTTCCTATATACCTGCTGGAAATGTCCCAAAAGGAATTCCAAGGCGCCTCTTCAGTCCAAATCCATGGTCACCAGGGGCATACGAGAATTGGACTGTCATCAAGGCACTGCCACATCCTACATTTTATTCTCTACCTTCTTAATGGTTTTCCGCTTGACACATCAGGGTATTAATGGTGTGTTAAAATTACAGGACATGCTAAATGTGCCGGTGCTTTTTATATTTGGAGCTTTCATTCCGGCAACAATGATTGCAGTGTTGTACTATTTTGACCACAGTGTGGCTTCCCAACTTGCTCAGCAGAAGGAATTCAATTTGAGAAAACCGCCTTCTTTCCATTACGATCTACTTCTCTTAGGGTTTATGGTATGCAAATCCCCCTCA
This sequence comes from Pyrus communis, assembly GCF_041283825.1. Classification (NCBI taxonomy): domain Eukaryota; kingdom Viridiplantae; phylum Streptophyta; class Magnoliopsida; order Rosales; family Rosaceae; genus Pyrus; species Pyrus communis. The sequence goes on along the minus strand of NC_142577.1, from coordinate 22,548,632 downwards.
CAGTGCCCGTCACTTTTTCTGTAATCCCCCTCCTTGAAGTTTAGTGGTTGCAAAAAAAACAAAAAAAAAGAGTTCAACTGGTATCTGTTTGCTTTGAGATTACAATGTTTTTGCTACATGACAGGTCATAATATGTGGTCTCTTAGGCATTCCTCCATCCAATGGTGTCATACCGCAATCTCCAATGCATACAAAAAGTTTGGCCACACTGAAGCACCAGGTAGGCATGTGTTAATTGAGTGGTTCAACCTCACTGTCCTTTGTGCTGTAACGAGAAGTTGTGAGTTTTATACAAACTCACTGTCCCCTAAGAACCCAACAGGGTAGAGATTAAGCATTAGAATGTGTTCGGAACATGGAGATGCACATTTTGACACTCACACACGCGTGCACTCTTTTTATGTGGTTTAGAACTTTGGATTATCTTTACAACTATATTTGCTTCTGCTGCAGTTACTTCGCAATCGACTTGTAGCGACAGCAAGGAGATGTATTAGGAACAATGCCAGCTTGGAACAAGTATATGGAAGCATGCAAGAATCATATCAACAGATGCAAACCCCACTAGCATACCAGGAACCTTCAGCTCGGGTACGATGACTTGATATGCCGTTCCCCTTTTCCTTCTTTTTTTTCGTTCATATGGCATAGACAATGCTAACCGTTGTCCAACAAAGCAGGGATTAAATGACTTGAAAGATTCAACTGTTCAAATGGCTTCAAGCATGGGTGACATAGATGCCCCAGTTGATGAGACAGTGTTTGATGTTGAGAAGGAGATCGATGATTTATTGCCTGTTGAGGTGAAAGAGCAGCGGCTCAGCAACTTGCTTCAAGCTGCATTTGTAGGAGGATGTGTTGCGGCCATGCCTTTTCTTAAAATGATCCCAACGTCAGTACTCTGGGGTTATTTTGCCTTTATGGCTGTTGAGAACTTACCGGGTAACCAATGTTGGGAGAGGATTCTGTTGCTTTTCACTGCCCCAACTAGAAGATACAAGTAATTCTTTTGACCCTTCTCTCCTGATACATCCTTCAATTTGTTTTGCTTATCTCAAATTGTCAATTTTTTTTTAAATTGAACTGCATTCATTTTCGTGTTCAGAGTACTTGAGGAATACCACGCAACTTTCGTTGAAACAGTACCATTCAAGACAATTGCGGCGTTAACCATTTTCCAAACTGCTTACTTGCTTGTTTGCTTCGGAATTACATGGGTTCCGACTGCTGGGGTTCTTTTCCCATTAATGATCATGCTTCTGGTTCCTGTTAGACAATACATTTTGCCCAAGTTTTTCAAAGCCGCACACCTGCAAGATTTAGATGCCGCAGAGTATGAAGAGGCACCTGCTTTGCCATTCAACCATGCAACTGTAAGTTTCCAATCGGATACTTTTTTTTTGGTTGTCTCACACAGTTTTTTGATAAACAAGTCTGCAATCTGCTGTTACTTCTCCGGAAACACAGGAATGGATATTGAATAGAAGCCTTTCGGAATTTTTTTCCAACAATTCCTGACCCAGTTTATCTGTGTGATTAATCTCCATGTGTATTTTCAGGAGCGGGAGATGAGTAGGACAGCTTCATTTGCAGACGAAGGAGAGATTTTAGATGGGATGATTACGAGAAGCCGGGGCGAGATCAGGCATGTGTGCAGTCCTAAAGTGGCAAGTTCACCTACAGCATCATCCAAGGAATTCAAAAGTACACTGAGCTTCTCGGACAAGGTAATCAGTCCTCGTCTAAGCCAGCTGAGAGGCGACCAAAGTCCTCGGGGTGGCGGAAAAGGGCCATTTAGTCCAAGAAGCGGAGAACCAAAATCATCAAACTTAAGGAAGATCGGTTGAAGTTTAGAACTCAGATATAAAGAGAACAAGTATTTGCCTGCAGATTACAGTCAAATTACTACAAGAGTAAAATGGCATTTTCCCCCCCTGGTCTGCTTTTACTCGACGCAATTTCTAAATTTGGGATCATTGTTGTAAATTGTTCTGAATTTGATGGGAGAAGATTTGTAAGTTGTAACGAAGTCCATTCATAACAGTGTTAAATATGAAGAAATATTGCACTTAAATCATTTCTAGCCAAATGAAGAAACTCTACGGCGTATCGATGTTCATTTTTAACAGGCTTTTTGGCCAAAATGGTATCTGGAATTGGCATAACTTATCATTTTGGTTTGAAATTGATAGTAGTGGTGCGCGAGGTTGTACACTGTTAATTATTTTGGTCATTCCGTGAAAAATCAGTGTTAAATAAAAAGAAAAATGACAAAATATCTCAAAATTTTTGTCAAATCATTTTGGCCATTGTTTATTAAATTGAGGGTATTTTGTCATTTTGGTCATTCTTTAATAGATATTTTTTACAGAAAGACCAAAATGGTTGACGGTGGACAACTCATGAACTATTTTTATCGATTTCAAATCTCAATGAACAAGGTGAGGAATTATGGCAATCTCATAAACCATTTCGACTAAAAGCCTTTTCTAAGTTTTCTTACACCACGGGAACCAATTTTGCCCTCTCTGAGCGCGGAGGCTATCCAGAGAGCGTGATTCGCGTTACCATTTATGCATTCGAGAGGCAAAGTAAGAAGGATGTGTCCCTAGTCTGTAATTGCATGGAAATAAAGTTGTGTGCTGTAGTTTTCACGGCATTTGACTTGGGACCTCAGCGGGAACCATTTTCTACGTAACTTCAGGAGGACTTTAGGTCCCATGGATACTACTCATTCCTTTTTCCCTGATTGATGAGAAGAACTAACACAACTACAAGGCTAAGGTGGCAGTATCCTGAACCAATAATGTGATATTAAGTTAAACCTTATTAGCATGCATGATTCTATGATAGGCTTCAGATATTGTCACTGTAGCGTTCTGGTTGCATGTAAGTCTCTCTCCTAATTGCAGAGTCACAGTGAGTTCTGCCAATTTTTTCAACACGGTTTTGTAGATTAAGAGTAAAACTTCACTTCTTTAATCTTCAAGATTACTACCAACCATCTTAAGATTCAAAATGAGAATTCCTAATTAGCTTGCGGCAGAAAAACAACTGAGTATAAATTTCCCTGTCAAAATTCTACTATAGGGGATTTTTGGCAGTTAGATTTTGGTCATTGGATCCTTTGACCAAGGATCTAACAGCCGAAAAATCCGGAATGGAAACAAATAATGATGAAAGAAACACACATCACAAATTCCAAAGAAACTAAGGAAAACTAATGAAAAGGGATTGAAAACTTTGAGTTTTAACGATAAGGACAAAATAAAGAGTAAAGTGAATAATACCAGGATTGACTTTTTAGTGTAAAGATGTGATTTTTCATTAAAATGAATAATACCGGAAGCTTTTCGATAAAGTTCCCATTCATAAACAGGCGATAAAGCATTGAAGCTTACAATGTTATCGCTTATTTCACTGCGAAAACTTCATCCCATACAACAAACTGGAATCTCAGAAGGAAATTAAAAACCTTGGCATCAAAAGACCTAGCTCTTGCTGCTGAACTTTCGGCCGGACATCTTCTCGGACTCGAACAGTATATGGTTTATGAGTCCCCTCGCCGCGCTGTATATCAAGGAAGACAAATTCAGATTCCATCAACGAAGTTGAATAAGAAATGCATGCATATTGAGAGCATGTTTTGGAGAATTGAATTCGATCAAAAGACAGTAATTTGGAGAACTGATCATCCAATTCGGTTACAAACTAGCACGGATATATAAAGAACCGATTATATTATAAATGAAGGTTGACAGCCTTATCACCCTTGTGTATACTATAAACAGACAAACACAGATGCTAGATGCTTACTCATCCTTCAAAGTTTGAATCTTTTCTGGGTCCGTCTCATGCTTATGTTTTTTGAATTCCCCCCGCACCATATCAACGACAAGTTCTGTATTGTGTTGCTGCATCATTAACGAAACAAAACACCAAGAAGATAATGTGTTATTGTATTTTTCATGCACTAGATACTTAGCTTGATGGTGTCACCGGCACATGGGAGTTGTTCTAATCCAAATGTTATAATATGAGTTGACGAAATGATTGATTCTACATGGACTTAAGTATAACACCACGTAGCAGTGTGATGGTAGCAAACAAATTGGCAAATGCCAGTCGAATTTCGTAACGGCCTACTATGATTGATGTTCCTACTTAGTTACGTTCGATCTCATTGAGAAATCACAACAAAACACATTCTTCATCACCAAAAAAATGAATTTGCATACCCGATGACCAACATACTTAGCTCTTCGAAGGCACTCCTGGTAAAGCTACAAACACAAAAACAACAGCAAGCAAGCAAGCAATTTCAAATGTTACACAAAACGACAATTTTTGTATACAAATACTAAGAAAGTGAAGACGTTTTCGATACTAAGACCTAGTTTGGTACTGAGGTGATTCTGAAAAAAGCTGGTATAAAAAAAAGCTGGGAGCTGTTTTTGTGTTTGGTAAACATTCAGCTTCAGCTTTTTTTTCATAGTTTTGGATGAAAAAAAGCCAAAAACAAGAAGCTGCAAAACCCAGCTTTGAAAAATCGGTTTTTTTTTCACATCTGTTTTACATAAAAGTTTACCAAACACTATAATACTGTTTTTTTTCTTTTCAAAAACACTTTTACAAAAAGGTTTGCCAAACACTCTACTGCTTTATTTCACAGCTGCTTATTCTCACAGCACAGCAGAATCAGCTTTTTTTTCAAAGTAAAACAATATCCAACGAGCCCTAACTCTGATCACATTGTTCGCAAGTTCAGGAGGCAATGCGGTTTGCAGGGACGTCAAATTCTTCGTTTCCTGTACAAAATTTCCAAATCCCAATCAAATCAACACAGTCGAATGTTATGGAATTATAATCCAAACGAAAAGCAATAATTCGCAGAGGCAAATCGTCGTGCGGGCAAGTTCAAGGATGCAACTGCAAGGATGAAAAGGAAAGCAGAGGTGAAGGAACAGAATGATCGGGAAGAGGCAAAAGAAGTATGGCGGAAAATTGGAGTTGATGGAAGCGGTGGAGACTGATTGTTTCTTACCTGCTACTGTTGTTAAGATTTATTTAAGGTTATTTATTTATGTGTCGCTGGAGCTTAAACTAAGGGTGAGTTTGGAAGAGTTTCATATGGTTTGATCGACGCTGAGTTGATTAAATGTACACCCCCGCACATTACTCAGAAGAGAGAAGATATAAACTTCTTAAATGTAACTACAATACAATACATTATTAATGTAGAAATACTAATATATGTAAGCACACACTTGAACAAGATTGGAATTTCATCATAAAATTAATTGATAATATACAAGTTAGCTCAATCACTTATAAGCATATGTAAGATCCCTTATTTTCCTGATGTGGGGGTCATATTCTCAACACACCTGCTTACGTGTGACAAATTTTCAAGTCCAACACGTGGACATACAAATCGGATGATGTGGAACAAGTGTGGCCGTTGGGTTTTAGAGATGAGACAACATGCTCTGATACTATGAAAAAAGTTAAGGTTTCACTATAAAATCAATTGGCAATATAGAAATAACCCAGTTATTTATAAGCACATACAAAATTTCCCTTTTTCCTCTGATATTCATCCTCTCAACAACATTATCATTACCATATCTTAGGGCCAAAATACAAGACCCAATTGATAATAATTCCCCACATCACATCTCACAATAAGGGGGGGAAACCCCAGAGAGGGATGGACCCATCAACAGATAAATGGCTCTTGGGCTCTATACAGTAAACAGAAACTCTATATCTAGATAAATAAAACCTAAGTAACACGACCTAGAAAGTATAAGAATTCTTTCGTCTGACCGGCTGACCACGTGACATGAAAGAGAGGCAAATCGTCGTGCGGGTAAGTTCAAGGATGCAACTGCAAGGATGAAAGGGAATGCAGAGGTGGAGGAACAGAATGATCGGGAAGTGGCAAAACAAGTATGGCGGAAAATTGGAGTTGATGGAAGCGGCGGGGACGGATTGTTTCTTGTGAGGTTTTCTTTAGTGAGCATGATCAAGCACCAAGTCGTGCAATAACACAAGTAATATGAGCTATATATTAAGTAAGACTTTATTTAGGGTTGTGACTGGATAACAACCATTTGAAGGGAAAATATAAGAAACTAATTTGAAATTAGAATGATGCGGTTATGGTTTCTTTGACAATTGATTGCAACTGCTCACTTAATGGGAGGAAGCAGTTGCAATGTATATATAGTGATGCTTGGTCCCTCTTCTCCGTGATCTATCCTTTGTTCCATATAGATTCGTTTGTTCCATTGAAAACCAAAGAATCCTAATGTGATCACAAGAGAGGAAAAGGCTAAACATTTTCCTAAGAATTAACTCATCGAGTGCTAAAGATGGCTGCAAACTCAGGTTAGGTTTGTCAGCCTTGTATACAAGTAATTCGGGTCAATGCATGTTCATTTAATGTCCATGCACAGCGTAGATTTACTGAATATTAAATAGCAAGGGTTTGATGGTATCGATCTCAAACTAAGGCCAACATGTAGTATCAAAGCCGGTCCATTCAAACCTAATTATGCTATATATATATATATGGTGGTGATGATGATGAACTTTCCCCTGCTGTTAATACATTTGTGAGATCCAGTATGTCCTGATGTTTATTATCGGTTTATGCTAGATGCATCAATCTGTAAAGCAAAATATAGTCATATTTTTAAGAATTAAATTTTGATGTTTTGATAATTGTTCTTCATATTATTTCAATAAGACTCAAGACATGCTCAGATTATCATAGAGTCTGCACTAATGCGCACTGCAGCAAATGATATACCAACATCTCATAAATATATGCGTATGGAATATGTGTTGAATTTTGAGTACTGATATTATGTAATTCACTTAACTCTTACACCAAAGTGTTCGAATAAGTATAAAGATTTATATGCATTCATAAAGAGTACTTCAAATAGCAGTTCATAATATTATCAAGTTAAGAAATTTCCAAGGCGATTTATTTACTGGGATTGTTATGAATTGATGTATAGTGAGTGATGAAATCAAGTACTCATGTGATTCTTCTTGCCTAAAGGTGTAGTATTACATAAGATTATGTCCCTTATACTTGGCTATGCAATGAAGTTGACATTCATATGCTTTATGGACATTTTCTTGCCTAAAGGTGTAACTAGTTTCATAGTTTAAGAGTGGCAAGACAATTAAGACTAATTCTTGTTTACAATACTTATGAATTTTCAATCCAAATATCTCATGATGCAGAGTTTAATATGCTTAACCTTGTTAACATTGAGAAGTTGAATGGTAACAACTTCAACACTTGGAAGCAACATATTGAAATGAACTTGGGAATGCTTGAGTTCAACATTGCTTTCAAGACTCCTCAACCGATAGCTTTAGTTAATGAAAGCACTACTGAAGAAAGGGAACATTTTGTCAAATGGGAAAGAGCCAATCAGATGTCTCTTCTCATTATGCAGAATGCAATGGAAGAACACATCAGAGGTGACATATCTAGTTGTGACATAGCCAAAGACTATATAGCTAAGATTGAGGAGAAGTTTAATAGGTGTGACAAGGCAAAAGTGGATGCGTCACTTTCTACACTCATCAACAACAAGCATGATAGGTCAAGCAGTGTATGTGAGCATTTGTTGAAGATGGTGAACATTTCCTACAAACTGAATGCAATGGAAATTGGCATCACTAATCAATTTATGGTGCATATGGCTTTGTACTCTTTGTCTGGAAAGTATGACCGAATCAAAGTCAACTACAACACTCAGAAAGAAACATGGAGTGTTAATGAACTCATTGCCATCTGTTGTCAAGAGGAAGAGAGGTTGAAGAATTCCAAAGTTGAAAGAATGGAACTGGCTAATCTTGTCAATACTGGCAAAGGCAAAGGGAAAATGATTGTGTGGAACAAAAATGATAATTATAAGGGCAACAAACCCTCTGGATCTCGAACCACTCTAAATGATGCAATTGGTCCCAAGAAACAGTTCAAAGGTTCTGGTGTATCTATCAAAACTACTAGAGCCTCTACCTCACTTGGTTTACAGGTTCAAAAACCTCATTTTAAAAAAGTGTTATCATTGTCAATCCACTGATCATTTAAGGAAGAATTGCCCAGCTTTTAAGGCATGGTTAATTAGGAAAGGTATGACTGTTTTTGATGTTTTTGTTATTGTGGAATCAAGTATGGTTTTTGTACCTCAAAACACTTGGTGGTTTGACACTAGATGTTCTACCCATATAACGAATTCTTTGCAGGGATTTCAAAGCCAGAAGGAGACAAGTAGAGAATCCTATAATGTTTATGTTGGGAATGGAAATAAAGTCATGGTTGAAGCTGTCATCTGGTTATGTTTTAACATTGAACAATGTACTTTATGTACCTTCACTAACAAGGAATTTGTTTTCAGTGACTCAGTTTGTTAAAAATAGTTTCTCTTATATTGGAGATGCCAATAAAATAAAATTTTATCTCAAGAACTAGTTTGATAGTTCTATTGGCTATGCTTTCCCAAATGGTGACCTTTGGCAAACTGAATGTACATATTATCATGATTGTTTCAATTTTGTGCGTTCTGCAGCAAAGAGAATGCTCACTAATGATATTGGCATTGAAGATTCGGGCATATCTCCAAAGACAGAATGTTGAGACTTAAGAAGGATGGTATGTTGTCAAATGTTCACCTTGATGACTTCAAGGATTGCATAGATTGCTTTAAAGGCAAGACCACTAATTTAACCAACAAGAATAAAGCTAAAAGAAGAAGCGATCTTTTGGAAATCATTCACATAGATGTGTGTGGTCCATTTCCAACAAAAGCGATATGGAGACACTCTTACTTCCTTCTCTTTATTAATGACTTTTCACAATATATGTATATGTCATGTTCATATAGATATCAATACTCACATTTTATCTAACAAGCCTGTAAGCTTCAACATAAATCAATTTGATTAGTAACAAGAGTAATATAATCATAATATTAACAACAAAGTAATAATCTTTAATGTAAATGATAAGCAATATTTTACCAATTGCTCCTTGAGTCGATCCTCCTTTCCATTAAGTTTCTATTAAAAACTCAGTTTTTTATTAATAAATGGTTTGCTCAACTCAAATTTATTGCAATTAGACAAGGGAACATGGAGATTTAATTGGTTCACCAATTTGGCTACGTCCATTAGGGTTGTATTTGTATTTCACTGTTTATGGAAGATTTACAATACACGATTTTGGCTTAAGGGCCTTAACAACATGTAAAAGAAATGTAGAAAGTAATCTTAAGGGGGTGAATGGCTCTTCTTCTTGCTGGCTATGTTGTTGTTGCTGGTGTGTAGTTGTTCTCCCTCCTGTGTTATTTCCTTATCTTTTCTCCTTCATTTATATAGAATGGAATCATATCAAGGCTGCTACTTCTGGATGTTAAGGAGATCTTGGAACACGTCTGCACTTGCATTTCAAATCCATATGTTCTCACCTCATTGGAAGATTTGGAACAAAATTGAATAGAAAATATTGTAACCAAATGATTAAGATTCTTCTTAGCCTTGTGAATAAACACTCTAAAACCACAAAATATTGCCAACTCATACACTTAGACACACATACCAAGTCTATGGCTCTAAATAGACTCACAAAGGAGGGGAAATGAGAGGGAAGAGGTGCACCGGATCACCTTGATCCGTTTCCAACCTGCAAACCCGGTTCCTTGACCCGGTCATATCTCCTCCATCCAATGTCCGTTTAAGGTGATTTCGGTGTCTATGGAAAGCTCTCGGCGAACCCAACGTCCTGTGGTGTTGGATTTTTAAATTTCTAACTCAATGTTACAGATCGAAGTCACAAAACCCACGATTGTCTAGACATGTTTCTCCCATTTTTGGTGATTCCGAGAACGATTGCCGTCGACACCACCACCAATGGACTCCCCTCAACCTCAAGAACAAAGCCTATGCATTGGTTGAGGCATCAAAGCTTGTTTGGAGTCGAATCAAGAACCACCAATTTTAACGGTTTATACGAGTTTTAGTGAAATTGGGGCTTTTCCCGACCAAATTGGCCTTAGTCACAGGTATGAAAGTTGTTCCTCTTATTGAGATCTTCATTCCTGTAAGATATATAAATTTTTGGAGTTGTTGGATTTTCCGACGAGTCGAGGCTGCCGACTGCCACGCGCAGCGGCGCGTGGGGGAAAAAACCTGAGGTCATTCCTTAGGTTTTTCGACGTGCTGGACTCGAATCCGCCCTCCTTTTTCCAACATTCAACTGTTTTAAAATAGTTTTTTTATTAGCCGTACTTTGTACAAAAACGCTTTTATATAGTAGTACGTTACGTATTTACCTAAATGGTTTCGTTTCTAGGCGAAATGCATAGCAAGGATTCTCGATGCTACGAGGCGAGTTTGACTTGGCGACATGATTTCTGAGTGGGCATTTGTGTATATATATATATATATATATATATGTATATATATATATATATGTATATATATATATATATATATGTATAAACTTTGTGGTTGCGAGAAACGTTTTTAAAATTGATTTATGCATAGCATGCCATGGTTCGATTGAGTTATATCTAAATATGCATTATTATGAATTGTGATTATGCTACATGATCCTACAGGAGGCGCAGGTAAGTTCAGGTGAGTTATGTGTGATTGAAATGGTTGAATTAGATTAGCATGCATATATTCATTTAGAGCTTATCATTGCTGTACCCGATGTCAGTGCTCTTGTCCCGGGCCAGGACCAGCCTTCACGTGATGTTCACCTCTTGCACCACACGTTCACCTCGGATCCAAGTAGGTTGTACAGGTCATACTAGGCGACTTCAACTCGTAGGTGACCCGCGCATAACGCTAGCTTCACGTGATTGTAGCACTAGAGCGTATAATATTACACCTAGCCTGTCATACAGGTCATATTAGGTGACTCCGACTCGTGTTCTAGCATAGACTGATGAAAAATAGGTCTCGTCGTACAGGTCACATTAGGTGACTCCAACTGGCATAATTGTTTAGATTGATTCCGACCTGTGTTACATTTATTATTGCTGAGATACCATGGCATGGCATGGTTTTATTGTCACTGCATCTGTGCACTGATTTTCATACTTACGTAGTATTATTTTCTAGAAACTATACGGGTTTTACTGAGAGGGGTTAGTACTTTTGGGAAAAGAGAATGTGTTTTCTAAAGTTTTGTTTTTGCCCACTCACCCTTCTATTTTTCGCCCCACCAGGTTTTAGTAGCTGAGCTTCCGTATCGACGAGGATTCTTGGCAAATCCCAGTATACGTAGTGATGGTATAATCCTTATCTTACCTTACTGTACTTTACTTATGCTCTGTAATCACGTGTGAAATGGGTTCATTCTCGCTCACAACACACTCTTATAACTAGGCACTTTTAGGTTTAAATTTATTCACATTTTCCACATCACTACACTTTATGGCTTCATCACCTTCCAGGTGTCGACCAACACAGCTTGATTTGGAGTCCTAGTGGACATTCCGGGTCGGGGTGTGTCATAAAATCACATCCAAAGGTCTTGCAAAATTTTTATTAATTCCCATACAAACTATTTCTTAAAACTAAAAATTTCATTTTTTTTTTGACAAAAACTGTGAGTAACCCATGTTTTCAATTGATTTTGAGAACTTTTACAAAATTAAGTGTAAGGAAAAATTTGAGTCATTCTAAGTTTTGAATAAAAACAGAGCGTGAAGCGTGCAAAAAAAAAAATTAGTATATTCATTCGGTCATTTGTCAAACACTTAGTGGACTTGTTATCGTAACTCAAACCAGGTTGTGCATCTAACAAACAGATATCGACACATGACGAAACAATTTGATGAATGTTATCAAGAGAATTTGTTAAGTAATCTCAACATAACTTACTGAGTGCTTGCGAGATATGCCTAGCAGACATTACATGAAACATTTGGTGGGCACAAAAGAAATTCATATCAAACATTCAAAGAGTCTTCGAAAGACATTCACATACATATTTTTTGGCTTCCGAATGGTCCAAGAATTACTTGATTCCAATGTGCATTTGTGACGGCCAAGGATCTGCTGTCCCTAAAATGGTGTCTACCTTTGTGTCTCATTTCTATTTGTCACAAAACCCACGTTGTCCAGACAGTTTTCTCCTATTTTCAGTGATTCTAACAACAATTACCGTTGACACCACCACCAATGGACTTCCCTCAACCTTAGGAATAAAGCTCATGCATTGGTTAAGGCGTCGGAGCCTGTTTGGAGTTAAATCAAGAACCACCTATTTCTAGGGTTCCAACGGGTTTTAGTAAAATTAGGGCTTTTCCTAACCAAATTGGCTTTAGTCACAGGTATGAAAGTTGTTCCTCTCATTGAGATCTTCATTCCTATAAAATTTAGGAATTTTTGGAGTTATTGGATTTTCCGGCGAGTCGGAGCTGCCGACTGTCACGCACGGTGGCACGTGGGGAAAAAAAACCCGAGGTCCTTCCTTAGGTTTTTCGATGTCCAGAACTAGAATCCGCCCTTTTTTTTTTTTTTTTTTTTTTTTTTTTTTTAAATTCGACTGTTTTAAAGTAGTTTCTTTATTAGCCGTACTTTGTATGCAGACACACTTATATATTAGTTACATATTTACCTAAATGGTTTCGTTTCTTGGCGAAATGCATCGCAAGGATTCTTGATGTTACGAGGCAGGTTGGACTTGGCGACATGATTTGTGAGTGGGCATTTGTTTATATATATATATATATATATATATATATATATATATGTATATGTATAAACTTTGTGGTTGCCAGAAACGTTTTTAAAATTGATTTATGCATAACATGCCATGGTTTGATTGAGTTATATCTAAATATGCATTATTATGAATTGTGATTATGCCACATGATCCAACGGGAGGCGCAGGTAAGTTCAGGTGAGTTGTGTGTGATTGAAATGGTTGCATTATATTAGCATGCATATATTCATTTAGAGCTTATCGTTACTGCACCTTGGTGTTAGCGCTCCCGCCCTGGGCTAGGGTCAGCCTTCACGTGATGTTCACCTCTTGCATTGCACACTTACCTTGGATCCAAGTAGGTGTTAGCCTGTTGTACAGGTAGCACTAGGTGACTTCGACTAGTAGGTGACCCGCGCATAGCGCTAGCTTCACATGATTGTAGCACTAGAGCGTATAATATTACACTTAGCCTGTCGTACATGTCACATTAGGTGACTCTGACTTGTGTGCTAGCATAGACTGATGAACAATAGGTTCCGTCGTACAAGTCACATTAGGTGACTCCGACTGGCATGATTGTTTAGATTGATCCACACCTGACTTACATTTATTATTGCTGAGATACCATGGCATGGCATGCTTTTATTGTCACTGCATTTGTGCACTAATTTTCATACTAACATAGTATTATTTTCTAGAAACTATACGGGTTTTACTGAGAGGGGTTAGTACTTTTGGGAAAAGAGAAATGTGTTTTCTAAAGTTTTGTTTTTGCCCACTCACCCTTCTGTTTTTCGCCCTTCCAGGTTTTAGTAGTTGAGCTTCCCTATCGACGAGGATTGTTGGCATATCCCAGTATAGGTGGCTACCTATGATGGTATAATCCTTATCTTACCTTACTGTACTTTACTTATGCTCTGTAATCACGTGTAAAATGGGTTCATTCTCGCTCATAGCGCACTCTTATAACTAGGCACTCTTATAACTAGGCACTTTTAGGTTTAAATTTATTCACATTTTCCACATCACTACACTTTATGGCTTCGTCACCTTCCAGGTGTCAGCCAACACAGCTTGATTCGGAGTCTTAGTGGACATTTCGGGTCGGGGTGTGTCATAAAATCACATCCAAAGTTCTTGCAACATTTTTATTAATTCCCATACAAACTATTTCCTAAAACTAAAAATTTCATTTTTTTTGACAAAAACTGTGAGTAACCCATGTTTTCAATTGATTTTGAGAACTTTTAAAAAATTAATTGTAAGGAAAAATTTGAGTCATTCTAAGTTTTGAATAAAAACAGAGCATGAAGCGTGCAAAAAATTTTAGTATATTCATTCGGTCATTTGTCAAACGCTTAGTGGGCTTGTTATTGTAAGCCTAATCAGGTTGTGCATCTAACAAACATATATCGACATATGATGAAACAATTTGATGAATGTTATCTAGAGAATTTGTTAAGTAATCTCAACATAACTTACCGAGTGCTTGCGAGATATGCCTAGCAGACATTACATGAAACATTTGGTGGGCACAAAAGAAATTCATATCAAACATTCAAAGGGTTTTCGAAAGACATTCACATACATATTTTTTGGCTTCCGGATGGTCCAGGAATTACTTGATCCCAATGTGCATTTGTGACGGCCAAGGATCTGCTGTCCCTAAAATGGTGTCTCCCTTTGTGTCTCATTTCTATTTGTTTGACACGTGTCCTTCACTTTAATAGTGGTTAACTTTTGTTAAGCTTTATTATTTTCTATTGAGAAATAATAAAAAAAAACCTCCAAAATACCAAAAGTCAAGCCAAAGCGGTCGAGACTGTCTATTTCCCCAACTTTTTCATCTTCATTGGCCTCCGCACCCCCCCCCCCCCCCAAAAAAAAAAACTTGCGGAACACCCCAACCATCCCAAAAGTTGCCATAATTCTCATTGATGGTGTCCACTCTAAAACTAATCATGTTCCAGGAACAACTGGAAACGATGTCCCATGAAAAATATATCGGTAAAGGTTGGAATTGAATTGAATCGAAATTGTCGTTTGGAATCTAATTGAACCAGAGCCGGTGATTTGATTTGAGTTGAACTAGAGCCGGCAATTTAAATTGAATTGAACCAGATCCGTCGATTTGATTTGAATCGAACTGAATCGGAGCCGGCGATTTGAATTGAATTTTTGATGAATTAGGAGATAAGGATATCGTGGGGATCGATTAGGCTCTGAAGCGGGAGTTTAGAAGGAGGGAGAGATACAAATTGAGACCGAGGGTGTTGTCGTTGGTGAGGTGGGGCGGTTGAGGTGGTTGGCTAGCGGCACTGGTTGCTCGAGAATTTGACATTCCTCATGTATTTTGGGGAATTTCTTTTTGTCTGAACTTACTACAATCTTTATTAATTAATTAGTGAAATCATTTTTTTCAACTAAAAGAGGATAAAAAGACTACTTAGTCTTTTATCACACAAAAATAAATGATGGGTAATAATGTAATTTCACAAGTTCAAATTTTACCGTTTTTTATTGAAGCCTCACCTATAGGTGATATTAAAATACCTCCAATATTAAAAAAAAAAAAAAAAAAAAAACCAAAAACCAAAAACAAAAGCCTCCCACTGCCCCCACGTTCTCTCTCTCCCTTTCTCCTCATTTTCTAAAAAAATGTGTTCATACACACAAAGTGTGTAGACAAATGTTAGTACAACTTAACAGAAGTAAACTTTTGTTAAAGTGGATGACACATGTCAAATAAATAGAAAGGAGACATAGAAGGAGAAACCATTTTAGGGATAACAGATCCTTGGCCATTTGTCACTCGCCATATCAAAATATCAGCATACACGTGTCATGAAATTTGTTTTTTATAAATTAGCGAACCCAACAATATTTTGCCACCTATACGAGCTTTGTGTATTTTGGCAATGATGAAAAGATGTACAATAATTTAGGTTTGTCGATGAGTATGGCCCAACATAAAAATTGGACATACGATGTGAATTGAATTTTGCACAATTAAGGCGTGACAAGTGGCAATGGCGACGGCTGCATGATGTGCATCAATTGTGCATGCCTCGTCATTTATTATCATCAACAATTCCACCAAGAGGTGGATAAAATTTTTTATTGTGCTTGAAATACGGCATGTACATCATGTGTTTTTACATAAATAGAGGAAAATTTTATTTTTAAGTTGTTAATCTTTTTGACACAAGTATCTCACTAGAGTAATGCTATTCATACCATGTTTTTGTACCACATTTTCATACCACCTTAGGTGACATTTTATGTGGACATCCACATCATTTGAATTAATCAGATTTTTAAATTTAGTTCATTGTTTAATAAACTAATAATTAAGAAAAAATAGTTAATTAAATGATGATTGTGGTAAACGATGAGTCTTTCTTATTCATTTCCTTGAGTTTTGCAAATTTTTCAAATGATGTGGCTGTCCACATCAGATGCCACCTTAGATGATATAGAAATGTGGTATAAAAACATGGTATGAATAGAAGTACTCATCTCATTATTTATAAAGTGGGTACCACCCATAAATACATTGAAAAATCGTACTAAGAGGTGGGAGATAGGCTCAACATCGACATGGAATGGAGGGAAAAAGATCCTCTCCGGATCCTCTTTGTGGAGATTCTACAGATCCTCACATCCTAACCGTTCATCATACATCGTGCTGCCAATTTTCGTCATGTACTATTCGTGTTTAATTTAAAATCAAAAAATTCAAATGATTTTTGACCAAACGATGTACAATAAATGACTAAGAAGTGAGGATTCTTACTATTTGAATTCGTATGAGATCCATATCAGGAATGGAGACCTATCGTAATTGCACATGGCACAGTTCTTGTGGTCCATTTTTACCTTCAGAATTTGTGCGTCCTAACACCTAAGCATGTGACTCTTTTTGTCGGCTAGACGAGGACTCACTAGGGTCGACTGCACCAAGGTGACTCCTGAACATCCATTATTGCTTCAAGAAACTTGAAATTTAAGTTTAGAATTTATTTATTACATATATAACGTTAGCGAGTTAGATAAATAGTTGAATTTTAATTAACCATTAAATGCATTTTATATTTCATCATTATAAAAAGACAAGAGTTTACAGCTCGTCGCATACTCAAATTGACCAAATTTTTAACCGATAATTTTGTAGCATTGTTATAACACTTGTATCTCAATTGAGTATGTTATGGAACATTGCCAATTAGTTTTTAGGGTGTACCTGGCAGAGTTGCTCACATTCTAACGTTGAAGAGTAAAGTTATCAAAACCGCTAATAACAACGTTGGCAAAAATATAAAAGCATCTCCAATGGGAACCCTAAGGGGGCGTTTGTTTGACCGGATTAAGGGGGACTGGACTAGACTAGACTGTAGTCCCTTGTTTGGTCTGGACAAGGATTAGGTTTAATGGGACTAAAGGGGACTCGCCCCGACTGAACGTTTCGCTAAACGTTCTTAAGGAGACCCCTCGATTTCAAGCGGACTGCTAGTCCCGTTCTCTCCCCCGCCGCTGATCCCTCGTCGTCTCCCTTCTCCTTCGCCCTCTCCCTTCTGATCCGCACCTTTGCCCACTCCCTTGGGCCTTCATTATGCCACCCAAAAGCCTAAACCCAGACCTCAAACAAAACTGAAAAACAATCCATTGATTCCCTTCCTTTCTTCTCCGTTCAATTCACTCTCTTTCTCAGCAAAATCGTCATGGTTGCAACCACCAAACAACCATCACCAGAAGCTCGCCGTCGATCTCCGCATTCGCGCGCAACCCAGACGCAAGTCGGGACCGAAAGCGTACCAAATGCTCAAGCACCTGCAAATCCCCACATAAATTCAAAACAAAAAGGCAAAATCACCAGAGAATCCTGAGATTTTTCGAGAAAATCAGGAGGCTCTGTGTGGAGAGCTCCGATGAATCCTCCATGCGAATCTTCTGCATAAGGAAAAGAGGGAGAGGTTAGGGATAAAGTGGACGAAGGGAAAAAAAGGAGAGGGGAAGGAGATAGTTGCCGGAAGAAAATAGGGAGAAGTTGCAGAGAGAGGAAGAATATTTTGGAAAAATGGAGAAACATAATAAAAAGAAGGAGATGAGAGGGAGAATGGCGGAGGAAAAGAGGAATAGGGTAGAGAGAGATAATTTTAGGAATAAATAAATAAAAAGATTTTGGCCCTTACAGAAGAATATATGATTCTAGAAACAAATAAAATGATAAATTAATAATAAAATATTAATAAATATAGATAAAATAATATAATATTTGAGTTAGATAATTATTCAACTTCTTAGTCCGACACTGCACCAAACGCTTCACTAAACTAGTCCAGCTTAATCTAGTCTAAGCCAGTCCAGCTTAATCCCTGAAGCTAATCTAGTCCGAGACAGTCCGGTGCAACAAACGCACCCTAAATGGAGTTCCTACAACAGTATAGTCCTTACATTAGAGACAAAAGGCTACCAATGGGTCATAATAGAATTCTTTAAAGTATCTCAATATATGAACTCGACGGATACCTTAAAGAAATCCTCAAATGCGAGGACTGTATGTATAGACTCAAAGGGTAGGCCCACTATTGATTTCAAGTGGGAAACAACCCCACCCACATGAGAATGCCTTATCTTTTCGGAATTTTTCTCTTTTTGAGAATGTTATACAATAGCTTATCTTTTTAGTTTTTTTGTTTTTTCTGTAGTTTTTCTCTTCCAAACATAGATATAACTTTTTAGTTTTTATCAACGACCACAATACTCCAACAGAATATTTCCTCAAAGTTATCCAGAAGCTAGAAGACAAAGGTGATGACTATGCACGGTTCTAACTTTCTAACTTTTGTTTGACCAAGGGAAGAAGGGACTCAAGAAAATAGAATCATAGTCAGCCACGTGTGCGGGCAAAGATTGTGTTTCGTGTTGGCAAAGATAGGGCGCACGAAAATTTGGCGCATAAGATGAGGCAGGCTCAACGCATGAAAAACGAGATGTGTTTCGTGCACGCAAAATGAGGTGAGATCAATGCACAAAAATACTTCGCACGTAAAACGAGGTAGCCTAACGCATTCAAAACAATGCGATCCCAGGTGCATAGGTTAACCATTGTTGCTTGCACGAAGCATTGCTGTCAGAGGTGGAGCATATATAAGTCATTATCAATATAGGGTAGGGTTTAGTTTTAATCTCACGGGTCAACCATTGTTTCCCGTATGAACCAATTGTGATCAACGCACGGAAAACAAGGCGTGCTTCATGCATGCTAAACGAGGTGAGATTAACGCACGAAAATACTTGGCACACAAAACGAGGCAGCCTAACAAATGCATCCTAGGTGCAGAGGTCAACCATTGTTGCTCGCACGAAGCATTGGTGTTAGAGGTGGAGCATATATAAGTCGCTATCAATATAGGGTAGGGTTTATTTTTAATCTCACAGGTCAACCATTGTTTCCCGTATGAACCAATTGTGTTGCGGTAGGGCATTTATAGGGGTAATGAGGTATGGTTTAGTTTTAATCCCACAAGTAAGCCATGGTTTGTCGTACGAACCATAGGTGTCAAGGTAGGGCATTTATAGGGGATAGGTTTAGTTTTAATCCCATGGCTCGACCGTTGTTACCCGCATGAAGCATTGGTGTCGAGGGTGGGCATTTATAGGTCGTTATTAATAGGGAGTATGGTTTAGTTTTAATCTCAAGGGTCAACCATGGTTGGCGGGATGAAGTATGATTGCTGGGGTTGGGGCATTTATAAGCTGCTATCAAACATGATAAAATTCACACAAAAGTTGTAACTTTTAATTCATTAACCCATTCTTTAAAAATAACATTTCTCCGCCACGTTGCTGCAAGGGAAAATAATTCAAGTGCGCTGGGCACTAAAACGCGTTGTGAACTTAGTGTGTTATTATTCACACGCCCCTAAACAATTGAACTCAAGGTGTTATTATTCACACGCCGCTAAAACCCAGACCTCATGGGCCTCCACTACTTTTGTTGTGCCTTAGGCCTTCCCGAGGGCAAGAGTTTGAACTTGGGCGTGAGTTTGGGTTGCGTCTCCCTGCACCTAAACCATTTATTTTATTTTATTTTTTTAATTTTTCTAAGTTTTTGCTTTTCTCAACACCAAACTATCATCTTCATGTTCTACAAAATGTGTTTTCGATGAAAATCCATGTCAAAAAATATGAAAACAAGGATATAAATCTTAATCTAAAGGAATTTCAATCTAAATAAAGTAATGTAGGAAGAAAAAAAATATTCAATGGAAAAAGAAAAAAAGGAGGGAAAAAAAAAAAAAGGATCCGATCGGTACTTTGCTTCTGATCCTCGCTAGTGAGAGTCGCTAATATGTTCAAATTAAGTCGCTAGCTTCATACCGATCCTCCCATTTTCATATTTTTTTCCTTTTCAGTTTTTTTTTCTTTTTTAATTTTTTTTTCTTTTTCTCTAACCATAACAACAAACTATAAATTTCATCTTCTTCAAAATATATTTTCCGTACAAAACCCATTATAATTCATATTTAAACACTTGAAATCAACGATTTAAAACCTAAATTTAAAGATATTTTTGTAATTTTCCACTTTAAGAATCAATAAAAAATAGTTTTGAGACCTAATAAACGGTATCATCATGTCCAAAGATCTTGCAATATTTTCCTTACCTCCAAGACAAAATATTTGCTAAAGCTAAGAGTTTGGGCTTGGGCGTGAGTTTGGGTTGCGTCTCCCTGCACCTAAACCATTTATTTTATTTCATTTTTTTAATTTTTCTAAGTTTTTGCTTTTCTCAACACCAAACTAGCATCTTCATGTTCTACAAAATGTGTTTTCGATGAAAATCCATGTCAAAAAATATGAAAACAAGGATATAAATCTTAATCTAAAGGAATTTCAATCTAAATAAAGTAATGTACGAAGAAAAAAAATATTCAATGGAAAAAGAAAAAAAGGAGGAAAAAAAAAGAAAAAAGGATACGATCGGTACTTTCCTTCTGATCCTCTTTCGTAAGAGTCGCTAGTATGTTCAAACTAAGTCGCTAGGTTCATACCGATCCTCCCATTTTCATATTTTTTTCCTTTTCAGTTTTTTTTTCTTTTTTATTTTTTTTTTTATTTCTCTAACCATAACAACAAACTATAAATTTCATCTTCTTCAAAATATATTTTCCGTACAAAACCCATTATAATTCATATTTAAACACTTGAAATCAACGATTTAAAACCTAAATTTAAAGATATTTTTGTAATTTTCCACTTTAAGAATCAATAAAAAATAGTTTTGAGACCTAATAAACGGTATCATCATGTCCAAAGATCTTGCAATATTTTCCTTACCTCCAAGACAAAATATTTGCTAAAGCTAAGAGTTTGGGCTTGGGCGTGAGTTTGGGTTGCGTCTCCCTGCACCTAAACCATTTATTTTATTTTATTTTTTTAATTTTTCTAAGTTTTAGCTTTTCTCAACACCAAACTATCATCTTCATGTTCTACAAAATGTGTTTTCGATGAAAATCCATGTCAAAAAATATGAAAGCAAGGATATAAATCTTAGTCTAAAGGAATTTCAATCTAAATAAAGTAATGTAGGAAGAAAAAAAATATTCAATGGAAAAAGAAAAAAAGGAGGAAAAAAATAAAAAAAGGATACGATCGGTACGTTGCTTCTGATCCTCGTTCGTAAGAGTCGCTATTATGTTCAAATTAAGTCGCTAGCTTCATACCGATCCTCCCATTTTCATATTTTTTTCCTTTTCAGTTTTTTTTTATTTTTTAATTTTTTTTTTATTTCTCTAACCATGACAACAAACTATAAATTTCATCTTCTTCAAAATATATTTTCCGTACAAAACCCATTATAATTCATATTTAAACACTTGAAATCAACGATTTAAAACCTAAATTTAAAGATATTTTTGTAATTTTCCACTTTAAGAATCAATAAAAAATAGTTTTGAGACCTAATAAACGGTATAATCATGTCCAAAGATCTTGCAATATTTTCCTTACCTCCAAGACAAAATATTTGCTAAAGCTAAGAGTTTGGGCTTGGGCGTGAGTTCGAGTTGCGTCTCCCTGCACCTAAACCATTTATTCTATTTTATTTTTTTAATTTTTCTAAGTTTTAGCTTTTCTCAACACCAAACTATCATCTTCATGTTCTACAAAATGTGTTTTCGATGAAAATCCATGTCAAAAAATATGAAAACAAGGATATAAATCTTAATCTAAAGGAATTTCAATCGAAATAAAGTAATGTAGGAAGAAAAAAAATATTCAATGGAAAAAGAAAAAAAGGAGGAAAAAAAAAAAAAGGATTCGATCGGTACTTTGCTTCTGATCCTCGTTAGTAAGAGTCGCTAGTATTTTCAAATTAAGTCGCTAGCGTCATACCGATCCTTCCATTTTCATATTTTTTTCCTTTTCAATTTTTTTTTCTTTTTAAAATTTTTTTTTATTTCTCTAACCATAACAACAAACTATAAATTTCATCTTCTTCAAAATATATTTTCCGTACAAAACCCATTATAATTCATATTTAAACACTTGAAATCAACGATTTAAAACCTAAATTTAAAGATATTTGTGTAATTTTCCACTTTAAGAATCAATAAAAAATAGTTTTGAGACCTAATAAACGGTATGATCATGTCCAAAGATCTTGCAATATTTTCCTTACCTCGAAGACAAAATATTTGCTGAAGCTAAGAGTTTGGGCTTGGGCGTGAGTTTGGGTTGCGTCTCCCTGCACCTAAACCATTTATTTTATTTTATTTTTTTTAATTTTTCTATGTTTTTGCTTTTCTCAACACCAAACTATCATCTTCATGTTCTACAAAATGTGTTTTCGATGAAAATCCATGTCAAAAAATATGAAAACAAGGATATAAATCTTAATCTAAAGGAATTTCAATCGAAATAAAGTAATGTAGGAAGAAAAAAAATATTCAATGGAAAAAGAAAAAAAGGAGGAAAAAAAAAAAAAAAGGATGCGATCGGTACTTTGCGTCTGATCCTCGTTCGTAAGAGTCGCTAGTATGTTCAAATTAAGTCGCTAGCTTCATACCGATCCTCCCATTTTCATATTTTTTTCCTTTTCAGTTTTTTTTTCTTTTTTAATTTTTTTTATTTCTCTAACCATAACAACAAACTATAAATTTCATCTTCTTCAAAATATATTTTCCGTACAAAACCCATTATAATTCATATTTAAACACTTGAAATCAACGATTTAAAACCTAAATTTAAAGATATTTTTGTAATTTTCCACTTTAAGAATCAATAAAAAATAGTTTTGAGACCTAATAAACGGTATCATCATGTCCAAAGATCTTGCAATATTTTCCTTACCTCCAAGACAAAATATTTGCTAAAGCTAAGAGTTTGGGCTTGGGCGTGAGTTCGGGTTGCGTCTCCCTGCACCTAAACGATTTATTCTATTTTATTTTTTTAATTTTTCTAAGTTTTTGCTTTTCTCAACACCAAACTATCATCTTCATGTTCTACAAAATGTGTTTTCGATGAAAATCCATGTCAAAAAATATGAAAACAAGGATATAAATCTTAATCTAAAGGAATTTCAATCGAAATAAAGTAATGTAGGAAGAAAAAAAATATTCAATGGAAAAAGAAAAAAAGAGGAAAAAAAAAAAAAAAAGGATGCGATCGGTACTTTGCTTCTGATCCTCGTTCGTAAGAGTCGCTAGTATGTTCAAATTAAGTCGCTAGCTTCATACCGATCCTCCCATTTTCATATTTTTTTCCTTTTCAGTTTTTTTTTCTTTTTTAATTTTTTTTATTTCTCTAACCATAACAACAAACTATAAATTTCATCTTCTTCAAAATATATTTTCCGTACAAAACCCATTATAATTTATAGTTAAACACTTGAAATCAACGATTTAAAACCTAAATTTAAAGATATTTTTGTAATTTTCCACTTTAAGAATCAATAAAAAATAGTTTTGAGACCTAATAAACGGTATCATCATGTCCAAAGATCTTGCAATATTTTCCTTACCTCCAAGACAAAATATTTGCTAAAGCTAAGAGTTTGGGCTTGGGCGTGAGTTCGGGTTGCGTCTCCCTGCACCTAAACCATTTATTCTATTTTATTTTTTTAATTTTTCTAAGTTTTTGCTTTTCTCAACACTAAACTATCATCTTCATGTTCTACAAAATGTGTTTTCGATGAAAATCCATGTCAAAAAATATGAAAACAAGGATATAAATCTTAATCTAAAGGAATTTCAATCTCAATAAAGTAATGTAGGAAGAAAAAAAATATTCAATTGAAAAAGAAAAAAAGGAGGAAAAAAAAAAAAAAGGATACGATCGGTACTTTGCTTCTGATCCTCGTTAGTAAGAGTCGCTAGTATTTTCAAATTAAGTTGCTAGCTTCATACCGATCCTCCCATTTTCATATTTTTTTCCTTTTCAGTTTTTTTTTCTTTTTTAAATATTTTTTTTTATTTCTCTAACCATAACAACAAACTATAAATTTCATCTTCTTCAAAATATATTTTCCGTACAAAACCCATTATAATTCATATTTAAACACTTGAAATCAACGATTTAAAACCTAAATTTAAAGATATTTTTGTAATTTTCCACTTTAAGAATCAATAAAAAATAGTTTTGAGACCTAATAAACGGTATCATCATGTCCAAAGATCTTGCAATATTTTCCTTACCTCCAAGACAAAATATTTGCTGAAGCTAAGAGTTTGGGCTTGGGCGTGAGTTTGGGTTGCGTCTCCCTGCACCTAAACCATTTATTTTATTTTATTTTTTTAATTTTTCTATGTTTTTGCTTTTCTCAACACCAAACTATCATCTTCATGTTCTACAAAATGTGTTTTCGATGAAAATCCATGTCAAAAAAAATGAAAACAAGGATATAAATCTTAATCTAAAGGAATTTCAATCTAAATAAAGTAATGTAGGAAGAAAAAAAATATTCAATGGAAAAAGAAAAAAAGGAGGAAAAAAAAAAAAAGGATGCGATCGGTACTTTGCATCTGATCCTCATTAGTAAGAGTCGCTAGTATGTTCAAATTAAGTCGCTACCGATCCTCCCATTTTCATATTTTTTTCCTTTTCAGTTTTTTTTTCTTTTTTAATTTTTTTTTATTTCTCTAACCATAACAACAAACTATAAATTTCATCTTCTTCAAAATATATTTTCCGTACAAAACCCATTATAATTCATATTTAAACACTTGAAATCAACGATTTAAAACCTAAATTTAAAGATATTTTTGTAAATTTCCATTTTAAGAATCAATAAAAAATAGTTTTGAGACCTAATAAACGGTATGATCATGTCCAAAGATCTTGCAATATTTTCCTTACCTCCAAGACAAAATATTTGCTAAAGCTAAAAATTTGGATTTTTTCCTTAACAATTTTCCAATCGATTTTAAGAACTTTTACAACATTCGTTGTAAGCCAAAGTTAGAGTTATCTACTCGCACCACATATTTCCTAAAATTAATTTAGGACACTCCAACGGAATATTTCCTCAAAGTTATCCAGAAGCTACAAGACAAAGGTGATGACTATGCACGGTTCTAACTTTCTAACTTTTGTTTGACCCAGGGAAGAAGGGACTCAAGAAAGCAGAATCACAGTCAGCCACGTGTGCGGGCAAAGATTGTGACCGATCTTCATGTAAACTTACGTTGCCTTCATTCCCTACAGGCTCATTCCACATCGAAAACAAACCCAATAATGACATCAATTTATATCGTATTGGTACACCGTTATTCTAGTTTATCCGAATTAAAAGGAATCTTCTTCGAATTCCTTCTACAAATTCACAAAGACCACAAATACCATCACGTTTCGTTACAGTTCTATTTCAATTTTTAACACAGTTATATATTTTACAATTTACTAATGAATTTTAAATTTGAGACATAATCAATTTGTATCAAATTGTAGGGGGTGATCCCGTGGTTCGAGTCCGATTTTATCTATTACAATAGATTCTTTTTTTTTCTCTCTCTCTCTATGTGTCCATTGCTTATTAAAGCGGCGAAGCTAACAACTACTACCCATACAAAGTTCACTTATTTTCTCTCTCTCTCTCTCTCTCTCCACTCTCTTTCGGAGGAGGATTCTTTACCCTCCTATTCTCATCCCCTTCCATCTCCTCCTCTTGCACATTGCTTTTTGTCTTATTATCTCTATAAAAAAATCAATATAAGATGTTGATGTGGCTTAACCGTGACCGTTCAAATATGAGGGCATGGAAGGGTAGAATGATTAGAAGGGTAGAGAATCCTCCTCTCTCTCTTTCTCTCTCTAGATTTTGAGCTGAAAACCAAACAAGCAGCCTTAAGCAAGAGATCTCCGCAGAGCCTGCAATGGAAGTAAGGAATTCTTTGAAACACAACTTCTAGGATTTCTTGAAATTCCACCCACCTGGTTTTCTTAGCCGTGTAAAAAGTTTGCCATCTTTGCTCCAATTTATATCAACCTTCTTCTTGTTTTATTTTCACTTGTATTATATATATACACACACACACA
This sequence comes from Pyrus communis, assembly GCF_041283825.1. Lineage (NCBI taxonomy): Eukaryota > Viridiplantae > Streptophyta > Magnoliopsida > Rosales > Rosaceae > Pyrus > Pyrus communis. The sequence continues at coordinate 22,522,339 of NC_142577.1, read as the reverse complement.
CACACAAAGGTAAAATTCAATATATATTTGAATAAAAGCAATAATATTTGAAATAAATAAACTTTTAAAAAACAAAAAATAACAGTAAAACCGTGAAAAAAGCCAATTGCCACACTCAAGAGGCTAGCTTTATGAAACAAATAATTAGTGAGATAAATGTGGAGCTTAAAGATGCAAACTTTGTGCACCCACTTTGTTGCTCTGGGTAAGCAAGGCACTCAATCAATGTTCTGATGTGTTGCTCAAGTTTTGATCTTTGAGCTCCTCCTCCAATGGGGCTTTGTCGATTTCGGGTAGATTTGTGTTAATTGTCTTGACACTCTGTTGGCGTAGAAATTGGTGCAAAATTTCGCTTTCATAGGTGATATCCAGAGGCACTTGAGTTGAGATACAGGGGAAATTATGTTTCGACTACCAAGTACACGGCGGCGAACTTCTTTCCAAAGTCGTTGTTTGAGCAGTTTAGGAGGGTTGCAAATATATACTTTCTCGTTGTAGCTTGTGTTTCATAACTTCGTTCAGTCCGTTGGCCCCCTTTAGAGTTGTTAGTGTAGCTGTGCCATTGATAGTGGTGATCGGAGCTGCTATGGCTAAGGAAGCTGTTGAAGATTGGAGGCAAAGAAAGCAGGTAAACATTTTCACGGTATTGGTATTACTAGTTATTTGAAGTTGTATGGTCATATTCGAATTAGGGCTGTTTTAGGAACTGCTTTTAAATGACTGAAAGCGCTTTTACAGATTATCTATAAAGAATATAGAGTGTAGTTAAATTTGAATTGTGCTAGGGGAAGGTTTAGAATATGTAGTCATTTTGGTTGTTGTAGGATCAATGCTATTAGGAAGTAGCTCGAAATTAATATTTTGGTTGTTTTTTTTTATTTGTTTCTCCTAATTGAATTGGCTATAAATTCGAAACTGTTTCAAGATATTGAGGCAAACAGTCGAAAGGTTAGAGTTTATGGTAGGAATTGTACATTCTACAAGACCAGATGGAAGAAACTCCGGGCTGGAGATGCTGTGTAGGTGCACGAGGATGAGTACTTTCCTGCGGATCTGCTTTTGCTTTCGTCAAGCTATGAGGATGGGATTTGCCATGTTGATACTATGAACCTTGATGGAGAAACTAATTTAAAATTGAAGTATGCATTGGAGGTGACATCCCATCTTCAAGATGAAGATTCCTTGGAAAAATTTTAAGCGGTGATCGAGTGTGAGGACCCAAATGAAAATCTGTATTCATTTGTTGGGACATTGTTCTATGATGGAAAGCCTTACTCGCTTTCCTTACAACAGATGCTCTTAAGAGATTCTAAGCTGAAAAATACTGAATATGTCCATGGTGTCATCGTCTTTACTGGACACGACACAAAAGTGATGCAGAATGCAACAGATCCTCCTTCAAAGAGAAGTAAAATCGAGAGGAAAATGGATAAGATAATCTACATTCTTTTCAGTTCTGTGGTCGTGATAGCCTTTACTGGATCTCTCTTTTTTGGAATCAACACTAGACGGGATATAAGTGGTGGAAATATAAGAAGGTGGTATCTTCGTCCAGATCATTCAACCGTGTTTTATGACCCCAAAAGACCAGCACTTGCGGCTTTTTTCCATTTCTTGACAGCGCTTATGTTGTATGGATATTTAATACCAATATCTTTGGAGAGGGCGCTGGCAAACAGAAAGGACGGAGTCAATGGACTGCCTGAAACTGGTGATGTATTAGATCATGCTAGTTATAATGTTGACTCTGGAGAGTCAATAAAGGGTTTCAACTTTAGAGACGAACGCATCATGAATGGGCTGTGGGTCAATGAACCTCATTCGGATATCATACAGAAATTCCTTCGGGTTTTAGCAATCTGTCATGCGGCCATTCCAGTTGTGGATAAAGCATCAGGAGAAATAACCTATGAATCTGAGTCACCGTGTTTTAGCAATCTGTCATACAGCCTTTCCTTCGGGTTTTTCCTTGCTTTTTTCTTTTTCTGTGATGTAATTTCTGAAACCTTGATTTTTTTAAGGCTTCTCTTGCAAGCATAAGGAAGCAAATTGGAGAAGGTATTTTGCAAATTAATGAAGCTAAAGAAAGTTCGAACCAAGCTAAATCGTTTGGCTTGATAATTGATGGGAAGTCCTTGGAATTTTGTCTCAAGAAGGATGTCGAAAAATCGTTCTTGGAGCTTGCAATTACTTGTGCTTCTGCTATATGCTGCCGCTCTACGCCCAAACAGAAAGCTCTTGTTAGTATCTCGATCATGCTCATGAGCATATCCATTCAAATTATCTAAAGGTTTTTCATAAGGCCAGTTGCTGACATCAAGTAATCTGATAGAACTACGTAAAATGACACTTTCTGTTGGTGACGGTGCAAATGACGTTGGCATGCTGCAAAAAGCTGATATTGGAGTTGGCATTAGTGTTGTTGAAGGGATGCAGGTAACTTTATTTTCTCTTTGTAATGATTTGACTATTAAGGGGTTTTTACGAATTTCAAGATACAAACTCGGAATTATCGCACTTCTGAAAGTGAGATTTTTTTAGTTTGTGGGTTGTTGAGATTATTTTTCTCTTCTTATATATAATGTGAACCTTATTTCTAGTCGGTCCACGTTCTGGACTACTATTTATTTTCTTTATGAAAATATATGGCTCAACAGTGTCAAGGGTGGGCATTTATAGGTCGTTATTAATAGGGAGTAGGGTTTAGTTTTAATCTCAAGGGTTAACCATGGTTGGTGGGATGAAGTATGATTGCAGGGATTGGGGCATTTATAAGCTGCTATCAACCATCACACAAAAGTCGTAACTTTTAATTCATTAACCCCTTCTTTAAAATTAAAAAAAAAAACATTTCTCCACCACATTGCTACGAGGGAAAAGAATTCAAGTGCGCTGGGCACTAAAACGCGTTGAACTTAGGGTGTTATGATTCACACGCCCCTAAACACTTGAACTCAAGGTGTTACTATCCACACGTCGCTAAACACCATACCTCATGGGTCTCCACTGCTTTTGCTGCGCCTTAGGCCTTCCTGATGGCACGAGTTTGGACTGCGTCTCCCTGCGCCTGAACCATTAATTTTTTTTTCAATTTTTAATTTTTTTTTTAATTTTTTGTTTTTCCCATACCACAACACCAAACTATCATCTTCATGTTCTAGAAAATGTGTTTTTGATGAAATTTTCTTATAATGCATGTCAAAAAATCTGAAAACAAGGATATAAATCTTAATCTAAAGGAATTTCAATCTAAATAAAGTAATGTAGGAAGAAAAAAGCATTCAATGGGAAAAGAAAAAAGGAGAAAAAAATAGAAAAGGATATGATCGGTACTTTGGCACTGATCCTCTTCAAAAAAGGTTGCTAGTAATGTAGCGACTATATTCCAATTAAGTCGCTATCTCCATACCGATGCATCCATTTTCATTTTTTTTCCTTTTATTTCTCTTACCATAACAACAAACTATAATTTTCATGTTCTTCAAAATATATTTTTCCGTACAAAACCTATTATAATTCATATTTAAACACTTGAAATCAATGATTTAAAACCTAAATTTAAAAATATTTTTGTAATTTTCAACTTTAAGAATCAATAAAAAATAGTTTTGAGACCTAATAAACGGTAGGATCACATCTAAAGATCTTGCAACATTTTCCTTAACTCCGAGAAAAAATATTTGCTAAAGCCAAAAATTTCAATTTTTTCCGTAACAGTTCTCCAATTGATTTTGAGAACTTTTCCAACATTCGTTGTAATCCAAAGTTAGAGTTATCTACTCACACCACATATTTCCTAAAATTAATTTAGGATATTCCCAAGATTTCAGACACCTACAAATCTCTTTTGGGGCCCCACTATTAGTATTCATCTTTTTTTTCTATTTTTGAACTTTAAAAATTAATAAAAAATAATTTCGGGACCTAATAAAGGATAAAATGTAACGACCCCTCCCCAAAAATTATGGTTTTTATAATTTTAAAATGTGAAATTACGAAAAATGCCCTTCGAGGTAAAGACGTTGACTTTTGTTGACCGCTTTGTCTTGTCACTTAAGAATCATTTTCTTGGTGTATTTGGACAGTACTCGTCACTACGAACGGGTGGGCGTGAACGAAATGTAATTTGGAGCTATAACGAACAATGTCGAGGACAAAATTGTCAATTGATTATTTTTCTAGAATGCTCCAGATTTTTGGAGCAAAATCTGGAATGCCACGTGTGTGGCCCAGATTAAAGGAAATGAGGAAATGGATGGTGGAGATGCAAAGGAAAAAAGATAAAGGAGGGTGGGCGCTGCCAAGTCAAGAGAAATAAGAAGAAAGGGGGACCAATGGGAGAGGAGAGAAATGAGGGGAAATGAGAGAGAAGAGGCGCATCGGATCACCTTGATCCGTTTCCAACCCGCCGACTCGGTTCCTTGACCCCGTCATATTTTCTCTGTCAGATGTCCGTTTGAGGTGATTTCGATGTCTATGGAAAGCTCTCGGCGAACCCAACATCCTTCTGGGGTTGGATTTTTAAATTTCTAACTCAATGTTACAGATCAAAGTCACAAAACCCACAGTTGTCCATGGAGTTTTCTCCCTTTTTCGATGATTCCGACAATGATTACCATCGACACCACAACCAATGGACTCCCCTCAACCTCAAGAACAAAGTCCTTGCATTCGTTGAGGCGTCAGAGCTTGTTTGGACTCGAATCAAGAACCAACCATTTCTAGGGTTCCGCCGAGTTTTAGCGAAATTAAGGCTTTTCCCGACCAAATTGGCCTTAGTCACAGGTATGAAAGTTGTTCCTCTCATTGAGATCTTCATTTTTGTAAAATTTAGGAATTTTTGGAGTTGTTGGATTTTCCGGCGAGTCGGGGTTGCCGACCTTCGATGTGTTGGACCCGAATCCGCCCTCCATTTTCCAAAATTCGACTATTTTAAAATAGTTTCTTTATTAGCAGTACTTTGTATGAAAACGTGTTTATATATTAGTACGTTACGTATTTACCTAAATGGTTTCGTTTCTAGGCGAAATGCATTACAAGGATTCTCGATGCTACGAGGCGAGTTCGACTTGGCAACATGATTTGTGAGTGGACATTTGTTTATATATATAATGTTTACGGCTGAATAATCACACTATGTCAACTCAACTTGCCACCTCACCATTGGTTAAAAAAATATCACACCAATTCTAGTTAGATAATCCCTACTTCAAGCTCTTAGCTCTTTGTTCCTAATTATGCTTCAAATTAAAGATCACTAAAGCTAGCAATGGTGATTTTCCATCAACAAGTAAAAAGAATAAGTTTTAAGGCCTAACAAAATAATATTATACATATATATAACCAATTTTTTTTAATACTGGGTATTACATAACATCCGTTTGGTGAAGTTCTAAGTTGAATAGTGCAATCAATGCCATAATCACATGAAATGAATCTTTTGTGGAAGCTGGAGAAAAGGTTTCAGCGTAATCCACACCTTGGTTTTGAGTAAAACCTTTAGCCACAAGCTTTGCCTTATGTCTCTCCACATTGCCTTTTGAATCTCTTTTTGTTTTGAAGACCCATTTGCAACCTATAACCTTAATCTCTGGTGTTGGTTCCACTAAACTCCATACATTATTATTGGACATAGAATTCAATTCATCAACCATTGCAGCATGCCAAAAAGAAGCATGAGAACCTACCATTGCCTCCTGATAAGTGATTAGATCATCTTAATCACCAATATCATAATCAATTTCCTGCAAATACACCATGTAATCATCTGATATTGCTGACTTTCTTTGTCTTGAAGACTTTCTTGTGGGCTATAAAGATTGACCACTAGCTATTGACTGTGAAGGCTACAATGAAACCAATGCAGTACTAGTACTAGGCCTCTCAATATCGGTATCATGAGTATCAAGGGATGGTTGTAATAAGGGTATAAAGGGCTAAATATTACTCATTGATACAATAGGTGAATGAGAAGGAATGTGTGTAGTCAAAGTGAAAACAAGTGGAGTCAACATGGGAACTAGCAATGTTAACATTGAACCATGATTATCAGAAGGCAAATTGGTACATGCAGACTCATTTTCTTGCTCAAAAGTAATCGAACACTTGGAGATAACTTCATTACAATTGTCATCTTCAATAAATTTTGCATTGTGGGCCTCTGCAAATCTAGCGTATGACTATGGGCAATAAAATCGAAATCCCTTGGATCTCTTAGCATAACCAACCAAATAACAAATTGTTGTCTTCAAATCCAATTTTCTTTCATTTGGATTGTAAAGCCTGGCTTTACACCTACATCCCCATGTATGAAAATGTGAAAAACTAGGTTTCCTTCCTGTCCAAGCTTCAAAAGGTGTGATATTGACAGCTTTGGTTGGCACTATATTGAGTATATAATTGGCTTTTTTAATTGCTTCACCCCATAGAAATTATGGAAGATGTGCATATGAAAACATGCTCATCATCATGTCTTTAAGAATTCTACTTCTTCTCTCAGCTACTCCATTTTGTGGTGGTGTACCTAGGGTTGTATATTGAGCTACTATACTTTCTTGCTGCAAATATAATGCAATTCCCTTGAGTTGCCCTTGTTATGTGTATCTCCCAAAGAACTCACCTCTACGATCGGATCTTACTATTTTGATTTGTTTATTTAACTGTTTTTCAACCTTAACTTTGAAAATTTTAAAACAATTTAAGGTTTGAGATTTTTTAGAGATTAAAAACAAGTCTAAACATTCATGCAAAGCAAGAAAAAGAGTTGTGTTGTGTCAAGTGCTCACTTGTGTGAAGTGTTTGAGTTGTGAGGATATGCAAGGGCTGAAGTTTGCCTTGAATATAAAATAATGAACCTTGTATACATCAGGCATCGGGGGAAGGGCTTGAGTATACAACTAGTTGGTTATAAATTAATGAAATCTTGTATATGTTAGGCATTGGGGGAAGAGCTTGAATATACAATTGGGCGTCGGGAGAAGTGTCTGTATAATAAAGTGGAAACTGAGAATTTAATTACAAAAATTGGGTTTAAGGGATGAACGGGAGTTAACTCATATTCTAAGGTATTCGGAGCCAAGTGGTATAGGACGTGCAGGCTTGGGTGCCTTAGGTATGTGTTAGAGGGATTAAAAGGGAGTGAGTACACTTATCCATCTCATTTGCACATATTTCATGCATTCGAAAGAATTGTTACAATCTAATTATTATTCTGTTGGTACTTTTTGTTGTGAATTAATTTGTGCACTATAGTTAATCTACTACGTATTCAATAAAGTTTATGTGGTAAACTCAAGCTTTTATTATAGTTTAATTTTATTTTTCACCATATCTTGGTTGTAGAATTTATTTCTATAGCTAAGGTATGGCTCACACCCTAACTCGTGAATAGTCTTTATTCGTGGGTCGGGGCATGACATGTTAAGACAACTTTCTTAAATGGTCGATTAGATGAGCACATTTACATGAAGCAACCACTTAGATTCGTTGAAAGGGGGAAAGAACATTGGATTTGCAAACTCAACAAGTCCATTTATGGACTTAAACAAGCTTCAAGACAATAGTACAAGAAATTTGACTAAGTAGTGACAAGTTTTGATTTCACTGAGAACAAGATAGACAACTGCATTTATCTAAAAATGGTAAAGTCTCAATTCATTTTCGTGGTTCTTTATGTGGATAATATCTTGCTTGCCAGTACAAATTCTATGTTCTTATAGAAACCAAAAGCATGTTGTCAAGCCATTTTGATATGAAGGACTTGGGAAAGGCTCATTATGTTTTGGGGATTGAAATTTGTCAAAATAAGCAACAAAGAGTTTTTGGGCTAGCACAAAAGAATTACATCATTAAAGTATTGAAGAGGTTCAAATGGGGAATTGCAGCAATGGAGATGTGCCAATTAGTAAGGGAGACAAACTCTTTACCAAGCAATGTCCCATAACTGAATTCGAGATTCAACATATAAAGGACAAACCTTATGCTTCCTTAGTTGGCAGTGTGATGTATGCTCAAGTTTGTACCAGACCAGAACTTGCATTTGCATTAAGTGTTTTGGGAAGGTTTCAATCGAATCAGGGCTTTCTCATTGGAATGCTGGAAAGAAAGTACTCAATTACTTAAAGAAGACTCAATCTTATGTACTATGTTACCACTATGTTGAAGATCTAGAATTAACATGTTATACTGATGCTGATCTTGGAGGATGTGTTGATGATAGAATATCAACTAGTGGTTATGTTTTTATGTTAGCTGGAGGTGCAATTTCATGGAGAAGTAAGAAACAACAAATGAGGGCAGTGTCAACAATGGAGTCTGAGTATATTGGGTGCTTCGAGGCAATGAGATAAGCAAACTGGTTGAAGAATTTGATTTATCATATGAAGGTAGTTAGAAGCATTGAAAGGTCAGTGAAGATCTTCTGTGATAATACATCTGCAGTGTTATTTGCCAAGAACAATAAAAGGTCTAAAGTATCGAGGTTGATGGATATTAAGTATCTAAAGGTGCAGGATAAAGTGAAGGAAGGTATTATAAACATTGAGCACATCATCACTCATTTCTTACATGCGACTGTTGTTAAGATTTTATTAAGGTTAATTATTTATTTATGTATCGCTGGAGCTTAAACTAAGGATGAGTATGGAAGAGTTTCATTCTTGTAGAACATGGTTTGATCGACACTGAGTTGATTAAATGTACACCCCTGCACATTACTTAAAAGAGAGAAGATATAAACTTCATAAATGTAACACAATACATTATTAATGTAGAAATACTAATAAGGTTATTATACAAAAATGGTCCCTGAGAGTTGCATGATCAATAGAAATGGTCCCTGAGATTGAAAATCAATAGAAATGGTCCCTAAGATTGTCCACCATCCATGATTTTGGTCCTTCCGTTAAAAACTCTTTGGGCAATTTTTAAAGCTTCGTAACTCAATCGATTCTTAACCAAATTCGACCCATAATATATCAAAATGAAGATAAAAATGTAGAACAAGATTATTCCTATTCGGCAGCCCAATGATTGTCAGAGATGGCCGGAAAATAGCCTGAAAGGTGACTGGTCTGTGGGAAAACTGGAAAACTCACCGGAAATTGAGTAAACTTTAAATGTTCATAACTTTTTCAATACTCAACGAAATCAAGTGATTCAAAAATAAAAATCATACTTGTCGACGAGATGATATCTTTCTTTACTGCTAACTCATCGTGGTTTGGCCATAAAACTGCTCGAAAGTGGCTAACTCTAAAATGGTTAGCCACTTAGCTCGTCAAGAAGTATTATTTTCATTTTTGAATCACTCGATTTGGTTGAGTATTGAAGAAGTTATGAACGCTTAAAGTTTACCTAGTTTCCGGCTAGTTTTCCAGTTTTCCCGCGGACCAGTCACCTTTCAAGCTATATTCCGGCCATCTCTGGCAACCATTGGGCTTCTAAATATGTATAATCTTATTTTACACTTTCCTATCTTCATGTTGATATATTATGGATCGAATTTGATTAAAAACAATTGAGTTACAAAGCTTTGAAAATTGCCCAAAATCGTTTTTAACGGAATGACCAAAATTATGGATGGTGGACAATCTTAGGGACTATTTCTATTGATTTTCAATCTCAGGGACCATTTCTATTGATCATGCAAATCTCAGAAACCATTTTGTATAATAACCCTTACTAATAAATGTAAGCACATACTTGAACAAAATTGGAATTTCACTATAAAATTAATTGACAATATAAATAGTAGCTCCATCACTTATAAGCACATGCAAGATCCTTTATTTTCCCGATGTGGGGGTCATATTCTCAACACGCCCACTCACGTGTGACACATTTTCAAACCTAGCACATGGACACACAAATCGGATAACATGGAACAAGTGTGGCCATTAGGCTTTAGAAATGGGCCAACATGCTCTGATACAATAAAGAAAGTTGAGGTTACACCATAAAATCAATTGGTAATATAGAAATAACTCAGTTACTTATAAGCATATACAAAATTTCTCTTTTTTCCTATGAAATTCATCCTTACAACAACATTATCATTACTATATCTTAGGGCCAAAATACAAGACCCAATTGATAATAATTCCCCACATCACATCACACAATAAGGAAGAGGGATGGACCCATCAACAGATAATTGGCTCTTGGGCTCTATACAGTAAAAGTATAAGAATTCTTTAGTCTGACCGGCTGGCCACGTGACCATGCGACTATACTCACATACAAACAAGATATAGTTGTATTTGATCCCACCCGATTATCTTTGATGTCGTACGCGAATGGTCGAACAAAATATTCCTCGCTCTAGCAAGTATACTCAGACACCTCAGCCGCAACCTGAGGTTCCCCCTCTTGCAAGCAATCAATAGGGGGAATAATAGCAGTCTCCTGGATTCCATAAGCATTCCAACAAAAGGGATCATCCATGAGCTCTCCTTCGTGTGGGTAAAGCTCAACTTCTGAGAGGGTAATATTTCTGCATGCCACGGTGTCACTGCATGCAAAGTGAATGGGAGGCGTCCTCACATTGTACGTCCCCTTTATGTTTCTGTATGTTAAATCTGTGACTAGTACTGCTGAGGTTTGGTTTAGGCATCCCTTTGATAAGCAGTAGTACTGGTCTACGAGCAGGCAGTTGAGCACATTCTCCATCTGGATGTTCTCGAAGAGGATGCCGGATACGCAGCCAGTCCCGCCTTGCCATGTCTTGATTCGGACGCCGTTGTCTGATTCACGTATGACTGCGTTGCGGACTGTGATGTTGGAGACGCATGCCTGAGAGTTGTGCACGCCAAGACTCCCAATGCTGCAGGAAATATATAATAGCCAAATTAGTCTATGATCATTGGCGGACACAATGGGTCAATGTAGCTACTGGCGTGGACAGAATTTTCAAGTAACGGGATCATAATATCAACCAAAAAACTTCATTGGGCCATTTCGTCGAGCACCTAATAGGCACCTGCCAATTTCTGTCAACACATGTCGAAGGTTTATGCCAACATATGTTAACAACTACTATTATTTGTTGAGGCTTGTTGAGGATGGATGCATTCTGTCAACACATGTCGAAAGTTTATGCCAACATATGTCAACGACTACTATTATTTGTTGAGGCTTGTTGAGGGTGGATGCAAGACATTGTGGAGTATTGTGACTGGGAAGGCTTTTCAACTAAAGCATTTCATATAAGAGAGAAAATGTAGACAAATATGATAGAAGAAAATAGAAGTAGTAGAAGGAGGAGGTTATAATTTAGTTTGGCTTAACTATTTATTGGGGTCAAATACAATATACAGACAAATATACATGGATTTTTGGAGTTATTGGGGTCAAGGATAACCAATGACCCAATGCTGACTCCGCCACTGAATGTAGCCAATTATCCCCAATAACTTTTGTTTCTCAATATTATTGGGTTAGGGTATAATTTAACCACAATATCTGTGAGTCATTAATTATGTGTTTGACAAAATGCCTCAGAGATGTTTTATTCGTAGCATTATGCATTTGAAAGGTCAAATCAGCTCTCTAGTATTGAACATTGAGGGTCTCAGAAGTTAAATCACGAAGTTTTTGTTTGAAAAGCGAAGTTAAACTTAGGTTAACTGCATTTTACACTATAAGGTTTGGAGGTCATTTTTGCAAATTGAGCCATGAGATTTCAATTTTTTACACCACATGGTTTCTGAACTGCATGATATAACCTCTCCGTCAATTTCACTTCTGGTGCAATTCAAAAATCACTTAATGTAAAATGCAAAATTTAGAACTTCGTGACTCATTTCGCAAATGACCTCTAAATCTTGTGGTGTAAAATGTAGTTAACCCTTAAACTTAAAGCCCTTCCAACTGTTAAAGTAATTACCAAATGATCAAAACATAACATTTTTCATGAAGAAGTTAAGGAGGGCACTTTTAGAGGTTGAGAGAAACAATGACATAAATACAAACGAGGTTTTGGACTCAAACGGATGATAATTGGTAGGTAGCAGCCGAGAGAGTGTAATTTATTGATACAGAATATTCGTGTACGTACCTAATCCCGTGACTTGGCCCGCAAGTGACACCCATTATATCAACATTTGCACACCCAGTTCCTATTGAAATGCAGTCATCACCTGTTTAAATCATGGCATGTTAATAATTTAGGTCCATTAGTAATTTCAATACTCTTTTTTTACCTTCGGAACTACTTTTGCGAGTGCGGAAAAATTATAAAACATTCATTCAATACGATATGCAAGCGAATAAAAATGAAGTATGAAGATCGCTACCCAGAATTACCAATCACAATTTCTTACCGTTGCTAATCATTGAGTCGTATATTGCAACAGATTTTGTGTTCTCTATGTGGATCCCATCTGTGTTGGGGCTAAGCTTTGGTGAAGAAATGGATATTTTCTCGATCAGTACTCCTTCACAGCCATCGAATTTCATGTGGAACTTTGGACTGTTTTGGATTCTTAAGCCTCTCACCACCAAATTAGAGCTCATGAAAAATCTGATCATCTGAAGGGAAAGAAATGGTAAAAAGATGAATAAAGTTACTGTGACAGAATATTTACTGTGGTCAGTTCTTGAATTTGGTTGTGGAGTGATTTACTTACCGCAGGGCTGTCACATGGTCCTGGCAGTGTTGATCCTTTGGGACCCTGGGGTAATTAACATAACGGTTAATACTGTAAATTAGTAACTTAAACATTTTCAAGCTAGAAGGATATATATATATAGATGAACGTTAAATTACCCTGTGAGGTTTGCAAGGGAGGTCCCACCACTTTTGGCCATTGCCTTCGATGGTTCCAGTACCATTGAAAGTCATTTGGTTGAGTCTGTAAAACACAAGCCACTGGTTTAGGCTGTCTTTTGTAGGCCACGTCTCTGGCCCGTCCGGCGGCATCAAAACCCCGTCTACCTGTTTCACATTTCAACCTTAAGAACAAATTTAATGAACCAAATTTCATAGCAACACACAATTTGGAGTCCCTGAATGTTTTTGTGTTGATAATGCTTCTTCCCAAATTCAGTTGCCTATGAGATTGGAATTCAAAACCTCCTCCGATAAAGTAAAAGTTAAATTAATATCACTAGAATAATAGCTTACTAATGTTTGGGATGTCACTATGATGATCCAAGTCAGTAACGCAATATCATGTAAAAATGTTTAATTATATGATAATGTGTGAGTGAATAGACATATTGTTATAGTGACATTCCAGATGTAGATAAGTTTTTCTTCATTTTCAGAGTTACTAATTAACTACTTGAGGTATGAGCCTCGGCTAGAGACAAACATTAGAACAAGGAATTTCTGAAAAAAATATATATATATAAAAATTCTTACTTGGAATACTAATCCTGGCTGGCATGGACCTGAAAAAATTGTTGAGGTGATTTTGAAGCAGTAGTCCGAAGGAGCCAAAACAACACCTGATTCAACAGCACAGGCTTCTTTCCAAGCCTGTCTAAATGCAGCAGTGTCATCAGCAGAGCCATCTCCAACTGCCCCATAATCCATGACATTGAACACACAATCTGAAGAATTACTAGAGTTGTTTCCAGGGTCATTTGGGTAAGGGTCTGAGGGAACATGTGGAGAAGGGGTAGGAGGAGTAATGCTCGGGGTTGAAGGAGCAACTGGCTCTTCTGCAGGGGTAGGAGGAGCAACTGGTTCTTCTACAGGGGTAGGAGGAGCAATGCCGCTCGGGGTTGAAGGAGCAACTGGCTTTTCTGCAGGGGTAGGAGGAGCAACTGGTTCTTCTACAGGGGTAGGAGGAGCAATGCTCGGGGTTGAAGGAGCAACTGGCTCTTCTGCAGGGGTAGGAGGAGCAATGCTCTGGGTTGAAGGAGCAACTGGCTCTTCTGCAGGGATAGGAGGAGCAACTGGTTCTTCTACAGGGGTAGGAGGAACAATGCTTGGGGGTGATGGAGAACCCCGATCTTCTGCAGGGGTAGGAGGAGCAACTGGTTTTTCTACAAGGGTAGGAGGAGCAATGCTTGGGGGTGATGGAGAACCCCGATCTTCTGCAGGGGTAGGAGGAGGGGATGCGCTTTTGTTTCTCTTGTGGTAATGATATCTTCCTTCCACATTGCTTGCATACTGGAAGGTTAATAGAGTCATTGCGATCCATAATAAGACTCTAAACCAGTGAACGAGTTCCATGTTTTCCTATGAGAGAAAATTACCAAAATGCACTTAGAGAGAGAGAGAGAGAGAGAGAGAGAGAGAGAGAGCTCGAGGGGCATGAAGCTATATAAAGTGTTCTGGCAAGAGGACCAGTGGAGACATAAGCACGAATTTATACTCAAAGTTATGAGCTCACAAACTTCCCACAACAGTGAGTTGACCAAAAAAAAAAACTTCTCACAGCACTGAACTGTTTTCATGCATCTATGACGCGTCAGCTTCAGGTTGAATGAAACGTTAAATAAAATGAAATGAAATATAAAAAAAAAGGTATGATTGTGTCTGGGAAAATTGTTTGGAGGCTTTTTATGTGGCTTTTGGAGCTTGATCTTCTGTTGCAAATATTTCAGTCTTGTGGACTTTTGTTACTTTTTTGTTTTGTAGATTTCTTTCTGCAGGTGACCTCTTGCCTTTTTCTCCGTGATACTATATATTTGGTTTGTTGCCATGTGGTCCAGCTAGAATTCTATTTCATCCCCCTTTTTTTTTTGTTAGTAAAACTAATAAAAATGATTTTAAAATTTTGAGTTTTAAAGAAAAAATAAAAATAAAGGGTAAAGTGAGTATAGAATTGACTTTTTAGTGTAAATATGTGATTTTTCGTTAAAATAAACAGTACCATGAACTTTTCGTTAAAATTTCATTTTTTATTTTCTTGTACTTACTGTTTTCGTATAGACACACACATGACATATACTACTGTTAGCAATTTTAACGCTCATCTTTTAGGCTCACGATGCGTTTTGCTTGTAAATGCTGACGGAAGTAAAATATGAGTGTCAAAATCGTTGCCGACATGAAGCATTGGGATGGATTAAGAATTTAATCAGCAGTTTTGAGCTTGTGAACTGCTATGAGGCCGGAGTTTCCTAAAACAGTGTGCTGCAGCCTGCAGCAAACAGATGTGTTTTTAAGTTTTTTCGACAATCTAGCTAGCTCTTGCTTTCAGATCTCGCTGCCATGCAGTTATTCTAGCATTAGATGCACTTGAGTTTCTAGGATTGGTGCTTTGAAAGCAAGTAGGAAAGAGAATGTGAACCCCTGGATACATATTTATAATCTTCATATATTTTCTTCTCTAGAATTTGTTCTCCATTATGCCAAACTTGGGTTTCTAAAATTGGTGATTAAAATTTTTTTTCTTTATACCAATTACATATATTTTTGTCCGTTAATTTCTTTTAATTTATTAATTAAATAGCCATAAATAAATTAAAGTGTACATCTGAAGACATAAATGTGTGAAAATCACTTAATATTAGCACGTACTAGTGAAAAGTCACCATACTAAGTCTTTATGGTAACCAATTCATTTGACATGGGGATAATAAAAAAAATATTCGTTTTGAATGAACGTGCGATATGTCAGAGACATCGCACTGTGTGAGCTGAGTTATATGGAAAATGGGACCTTACCAAATTTAAAAATCTTGAGGGGTTTTTTTTTTTTTTTTTTTTTTTTCAAAAAAAAAAAAAAAGCTTGGGTTTTAGACTCCGATAAGTGGAAATGTGTTTGTTAATTAAGGCCAAAGCATAACTTATTATAAGTATATACCTTAAGTAGATTGGACAACTATAATCTTCTATGAATACACCTTTTTCTCTAGGTTTTAATGTATAAACTGTTTGTTTTGATGATTTTATTCCATCAGAAAATTCTATAATACAACTTAAAGGCAAAACATATAGTTGTCGGAATGATTTTCTTACAATATGTTGTACGTATTGTTATCTCTATCTTTTTCATAACGTGATCACATGAAAGACAGACAAAGTATAGTGTACACAGCATATTGCATGAGAGCTTTTCTCATAAGCAGATGTGCACATATACAGCACACCATCATAAATTCATTATAGTAGGTTACATTATTCATGTGATAGCAATATATAATACATGATAGAGAGAACAGAGAGAAAGGTTTCCGTAATGCTAGAGAGATCATCTATTTAAACTACAATTTTAAATTATATGACGTAGTTGTTGATAATTCAATTATACTTAAAGTGGTTATTTTTTATTGATAAAACATCACATGATTTGTAAATGTGGTCGAAACTTTGGTTTATCAAGCATCCTTCTGAGCTATGAGATTTTTGGAATGTAAGGAATATATGAGAGAATAAAATATACATATAGCAAGATGTGGTTGTGATGTAAAAGCAACAACTCTCTCGTGACTCTTCATTGTTGTTTAGCTAGCTCTCTTTTTTCCTTGTGGCCATAGAAATAGGAAGAAGCATATAGTTGGCGTGCGACAACAATGTTAATACCATTCACGGGTTGATTCAAATCCCTATCTACCCCTTCCTGGTCCATAAGCTAGCAAACCCCAAGTCCCTCATGATCCCTCATGCATGCACAAGCTTAATAAGCTAGCTAGCTAATAATTAAGCATGGTAATTAATTATTGTTAATTAACGATATGAATGTAAATGGTAGTAATCCTAGCAACTACAGAGTAATGGGTAACACTCTTCTAGTAAATACAATTCAGTTAATCGATAATTCAGAGTCATAATTTACTGACGATAACATGTTCGAGTAGACAATCACTTTGTAAGAAAAAACAATATTCACCTGATCACTCGGAAACCCTGAATGTTCGACGTAGCTCAGCTAGGTTTTCGGCCACCAATGATACTTGCTATGAAAAATGCAAAGTGTGGAAGTGATTTTATTGGGTTAAAATTTTGTGTTTGGAGAAAAAATATGCAATGTTTACGTACGTGCATTACAAATGCATGTGTTTGTCTTAGTCTTTCACGTGCGAGCTCTCACGGGTGAGCTCAATAACCAAAAACACTAATCAAAAGCAAGAGGATGTGCATTGTGACAAAAATAAGAGCCGCACATTTTGAAAATGCATTTTTTGTTGAGAAAAGGAGGGGATGCAACACGGGGATTGTCTAGGAGGTCACCATCTCAGTATTATTTTTGTTCAAATTCGCTTTGTTTGTATTATATTTTAACAATTTCGAAATTATGGAGTATTGGTCAACTTTTTGAAGCACAAAAGTTTCTCTTCAACTAAAAAGTCAATCACAACGCGACACGTATCAACATCAGAATAAATCCTCCAGAATCCCACACCAACTACAGACAAAAACGTACGACTCTCCTACCATTCTCCTATAATTAATTCCTAATGCTATTATTGTACTTAATTCATTATTAAAATTCACTAATAATGATGATTATGCTTAAACTTCTGTATCATGTACACTATAAATTATTAATGAGAACTTCTCTATCCTCGTAGAGTAGCTCAACTTAGGATGAATCATATACATCTTGTGTTCGCTTCCCTATCTCTATCTCTCTACATATTTACCTATACTTTGTGACAGGAACAACCTTGCGAATGTCACAACCTTAACACTTTATGCTGTTTCAAAGTCAAATTCAATTTTGTGCCTCAACACATTTAATAATTTTTTTATGAAAAGTGCATGTGAACTGGTATAATCGCACTTAATTTTATTTTTATTAAAATATGTTTGAATGGGGATGATTTGTGGTTCCCAGCTATGACACGTAGGATTGGCCATCTACGCTGGCCTCACGTTAGCACATGGGACACCCCACGTGTCCCCCTTTCAATGGTTAGAAGCTTGTGGGACACACCAAAGCATTCGATGGAAGTGTGAAAAGGGTTCCAATAAATATTTCACATGCAAATATACGGTAAGCTGATTTTGCTTATCAAGTTCAACACGAAGGGAAGGAGGCAGAGGGTGGCAGGTGCCGGCGGGGAATCCACGGGATAGTGTTTTTGTGTGTCACGGGTAAGGTGAGGGGGGAGGATTTAAGCTACGCTGCTTATGAATTTCTTATTAATAATTAATTTAGTTTGGTTTATGTGATTAATTAGCATATATGTGTTAAGTGGATCCAAAGCATAAAACAGAAGTAGGGTTAATTTGCCAGTCGCTTTACTGAAAAGCACATACAGAAGTTGGGTGTCCCTGATTCTCTCAATCACCAATGAGTACCAAGCTTGTTAAATATTTTATGGGTAATCTAAACCCACTTTTAGAGATTACCATGTAATGATTGTTTTATTTGGGGACTCATTTGGTATTTAAGATTAGACTGAATTGGATAATTCACGTTAATCAAGGTATACGTCCAAATATAATTAATATGAGACAAATAAACACATAAAAATTATGTACGTGTATTGATTGGAGCATATTTTTTAACAAAATACGATGAAAAGTTCAGCCATTATAGAACTTTTTATTTTTAATTTACTTTCTTTTTCTTAACAATGGGTTAAAATACATATATAACGTGCATTCCATGTGTATTATTAAAATGTGAAAATATGTGCATTAAACTAGAAAAGTAAAGTGGGCAATACGTTTGATTTTAAAAACAAAGTATGTCTTATCGTATCAATGAGATTACTATGAATAGAAGTATTTTTTTTAAAACATATGTATTAGTATCTACTACTACACGAATTTACTAAGTGGGGGTGTGAAGATAGGGATGATCATTTTAATTTTGAGAAGTTACAAGGGATGGACATGAAGAATAGTTATCCATTTTAATCATAGCATTTCGTGAAGGACTGTAGTTGAAAATTTTCCTTTTAATTATGAGTAATAATTCATCTTCTATCTTCAAGTTAAACAATTTTTATTTTCATTTCTTCCTTTAACAAACATTTGATTCTTCTTGGGTATCATTAATTTGATAATCCACCTAAATGAATTGTAATTCATTTATTTGATAATACGATTGGAGTCTCTAGAACTCAAACTATCTATAATGAATTTTTTATTATTTTGTGGTGATTCAATCCAAACTATTATAAGCACTTACAATAAAAACAGTGACTAGAATCACGAAATGAACCATAACAAGCCTATGGATCTAAAGTATTCCCTTTTCCAAACAATGTGGCTGCAAGTTATTATCAATGTGGCTTATTCGGGCCAATTCATGTCATTTTATGAAGATTCAAATCATAAATTACGTGAAATGTTGTTTATTTAGATTGGCATCCCCAATGGTATTTATATACACTTTTTGATACATGTGGTCTTATTGTTGTAAACCAACTAATATTTGAGAATACTTGAGTAAGTATATCAGTTTTATGTATTCGAAAAACATTATTTTTAAATGTAATAGTACACCAACATAACGTCATAAATGATAGATAAACATTGGCCATCATTAAAGGCTTGATCGGAAAGTGCGACTAAAAGCGTTTTTATGAAAAATGTATGTGGGTTCTAAAAATACTTGAATGCTTCTGGCAAGAAGAACAAGTTAAGTAAATTTTCTGATCTTAGTCCAACTTAAAAATATAGGATGCTATTAAAATTGATCTGTATTGGATGAAAATTTTAGATAGATTGTAGTTATTACTATGATTATTAGAATGTAATTATGATTTTTTATAGAAAACTTCAATCTAATCCTTGGCAAAAGATGACTTTTAGACTAAAACCATGAGTAAGATCAAAATATAATTTTAGTCCCTTGATACATTAATAACCTCATTTATTAATTTACATTTTAAATTTTTAGTTATTTATCTTTTTCTTCCTAATTTTAATGTATTAATTATATTTCATTATAATTATGATTTTCGATTCATTTATCATAATATATTTTGTTGTAAACATTTAGACAAACTAATTTTTGTTATACAATATATTTCGATGTACTTTACCTTCTTCATTTAGGTACATTAAATTCATTATAATACATTTCGGTACATATATTTAGGTACACACATTTCAATACATACATTTTGATATAAATATTTAGGTACATTAATTCAATATAATAATTTCGATACATATATTTCAGTACTAACATTTCGGTACACACATTTAGATACATTAATTTAATATAATACATTTCGGTGCATATATTTCAGTACATACATTTCGGTACTAACATTTAAATAAATTAGTTCAATATAATACATTTCGATACTAACATTTAGTTTCATTAATTGAGTCTTCAAGTTTGAAGAATGTTAAATAAAATTAATAAATTTAAAATAAAAACTTTTTTTTTGGTAAAAAAAAAAATTAAAATTTGTATAATAATAGATTAAAATATTTAATGGGAGGCATTAAAAAAAAATGCACATTAATTATTTTGAATTAATGACACATCAAGGGACTATAATCAATATGTAATCTAACATCAAGTTTATTTTAAATTTCAATCTTCTTGAAGGATTAAATCTAAAAAAAACCCTCTTTTCATATTAATTTGATCATGTGTTGGTTAGTTTTAAGCGAAGGGATTTCTTTTCTTTTTTTTTGTTTTTTTTTTTTTTTTTTTGTTTTTTAAATGGGAATTAGTTGTGGGACCCACTCCACATCAAACTTTAACAATCCAAACCGTCTATTTTGAGGGGAAAAAATGAGGTTAGATTTTTTTTGAAGAAATTACGATATTCATTGATTTAGATTGAAATACGTACAAATAAACATTGAGGATAGGGTGCAAACGATGGGACTCAATAAAAACTTTGTTGGGAAATTCCACTCGGTGGAAGGAAAAAAGCGTTCCGCACCAATACAACTTACAATTAATTACTATCCTCAATGAGAAGGTTTAAGATTACATTGGGAGGTTACTAAGAGGCCGTTGGGTTAAACCCAACCTAGCCAAGTGATGCGCTACATTGTGCGAGGTCCGTTATCCGTAAATAACCTTCCATTGCGCTTGATTCTCCAAGATCCTTCTTGTATCATCAAAAATATGTCCCAATGGGGAAGAGACCTTCACACCCTTGTGAGAAAGAGCATTACTGACCAAAAGAGCATCACCTTCAAGTTCCAACAGTGGGAACTGGGAACCGCTGCTGCTGTGCAAAAACAGCAGCTTCCCTTGCTGCCAAAATTTGTCCCAGCAGCGGGGAGAATCCCAGTCACCTTAGTGGATAAAGCAGCCAAAAACTCTCCTCTATCATTGCGTAATACGAACCCCATACTTCTCCGAGAATGAGCTGAAAATTGGTTGGGTTGGACCATGGTCCTGAAACTCCCGATCAGTCGACATAACTTATGACACAAGGCTATTCCGCGTAAGTGCCTCAATAAATGAATAGTTGCATTAGGATGGTGATTTGATATGAATTATTAATATTAATATAATTTTGAAGTTGAATCATTTTTGGACAATCTCTAACGAAAATGTCAAATTATAACAGTTAAATTATAATTAATGGCTAATGTGACAATATGAAGTCTTATTTCAAATTTGACTCGTAATCACAAAGGTTTCAAATCCAGTTCACAAATAACATTTCAGTTGGACGGAATTTTGATGTCAAATATGCACAATGACATCTCCACTTAGAATTTGACATTTCCTTAGAAGATGCTCTTAGGTTTTTTTTTCCAATAATTTCAAATAATGGTACATATTTTGAACTCCATCCACTAGTATGTATTGTGGTACATTAGTTTATCAATGTGTTACAAAGACATATAATGGTAATATACGCATAGCTGAATGGTTTACAATGGCCAACTTATGAATAGTGAACAAATTGGTACATTTAAGAGTAAGGGCTAGTTTGGTTACTTGAATTTTTTTAAAAGCAGCTTTTTGAAAAATTTAGAACATTAATTGTATTTGGTAAATGAAAAAAAATATATATATTTTTTAAATTATGGGTCCAAAACAACAGAAAACAGAAACAGCTCTACACATGCTTCTAAAAAAAAAAAAACTTGGGGCAAGCAAACAGTACCAATTATTGAAACTTTCATATTGACAATCCTACTCTCATCTCTTTTTTTTTGGTTTTTTTGCTAAAAGCATTTTTAGCATTATAGTTTACCAAATACTATATAGTAGAAACAATTTTTTTTTTTTTTAAATACAACAACCCCTAACTAACCTTAAATTAAAGGAAGCTTTAATAAAAAAGGGTTTTGACTAAGTTTAATTTAACCAAAAACCATATTATACTATTATTTAATCAAAAAGACTTCACATTTAATCATAAAGACAAAATTAATCTATATCAGATCCACAAATATTAAACACACATGGGCTGAATTAAAAGCCCAAAACGAAATGAATAATTTTTCCACCCTTGACCCTAACAGAAATCCCATCCTATCAACTACTTATGTTAGAAATAAACTTTCCTTTATTTACAAGTATGTCATTCTGTCAGCCAATTCCATCCCTTTTTCTTTCTTTTTTTTTTCCCTCTTTCTTCTTGTCGTCCTTAGGGCTGGGTTCGGTTCTAATCGGTTCGGTTTTTTCTCAAAACCGAAACCGAACCGAAATTTCGGTTCGGTTCGGTTCGGTTCAAATTTTTTTCGGTTTTTTTCGGTTCGGTTTTTTTTCGGTTCGGTTTTTCTCGGTTCGGTTTCGGTTTTTTTTTTTTTTTTTTTTTCTCCCTCCAAAATTATTAAAAAAAAAAAAGGAAATATGAAAGTTCACATTCATATTAATAGGCCAGGCGGAATGAAAAATAAGGAGGAGGAGGGTTAGGGTTACAGTTAAGGGTTTTGTTAAAAAGATTAAAAAATTAAAAAAAATCTCACAAATCCTGGAGGCATGAGGGTTCGAACCCCTGCCTCCATGCTTGTAAAGTTTCACTGAAACCAACTTGGCAACAGGTTCTGTTTTGTTATGATTGTATGACTAAACTATTTATAAATATTCAAAAAAATTATATATATATATATATATATATATATCGGTTCGGTTCGGTTCGGTTCGGTTTCCGAGCCTCAAAAACCGAAACCGAACCGGTCAGATTCGGTTCGGTTCGGTTTGACAATTTAGGTTCGGTTTTTTTTTCGGTTCGGTTTTTTTCGGTCTCGGTCCGGTTCGGTTTTCGGTTTTTTTCGGTTTTCGGTTTTTTGAACCCACCCCTAGTCGTCCTCCCTTCCTCATGAAGGGGAAGTAAAACCCAACGTGGGTGAAGGAAAAAGGGAAGTAAAATCAAACTGATTTCATTTTTTGGATTGATCAAATATGGAACAATGTTTCTGCTTTATTATTTTAGAAAGTCTTTATTGTTTTTCCCCTTTACTGGAAAAAGTCTTTACTGTTTGTTGGCTTTGATGTTAATGTCAAAACTAATTTTAATGGTGAGGCAGCTTGGGGTTTTCTAATTAGAAATTTAAATGGTCACACTACTATAGCTGGGTGATTTCCTTTTAATATCGAAGAGTTTACAAGATCATTATTCAGGCCATAAAGAAACATGTTCAGATTCCTTAGAAATTTGCTTCAGTCATACAAGACATTTGGCATCTTCTTCACCAATTTCCTCAAGAAGTGAATATGGTTGCAGAGGGTTTTGCAGCTGTTGGTCATTTTTATGATCACTCTTATACCTAGTTCAATAACTTTCTCAATTTAAAGTTTGTTTTGGAATTAATTATATTATATAAAATTAAAAAAAAAGTGTGAGTTATTTTGATTCAGTTTCATAAATAATGTGGGTTATTTTGCTATAGTTCTAGAAATAGTATGGGTTATTTTGGTTTAGTTTCATAAATAGTGTGGATTATTTTGGTTCAGTTTCAAAAATAGCTTGAGTTATTTTGTTAAGGTTCCAGATTTAGTGTGAGTTATTTTGGTTCAGTTTTAAATAGTATAGGTTATCTTGCTATAGTTCTAGAAATAGTGTGGGTTACTTTGGTCCAATTTCATAAATAGTGTGGATTATTTTGTTATAGTTCCAGAAATAATGTGGGTTATTTTGATTCAGTTTCATAAATAATGCGGGTTATTTTGTTATAGTTCCAGAAATAGTGCGGGTTATTTTGATTCGGTTTCATAAATAGTGTAAGTTATTTTGTTATAGTTCCATAAATAGTGTGGTTTAGTTTGTGATAGTTCCAGAAATAGTGTGACATCCCACATCGCCCAGGGGAGTGATCCTTAAATGTATATTCTCATCTCTACTTAGCACGAGGCCTTTTGGGAGCTCACTGGTTTCGGGTTCCGTAGGAACTCCGAAGTTAAGCGAGAAGGGGGCTAGAGCAATTCCATGATGGGTGACCCACTGGGAAGTTGTTCGTGAGTTCCCGAAAATAAAACCGTGAGGGAATGGTAAGCCCAAAGTGGACAATATCGTGCTACGGTGGTGGAGCGGGCCCGGGAAGTGATCCGCCCCGGGCCGGGATGTGACAAATTAGTATCAGAGCCTAACCCTGGCCGCGTGTGTGCCGACGAGGACGTCGGGCCCCTAAGGGGGTGGATTGTGACATCCCACATCGCCCAGGGGAGTGATCCTTAAATGTATATTCTCATCTCTACTTAGCACGAGGCCTTTTGGGAGCTCACTGGCTTCGGGTTCCGTAGGAACTCCGAAGTTAAGCGAGAAGGGGGCTAGAGCAATCCCATGATGGGTGACCCACTGGGAAGTTGCTCGTGAGTTCCCAAAAACAAAACCGTGAGGGAATGGTAAGCCCAAAGCGAATAATATCGTGCTACGGTAGTGGAGTCGGGCCTGGGAAGTGGTCCCACCCGGGCCGGGATGTGACAAATAGTATGAGTTATTTTGGTTCGGTTTCATAAACAATGTGGGTTATTTTGTTATGGTTCTAAAAATAGTATGGAATATTTTGTTATAGTTTCAGAAATAATGTGGGTTATTTTGATTCAGTTTCATAAATAGTGTGGGTTATTTTGTTATAGTTCCAGAAATAGTGTGGGTTATTTTGCGATAGTTCCATAAATAGTGTGAGGTATTTTGGTTCAGTTTTATACAGTGTGAGTTATTTTGTTATAGTTTCAGAAATAATGTGCGTTATTTTGATTCAATTTCATAAATAGTATGAGTTATTTTGTTATAGTTCCAAAAATAGTGTGAGTTATTTTCATTTGGTTTCATAAATAGTGCGAGTTATTTTGTTATAATTCCAAAAATAGTGTGGGTTAGTTTGCGATAGTTCCAGAAATAGTGTGAGTGATTTTGGTTAAGTTTCATAAACAATGGGTTATTTTGTTATAGTTCCAGAAATAATGTGGACCATCTCAGTAATATAGGAAAGGTGATGGGTAAAGTCAATTAAGCTATAAAGAAAATGAAGCTAAAAACTAACATAGAATTTTAGTTTTTAGTTTTTAGTTTTTATTTTCTTGCTAGATATAGAGGCTTACATGAAACAAGAGGGAACATATTTGGTGGTATATTTTAATCAAACGACTCATATTATTTTGATGTACATCTGAAGTCAAGTCAGACAGAATAAGAAAGATATGAAAAGAAAACCGTTACTATAGCCAATGCAGATTTCTCCATGTTGAGAATATAAAGATGCAGCGTCCTAATACCATGAGCCAAAATCTTCTTGCACATCTCGGCTCCAAGGTGAATTCCGTATAATCTCATAGCTTCTTCTTTGTCCTTGATAGGCTCCAAGGCAGCAGTAACCTTAGTTGGTATCTACAGTGTGCCATTTTCTTGTTTGTAAAGTGGGGGTGATGAGGAAGAAAATAGAAGAGTGACAAGGCAATTAATAATGTAGAAACCAATATCTTCCTGACTAAAAAAAATATCAGAGAGAGAAGGAGAAAAGTAGAAAGACATTAGATTTGGATAAAATGTTTCTCATTAATTGATAATGTTATTACACTAGAGTATATATATATATATATAGCCTTTGGCTTTGTGCAACAATACCCTTAGCTAACTATGACTAATTACATATTGTACCACTACTTATCTCAACTAACACTTGACTGTTATAACAAACTAACAATTTTGGATACTGAGGCATTTGCCTCAATACACCCCCTCAAGCTAATATTGGACTCAGCAAGAGTGCCAATGGGAAGCTTGGATTTTAAGTAACAAAACCTGTTTTTGGACAGAGACTTAGTGTAGATATCGGCCAACTGATCATCACTACAAACAAACTGGACTTTAATAAGATGTCCAAGAGCGAACTCTCGAATATAGTGATAATCTATTTCGACATGCTTAGTTCTTGCATGAAAAACAAGATTTGAAGCAAGAGAGATAGCCGAGATGTTATCACACCATAAAGTAGGGACAGAACTGAGAGGGAAGCCAATATCACGAAATATTTTGCATATCCATGTAAGTTCACAGCTGTGTATGCCAAGGACCGATACTCAGCTTCGGTGGATGATCGAGCTACAGTAGCTTGTTTCTTTGCACTCCAGCTAATTAGGTTTAAACCAAGAAAAACATTATAACCACTAGTGGATCTGCGATCAAACAGACAACCTGCCCAATCATCATCTGAGTATGCAATGAGATGAAGAGAACATTTCTTAAACCAAATGCCTTGAGAAATTGTTTCTTTCAAGTATCGAAGAACTCGTTTAGCAGCATGCATATGCTGTTTTCTCGGAGCATGCATGAATTGGCAAAGTTGATTCACTGCAAAGGAGAGATTAGGTATTGTCCAAGTCAAATATTGGAGACCACCAACAATAGACCTATAATAAGTGGAATCAGATAGAAAAAGACTATTGTGATCAAGTTTCGTAGAGCTGAAAGAAGTGCAGCAAGGTTTAGAACCTTCCATATTTGTCTTTTGAAGGAGATCAAGGAGATACTTGCTTTGGTGAAGAAAGATACCCTCAGATGTTCTTTAAACTTCCAGTCCCAGAAAATAGTGCAAATGCCCCAAATCTTTGACTGGAAAAATAGCACTCAATTTCTGAATGAAAGATTAACATAGGGCAGTGTTGGGACATGTGACAAGTATATCATATACATATACCAACACTATTACAAAGGTAGGTCATTTGAGAACAAATAAGGATGCATCTGAAGAAGATTAGACAAAACCAAAAGTGTGTAGGACCTGAAATAATTTGTCAAACCATGCCCTTGGAGCCTGTTTTAGGCCATAAAGAGACTTTCTCAATTTGCAAACATACTGAGGCTTTGAGGGATCAATAAAACCTGCAGGTTGATCCATATACACTTCTTCTTTTAAATCACCATGAAGGAAGGCATTGCTTATATCCAATTGATTTAAGAACCAATTGAATTGTATTGCAAGTGATAAAAGAACTTTTATTGTAACCGATTTTGCTACAAGACTAAAAGTATCTTAATAGTCAATACCAGCTTGTTGATGAAAGACATTTGCCATAAGGCGAGCTTTATATATGTCTATAGTGCCATATGGTTTCTTTTTAATTCTAAAAACCCATTTACATCCAACAATGTTCTGGGAATCTGAGGCAATGACTAAAGACCAAGTACCAGTAGATTGCAATGCATTGAATTCTTCTTGCATTGCAGATCTCCAATGAGCATACTTGGATGCCTGGAAGTATGTATTAGGAGCATATTCAAGATCAATGGGAAATGGATGTTTGGTTGCTGAGTATGCCTTGGGCTTGTATATACCAGCTTTCAATCTTGTGACCATAGGATGAGTGTTGACAACACTAATACTTGGAGCAGAAACAGATGAATTTGTAGTGGAATCACTTCGAAGAAGATGGTTAGTAGAGGTAGATGTAGAAGAGGCACTAGGAAATCCAATGTGAGAGCTGAAAGGTAGATTAAGTGCATGGCCATCTGGAATTGTAGAGATAGGCATAGAAAATTGCAAATCAACCGATGGTGAGCTAATGGAAGCAGTGGGAACTGATGATAGTTTAATGGACTTGTGAAATGGATAGGTGCCTTCATCAAAGAGAACATGTCTAGATACATACATCCTGCCAGTAGTTAGATTGAGACATTTGTAGCCTTTGTGTTGTAAACTATAACCAAGAAATACACAAGCTTCACTTTTGGGATCCAATTTTGATTGAACATAAGGTTTGAGTCAGAGAAAGCAGCTGCAACCAAAAACCTTAAGCCTTGAATAGTCAGGAGGCCTGTCAAATAGTAATTCCCATGGAGACTTTGACAACCCATAAATTGGCAATCTGTTAATCAAATATAAAGTTGTGGAGAAAGTTTCCACCCAATAGAGATGAGGAACCTTGGAGGCAACAAGCAGAGTTCTTGCAGTTTCAACAAGATGTCTATGTTTTCTCTCTGCATAGCCATTTTGTTCAGGCGTATGGGGACAATTTAACTGGTGAAGAATGCCATGAGTTTGGAGAAACGAGTTAAAAACATGAAAAGTAAACTCACTCCCTGAATCCGTACGCGAAGTCTTTATTTTATTACAAAGAGAGTTCTCTACATAGGACTTGAATACAACAAATGTATGAAAAGCTTCAGACTTAGTTTTTAAGGGAAAGAACCAGCTATACTTGCTGTAATCATCTACAAATCAGATCAAAGAGAGACCAATATCTTCCTGACTAAGAAAACAAATCAGACAAAAAAGGAGAAAAGGAGAGTGAGATTGGATTTGGATAAAATGTTTCTCATTAATTGATAATGTTATTACACTAGAGTATATATATAGCCCTGGCTTTGTATAACAATACCCTTAACTAACTACGACTAATTACATATTGTACCACTACTCATCTCAACGAACACTTTACTGTCATAACAAACTACCAGTTTTGGATACTGAGGCATTTGTCTCAATAAATAATACCTTGGTTTTGCAGAAGCCAATCATGCGTATGAAACCCTTGTAGTTATTAATAGGCATAATTCCAGGAACAATGGGACAAGTTATTCCAATTTGGCTACATTCATTCACCAATTTGGGCAGAGTCGTTCACGAATTCACGGCACCATCATCAACCTTTCTCTTTGAATAAGCTAGATCAATCTGATATGCTTTTGGAGAGGCGAGCCCATCAGCTGCATGGTGTTTGAGTGGCTCATCTTTAACTACAATTCCTTCATCCTCAAAGGCTCCTAATATGGTGATTCGAAAAAATGGTGGAATTCGAATGGAATTGAAAATGAAAACAGAGATGTGGAGAGATCGAGAGAGAGGTAAAGAGATCAATCTGATTACAAAAGTGGAGGAATTGTTTCTATGCAGAGGAGAGATCGAGATTAGGCAGAGAGATTGAGAATGAAGATCGAGAAATAGGGATTTTTTTTTAAAATTAAATACATTAAGCGTAATTTGCAAAATATCTTCCTTGATACATACTTTTTCCATTGAAACTTTGTCCTAATTTGCAAAAATACAGTAATGCACATTAATTTACTTTTATTTGACTTGGGCAAAGTAATGAATATTATGTCACTTGATACTATGGTCTAATGGTATTCATTTTTATTTGATTCTCGATAAAGACGAATTTGAACTATATTATTGTTGGCCCATTATGAGGAAATCGATCCTCTTTTCTCTTAGGTAGATAATATCATTTATTCAAAAAATAAAAAATAAAAATAATGCACATCATTTATTTCATTTTTCAGAATATTTCCAAAAAATGGAAGCAGTTATTAATTTTCGTAGCAAAAAGACAACCAAAACGCACCTGAACTTGTCGTACGACCCACCACACCACGTAAATTCAGAAAAGAAAACAAAAACATAATATCCAAAAAAAAAGGAAAAAAAAAAGAAAAATGAAAACACCTGAAAGCAGGACCATCACCAGAAAGCATATATATATATATATATATATAGAAACGTTCACACGTCGGTTTACCGCTTCTGGTTCCTACGTAAGATTGTCCACACTGGTCCTTTCAGACCGCTCGCTTCTCTCTCTCTCTCTCTCTCTCTCTGAGCGTTTCAGCTGGCAAATCCTAATTCGACCGACGTCAATGGTAGTGCTCGGACGCCGATCACACTCAGTTTGCGCATTGTTTAGGTCGTGATCTCCGGCCGATCGTGTCCGGTTAGCGGCGGTCCGATTCCCTACCATGTTCGAAGCATACGTAAGGCTCTTCGTTCCTTTCTTCCCGATTTTTATGGTTTACGCCATGAATTTGACTGTATTACAGCTCTGTTTGATCGGTTTAGCTTGTTTAATTGTTGAAATTTGATGAATGCCCTTTGGTTACTGGCTTTGTTGGATCGTTATTACTGTATCTATGAATTTTTCTGTTTTTCTGATGTTAGGGAAGGTGTAGTGTGTATATATAGTGTATATCTTTGTGATTATTCATAGAGCTCAGTAATATTGCACTTGAAACTGTTCGCCGTGTGAATTTGCCAAACCGGTTTCTTTGGAATGTTTTGTTCCTCTGGTTAAGATAAACTAGTGCGTGCATGTTGAGAATTTCGATGGTTTGTAGTGAGCATTCTAAGTTCCAAGTTTCGAAGTACTCGTAATTTGGCTTTTTATAGTTTGTAGCGACCTAATTGTTCTTCTGGACATTGCACATTTTCTAAAAAGAAACATAAAATCATTAAAAACAAAGCAAAGTTATAATGTCGGATGACATTCAATACACTGAAACAATGTGAATAACGCCTGCAGCGGTCAATTGATACAGCTATCAGATATACAATTAATTAACCAGACTCAACTGGACCAAGCAAGAAATTCACTGACTGCCTAAGAAGCAATAGTCTTCCAGTTCATATTCAGCAGAAGAAAGGGGTATCTGTGAAATCATTGGCATGGGAAGTCCCAAATCTGACCCTTTGCCATATAAGGGAATCACTTACAACCGCTTTTGTCTCAAAGAATCTGTATTCCAAAGTCTATGGTAGATGAGATGAAAATCTTGTTCATGCATGTAGTTCTTTCTCTATAACAAAGTTATGTTTACCATATGAAAAAGGATTACGTAACATTAACAGACATGCATGTTTATTCATATCTAGCAGCTCTAGATGAAATGATAACTTGTAATGTTTTATTGGTAGGTTCTGCATTTGCTTCGAAGATATTTGGGGGAATATGTCCATGGACTCTCAGTTGAAGCTTTAAGAATCAGTGTCTGGCAAGGTTTGTTTATGACTTAAGTGGTCATGTTCTCTGTATTTTCTTGTCCTTCCTACCTAAGTTTTTAAGATTACTAGCTTACCATTATGTTTGTGAAACTTTTAAGCAACGTGCTTAGCGTATTTGCAATATGTACCCAACTGCAGTGTTTGATAATATAATGACTCGCTGATACTCTTATATATCCTCAATTAACAGGTGATGTTGTTCTCAAAGATTTGAAATTGAAGGCAGAGGCCTTAAATTCACTGAAACTTCCAGTCACTGTGAAAGCTGGTTTTATTGGTACCATTACATTAAAGGTATCAAGTGGCTCCAAACCTTCCCCTGGCTGGGATTTGGTTCTTAATTACTGCTGATAGTATGTTCACTTTTCTTTTCAATGTTCCTATTTTCCTCTTTCCTTGTAGGTTCCCTGGAAAAGTTTAGGCAAAGAACCTGTCATTGTTCTCATTGACCGTGTATTCATTCTTGCTTATCCACTTACTGATGGCCAGAATCTCAAGGTACGGTGATGTCCGTATAGTGGAAAAACTTATATTTCAATTGCACACTGTTGGAGGTGTCTTTTCTTATGTATTAAGATGATCTTGTTTTACATTACTATCATCATTAAATTATTGATTGTTACTAATTTTGTTGTGTAGGAGGACAGGGAAAAACTGTTTGAAGCCAAACTTCAACAGATTGAGGTAAAATGCAAATGTGTCTATGTTTGCTCTATCTAATTTTTTTAGGCTGCTAATATGGTTTTTATGGACATCTCTTTCATACCACCGTAATAGTTCTTTTAGAAGTAAAATGTGTGTTTCTCATAAAAAACTGGTAAAAGTGGCAAAAAAAAAAAATTTGTATATTGTGTGCAGGAAACAGAGGCAGCAACCCTTGAAGCAATGTCGAAGTCAAAGCTAGGAAGTGTATGATTCTTAATTTTATTACTATTTTACGTTGGGCATCTATTGTTGGTTAAATTTGTTATGCATCCTTAACCCTTTCTGTAGTAGTAGCTCTCCTCTTACATTACATCTTGCTTAATAATTAAAATAGGCTTTTTGCCACGTATTACTTGGATCTGGCTTTTTTCATTTTCCCTACATGAAACATAAAAACATGGCCTTTTTTGGCTCAAGCAATTTTTAGTGAGGCCACATAGCTCATAATAGGCTTTTTGCAAAGCCACAAACAAGATCATTCTTGGTGGCATGCACTTTTGATTTGTTTTTCCCTTTTCATAACCAAAACATTTGTCAAAGTAATGTTGGTTGTCTTTTTTTGATTGGGATATATATGGAGTTGGGTGATGTTGAAATATATGAAGTAGATATCTGTCATGAAAGTAGTGATGGGGAAGGAAATCATGTGGTGCTTGCTAGGAAATTCACATATGTTTGACATGATGGATTTGTTAAATATGTTACAAATAAGCATCTAACTCAAAAACTGAAGGCTTTATCCAGGGAAGTTCTCGTAACACTAAAATCAAAGTAGTACTTTGTGCTAACACCCATTGCATACAAACTCGATTGAATTAACACATCCTCTTTGTCTATTAAGTGAAATAGATGGTGTAATTCATTTCTCATTCTTGGGTACAAAATTTAGCAGTTCAGTTGACAGCTGACTATTTTGCAGCCACCTCCTGGGAATTCATGGCTAGGTTCCCTCATTGCTACTATTATCGGAAATCTGAAGATATCAATTAGCAATGTACATGTTAGATATGAGGATTCAACCAGGTTGGTAACTTCCTCAGCTTCTTTTGAAGTCTGAAATCTTCTATTTGTTTTGTATGTACCCAGTTTATTTCTACTTTTTTGCTCTCCAGACAAATTTTATCAATCTTAGCTTGGAATTTGTTTGGTTCTATTGTTTTGTAGCAATCCAGGACATCCATTTTGTTCGGGTGTTACTTTAGCCAAGCTGGCTGCTGTTACTATGGATGAGCAAGGGAATGAAACATTTGACACCAGTGGTGCACTTGATAAGTTGCGGAAGGTTAGCATTGTCTTTTATTCTTTAGGATCCGGGTTTTTGCGAGAATGCTTGTCTTCGATCACTATCTTTATAATTTTCTGGACTGCTTTGATTTATGTCAATACTAAGCCATCTAACAAAACAAGCAAAGCCACATCATAGGCCAACTGAATAAACCAAAAACCAGTAGTGACACTTTTGCACAAGTAATGGATCAGTCAAGACAAATCACACTATATCAAACATCCTTGAAATGTTTAGACAAGGACGCCCTACTTTGTAGGATTGCTTTGATAATTGTAACAATGTTCGTTGTGTTTTGTGATTTTCGTATTTATTTGTATGTTTTATGCTTTTACATGTAAATTTGATAATCTTATGTTGGATACAAATAATCTCCTTGTGACAGTCCTTGCAACTTGAGAGGCTTGCTATGTACCATGATTCTGGTAGTGTTCCTTGGAAGATAGATAAGGGATGGGAAGATCTTACTCCTGAGGAATGGATTCAGGTTTGTTCTTATGCTGCAGTATTACTACCCACTGTACTCTGCTATATTAAAGCGTCTACTTTTGGTAACATTGTCTGGCCTAACCTAATCTATATACTGCCTAAAAGTTCTGCTTTACTCTTTTCTTTGCATCAATGTGTACTAGATCTTTGAAGATGGTATAAATGAACCAGCTGCTGCTGCGAATCGCAAGTATTTGGTGTCACCTATAAATGGAGTTTTAAAATATCACCGCATTGGAGATCAAGAAAGAAATGATTCAGAGGTTCCGTTTGAGAAGGCTTCCCTCGTGCTGAGTGATGTTTCTTTGACTGTAATTGAGGTGCATAATGCGTTCCCCTTAAAATGTCTTATATTTTCCCTGTATTATTTTCATTCGTCCTCTCTCGTGTTCCGCCATTGAGAAGCAAATATTGAGATTTATATTTTTAATTCTTTCTTGGTCGGAGTTAAGAAAATGCAATGAAATTTCTTTGGAGGATCTCTTTCACATTGTAGTATCCCCGTATTCCTCTCCCTCTCTTCTCCCTCTCTCAGTGTTTTCTTCTAATATATAAGTATCGAGTAAAATTGCTTTTCTTAGCTCCCTGAGGAGAGTTGAGGTGTTAGTTTTCTGTTTTCGACAACCCAGAAAATTTGTCTTTTTTCGTACTTTCTTGGTATGCAGCTGGAGTGCTATAACTCATTACCACTGGTTTTTTTAGGCCCAATATTATGATTGGATAAAACTCTTAGAAGTTGTTTCAAGATACAAGACTTATGTTGTTGTTTCCCATCTGAGACCTGTGGTGCCAGTTTCAGAGGGTCCGTATTTGTGGTGGCATTATGCTGCTAAAGCATCCCTGCAGCAGAAGAAAATGTGGTAATATATATGTATATGCTACACTCTTCCTCTTTTATGGTCTATGTTTGTATGCCTGTTTACGGCCTCGTAGATTGTCTTAATTCAAGGCCTTTTTGTCAGCTTAATTCCTGTTCTTATTTTTAAAATATTCCCTTAAATTTTATAAAAAAAAAAAATACTGGAATTGAGTTGAACGTTGTGTTTAACTTTTCAAATATTCAGGGAAACTTCTGACCACATGCTTTTGGATGTATATTGCAAATTGGTGATGTACTTTTATGAATTTCCCGTGTTGGTTCTGACTTCACACTTGTTTTCCTGAATCAGTTACCGATTCTCATGGGACCGCATTCGAGATCTTTGTCAGCTTCGTCGCCGTTACATTCAGTTGTACGCCGGTTCACTGCAACACTTGTCAAATGTTAAGAATGCAGAAATTAGAGAAATTGAGAGAGATCTGGATCCTAAAGTAATTCTTTTATGGAGGTAAACCTTTTGACTTCATTACTATTTATTAAAACTGATTGTAGGGTTTAGGGGATGCATAAATTCTGTATTAAACTTGGCCTTACACCTCACGGTTATTATATCGGGTTCAAAGGAACCACAGTTGAATTTGGGTTGGATTTGGATTCTATTATTTAGGTGAAGTGTATGGAGTAGCAATTTGAACCCATTTGGCATATGGAATTTACAAAGTGATTAGCTTTTATTCTCTTAAATTAGTTGGAATAAAATGCCAAAGCAATAGGATTATTATGTTTGATTAAACTTGGAATGTAATCTTGGAATCCGTGGGGAATTACTTACATTTGTCGCTTTAAATTAGTTAGACTCAAGAAGGTATTGAATTTTGTCTTCAATCCAGATGTTACCTTTGAATGTCAGTGTAGGTTTCAATGGGGACAGTGCAATTTTGTCTTGCTTTTTTTATGTATTCCAAGATATGTGAACCATAGAATGTGCAATTTAAACAACTTTCCTTTCCATGGAGCAAGTATTAAAGACGCACAAGAGGATTTCCTGAGGATTTATAAATTTTTAGCATGTCTACATATTTGGGCTATATATTTGCCGGGCTTATAGAGAAGGTGGAAAAAGGACTTCAAAGTTGGAAGAAGGCGTTTTTATGCAGAGGTGGTAGATTAACTTTGATTCAAGCTGTGCTGAGAAGTATGCCAATTCATTACATGTCTTTGTTCAAACTTCTTTGTGGGGTGATTGGTCGGCTGGAAAAACTAATGAAAGGGTTTCCTTGGGAAGGGGTAGAGGAAGGAAAGAAAAACCATTTAGTTAAGTGGGAGGTAGTGATCAGAAGTAAGGAGGAAGGGGGTTTAGGTGTGGAGAATTTGAGCAAATGGAATAAAGCTTGACTCACTAAGTGGTTGTGGAGATTCCCAAAGGAATCAAATTCTCTCCGGCACAATGTGATAAGGAGCAAGTGCAGGATGGAGGCTAATGGGTGGGACGCAAGCCCTTCGCTGTGTGGTTTAAGTCGTAGTCCTTGATTAGATATTTCATCTGGTCTTTCTTCTTTCCTAGAGTGTTGCAAGTTTGAGGTGGGCAATGAGGAGAGGGTGAGGTTTTGGGAGGATGGTTGCTTGGAGGGTGGACCGTTGAAAAAGCAGTATCCTGGATTATTCTTGTTATCGAGAAAGCATGACCAGAGCATTTCAAGTTTTGTGGATTCTTCTCTTCAGCCATTGAGTTGGAATTTCAATTTCAGTCAAAAATTGAATGAGCTGGAGATAGCAGAGGCGGCTGGGTTATTAGAGAAGGTGGAAGATGTTTGTTTGATTCAATCAAGAGCAGATATTAGAAGGTGGAAACTAGATGGGTCAGGATCGTTCACTTGCAAATCCTATGGCTCCTTGTGCAACAATGGAACTGTGCAACATTTTCCACCCAATTCTCAGATTTGGAAAAAAGCTCTCCAAAAGTCAAAGTTCTTGCTTTGTTAGTGGCTATTGGGAAGGTCAACACCTATGATCAAGTTAAAAAGCGAAGGCCTTTCATTTGCATTTCTCCTCAGTGGTGCAGTTTGTGTAAATCAGAGGAGGAGAGTGTTAATCATATTTTTCTCCACTGTTCTTACTTGATACAGCTGTGGTGGAAATTGTTCAAGGAAGTTAGAGCTGGTTGGGTTATTCCAAAGGGATGTTTTGAGCTTCTAAGCCCCAAGGTCGAGGCTTTAGGAAAGGAGAGGAAAGCTAAAGCTTTGCGGGGCTGTTTGGTGTTGGCAGTTGTTTGGAACATTTGGTTGGAGGGTAATAGAAGAATTTTTTTAGGATTATAAGGGAGTAGAAGGAGAGGAACAATGGGGTAGAGTTAGATACTGGGCATCAGTTTTGGATGAGTTCAGGGTTTATTCCCTTTCTTATATAGTGATGGATGTGTTAGCAGCTGTAAAATGAAGTTGGCTCAGCTTAGTTACTAGTAAAGTAGTCCTACTTGAAGGGTCTTAGCTAGTTTTTCTAGTTGGTGGATTTCTTATCCACTTGTTGTAATTCCTACATTGTGTTAATAAAATTCTATTGTTTCTTCTTAAAAAAAATTTCTGGGTTTATTTGCTGAAGGGAATGCTTACCCTGTTCCTGTAACATTTGTATGTTAATAAATACAGTCTAGAAACATTCAATATATGATATTGTACTCATTGGATATTGGGCATGTATTATGTAGGTTACTTGCACATGCAAAGGTAGAATCTGTTAAAAGCAAGGAAGCAGCTGAACAGAGGTCATTCCAGAATCAAAGCTGGTTTTCATTTATGTGGTTAGTCAGGACTCGGAACTGCTCCATTACGATCTCTGTGTTCTATGATTGTTTCTGGGTCACGGCTGTGCTTAAATTGTTTTGACCTCTATATTTATGAAAGCTCTGCATGTAGCTTTATCCACGTACACCTCTCAATTTGTGTAGTGCCACTTTTTTTTCCCTCAGGCGTACACCTGCTGAAGATTCTGCCATTGTAGATGCTTCCGAGGGGTCACAGTTAGTGGAAGAAAGACTGACTAAAGAGGAATGGCAGGCAATCCATAAGTTGCTGAGTTATCAGCCAGAAGAAGCACATTCAGGAAAAGACGTGCAGAATATGATCCGGTTTTTGGTAACTGTGTCTGTTGGTCAAGCAGCTGCTAGGATCATTGATATAAATCAAACGGAAGTTGTGTGTTGTAGATTTGAGCAACTTCAAGTCTCAACCAAGTTTAAAAATCGAAGTACCTACTGTGATGTGTCCTTAAAATTCTATGGTTTATCTGCACCTGAAGGCTCGCTTGCCCAGGTTTGTTTCCATATAAATGTCAGAATTTGATTTAGCAGTAACAGATTTTAAGTTGGTGACGGGAGAATGTTAGTGTGAATCGTAACTGTTTTGATGTGAATATTTTCTAAATTTAGTGAATTTCTTTATTTTGAAGTGGTTTTAAATTTTTATTTTAACAGCACTTAATCTCCCTCCTCTCCTTTTCTTACATGTGAATTTCTGATATTAATCTGACACAGAATCAATATGATGCTATGTTGCGCCATTGCATCTTGTTTTTAAGTTACTCATCTTTTTCTTCCTGCCCTTTTTTCTTTTGGCAGAGTGTCTGTAGTGAGCAGAAGGTGAATGCACTAGCTGCTAGCTTTGTACACTGTCCAGTTGGAGAGAATGTTGACTGGAGGCTGTCGGCTACAATTTCTCCCTGCCACGTCACGGTGATTGTCCAATCTTTGAACACACACACACACACACACACACACATATATATATATATATAGAGAGAGAGAGAGAGAGAGATCCTCAATCTTTTGTTTGATTTCTGTATTTTGGTCAGTCTTCTTGACCAACGTCCTTGTTTTTCTTCTCCCCTCTTAATACAATCATCTCTTTATTAAAAAAGAAGAAGAAAAAGAAAAGAGAGAGAGAGAGAGAGAGAGAGAGAGTGAAACCTAGTTCACATTACTATCATCTTGAAATGGTACATGCATGGATCCTTAAGGCTCAGTTTTGATTTTCTTTGTGTTCTTCCTCTCTTCTTTTGTTCACCTTCCTTATGACATGGAGCTTCCTGAATCTTTTCTCGTTGCAGGTTTTGATGGAAAGCTTTCATCGATTTTTAGAATTTGTGAAAAGGAGTAATGCAGTTAGTCCTACTGTCACGTTGGAAACTGCAACTGCTTTGCAGGTAATGATATCATCATTGTTAGTATTTTTTAATGAGATGCGTTTAATACGACACTATACTCGTTCACTAATCTTTTATCATTCATTTTTAAGAGCAGATGAAAATTGAGCAAGTGACTCGTAGAGCACAGGAGCAATTTCAAATGGTATTAGAAGAACAAAGCAGGTTAGTATGCTTTATGTATACGGAATACTGATCCTGTTTCAGGTTTTCTATTTCTATTTTTTCTTTTTTTATACTCTGTATAGAGTAAAGCAACTGAGTAATTTTTTTACATTGCTCTTATGTTTACTGATCCTGTTTCAGGTTTGCTCTTGATATCGACTTAGACGCTCCAAAAGTAAGAGTTCCTATCAGAACTTGTGGCTCTTCCAAATGTGATAGCCATTTTCTTTTGGATTTTGGTCATTTCACGCTGCACACCAAGGTATGCCTTTTTTTCTAATGATCTTTCCAAATTGTGCCTGATTGATTTGCATTACCTGAAATGATATATTAATCATTGCAGGATAGTCAGCATGATGAACAGAGGCAGAACTTATATTCTCGGTTTTTTATAACTGGAAGAGATATTGCTGCCTTTTTTGTGGATTGCGGTTCTGACCGTCAAAGTTGCACTTTGGATGTACCAGATTATGATAATCACCTGCTTTTATCTCCTACCCCTGACAATGTTGAGAATTGCTATTCTCTGATAGATAGGTGTGGAATGGCTGTACTTGTTGATCAGGTAATTTGCCACATTCCTCTCCTGCTTGTTAATTTTTATATTATTTGGTGTACAAGTTTTACTCCGGTTCATTTTGATTAGATATGTTGCTTATTATTTCATACCTATGCATCTTTGAATTGCAGATTATAGTGCCCCACCCAAGTTACCCATCAATGCGCATCTCAATTCAAGTGCCAAACCTTGGGATTCACTTTTCACCATCGAGATTCCAGAGGCTCATGAAATTGTTATACATATTCTGTGGTACATTGGAAACTTGCAATGCCAGTCAGCCTGCTCTTGATGATTTTCAAGCAGAAACTCCATGGAGTTTGTCAGATCTTTCTACAGAAGCTAGAATTTTAGCATGGAGGGTATGTCGTCATTCAATCGAGCAAGTTGTTAGTTTTATTCGTATTTCAGTGTCTGATGTTATTTTCCCCTCTATTTTTCCTATTCAGGGGATTGGCAATTCTGTGGCTACCTGGCAACTATGTTATCTTGTGTTGTCAGGAATAAATCTTTATGTGCTGGAATCTGAAAAGTCACTGAGTCACCAGCGACACACAAGGTTGCTTCTCTCTTTCTTTCTAGGTAATTTTAGTACGGAGAGAGTATACATTAGAAATACCAGAAAGTTACTGCCAAATTTTCACTGAACCATTACAAGATCTTGCTAGATGGTAATAAAAAAAGGAAAATGAGACTACTAATAATTGGATCATATTCCTGCATTTCTGCTTGCTGTTGCGGATAACAGAACGTAACGAATTTCTTGCAACTGAGAAACGAAGGACAAGATGATCCATAGTCTCAGCACTATCTTTCCACGTACAACCCAATCAACCTTCCAAATGCTGGAGCAGGGGAAAGAAATAGGCATGCACCCATTAAAACCTTGTAATGAGGTGTAACGTTAATAATATTCCCGTGGCCAGCGAGATACTACAACTTGTCAGCATCCGTCATCCTTATCCTTACAGAGTATAGGTAATCCAAAAATGTATAAACTGGCTATAGCTCGTAGTCGTGGGACAACATATTAAGGGTTGGAGCCCAGTGAAATCCTCCATTTGACTGAGTAGAGTACCAAATCATATAATTGGCAACAAGATAAAGCTCTGGAGGAGATCCTTCAAGGCATACTGTCCATTGATTATGCCAAAGCTAAATCTGCACCCTTCACCCTCGTTAGTGCCATACCATGGGAAGAGGTCCACCTGGACTTCTTCCCAATTCTCTTACCGATTCTATATGGCTCCATCACCACATTTGCACGCTACTAACCCCATCCAAGAGCATGTACTGCACTTATAGCTTTTCTTACTCTGCCTACAGTTTGGTGTCTTTTTTGAGCAATAGAAATGTTTTGGTTGTGCATTTCTTGCTTTTATCTCCTGCAATCAAATGTTTTATGCTACTAACTGAAAATTTCTAAATTTGGATGGTACAGCATGGCTGGTCGACAAGTATATGAGGTTCCCCCAGCAAACATTGGTGGTTCACTGTTTTGTGTCGCTGTAAGTTACAGGGGAATGGAAAATCAAAAGGTATGTCAAATTTGTTGGAAATGATAGTTTACTGTCTGAAGGACAAACAGGGGAATTAAATATTTATGTCCGTGCTGTCAACTTGACATCTGAATTATTGGATTGTGGAAGAATCATAGTCATGCTATTGTTTATTTTGTTCAAGCCTTGCTTGAAGCTGGGCATATCTTTCCTTATTCAAATCATACATGTTATAGATTTCGATTTCTTTCCAGGCTTTGGAGTCTCCTACTACCTTGATTATAGAGTTTCGGGCTGAGCACGAGAAGGCCATTTGGTTGAAAGGGCTTATACAAGCTACATATCAAGCTTCTGTATGATATAAGATCTATCTCTTAACTTAAAACTCCTATTTACTTATCTTCTTGGTGATATCTAAATTTGTATTTATTTTGCATATAGGCTCCTCCATCAGTTAATGTATTGGGAGAAACAAGCGATCCCGTAACTGACTATGGTGAAACCCAGACTATGAATTCAAAAACAGCTGACCTTGTTATTAATGGGGCACTGGTGGAGACAAAGATATTCATTTATGGAAAGGTTGGTTTTTCTTTTGGTTGATTCATCAGGTCAAAGTATCCACAGCGTCCTGCTTCCCATCATTTGTGGTTATTTTGGGAAATGATTAGCCACCTGTGGGCCTTACTACTTATATGAAGAAACAAATGGAAAAAAACTTACAAGGCTACTGATTAACGAAATCTGACAGTGTTCTTTTCCTACTATATTGTGCAGACTGGTGATAAAGTTGATGAAGAATGTTGCGAGACTCTTATTCTTGAGGTTCTTGCCAATGGTGGAAAGGTTTGTTGCTAGTTTATACTTCATTTATGATTTTATTAAGGGTGAATGTGGAATTATATGAGATTTTTAAAGTAAAAAGTCAAATGCAATTTTTCACCCTGTTCATCTTTGTTATTGTATTTGTGCCCTTGATCTGACTTGGGTATTTACCCTATATTACTTGAATTGATAGGGAGAGTGGCATCAGAATTTTGGCTACTGGCGGGGAAGATGTTTCCATGTTTGGAACATAGTTCATATTTCACTGTTCTCTGTCCGTCAGATTTGATATTGTTGATATTTCTGTTTTAGATTTCTTGGGGTTGTGGTATATTGGAACATACTGTAACAAGCGTTCTT
This sequence comes from Pyrus communis, assembly GCF_041283825.1. NCBI lineage: Eukaryota > Viridiplantae > Streptophyta > Magnoliopsida > Rosales > Rosaceae > Pyrus > Pyrus communis. The sequence continues at coordinate 22,480,435 of NC_142577.1, read as the reverse complement.
CTACTTTACCCTCTAGTTTGTTTTTTTCCCACTATCTTCTTGTATCATGTTCAAGGGTTCTTAGCTAGTTGTCATGCATAAGTGTTTTGGTATTAATTACTATGCCATTTTGTTTTACAGTTGCACATGATTCGCTGGGAAGGTGACCTGACACTTAAGATGAAACTGCACTCTTTAAAAATCAAAGATGAGCTTCAAGTTCGTCTGTCAACAACCCCCCAGTATTTAGCTTGCTCCGTGCTAAACAATGACAATCTAGTTTCTTCTCCTGGCATAGTAGATCCACACATGAAAGAAATGTCTGCGTTGCTTCATGAGGATGATGATACGTTTATAGATGCTTTGCCAGATTTTATGTCTATCTCAGATACAGGCTTAGGTTCACAGATAATGGATATGGATACATGTGCAACCACTGAGGACGTCAATGATGATACTGGATTTGCAACTCCACAGGCCATAATTCATGAAAAAAAATTGGTTAAGGAAAAGGTCATTTCTGGTGAGATATTTTATGAGGCGGATGGCGGTGATAATTCAAATTTTGTTTCTGTTACCTTCTTGACTCGGAGTTCTAGCTCGCCTGATTATGATGGTATTGATACGCAGGTATTACTGACATGAGCAGTCGACTCAACTTTAGTTATAGTTCTGGATCTTTGTTCGATTGGTTTTATTTGCAATGCAAAACTAAATTAATTAGTGTATCTTACAAATAGAAAAATCTTTATCTCCACTGTTAATGCTTTGTCCTGAAATTTTTTTCAGATGAATCTCCGCATGTCAAAATTGGAGTTCTTTTGCAACAGACCCACTCTTGTTGCTTTGATTGATTTCGGCCTGGATTTAAGCTCTGTGTATGATGTGGAAGGTAGTGCAGACATAACTAAGGTTCCAGATGATAAACCTTTGATGAACAAAGAAAAGAATGAAGAAAGTATCAAAGGGTTGCTGGGTTATGGTAAAGGTCGTGTAGTATTTTATTTAAACATGAATGTTGACAATGTGACTGTGTTTCTTAACAAAGAGGATGGCTCTTCATTTGCAATGTTTGTGCAAGAAAGTTTCCTGCTGGATCTTAAGGTGATGGGAATGTTGTGATTTACAATTATTTCGATGTGTTGGTTGATACCACTGTGAGTAGTTTCAGACTTGATATTTTTGGTCTCAAATAACTGTATTACTGACTTGAGTTGTTTGTTTGTTAAGGTCCACCCAAGTTCTCTTTCCATTGAAGGTACCCTAGGAAATTTTAGGCTACATGATATGTCTCTTGGAACAGATCACTGTTGGGCTTGGCTTTGTGATATACGTAATCCAGGTGTTGAATCCCTTATCAAGGTACAGATGGAATCAATTATCAGCTATTGCATTGCAGACATAATTTGTTTTTACTGTGATATTTCTTTCATTATGAGAATTTTATCTTTCTATTTGTTTTGCAGTTCAAATTTAACTCCTATAGTGCCGAAGATGATGACTATGAAGGATATGATTACAGTTTGTGTGGCCGACTTTCTGCTGTCCGCATCATTTTCCTCTATAGGTTTGTTCAGGAGGTATGTTGGGCATTGCTCTCAATCATTTGAATACAACTTTCACAGGGATGTGTTATTGTGTGTAACCTAAATGCTTGGACATGCTAATGCAGATAACAGAATACTTTATGGAACTTGCCACCCCAGATACCGAAGAGGCAATCAAACTTGTTGACAAAGTGGGAGGCTTTGAGTGGCTAATTCAGAAATATGAGATTGATGGAGCTACAGCGTTGAAGCTGGACCTGTCACTTGATACTCCAATAATCATTGTTCCCAGGAATTCAACAAGCAAAGAGTGCGTGAATTTGGATTCTTTTTTTACTAAGCGCATATTTGGGTAATTAAATAGTTGGGTTGCTTTTGAATGAAGAAGCACCCTAAACAGAAGCAGGAAGAGAAAAGGACAACTTCAAGATTTTGTCTCTTTATGTCTGGATCTTGTATTTTCAAAGTTAAATACATTTGTTATATCCGTATTTACGGTTGACATTTGTCTCTATATTTTATGTAATTGCAGTTTCATTCAACTTGATCTGGGCCAGCTAAAAGTCACAAATGAGTTTAGTTGGTATGGTTCCCCTGATAAAGATCCTTCAGCTGTCCATATTGATGTCCTTCATGCTGAGGTAGGTGATTTTTATATCTTTTTATTGGACGTGATGATTGAAATTACTGAACTAATTTAATACTCTGACATTTCAGATCCTGGGGATCAGCATGTCTGTAGGAATTGACGGTTGCTTAGGCAAATCAATGATACGAGAAGGCAAAGGACTTGATGTTTACGTGAGGAGAAGTTTGAGGGATGTCTTCAAAAAAGTTCCAACATTTGCTCTTGAAGTGAAGGTAATATTGTGGGTGAAATGTTAAATTTTATTGATTTTATTTTTTTTATAACGTTGTGGCAGATAACACACCTTTAGTAGGCATTACGATGGGGGGCTGTTTAACTTACCATTGTTGATATTTGCATAGTTGATGATTGATACACGTGGACGAACTTCTGATTGAGTTCATCCTGCATTGATTGGTAGTGATACATGTACAACATCATATTAAGTGCATTGGGTCATAATATTGTTTCAAATGGTGAACATACTTAGGAATTGCTTAGCATTTTGGACCAATCCTTTACTTTTTTGGTAGTCAATATATGGTGATCTAGCTTATTCATCCTCCATTTGCTTCATTGTTGTGATCACGTGTTTTTAACTTTATATGATATATCCCTGCATATATGTTTCTATACAGGGAGCTTCAATCGAAGGATGCCTCACCTTGTATTTCAATGATCCGAACCGTATTATTTTAGGTCTTCTCTCATATATCACCATTGCAAAATATCACTCAAATCTGAAACCATTTACCACTTAATTAAATGGTTGTCATTTAATGTTTCCTTGAAATAACATATTCTTCTATTTTCTTGGCTACTCCCCATATTGCCAATTGGTTTTATTCTGTCATCATGCAGACTGTCATATTTCTCTGTTGATTCCTACCCTTTGATTGTCTTGTACCAGGTTGGCTTATTGCACGGTGTCATGTCTGACAAAGAATATAAAGTCATTCTGGACTGTGCATGCATGAACTTATGCGAAGAGCCAAAGCTTCCCCCTAGTTTCCGTGGTGGTAAATCTGGTTCGATGGATACAATGAGACTGCTGGCTGATAAGGTCAACATGAACAGTCAACTCCTACTATCAAAAACTGTTACCATAGTGGCAGTTGTAATTGATAATGCCCTATTGGAATTGTATAACGGCATTCATGCTGAGTCTCCTTTTGCTCAAATTGCTGTGAGTACTTGCATCAATCACATTTAAGTAGAGTTCATTTTGAATTGTGTGTATTTAGGTCCTGTTTTAGCTCTCTGAGATTTCAACTTTCATTTTAGTGGTAAGATTTCGAACAGAGTTGTTTGTTGTTTTCTGGCATTGTATGTCTGTTCTGATCGTGTACTTGTTCTCAGAAAAAATAAAAACAGAATCTTATGTAATTTGTTTCTCTGTTTAACAGATCGAAGGTCTTTGGGTAACGTATCGGATGACTTCATTGTCAGAGACAGATCTCTACATAACCATTCCGAAATTTTCTGTTGTTGACATTCGCCCCGATACAAAACCTGAAATGCGCCTAATGCTTGGATCATCCGCTGATGATTCCAAGCAAGTTTCTTTTGGAAGTTTGCCCCTTTCCTTAAATACAGGGAGCTTTAGAAAAAAAGACTCTGATGCTGAATTTTCTCATGTGGATTTACCAATATCAACAATGTTCTTGATGGACTATAGATGGCGCAAATCTTCCCAATCATTTGTGGTTAGGGTTCAGCAACCTCGAGTTCTTGTTGTAGCTGATTTCCTTCTGGCTGTGGGTGAGTTTTTTGTGCCTGCATTGCGAACAATAACTGGTAGAGAGGAAGTGATGGATCCTACAAATGATCTTATTGGTAAAAGCTGTAGCATAGTATTCTCTGGACCTATTTACAAACAGATAGAAGATGTGGTGCACTTGTCTCCAAGTAGACAGTTAGTAGCAGATTGTTTGCACATTGATGAATATACATATGATGGATGTGGAAAGACCATCCATTTGAGTGAGGAAACGGACACAAAATATCTTCATTCAACTAGGCCTCATCCCATTATTATAATTGGGTGTGGAAAGAAGTTGCGATTTATGAATGTCAAAATTGAGGTACAGATCCATCCTTTCATATGCGACAATAGTTGTGTTCTTTTTCAATTGTTTTTAATGCAGCATCAGAACATGCCTAAAATTTCAGTACTATTTAGAAGGTCTGCAACGGGTTTGGGGAAAATGTTTTCCAATAAATATCATGAAGCATAGGTATAGGATTCAGAAACCAGAAAAACGACTATAGAGGTACAAAGACCATTTCAGTGTAGTCAGTAAAAGATAGAAAAAAAGTGTATCAATTTTTTATATGTGTTGTTTTGTTTTACTTATTTTATGTTTAGTTTGTTTTTCTCATCCCTCAGTAATTGGCATGTGTTCCAACTATCGATTGACGCTTTCCCGTTAATACATCAGAATGGTTCTATTTTGAGGAAGTACACACATTTGAGTAATGATAGCAGCTACTCGTTATCTTTTGAGGATGGTGTGGACATCACATTGCTGGACAGTTACTCATCTGATGAGGACAAGAAGAGTCTAGAAGACTCTCATAAATCGTCAGACACCTCAAATATTTCTTCGGATTCTGAAAGTGATCCAAATATGATCCCGAGTTTCAGTTTTGAAGCACAGGTAAGTAAGTCATTATTAACATAAATGTTTCGCAAAGTAATTCATGGCATAGCGCTTTACATTGAAATTTGCAAACTGATTGAAACCATTGGTAGATTATTTTGTGGTAATCTGATTGTATGCTACACAGTGCTTCCATAAGTTACTACTTAAGTGCTTATTAGTTATACTGGGATCAATATCTCTAGCATATCATTTTTTTAGCTTATATTATGCTGATAACCTTTTGTGCAGTTGGTTTTGATGTTCTGTTCATTTTTGGATTACTTATTTTGGCTTTTAGGTAGTTTCTCCTGAGTTTACCTTCTATGATTCTTCAAAGTCTTGTCTGGATGATTCATATGGTGAAAAGCTTCTCCGTGCAAAGTTGGATTTTAGCTTCATGTAAGAGTTTTCATATTTGTTTTTCCCATACTTCTACACTTTTTCCAGGGAAAAGGTAGGGCGCAATAGAAGTTACTCTGAAAGCTTGCGTACTTGAAATTTAACACTTATTATACTCCTAAATGTATTACGTGAAAAAAAAAATTTGCACTAACTGAGCTAAATAACCTGTTAATATAGGTATGCATCCAAAGAAAATGATACCTGGGTTCGAGCCCTGGTGAAAGATCTTACAGTTGAGGCTGGTTCTGGTCTTATTGTTCTTGATCCAGTGGATATATCAGGGGGTTACACTTCTGTGAAGGACAAAACAAATATGTCCTTGTTATCAACTGATGTTTGCTTCCATCTTTCACTGAGTGTTGTTTCTCTTATACTTAATTTGCAAACCCAGGCAACATCAGCATTGCAATTCGGAAATTCTATGCCACTGGCTGGATGTACCAATTTTGATCAAATTTGGGTGTCCCCGAAAGGTATTTTCTCATACTCTCCGGTGAAGTTTAATATCTTAATTACTTCATTTCTTTTCATCAGAATGGCTGTCATGTCAGTCATCAAAGACTTAACATTGTTGTGTATTTATGTAGAAAATGGTTCCTGTTACAACCTTACCTTTTGGAGGCCTCGAGCACCTTCAAATTATGTTATACTGGGAGATTGTGTGACATCAAGGTAGAATTGAATGGAATGTTTTTCAGGGAACACTATTTTCTTAATGAAATGAAAATTACAATCTCTAGACAAGCAGTCCACATAAACGGAGATGAAACTAAAGGGTCCTATTTTACAAGAAGAGTCATCAAAGAATTTGGCCCCATGCTGCATATCCTTATGTGTTTTATAAATATAATTTATGTAGATGAATTCCCAAGTAGTAATAAATTAAAAAGGAAGGCAATGTAAATATCATAACTATGAGTTAATCTGGTGATCTTGTTTGTATGTGTCATGGTTACGAGTGTAAAGGTGGACTTCTTTTCCATTGCATGTACTTTTTGAGCATATACACTCAAATCTTGAGAAGAAGAAAAAATCTGTTCGTTGTACGTTGCCATCAGGTAGAAACTTCCCAGGCATGTGCTAATGCTCCTTTATCATTAGAAATTAGTAATCTTGGTGAGTCTTATTAAAGTTTGTTTAACCTGCATAAATTTTATTGTATCAAAGCAATTTACATGTGCCCGTGCCTATGTAATCATGATTTGTATTATTTTCATCTAGTTGTCCGGAAGTAAAAGGAACATAAAGTAGATGACCTAATTAATAATATATGGATGGTTTGGGTACAGCTCACGGTATTTCGTTTATTTTCTTGATTGTTGATCTGTCTGGGGAAGATACTCACCTTGTTTGTTCAAGTTGTTCTGTTTAGTGTGATAGTGTGTTTCGATGCTATACTTAATTATTTTTGGTTTCTTGTGATGTCATCAGGCCAGTTCCTCCTTCACAGGCAGTAATGGCAGTGAGTAATGCATATGGGCGTGTGCGTCAACCAATTGGTTTTAATCTCATAGGCTTGTTCTCTACTATTCAAGGATTTGGTGGGGGGGATTCTGATGTTGGTAGTGATTGTTCTCTTTGGATGCCCGTAGCACCACCCGGATACATAGCATTGGGTTGTCTAGCAAATATGGGGAAAGAGCAGCCACCTAATCATATAGTTTATTGCCTACGTTCTGATCTTGTTACTTCAACAACATATTCAGAATGCTTATTTTCTTCTCCATCAAATCCTCATTTTGCATCTGGATTTAGCATCTGGCGCGTGGAGAATGTTCTTGGATCATTTCATGCCCATTCTTCTACTGAATGCCCTTCTGAAGACAATTGTTGTAACCTCAATCATCTTCTTCTTTGGAATTGGAATCGGCAACAATCTTCTCCTATAGAATCTGCCTCAAATTTGGCTGTTGACAATAAGTATGTAAGTCACCAAACCAGAAACCAGACTGGAAATTCTTCTCGATGGGATATAGTCAGATCAATTTCAAAGGCAAATAATTGTTTTATGTCGACCCCCAACTTTGAGAGAATCTGGTGGGACAAGGGTAGTGAGCTCCGCCGACCAGTCTCAATATGGCGGCCCATCGCGCGTTGTGGCTATGCTATATTGGGTGATTGCATAACCGAAGGGTTGGAAATTTTATCTTTGTGTGTTCTGCATCAGGTTTTAGTTAGTTGTATTTTTATTGTTATTGTGATTTTTGCTAACCAACATGTGTTCTTTCTTTCTTTCAGCTTAGAACCTCCAGCTGTGGGCATAATTTTTAAGGCTGATGATCCTGAAATATCTGCGAAACCTGTGCAATTTACTAAAGTTGCCCACGTTGTAGGGAAAGGTTTCGATGAAGTATTCTTTTGGTACCCACTTGCTCCGCCTGGTTATGCATCTCTTGGATGCATAGTCTCCAGGACGGGTGAAGCCCCATGTGTTGATACAATTTGTTGCCCTAGGATGGATTTTGTTAACCAAGCTAATATTCTTGAGGCGCCAATTTCAAGATCTTCGACTTCAAAGGGATCTCAGTGCTGGAGCGTTTGGAGAATTGAAAATCAGGTTGGGTTTCTATCTTTCTTTATTCAGTTTATTTAATTTTGTGTGGAGTTAGTGGGGGGGCTGGGGAGGGGATTGGGAGACATAAACTAAAGATCTAACCTAAAGATAACTGGTGGCCACAGCCTATACAAGAAATTAAGTTACATTCAGCTCAAAACTTGCACCTAATCATGTAAGAAGTATCCTACATTTCTTGGTCACCAAAGTTCTTCAAGAACCTAAATATTTATTCTGGCCCCAAAAAGTCCACTGCCCTGCCTTGTCATCAAATATCTTGTTATTTATATCTATAAAAATAAATAATTAAAAAAAAAAAAAGCCAGAAAGAAGCCAGATCTTGTTAGATGAATATTTGGTTACCTGTCGGTCTAATCTGTCATGTAAGTATGCAGCTACCATGCCTGAAGTTTGGTAAAAAAATTATGAGAGAAAAGTAACTTTTGCCTTCATATGAAGTTTTTATTTTTATTTTACAATGATGTGTTTGTATTTAACTTATTATGTTTATTGTGCCATAACTATACAAGTTTTTACGTAATTTGGGGCTCTCTTCTGTTTCTGCAGGCCTCCACTTTTCTTGCACGGGCTGATTTGAAAAAACCGTCAAGCAGATTGGCTTATGCTATTGGTGATTCCTTGAAGCCAAGGACTAGGGAAAATATAACAGCAGAGGTGAAGCTGAGATGCTTCTCTTTAACTGTTCTAGACAGCTTATGTGGAATGGTACGTCTTATAAACACCTTTCTAAATGCATAAACTGATGTAAAGGTGGTTTTCATTTCATACTGTTAGTTGTCTTGGTTATGTTGGATAACTTCGATTTTTCAGATGAAACCACTTTTTGACACGACAATCACCAATATCAAGCTTGCAACACATGGCCGACTGGAGGCTATGAATGCAGTACTGATTTCCTCTATTGCTGCATCAACATTCAATACTCAATTGGAAGCGTGGGAGCCACTTGTGGAGCCTTTCGATGGAATATTCAAGTATTATATGAGCTCTTTCTATTTGATTTTGAGTTCAGTTAAATTTTTGTAATACTCAGGAACTATTTTTGTTGACTTTGTCAAGGTTTGAAACTTATGATACTAATGTGCACTCGCCATCAAAATTTGGGAAGACAGTGCGTATTGCTGCCACCAGTATCCTTAATTTAAATGTCAGTGCTGCAAACCTTGAAACTTTTATTGGGAGTGTTCTTTCGTGGAAAAGACAATTAGAACTTGAACAGAAAGCAATGAAGATAAATGAGGTAATACCTAGGTTTGATTTCTTGTGTACCTATGCTTCCTGTATTAACAATACTTTGAATACCAAATTGTGTCTTTGCAGGAAGCTGGTGGTCTATATGGACAAGGAGAGGACCAGACTCTCTTTGCATTGGATGAAGATGACTTTCAGACTGTAATTGTAGAGAATAAACTTGGGTGTGAGATATATGTGAAAAGAGTTGAGGAAAACTCAGACAGAGTGGACCGGTTACATCATGGTGACTACATTTCCATATGGGTGCCGCCTCCAAGGTTTTCTGATAGGTTCAATGTTGTAGATGAATCTAAGGAAACACGTTATTATGTTGCTATACAGATACACGAAGCCAAGGTCGTTACTGTGGTTAAATTTATTGTTTTTTCTTACCTTAAATGTCGTATCATTTTGTTTTCTACTTTCAGGAGATAAGATTGATTCTTTTGTTTGCAGGATTTACCTATTATAGATGATGGTAACAGCCATAATTTCTTCTGTGCTTTGCGCCTTGTTGTTGATAGTCAAGCAACAGATCAACAAAAACTTTTTCCTCAAAGTGCAAGGACAAAATGTGTTAAGCCTGCAGTTTCAGAATTCAATAACTTGAATGAAGGCACGGCGGAATGGAATGAACTTTTCATATTTGAAGTTCCCCGGAAGGTTTCTGACTTAGTTATTACTGGATTTTACTCTTTCCTCCCACTCTTTTATTCTTTAAGTTTCCAAGATTGAGTGTGCAAGTGTTGCAGGGCCCAGCTAAAGTGGAAGTGGAGGTGACAAACCTTGCAGCAAAAGCAGGAAAGGGTATGTACTATCGGTAACCTTCCCTGAATTATGCTTTCTTTCTTGTTTTGAACTTGCATCCACATATATTGATTCATGCACTTAGGTTGTTGAGTCACTAGTTTATCTAGAATTAATAAACCTCTGATTCAATAGGGGAATGAAATCTTCAGCGCATTGAATATCTTCTCCCACGGTTACTACATATTGAAGAAAGTTGAGGTTCCACCATAAAACCAATTGGCATTATGGGGAATAGCCCAACTATTTATAAGCACATGCAGGGTCCCTCCTCTCATCAATAAGGGATTCGTTCTCAACACATATTCCATCTTGCATGTTTATGATATATTCTGATGGCTATCTGTTGCTGCTCTGAACGTGTTTTTTGGATAGGTTTTTACCAAATCCGAGCTTCACTTTGTATTAACTGCTTTCTTTTTTTCCAGTTCATTTATTAATCATGTGTACTTGACAAATGTATCCCGACTGTTCTCTTTTGAATCTTTTTTCGTTTTTCTTTATCTTTTTGGTTGGATATTTTGGGCCTATTCATGCAGAAGGATATGATACTACATAGTAATCATTATTTTCCCGTTTTCTTTGCAATTTCTTACTGAATATAATCATCTGGAGGCAAATTTCTTATGCATTTGTTATGGTCTCAATACAATGATACAGGGGAAGTTGTGGGTGCACTCTCATTTTCTGTTGGGCAAGGTGCAAATGTGTTGAGGAAAATGGCTTCAGTTAGGGTGTTCCATCAAGGTCATGATGTTCAGAACGTAGTATCACATCCACTAAGGGGCAGGGTGAGCATATTTCACCTTATTTATGCATTGATCGGTGTCATTGGTTGTGCACATGTACTGTCTTAGCAATTGACTGTTCTTTTTCGTTCTTCTTTGATGCTGTACTTTAAAGGTTCAACATAACAGTACCGAAGACACGGACAAATGTGGATGCCTGCTGGTTTCAACTTCTTATTTCGAGAGGAAAACAACTCCAAGTTTTCAAAGAGATCTGGAGGCTGAAAATGTAACCGATAGAGACATAGGTTTCTCTGTTGGACTTGGCCCGGATGGTGCTTGGCAGAACATTCGGTCACTGCTTCCATTGTCAGTTGTCCCGAAAGGGTTACAGAATGATTTCATGGCGTTGGAAGTTGTTGTGAAAAATGGCAAGAAGCATGCAATATTCAGGGGTCTTGCAACAGTTGTAAATGAGACTGATGTTAAGTTGAAAATTTCAGTCTGTCATGCATCTCGAATTCAAGGTCGTGATTCCTCTCTAAGAAGAAGTGATAGCATAAATCCTGGGAGTTCTTTTACTTTGCCTTGGAGAAGTACATCTAGTGATTCTGACCAGTGCTTACAAATATGTCCTTCCGTTGATCATCCTCAGCCTCCATATTCATGGGGTTCTCTCGTGGCAGTGGGTACTGGTTATACATATGGAAAGGACCTGACTATTATAGATCAGGTTTCACTTTCTAGACAATATACTTCAAAGCAGGAAAATAATTTGCAAAATGTTACTTTCAAGTTGAATCAGCTTGAGAAGAAGGATATACTTTTGTGTTGTACTAGTACCATAAACAAACAGTTTTGGCTTAGTGTTGGGGCGGATGCCTCGGCGCTTCATACTGAACTAAATGCACCTGTTTATGACTGGAAAATATCTGTCCATTCTCCTATGAAGTTGGAAAATCGCCTTTCCTGTCCGGCTGAATTCACAATCTGGGAAAGAACCGGAGATGGAAAATGCATTGAACGACAGCATGGTATGATCTCTTCACGTGGGGGTGTACATATATATTCAGCGGACATTCAGAAACCTTTGTATCTTACATTGTTTGTCGAGGGTGGTTGGGTCCTGGAGAAGGTACTAGCTCTGTCTAAATATAAGTAACATGCTTGTTATATCTACATACCATTGTGAGTTTAATAACTATGGTTGTTCTGGCAGGACCCCATTCTTCTTTTGAATCTTTATTCCAATGACCATGTCTCGTCATTCTGGATGGTTCACCAGAAAAGTAAAAGGTTTGTGGTTCCGGAGAAAAGATTTCTTTGACATTTTTTTGTTTGTTTGTTGTAAAAGGTGTTATTGTACTGTTGTTCCCAAAAGCTCAACCTGTTAGGATGTAGGTAAATTCATATAATATTCAACACTACTCCCTTGTGGATTTCTGCCAGCCAGCATGAAACCCAATACATGGTTTTCAATGAACATTAAGAGGTTTTAATTGCAAGGATTCCAACTCAGAATCTCTTGCTGTTATGCTATGTTAGGTTTTTATGCTGGAAATAATTTTTTGTATGACGTTTCCTCATATTTTTTGTTCTACACTTGTGTGCCATTTATAATGTCCTAGGATGATGTCTCATTGGTATGTCTGAAATGATTACTTACTAGAAAATTTAAACATTTCTTGTAAATAATGTAACACGTAATTTATTAATTATCAGATTCATTATCTCCATTACCATCATTTTCGCAGGAGACTGCGCGTGAGTATTGAACGTGACATGGGAGGAACCACTGTTGCACCCAAAACAATAAAGTTTTTTGTTCCGTACTGGATAACTAATGATTCATATATTTCATTGGCATATCGAGTGGTAGAAGTAGAACCTTCGGACAATGCAGATACAGACTCCCTAATGCTTTCTAGGGCAGTCAAGTCTGCAACACCAGCCTTGAGAAGTCCCACAAACTCTAGGGACAGGAAGCATTCTGCCACAAGGAGAAACATTCAAGTACTTGAAGTTATTGAGGACACTAGTCCTGTTCCTAACATGCTTTCTCCACAAGATTATGCTAGCCGTAGTGGGGCTTCGCTGTTTCCATCTCAAAAAGATGTTTATCTGTCCTCACGAGTGGGGCTTTCTGTTGCCATGCATCATTCAGAAATTTACAGTCCTGGGATATCTCTTTTTGAACTGGAAAAGAAGGTGATTTCAATAGAGCATCAGATCATTTTCCTTTTCATGATTATGCTTTGCGGTTGCTGAAATTTGTTCACTATCATATGATCTTTGAACTTTCTTTTCCAGGAAAGGCTTGATGTAAAAGTATTCAGTTCAGATGGATCTTATTACAAGCTTTCAGCAAGACTGAGCATGACCTCAGACAGAACAAAGGTTGAATTTAAATATCTTGTGATGTAAATCTTTAATGATTCTCCTCTGAGAAACTGCTAGAAAGAATGTGACGAGGGACTTACCAAATTAGATATGTAAAACATTAGCTCTGAAGCCGGATTACAGAAAATAAGATAACCCTTAAAGAAAAATGATGAAAGATTCTCTTCACCAGACCATCTGCATGTTTAGAGAGGACAGAAGGTTCCTTTCATTGGAGGTTCCTTACTCCTTAGTCCTTAGTAAAAGCTATTGTTGTTAGTCCCAATTTTTCGTACTTGATGGTACTCATAAGCTACGCATTTGTCAAGTTTCTTTGGTGTATGTTAATAATAATAAACAACTGCTCGATGGTTAATATTCAGGTTGTGCACTTCCAGCCCCACACCTTGTTTATTAATAGAGTTGGTTACAGACTCTGCCTGCAACAGTGTGATTCTCAGTCCGTGGCATGGATTCATCCCACGGACTCTCCAAAGCCCTTTTGTTGGCAGTCTAGTGCCAAGGTCGAATTGTTGAAGGTCAGTGAAGCTTTATAATCTTTCATGTTCGCTAATTATGTATGAATAGCATACATAGTCTGAATCCCATATGGGATTTATTATTCTTATCAGGTGCGGGTGGATGGTTACAAATGGAGTGCACCATTTAGTGTTTCTAGTGAAGGTGTCATGCGTGTTTGCTTGAAGAAGGATGACGGAAATGATCAACTTCAATTTCGAATAGCTGTAAGAAGTGGAGCTAAGAACTCAAGCTATGAAGTTGTTTTCCGTCCAAACTCTTCCGTTAGTCCTTACAGGTAATGGTTCACTATGTCTTATGAAAGCTTGTGAAATGCAAAGAGAGAATGTAGTTATCATAAGGTATTGTAAGATATGGACGTTAATTCTTTTTGACGAAAGTGAAATTTTGTTGAACTTGTAATGTCTGTTAATATGGAAGTTATCTTATTACAGTACAATAAGTCATAAATACGGTTTCTTCTCCTTTACTTGTATGCATGTGTTCTTTTGTTTTTTGGTCCACTGCTAATAGTTTTCGATCAACAGGATTGAAAATCGTTCCATGTTTTTACCCATCCGAATTCGCCAGGTGGATGGTACCAACGATTCATGGAAAGTTCTTCCTCCCAATACAGCAGCTTCTTTTCTATGGGAAGATCTTGGCAGAAGACGTTTATTAGAGATCCTGGTTGAGGGGGAAGACCCATTAAAATCAGGGAAGTATGATATTGATGAGATTTCTGATCACCAAGCCATTCATGTGGGAAATGTGCCTTCTAAAGCTTTACGTGTTACTGTTATAAAAGAAGAGAAAGTGAATGTCATCAAGATCAGTGACTGGATGCCAGAAATTGATCCTTCTGGAATCTTGAGTACAAGCCACTCATCACCTCTGTCTCAGCTTTCTATACAGCAACAATCACCAATGATCGCTGATTGTGAGTTTCATGTTATCATTGAGCTTGCTGAGCTTGGGATATCCATTATTGACCATACACCCGAAGAAATCTTGTACCTTTCGGTCCAGAATCTTGTGAGTGCATATTCAACTGGCTTAGGTTCTGGAATCAGTAGGTAAGTTTGCTTTCAATTTTGTGGCTTGGAGAACAATTTGTTTAATTTATTAGTTAGTGGGGTGCAGTTTCCATAACTGTGAAAAATCTTGAGTGTCGTCCCACGTGTGAGGCCCAACGGCCACACGTGCTCTACGTCACGCACTTTGTGTTGTCCACGTGCTAGGCTTGAAAACTCAACACACGTGAGGGGGAGTATTTGAATGAATTCCACATTGATGGGAAGAACAACCCAATGGGTTGTTAGAAATGTCGGTACTACAAGATAGAGAATGCACAAAGTAAAGTAGAAAATGGACACCAAGAATTTACATGGTTCGGCAATTTATGCCTATGTCCATGGAACAACGATCAATCTTCACTATATGAAAATGATGAGTACAACAAGAGTAGTCTTACCAAGCCAGAGACAAGACTTGATGGATACAAGAAAGTATAACACACACTTTCTATCACTCTAAACTTCACTTACACAATGTGTAGTGGAACACTCTCACTCTCACTCTTGGAGTGGAACTCTAACACTCTTGGAGTGGAACTCTAGCTTTGGACTTGATCCTTTTTCTACTCTCATGTTTGCTAGCAACACCAACACACCTATTTATAGGTGGGTTTTTGCCGTCATACCCATTGCACACCGACTTTGGCTAGAAATGATAGCCACACAATTATACAAACTGCTAGAACTTTCTAGAATATGCATGCACTCCACCGACATGCATATTTGGACCAGATTTTTCTAGTTCCTTGGCACTTGGTTTGCTTACATAAGATGCTAGAATTTTCTAGCATCCATCCTTTTATAATGGGCTGGACCTTTAATGTCCTTCATCATGGGCTGGACCCATGGTATACCAACATGGGTTTATGGTGGAACCCCAACTTTCTTTTCATACCCTATAAGGGGTAATCTTCCTCCTGTAACATAGTGAACATATGCATATCAAGTTCAAAAGCTAATAAATACATTTGGGAAAAAAAGATGCTAAATGATGCAACATTATCATCAACTACTGTGGCCTAAAATTGTGATTCTTTTAGCATTATGTGTACTTACCAGGATTGTAATGTCCGAAAATTATTAAATCTGGAAGCCTTTTTGTGTCCTGTTTTCAGGTTCAAACTTAGAATGCGCGGGATACAATTGGATAACCAGTTGCCCCTTAGTCCAACTCCAGTTCTTTTTAGACCTCAGAAAGTTGGAGATGATACTGACTATATCTTGAAAGTTTCAATCACAATGCAGTCAAATGGGTCACTAGATCTATGTGTCTATCCATATATCGGTCTCCAGGTAAATATAAGAAAGTTACCATTTTCCAAAAGAAGGTTTTCTCATTATTTTTTCTCCAGTTTATATTAATTACATGCAACTGATTATTCAGGGACCTGAAAATTCTGCCTTTTTGGTAAACATTCATGAGCCAATCATTTGGCGCCTTCATGAGATGATTCAGCAGGTCAACCTCAGTCGGTTGTCTGATACTCAAACAACTGCTGTTTCTGTTGATCCGATTATTGAAATTGGGTATTCAAGGACTCCAAAATTGTCTTATCATTGTTTTTCACTACATTTAGTCGTAATTCCCTTAAATAAATGTTACTTGTACTTGCAGAGTTCTTAGCATTTCAGAGGTTCGATTCAAAGTGTCAATGGCTATGTCACCTAGTCAGCGGCCAAGAGGCGTCCTTGGCTTTTGGGCATCTTTGATGACTGCATTGGGGAACACTGAGAATATGCCAGTAAGCGTTGGGATTCTTCCTCGTGCTGTTTTGCGATTTCATGGTTTTTTTCTTTCTTTCTGGAATTCATCCTAGAAGCTTTCGGCTGGCCTAAGTATTTACGTTTGTTATTTTAGGTGAGGATATACCAAAAGTTTAACGAGAATGTGTGCATGAGGCAGAGTTCAATGATTAGTATTGCTATTTCAAACGCTCAAAAGGATCTTTTAGGCCAACCTCTTCAACTGCTATCTGGTGTTGATATATTGGGCAATGCAAGTAGTGCCCTTGGACATATGAGCAAGGGCATGGCTGCCTTATCATTTGATAAGAAGTTCATTCAAAGCCGACAGAGAAAGGTTTGCTTTAGATTGCCATTCGAAAAGGTCTTTTCGCCTGTGCACTGATTATTTTATCATACATACAATTTCTATGGTTGCAACAGTGTTACGTTCTTATAACACATGTGAGGGAGATAAAACAATTATTGGTCAACGTATATTTGTGGGAAGTTATTGATTTATTAAATTAATATTTTTTACATAAATTTGTTCATATACGGTAATGGATATAGCAAATGCAATGTACCGTACTGTCCTTGGGCTGTACTTTTCCAGCTCTTGCTCATTGCAATTTCGGCACTGCTAAATCTCAGTATTTCATTTATAGCTATATTATCTGGACTGTTTGTATTTATTTACTTTTATTTTAATTAAAAATTTTCACTTTTCAGGAAAGCAAGGGTGTAGAGGACTTTGGTGATGTTCTCAGAGAGGGAGGTGGAGCACTGGCGAAAGGCCTCTTCAGAGGAGTTACTGGCATATTGACAAAGCCGCTTGAAGGTGCCAAAAATTCTGGCGTTGAGGGTTTTGTTCAAGGTGTTGGGAAAGGATTAATAGGTGCAGCTGCACAACCAGTGAGCGGGGTTCTAGATCTTCTGTCAAAAACTACTGAGGGTGCCAATGCGATGAGAATGAAGATAGCATCAGCAATAACTTCTGATGAGCAACTCCTCCGCAAAAGGCTGCCTCGTGTAATCGGTGGTGATAATTTGATTCGACCATATGATGGGTACAAAGCACAAGGACAGGTACTAATTGTTTGACTGCTTTGTCAGTAATTTTATTTTTTTTATATTAATTGAACTTGGTTTAGTTTTATTGATACCCCCTTTGTTGCTCGTTCTTACTAAAACTTTCTTTTTCTTGGTCATGAAGGCTATATTGCAGCTGGCGGAATCAGGCTCATTTTTCCTCCAGGTTGATCTGTTTAAAGTACGTGGGAAGTTTGCTCTATCAGATGCTTACGAAGATCACTCTTTACTACGCAAAGGAAAAATTCTTCTAGTCACTCATCGAAGAGCGATACTGTTGCAAGTAAGTTAACAGATTAGAATCATTCGTGGTGCTACAGTCCTTTCCTATCATCTATAAGTGATAGTAAAAAGTCACCAAACAATGACATTGTAACTTTTGTCATTCAGCAACCCTTCAATGTAGCTCAGAAGAAGTTCAACCCCGCTAGGGATCCATGTTCTGTATTGTGGGATGTACTTTGGGATGACCTGGTGATAATGGAAAAGTCGTACGGGAAAAAGGACCATCCAAAGTCTCCACCTTCACGGGTCATTCTTTATTTACAAGATAAACCAGAGATGAGGGAGCACGTTCGTATCATAAAATGCGTCCGTGATACCCCCCAAGCACTTGACGTGTACTCATCAATTGAACGAGCAATGAACACTTATGGACCAAACAAACCAAAGGTTAGATTTTAATGCCATATCAATGAGCTTTTGCAATGTCAGGTTGTTGCATTGACTTTTTACTTGTTCAAATCACCATGAAATGCTAAACTTGTACATACAAACTAAAGAAAAATCGAAAGTATTTTACACCGTTGCATTGGTGTTGCTGATAGATACAGATATCTTTCTGAAGGCTTCTTGTTTGTGATATTCTTCTCAATTTTTGTGACATTCTTCCTGGACAGTTGACGTTTTACATGAACTTTCTTGTTTTGCAATGCTATTCAGCAAATGCTGAAAAAGAGTATGACATTGCCATATGCACCATTTGTCGATAACGCCAGTGCTGAAGCTACATCAAAAGAGCCAGGGTTGCCCCGACAGGTGCCGGCATCTATTCCTCGTAGTTCAACTTTTGGCAGCCGCTTCAACTGATCCCGAGATCGTTGATGGTGAGGAAATATGGTGTTTGGGAATTCTGCTGTGGTCCGGTCACAATCCTGCATGCTCAGATGTTCTTACCGTCCGGCAGGTATTCTAGTTGTGATCATTGCACGAAAAATTATCATATTGGTGTCTTCATGGGTGCTTAGGTTTACAACAACGGTGAGGTTGTTCCATACAGGTGTTTTGTAAGAAGCGGTGTAAAGGACCAGTGACAAGGACGACGTAAGAAATGCCGACATGGATTTTCGTGGTCGAATTCCGACATGGATATGAATGGTGTTAGCCTCAAACACAATCGATACTATTCTTAGTGCAAGGCTTACATATATAGCGCATACATCTGCCATTAGTTACCAGAGTTCACCTATATATATGTATAGGTTTCAGACATTCTATGTATATATGTTAGAATAGTCGATGTATACGCACCGATTACCGAAGGTGATCGTGCCGATCATTTTGAAAGCCAATTGTATATCTGGTGCCATATGAACACGATGTATGATAAGGTTTTGGAAGTAAAATCCTAGTGATTGCGTTGCACCGTGTGTTTACGTTATGGTGTAGCGCCTTCGGAGTTGGGACAAGTAAAAGAACCTCACCTATTCAAGTTAAGAGCTGTAATTTTTTGTTGTATATCATCTATTTGCTTCATGCTCATTCGATTCCGCTGGGGAATCCAACCATTACGTAATATACCAGAAACAAAGAAAAGTTCACACTATCAATTATTCGCTAGGATTTGAGCCCAAAAGCACCTAAGAGCATTTCCACCAATGTTCTTTTGCCTTGATAACATTGATTTTGTGTATATGATCGCTTGTATTAAAAAAATATAATAGAGATAAAGAGCTAGCCAAAAAAGATCGAGAGTGAGCAGAGAAGAAAGTTGTAAACTCCAAACTTTCTCTCTCCTCTACTCTCACTTCCGATCTTTCTCTACTAGCTTTCTATCTATATCATATTTTTCTCTTTCGTTGATCTGATTATTTCTCTCCTTTCTTTCTCTCTGGCCTCCGAATCTTTGTCTCCTACTTCTCTCTCCTCTCTCTGCTCTTCCTCTCTCATCCCTCTCCAACCCTCTATCTCTCTATCTGTTCAATTGAATTTAGTTGTAATTTCTGAATCAAAAGGGAGTTGTAGGGGTATTTTTTTAATTGTAAATTTAGAAACAATTTTAAATCTCATACCAAATAAATTTTTGGATCCTAAAGAAAATTGTTCTTAGAAGACGTCCTTAAGAAATGTTTTAAAAAATTATGAAATTGTTTAATACGACAGACCCTAAATAACTAATGGATAACATGATAACTGATACTTGATTAGGGATGACAATTGATTGAAGCAAGATCAGATATGTCATTCTCATCCCCATCCTCGATAAAGTGTCTTCTCCTATCCCCATTCCCCACCTTCATTGTCGCCATTGGATAACAGTTTTCCCCATCTCCCCATTGCAAAATAAAAATAAATTGGTCGATTGGTCACAATATATTTTAAACGCGGCGGATTCGATATATATGGGATTATATATCCTCACTGCCTCCGAACCTTAAACCCGTTCTCGTGCCGATTTATATCTTTAATGCTCTATCCACCTCGCTCTATCCACCTCTTCTAGGTCTGAAGAGGTTGGAGAATTTTACTTTGTTCATGGTCACAGTCAAGTAGACTCACCAATTCAGAGTATCGAACTGAAACCTTACATTTTCTTTGTTTTTTTGGCGAGTCACAGTTCGCGTCTTTACCGACATGCCACTTGATGTGGTTATTAGTTCATTAAATGTTTTTTTATATGTTAAAACAGTTTTTAAACAATATTATTAGTACATAAATGGAGACTAATTCAAAACTATTACAATAATTTTGGAAATAAAAGAAATTCGAAGTTGGGACGCATTCGTAAAAATTCACACTCTATTTATTAAGATATTAAACCATGCGTAAAAATTATAAAACATATTTCAATTTTATTTTAAATATTTATCATATGACGTTCCTAATTGCATAATAAGATTTTCCATTGAAGACCAAAACCAGAGGAATGTCATATTTGATACGAAAAGAAAATTCACCATATCGATGGACGGGTCGACAAGAGATGATTTGATGTGTGCAGAAAAATTACAGCAGGAAAAGAAGGGATTAGATTCTCTTTTCCTTCTTTTTTTTAGATCCCCTTCTATCTTCTCTTTTTATATTCACTATTTTATCGTTCTTTTTCTATAAAAAAAAAATTAGAAAAACTAATAAAAATGATTTAAAATTTTTAAATTTTAATGATAAAGAATAAATTAAAGATAAAGTGAATACTATCAGATTGACTTTTTAGTATAAAAATATGATTTTTCGTAAAAATAAATAGTACCGTGGATATTTCGTTAAAACTTCTTAAAAATTAATATAAGATGTTGACGTAGTTTAACCTTAACCGTTCAAAAAAAAAAAAAAAAAAAAAAAAGAGACATTTTGTTCATAATCTAAAGAAGGGAGAGAATCCGAAAGGAAAAGGGTGCGAAAGAAACGAAGAGACATTTTTTTCATAACCTAGACACGTGTACGGTTCGATGCTGTTGTTGCTTAGCATTCCCGCTAAAATGACCCACATCCTGAGCAGCCCATGTCTACTGCGTTTCTTTCTCAATCCATTCCACTTCCCACACGACCCCCACAATCCCTTGCTCTCCGCTTCCCTCCTCGCTTCCTCTCGCCGATTCATCACCAGAAAACAAAGGTTCGGCTTCCACTCGAAATCATATATTTGTTTTTCCAGATATATATTTCATAGAATGATCACACATGATATATTTTTCGTGGAACTATGAGTTCTTGTTTTCCTGTCCTGTCTATTTTTTGTATATTTATTTTCCTATATGGCCTACTTTTGTATCTTTTGTTGATATTATATCGTTTAGTATATTACCTTTGAGTTCAGAGTTCTATGGGGTTGAATAAATTCTTAAGTTATAAGATTCCACTGCAAGATTTTGGGTTATATTGCTGATGGGTATTCTTGGTTTTACTTTATAGTGCAAAAGAAATAGACGAGATGCTTGTTTTGGAATGCGTTTGTAAGAAGCACTAATAGGTGCTTTGTGCTTCTCCATAAAGCGGTTCAATTTACGACCCCAAAAACGTTTTTTGAGTTTTTCTGCCAATTGTCAGTAGTGCTTTTGGGTAGTTAGAAAACACTTAGCAAAGCAATCTCAAACATGCCATAAATCAACTTGCATGAATTAATGTTTTAAAAAGTAGGGTTTCTAGGGTTTTAAATTTATGATAATTTTGTGTTTGCTAGATATGTCTGATCATGGAATTGAAGGCAGTGTTGTGGGTAGCAATGATGGAATGGATGGGATTTCTATTCCATCAGATTCAGATACAAGGGACAATGTTGGGGAGGGGGTTGATAAAGATGATGATGTGCAAAAAGCTACTACAGAACTTGCAGTGTTTATGTACGTTGTAGGTCTTCTTCCATTTAAGGTGGTTAAAGATAACTACTATCTATGGATGGGGCATATGCTTGTCGAATACGACGAGCAGAAAACTCTGAGGGCTGTCGCGGACTTTGTTTGCTCCATTGAGTTTCCGCCTACGTTGGTGAAGCATCCTATTTTTAGGAATTTGGCACTTAGGCTTAACCCGAGGTTTAATCTTACTTACGGCATGGTTAGAAGTGAATGCATGAAAGTTTATGGGGAAAGGAAGTTGGGAATTAAGGAATTCTTTGAAAATTTCAATGGGCAGATTAGCCTTTCTGTGGACTTATTGAGGTACCAAAAATCGCTTAGTTTCGACTATGACAGTGAAGTTTACTTATGCCTTTACGCGCATTTTGTTGACACGAATTGGAAGCTGAGGAAGTGGGTGCTTTACTTTCGTCATCTCAGCGATTCATCTGATGATTGTGGTGAAGATTGGGGAATTTTTAAGTCCATTCAGGATTGGGGCATTGAGGACAAGATATCAGCAGTCACCACAACTAATTTTGATTATTTAGCCGAGTATGTGAAAACTCACATCCAAGAAAAGAATGAACTTCAACTCGGCGGTCAGCTGTTTAATGTGAATTGTTTGGGGAAAACACTCAGTTTAATGGTTGAGGATGCATTTGAAGAGATGGAAGATTTGATCGACAAAGTTTCTGTACTGTATTCTTCGAAATCATTACCCCTGTGGTATCTCACGAGTTCCAAGCTCAAACCAGCTATAGAGTTATATCATATGGGAGAATTCTCTTCAAAAGATGTGACTGATGATTACGATGTACCATCCCCCGAGGAATGGAAGACTCTTGAAGGTGTTTGCAATCTTGTGGATAGCATCTATGAAGTGGCGAATGCATTGTTCGAAACAAAACATCTGACCCCTAATGTTTATCTTTATCACCTGCATGAAATTCGCGAGGTTCTGACCACAATGTCTGTTAACTCGGACAGTTTTATTAGAACTATTGTTGAGGAAATGTTGAAGAAGTTTCACAAGTATTGGGATGACACGTTCTTGCTGATGGCCATGACTGCAGCGCTGGATCCTCGATTTAAGATGAAATATGTAGAATTTGTTTGCTCAAAAGTCAAGGGTGACGATGCAGACTCACAAGTTGCAGCTGTTTTGGGGGCTATTCACAAAATGTTTGATGAGTATGTGATCCGTTTTCCTGAAAATGAGAGTTTCGTGAGTGATTCATCTTCTTTGGATTCAGATTCAGAAGGAGAGTCTCCCGACTCTACTCCTCCACTTCCTCCTAAAAATGCGAGTCATACTTTTGGTGTGTTGCATGCCTACCAGCAGTTCGTCGAACAGGATATTCAGCCTACAAATAGATCGGATTTGGATAGCTATTTGGAGGAACCGGTCTTACCTTGGAGCGAGGATTTTAATGCATTGACCTGGTGGAGAACCGCAGGCACCAAGTATCCTACCCTTGCGAGGATGGCGCGCAATCTCTTGGCTATTCCAGTTTCTGTTGCGACTTCATTTGAGGCATTCTATACCGAACCAAGGCCAGTTGATGAACGTGTTGCTTTCTTGAAGCCGGACTTTCTGAATGCCTTAATGTGCACCCGGAGCTGGTATGCTGGGAGGCTCTGAAAGATTGTTCGCAGGTCATCACTACTATTTTGTTCTCTGTTGTTTTCATTTAATTTTTGTGATTATTTTCCATTACTTCACTCCTGCAACATGGTTTCTTACTAGATTTTAATTTAAATCCGGGGGTGTTGTTTGATGCAGGTACGTTTCTTTGCTTTTAGATGATCTTTGCCGTTTACATCCTACCCCGGAGGGCATCTTGTTTATTTTGAATTCCATTAGGGAAAGTGGACATCTTTATTTTTTGTTTGTATTAAACTGTTGAATGGATCTTGTTTTGGTTGTCTTTGATTTCCAGGGATAGAGGGTGAGTGTGCATGCGTGTGAGACAATGGATATGATATGGAATGCACGCTAATTTCATATCATATTTGCTTTTATGTTCTTTTTATTTTATGCTCGATATATGAGAAATCTTAATTTTATGCACTGATTAAATTAGATGCAAAATTTTATATAATTAACTTGATCTCGTGATTATGCAAATTGATCTTGTTATCGCGGCTAAGGTGCACCACGAAGTTTTTATGTACCTTTTTAATGGGAATATTTAAGGTTCGGCAACCAAATCACATGTCTGTCGAAATAAGAACAGCTCCACTGTGGTATTTAGCCATGGGGATTGGCAACAAATCCAATTCAATTGTCCTTCAAACTAGCTCCAGCCCATTCGGGCTATTGGGTTAAGGGGGAGCCCTTGGGAGAGGGCAGGCGAGAGTTCTAGGCCCGAGTGTCTAAGGGAAAGTGATGTCAACCACGTTCTAAAAAAATTTGTGTCAAGCGCGTGGGCAACACGCCCCCGTGGAGGCGCGTCTCAGGCATATTTTCAGACGATGGGGCTTGCATGTCAGCCCCACTCGGTCATTTTGAAATAGGACCATTTGATTTTCAGATCAACGGTCCAATTTTTTCTACTTTAAAAAAATTAAAAAAAAAATCAGAAATGTTTGGGTGGGCCACGTGTCTCATTCTGGACAGTTTGATTTCAAATTTTTAATAATTCAACGGTCCAGATTAATCAAGTTAATAAAAAAAATTTAAAAATCAATTAAAAATTCGAAAAAAAATTTTAAAAAAATTATAATATTTTTTTGTATAAGTACCTTACAATTTTTTCTCACCTTACACTACATTTCAATATTTTCAACGATTCTGAATAAGAACATGTTACGCAACATAATTGGTTAAAAATTTTATCAAAATCTATTTACAAAAATTGTACTTTTGGATAATGACATATGGTGTGACGAGATCGGTTAAAAATCTTATTCAAAATTTAAATTTAAATTATTTTTTATTATTTTATAAAATAAAAATTACTAATATTTTATTATCTATTGTCATGACTATTCAATTTATGAGTAGAAATGCAAAAGACAATTACTATTCATTAAAGGCAATTACTATTTACCACTGTTCTAAAAATCCCCACCTAGCGCCGCGTAGGCCTTGCCTAGATGCTAGGCAGTTAGCCACCACTCCGATTAATGCCTATACGTTTGAAAATTAAGAAACGACACCTAGACCTCCTGAAGCGCCTACCTAGACTGCCTAGGCACCCGCCTAACCCGTTCAGACTTGTCTAGGCACTTGATGAGTCCATATTATACTATATATTTCACCCTAATCTTAGTATTAATTTATTGATTATTTTGGTAGAATTTTGATATTTTGTTATATATTCTCAATGTAGGACATGCGACTTCCTCTTGAGCAAAAAGTGAACTAACGGATAAATTTTGGAATGATTCTAATTGGACGATGTTCGTGATTCTTTCAAGATAATTGTGTCAAAATTTCAGATTTTTCTACCAAGCTGTTTGACCGTGGCAATGAAATAAAGGCTCAATGCATAGCTTTTCCAAATTGACCTTTCTCGACGTTTTGGGTATTTTGGAGGTCAAGATGGCATATTTTGAGGAAGATTCCTCCTGAGGATTTGTAGGGGACGTCTCCAGCTTTCAAAAGAGACCTTTTGGGACCAAATCGGAGTTGATTTGATCTGTCAAAAGTCTGATTTTCTAAGAAGTCTGAATTTTAGTTCAAATAGGAAACCTTTAATTTCTGTTTTATTATTTTTATTATGTTTGCTAGTTTTATTCTAAGACCTTTTAGGGTTTTATTTTGTAATAGTATAAATAAGGTTTTTTAGCCATTAGGGTTAGAAGGGGAAGGAGAGGTGGAAACGCATGCACAAGCCCTTGACAATTCAAGTTTATTTTCTTGGTGTTTTCTATCTTTATTCTTAATAATATTTTGTTTTATGATTGTTCATAACTAAGTTCTTTTGTTAGGGTGAAGTTTTGAGCCTTAGCATGAATATGTGATTATATTAACTTGCTTATGAATGGATGCATGTTTGCTTTGAGTTATTAATCACTGCGATTAAAACTATCTAATTGTCTTAGTGATTCGCGACTATTAGGGTTTTTAGACAAGTAATTTGATGCAATTTTTGTTGGAACATTACTCTGAAATTGAGGAGGGCTTCTTGTGATTAGTAATTGTAAATTCACTTAAGGTGAACATCACGCTCTTAAGGGTTGCATGATTTTTCAAAGGGTTTTCCCAAAGCTTAATGAGTCTTGCATGTTTATATTTGATCTGAACATCACAAACGGGTTGCATGTTAGATATACATTTTCGCTTGAACATCACGATGAAGATATGCATTAGGAAAACCTAACCTTCAAAGCATGTATGTGGAAATTCATAAGTAGTTGGTAAAACTGCGTAGGATTGTTAAGGGGACGGCAGAACCCTAGACTTTTACAAATTGATTTTCTTTGAATTGTTCTCTAGTTAATTTCTTTAATTGTTTTATTTTAAAATTCGTTTTTATTATATTAAATTCTAAAATCAACATTTTCCAAACTTTGTTTTCAATAATTAATTAAGAGTTGGTTTTAAACACAAATTATTCATTCAATCTCTGCGGAAAATGACCTTGCTTGAGCTGCTATACTACGACAACCTTATACTCTTGCAAGTGTTTTTAAGTGTTTTTATCCCTATTTTTGCAAGTGGTAAAAATCATATCAGCACTCGCCTAGGTCGCAATTCAGTTAGATAGAAAATAGATAACTTTCATTTTTCATTTTATTTTTTTCCAATAAATTGTAAAGAGACTTTTTGCATACTTAAATGAACACACATTATATCCTTATTTCATATGTTTTCATTATGTTCCAATACTTCATAATATATATATGCATTATATTTTGTAGTTTACGATGAAATTATATATATTTTAAGTATAAGCAAACATTTATTTACACAAAATATGATAGTTACTTAAATCTGCCTAGACGCTAGGCCCTAGCCTGTTATCCGACTATTGTCTAGCGTCTTTTAGAACTTTGTTATTTACTGGAGATGATTCAATTGCCAATGGCCATAAGGAGCCCTTAGACACTAAAATTTCTCTAAGGCCATCTCTAATTGAAGGAGGGCCAAATGACTCATTTTAACCTTATAGTCTTCTAAGAAATTAATATTTTAATGAACAGTGTTAAGCCATATTTCATATCATCTCCAACCGAGGGGTCAAATGACCATAAGCCAAACATAGCTTTGTGATAAAAAATCATCTCCAACCTAGGGGCCAAAGGATCATACTATGAAATGTAAAAAATTGAAATAAAATTAGGTAAGATAATATGGAATGGTAAAAAGTATGTGAGAAATAGTGTAGGAAAAAAAATTAAAAATTAAAAAGAAATCGTCATAAAAAAAAAGTGAATTGGAAAAAAAAAAAAATCCTCCAAAAAAAAAAATGTGGGCTGGCTCATCGGGCTAGCTGGCTGGCTGGAGATGGCCAACCCACTAGCCTGATTGGCTAGTTTTGATCCGGTAGGGCCCATAAGTTTTTTGGTCTAATTCTTGGTTGGAAACAATTTTCGTATTATTTTAGACTACTTTTGACCTTATTATTATCTAACTGGATCGATTGAAGATGGTCTAATAAACACCGCATAGCACCCTTCTTATTTGTTAAAAAGTTGAAATCGAACCAATACGGTTGGATTGATTTGATTTGTCCTGCTTGAACAGTTCAGCACCTTTTCTACCTACTTAGGGCTAGCCGGCTAGGGTTGCTCAATACATCTAAAAGCTATGAACCAAACGAAAATTGAATTAAGTTAAATGAAATTATTTTATTTAGCCAGGAAAGGTTGCCCACTTTTTAACCTTGTCGAGTCTGATTGACATGACGCAATGCTCCTTCGGCTGTGTCTCAGGATTTTCCAAGCAAATGAGTGTTTTCCTCATAAGTGCCAGAGATCTTGGCTTTTTTTTTCTCAATGAGATAGAGATCTTCTGACAAGTTGATGATAGCTTTTGACAAAATTGTGTTCTCATTTATTTGTGTAAAGTACCATCTAAATTTTTTTTTTTTTTTCGCACACTTTTAAATGTTCTATCACAATCGCTACTCTTATTTATTTTTTGCTTGAAATAAACTTCAAATTCGTAATTTACATAAAACGTTTTGCTATGATTTTAAATATTGAATGAATCACACAATAATGATTAAGGAAGGTTAAAATACTTTAGTAAGCATTTTCCGCTCAAAACCAACAGATTGTCTAGGTGCAACGACTAATTGGTCTTTATTTTTAAAACGAAATTTTTTTTTTACTGTACCGAAGAAATTCTACTATTTAAAAAACGAAACTCGTCGTGAACTTTATGTATTTTATATTTTAATATTAGTTTTGAGTCTAATATTAATGAGTCTGATTTCACTAAAATCATAAAATAAAAATTGAGCTTGCCACGTGTACGGTTCCGATGCTGTACTCTTTACTCTCCCGCCAAAATGATCGTTACACAGCCGACTCGTATACTTTGTTTCTCTCTCACCGGTCTCTTCCTCTTCTGGGAGAAGCCCTAAATTCCTGTGTGCCTCTTCTTTCCCCTTTTTCCATCGGGCTACTGCTGTTCTCACGACTCCGACCACCTCCGTACCTAAGGAGGTTAGATTTCTCCTCAAAATTGTACCTTTTTAATACTTTCTTATCAGAATACATTCTTTGGGAGATATTATCAATTAAATGTTTCAAATATTAATCACACATGTTTTGCTTCATGTATTCTAATTCCTTTTTTATGCTTCACTTTTTTGTTTGGGTCAGGATTATTCTGTCTTTTTATATACCAATTAGCGTATTTGTATAATTTCTCTTTTCGTTATAATATTTTTATGATCAGATTTTTGGTAATTTTGTTAATGGGTTTCCATGAAAATACTCAAATCTTACTATTTGAGTGTGCTTTGAGCGTTTGGAAACAAATTTAAAAGTGTTTTAAATGAAAATAAAATCACTTTAATTGGTTTTATGGAGAAGCGCATGGACTTTAGAAGTAATTACTTTGAAAAACAAGGGATGAAGATTTTAGGGTTCGTTTGATAACATTTTGTTTTTAGTTTCTACTAAAAAATGGAAAACTGAAACATTGTTTGACGACGGACCAAAAATTGGAAGCTATTTCTTGTGTTTGAAAAGTTGGTTTTGTTTTTTTTTTCCTCAAAAATGACTAGATGAATACATACGAGTGTAAAGGAGTCATTCGAAAATTATGTGTTTAGTGCATTTGTAAAGATTTTGTTGTAGGTTTTTGGTGCACGAGTAGTTCATTGATAGTGTTTATGTAGTGCATATTTGACAATTGAGTCAAGAAACTTTAAAAATTCCGTCATCCAAACATAGGGTTAGTTCCATAATGCAAGACAATTAGATGGCATGCTTGAATTATTAGTAAAAGGATGGGGTTTCTGAGTTTCTAATTATTGTGTGTTTCTTAGAAAGTGTGGGGGTTTTCCTGACTACTAATTGAGCTTTTGGTTTCTGAACAGAAGATAATGGGTACCAAAGAAATCTTGAAGAAATTTGACGGGCAGATTAGCCTCTCGGTGGACATTATGATGAACGAAAAAAACTTTGATCGTTATCTATGCCTTTCTGCACATTTTGTTGATGAGAAATGGGAGCTGAAAAAGCAGCAGGTTTATTTCCGTTCTCTTGAAGATACCAATAATCTCCTTCCTGAAGACGAAGATTGGGGCATTTTTAGTTCCCTTAAGAAATGGGGCATTGAGGACAAGGTATCCACACTCACTATGACCACTGATGGTGTGTATAATGAGTTAGCTGGATTTGTGAAGGGTCGGATCCAAGAAAAGAAAGAACTCCAACTTGATGGTCAGCTGTTTCGCGTGTATTGTTGTGGGGAATTAATTGGCGAAATGGTGAATGGTGCGTTTCAAAAGATTCAAGATATCATTAAATAAGTTGACCCGTTGTATTCTGTTGCAAATTTACCATTGTGGTATCTCACTAGTAGCAAGCTTAAAGAAGCTCTGGAGTTATGGTCTAAGGGAGAATTCTCCTCGGTAGATGAGACTTTTTACGAAGTACCATCCACTGAGGAATGGAAGAAAGTTGAAGGTGTTTGCAAAGTTTTGGAGAGCGTATATATAGTATCAAATGCATTGTTTGAAACAAAAGATCTAACTGCGAATGTTTATCTTTGTCGCCTTGATGAGCTTCGCGATGTTCTGACGCAAATGCACAATGACTCAGACGGTTTTACTAGAAAAATAGCTGAGGGCATGCTGAGTAAGCTTGACAAGTATGTGAACGACATGTTTTTGCATTTGGCAATAGCTGCAGTACTGGATCCTCGGTTAAAGATGCAATTTGTAGAAACTATTTGTTCAAAAGTTAAGGGTGCAGAGGGAGGCTCACGAGTTGCAGCTGTTTTGGAGGCCATTCACAAATTGTTTGATAAATATTCGCTGGACGTGCAAATGAATAATTACCCTTCAGTAGGATCAGACTTGCATCGCTATTTGGGAGAAGCTGTTGTGCCTTGGAGTCAGAATTTCACTGCATTGGCTTGGTGGAAGACCGCAGCTGCCCGGTATCCTACTGTTTCCAAGATGGCACGCGATTTTTTGGCCATTCCATTTTCTATTGCAACTTCATATGAGGCATTCTACATTGAACCAAGGCCAGCAATGAAAAATTTAGTTGGCTTGGAGCCAGGCTTGGCAAATGCCTTTTTATTCACCCGATCGAAGCTTGTCTAGTAGGCATGGAAGAATGTTAACAGGTTAACTTACACCTCAAGCTTCCTTCTGTGTTCCTTTGTTTTAATTGCCGTTTTTAATTTTTTTTTTACTTGCTATATTCTCCCAGATGATATTTTTTATGTTTTTATTTTTCTGTTCCATTTTTCAGCATTTGATGACTTGAACAGGTACTTGGCTTTTGTGATGACCTCTATTTTGGAAGACTTTTCGGAACTCCACTAGAGAGATTGAACATCTCCTTTTGTTTTTGGTTGTAACTTGCAATTGTTTGTGAACTTGTTCCCCTTGGATGGTGAGAACTGGTTAACTTTATGGCTGGAGATGGTTTAATATATGTATCAAGTTGAGATTGCTTACCTTATTTCTTGTATTTGTGTGTGCATAATCAAGGATAGTGCTATTCGCGCACATCTTTTTACTTTTCACACATTTTTGTTAATTTTTTATCATTGATCTTGTTCAATTCAATCGATTTGACTGTCAAAATTTAAAAGAGATGTGTGTGAATAGCATTGTCCTTAATTAATATGTAGAATTGCAATTACGTTGGAAATATTGGTTATTTGACTTGTTCATGAGGACAAAATGGACGTGACTCATGTTCTATTTGACAACAAAATGTTTTCGAAAAATTCTAAATTACAAAAGTATATGGCGTGCTTCGTTAATTTTACCATTGAATCCAACGGGGTCAACTATTTACCTTAGGCCACGTTTGGTGTATCAGTAAACTTAATAAGTAATTTGGTCTTTTTAACAAGTAATTAAAATTTGTTTTAATGCTAGACATCATTTAAGGCCTAGAGTATAGAATAGTAATCGCCGTTGGATCATCAACTATGTATCGATCCATATAAGTCTTGGTTGTCAATGCCTCATGATTATCAACCACAAATATCATCCGTTACCAGACTCTACGTATCCATCTCCTTCCTCTTATCAAACCTTAAATCTACAAACTCCATAGTCGTCGTCCCATGCTCCAGCTTAGGGCTGGTGGCAACTCTTTCTATATTTCTAGCCTTTCTCCTTTATCTTCTTATGGATTTTTATTTATCTATTTTTCATCTTAGTATTTCCGTCAATAAGTGTCTTCTTGGTGAAGTTGTTTATGAGTCTTTCTTCGTGAGTATTAAATTTTGTGTCGGTATGTTATCGGTTCCTTTGGGTCCACTTTGTTGGAATTAATATCTTCGTTGATTGTGTTGCGCAGAAATTTCATAGTGATATGAACATTAATTGGTTCATAGTCAGTTCCTCTTCAGAGTCCGTTATGATCATTGTCAAAATGTATCCTCACGCTCATTATAGTCAGAACTTTGTGTAAAGAAATATTTTTCAAGAATGAAGTTTCTTTGTAAGTTACAGAAAAGTTTTGTTCAAGTCAATACTTAATTATTACAAAGACTTTTACAGACTTACAAGTTAGAAGTCATAAAAAGTTGCTAAAGAGACTTTTAAGAGATTTTTTATAGATTTTCTGTCGTCTTATCGTTTAACGTCAATTCTCATCCCAATATAATAAAATATTATGTTAAAAATATAAGGTGACAAAAAGCTAATGAAAAGTTTCACTTTTGAAAAAGTCTTCATAGCATTTATCTTTATTCAATACAAAATGATTTTTACAAACTCCTTACAGGTTTATATTGAATATACCTAAACTAAAAAATCAAGCAAAGTCCATCAAGCTTCATATACAATACATCTCCCTAAATTTTAATTTTTAAATTATGTGAAAGTGTCTCGTTTAGTTAAATTTCAGTTCATTTCAAACTTGATTTATTTCTAACAAGTAAAACGTTAAGAAAAATAAAATAAAGACACCATTAGGATGCCACCAGGATCCTCTCCAGATCTTTTTGGTGAGGATCTTATAAATTCGTAAATTGTGTCTGCTCATCATACATTATTTTAATTTTTAAATTATGTGAAAGTGTCTCGTTTAGTTAAATTTCAGTTCATTTCAAACTTGATTTATTTCTAACAAGTAAAACGTTAAGAAAAATAAAATAAAGACACCATTAGGATGCCACTAGGATCCTCTCCAGATCTTTTTGGTGAGGATCTTATAAATTCGTAAATTGTGTCTACTCATCATACATTGTGCGATCAATTTTTATCATGTACTGTTTGTGTTTAATTTTAAATAAAAATATTTAAAATAATTTCTAATTGCATGATGTACGATGAACGAACGAACATAATTCATGAATTCCTAAGATCCTCATAAAAAGGATCCTACAAGAATCCGAATTCATTAGGATGTCGGGCTGGTTTGGTATTGCTGTGCTTTGAAGAAAAAAAAACTACTTTTGCTGTGCGGTGAGAATAAGCTCATTTTTACTGCTTCACATTTTCAGTTTTTTTTCACCTAAAACTGTAAAAATGTGCTGTTTTTAAGTGTTTACCAAATATCTTTTTAAATTTAACATTTTTTTATATTCATTTTTTATAAAAACACCTCAGCAACACATCAGTAGGTAGTCTAAAAAGGCTCTTCCAAATGTGAAGCGAGCGACTTAGTGAAACGAGAAAACGAAAAGTCACTTTGTCCTGTACACCAAAAAGCAAAAATTAAGACATGTCTTATCAATAACCCTGCCACGTGTACGGCTCCGATGGTGTTTCTTTTTTAACTTTCCCGCTAAGCTATTCATACGCTCCGTCTTTCTCTCTCTGTCTGGACTCTAGTGTCTATTCCATTTCCCACGACCCCAAAATCCCTTGAGCGACTGCGACTCGACGCGGACGAGGTTCGTCTTCGTCCTCCACTCAAGATTTCACCTTTACTGTTCATCTATCAAAATCGACGTTTGAATTACCTATTTCGTACGCTTCTCTTCCTGTGATGTCGTTCCGTGTTGTGCTTTCTGCGTTTTATTCTTCTTTTTTGTTCTGAGGGTCTGGTCTTTTCTGCCGTTTTCGTGCTTTTTCATTTACCAATATTGTAGTTTTTTGTGGTCATCTTTGTATTATCTTTAGTGGGCGAATAAATATTCAATTTTTACGATCTCTTGTGTAATATTTTTACTATATTGTTAATGCGTTTCCATGATTGTGCGCCAAGATTACTTTTTTGGTTGTTTTGTAGTAATTTAACTTGGAAATCTTGTGTTTTTGTTTACTAATATTGTCAATTTTTTTGTGTATTTTGTGTTTTTTATTTTATTTTATTTGTGATCTTTGAGTTCACAGTTTGGTGGATGAATATTAGAATTATGTTTTTCAGAATTTAAAGTAAGATTCTTGATTATATGGTTAATGATTATCCCTGATTGTGCCCCAAGATTACTCCTTTTTAGTACTTCAATGGTTCAACTCGAAACACGAAAGAGAAATAGATTTTATACATGAATCTAGGCGGCCTTTCTTATTTTTTAAGCGCTTAGCGATTAATCATGATGGTGACAAGCTGCCTAGCACCTAAGTGCGCTAGGTGGGGACTTTTAGAACACTAGCTATGGTGCTGTTAATCTTGTTCTGGCTGGGCTTAGACGTATCTGGGTCATTCTCTAGTCTATTTGTATCCTTGTGAATAAAGCTTCTGCTGTTATGAATTCACTGTAAGATTTTTGGTTGTGTTGTTAATGGGGTATCCACGATTCTGCACCAAGATTACGTTTTTAAGTACTTTAACTCCGTAGCACAGAATGAATAGATGTCATACGTTAATTAGTAGAAAAAATGATGGGTTTGATATGGTACTAATAATCTCGTGTTTTTCAGATATGCCTGGGGTTTCTGCAACCAATGAAAGTGACAACAGTGGTGATAGCAAGGATGCCAAATCCTCTTCATCAGTTTCAGTTACAAAGGGCAATGTGAAGGTACGTGAATACGATCCAAGAAAGGATTTGAGGGCTCTTGGACAGTGGATTTGCTCTAACCAAGATCCACCCAAGTATTTTGAAAATGTGGATTACATACAGTCAATTGGCGTGTTTAACCAGCTGTTTAAGCCTACTTTCAATGAGGTTGAAAGTGAATGCATGGAAGAATATGAGAGAATGAAAGTGGAAACTAAGAAAGTATTAAGAAACTTTGATGGACAGATTAGCCTCTCTGTGGACGTACTCACGGACAACAATGACTTTGGGCAGTGCAGCAATAACTTGGGACAACACTACAGTGATTATTTGTGCATTTCCGCGCATTTTATTGATGAGAAATGGAAGCTGCGAAAGTGGGTTCTTTACTTCTGTACTCTTTCGGTTTCGGGCCAGTCTGATGATTTACTTAAAAAATGTGAAGATCGGGGCATATTTAGGTCGCTGGAAGATTGGGGCATTGAGAACAAGATATTCACACTCACTATGGGTAATGATAAGTTCTGTAATGAGGTGGCTGAGTATGTGAAAAGGTACATCCAGGTAAAGAAGGAACTCCGACGTAATAGTCAGCTGTTTCGTGTGTATTGTTGTGGGGATCTGTTCCGTGAAATGGTGCAGGATGCATTTGACAAGATTGAAGATATCATTCACAAGGTCCGTCGAGTGTATACTTTTACAACTGATTACCCCATGTGGTTTCTCAAAATGGCCAATCTACAAGAAGCTCTGAAATTGTGGTCTATTGGAAAACTCTCTTCCAAGGATGTGATTGACTCTCACGACGTACCATCCCCAGAGGAATGGAACAAAGTTGAAGGTGTTTGTAAAGCTGTAGAGAGCATACATGAAGTATCAGGAGCATTATTTGAACCAGATATACAAGTAACTGCTAATGTTTATCTTTATCACCTTCATGAGCTTCGTGAAATGTTGACCCGAATGTCCATGGGCTCAGAGGGTTTTAATAGGTCAATAGTTGAGGGCATGTTGGGAAAGGTTGACGAGTACTGGGATCACATGTTCTTGCTGTTGGCAATATCTGCAGCACTGGATCCTCGATTCAAGATGAGATATATTGAATTTGTTTGTTCAAAAGTTGAGCGTAGGGACGGAAACTCACAAGTTCCAGCTGTTTTGGATGCCATTCGCAAACAGTTTGATGAATACGTGATCCGTTTTCCTGAAAAAAGGAACAATGCGAGTTATTCACATTCAGAAGGGCAGTCCGATCCTCCTGTACGTGCCAATCATACTTTCACTGTGTTGCAAGACTACCAGCAGTTTATCCAATCGAATCATCACCCTGCAAAAATATCAGAATTGGATATATATTTGGACCAACCTGTCTTGCCTTGGAGTCAGGATTTTAATCCATTGGCTTGGTGGAGAAGTGCAGCAGCCAAGTACCCTACCCTTTCTCGGATGGCACGTGATTTTCTGGCCATTCCAGTTTCTCTTTCGACTTGTGGCGAGGCATACTACACTTTATCAAGGCCAGCTGATGAACATATGATCTGCTTGAAGCCGGACTTGATGAATGCCTTAATGTGTGCTCGAAGCTGGGCTTATAGGCGCTGAAGAACATTAGCAGGTAATGAATACTACCTTCTCCTTTGTTCTTCTTCCCTTTTCTGTTCTTAATCATATCAGTATCTATCCTGCAAGATGCAAGACTGCTCACAATGCTTTTTTTTCCGTTCATTTGCGTGCTTGAACAGGTGCGTTTTTTGGGTTTTTTGCTGCCTCATTTTTGGAAGGCCAGAGAGAATCAATTTAGCTGAGCATTTGACGTGGACATCAAGTTACGTACTTTTGAAGTTTGAACTCCATTTGACACCGGCGGAGATTGAAAACCGATCATTGTTGCATTAGAACTGTTTTTTGAACAGTCGTTACTGGATGCCTCCACGTCTTGAGATGCTTTGAAATTCGGATGCTGAAAATTGGCCCCTCTCCCTGTGTATTTTGCGGTTCCGATTTCAGGGCGGAGTTTGCTGCTTAATATCGTGCTTTATGAACGTAAATCTGAAGCAAGTAGTTACCTTGTTCTTTCTAAATACTCGTGGTTGCCCATTTTTTGATGTGTTTTCGACACAGATCGATTTTTCTTTTACATGAAAGATCGATTCGGTTCAACCTTGCGAGATCATCCAAGAGAAAGTTTGGTCTTTAGAGGCGGAGAAAAGAAGCTGATGAGCCGGAGAAGCTTAAAAAACAAATAATGAGTAGTGAAAACATTTACTTCTCCAGTACGGACTGCTTTGCGTTTGAGGTCTTGCATTTGGTTCCCTCCTCGTCCGACGTAGATGTGGTAAACCGGAACACATTTACAACAAAAACAAGCAATAATTCTAATGGAAACACGTTTTTACAGCACGGGTCCCTCAAATCATTGTAGTTGCTAATTGAACATTGTAATTAATGTAACATGTACACTCCATATTTTACTATCTGGAGTTTAAAATATTTTTCACGTAATTTAGAATTTCTTCTAAAAAAGAAATTTAGTCACAAATAAGTTAACTTTAAAAGTGTACTCATCTCTACACTCAAACTCGAATCGCGTTCAAAATTTCCACTTAGTTTATAATAAAGTAAAATATTATTGACTAAAAAAAAAAATTAAAAAAAAAGGACACGTCCTCTTACCAACGTAACCATTTTACGCTAATTTAAAAAGTGAGTTGAACTTAAATTGTACACTTTCTTTATGTATTTCTTCTACATCTCTACCCCTATCATTCCTATTAGGGAGGGGTAAAATACCCATGGATTTGGGTAATCACGGTTACCCGCCCATTTAAAGTTCACAGCTACGGTTGTTTAGACGAACAAACGATTTATCAGTGAAATTTAAATGGGCGGCTATGAGTATTACCTGCGGTTATAACGGGTATTCACCGGTTATGGATATTACCCCCGATTATAACCAGTATCCATTTACCCATTTAATGTGTGTATATGAATGTTGTACACTCATAAAGAAAATAGAAGATATTGTGTACCACTGCGATGGGACGTTGTCGATCATCAAGACCTTCCCTTTGTAGGTGCTAAGATATATCTATTAGAGAGGAGAAGGACTAAGGATTGCTTTTTTTTTTTTTTTTTTTTTTGAGATAACTGAGGGTACAATGTAAACCTTCTGTGATCACTTACCTCTATTGAATTCATGATAATTGATGTCGGTGTTCATAAATGAGATACTAATTTAATTTATACATTTCTTTTGTAGGCCTCTTTTAGTGATAATGAGTCGATGAGACTTTGTGATTGAACGTGCTAAAGCATTAGTGTTCGAAAGTATTTAGTTTCGGAATATCTTTGGAGTTTTGAATCATCCAGTATTCAAGATAATGACTATTTTTTGTTTTTAAAAGGTTTACTTTGTAATCATATGCATTATAATTAAAGACTTGCTTGAGTGTAGTAGAAAAATATCGTTCATAAACTATTATTTTAATTATTGGAATTGTATGAGGTCTTAAATGATTAAAATAGGGAAATGCATGCTAAAATATACCTATAACGGTGTTTAATTGTCAGAAAACGAAAATTATGACAAATTTTTTCTTTTGTAATTTTCAAGTTGTTAAAAAAAAACATGTGGATGGGTGAAAAAATGGGTAAAAAAAAGATAAACGGGTAAATGGTTATGGTTAAATGGGTACACGGTTATGGGTATGGTTAGCCGTTTATAAACGGTTATGAGTATGAGTATAACCGCTTATAAACGGTTATATTTATGCAATTACCCAACGGGTAAACAGTTATGTGGGTATGAATATAAACGGTTATAGGTAAATAACATCGGTTACCCGCCCACTATAACCGTGCCCATCCCTAATTCCTATTCTATATCTTTCGTTTTCCCATTGTATTTTCCTCTCTCTATTCCAAAAATAGAAACTCAAAATAAAATGGTTATCAAGCCATCATCAGTAATATGAATTTTTTTCTTTTATCATTCTTAAAGAAAACAAACTAAATTGGCATAAGCAACATTTTAAAGTATGGTGGGACCAACAATTCACCGGGAGTACAAATACATGCTCTACAACTTCAGAAGGAGATTTAAATATATGTGCAAACTGTTAGAATTCCTCTGTCCTACATCGCCCAGAAGGCTTGGGAACAAGCCCTTTAAATAGAATTGCCTCACTCTAACTAACATCGAGGCATTTTGTAATAAAACCCCAAACATGACGGATTGAGCAGGTGCCCAAGTGGGGACAATATTGGTGTTGTTGGAGTGGGCCCATAGTTGTCTACCTAAAATTTAAGATGGTATCAGAGCCAGAGGACGGACCCGTACTACCATGTGAATGGGTTGGTCCCCTTTGGCCTCGCGCGAATGGATGAGCCCTGACTTGGCTCCACGTAGGCTAAGAGATACCACGTGAATGGGTGGGTCCCTATTGGCCCCGCGTGAACGAGTGAGCCCCAACTTGGTTCTACGTGGTTACTGATGTGTGGAACTCCAAGTGTGACCCATAAAATGGGGTCTCACGTGCGGGGGAGTGTTGGAATCCATTGTCTCACATTGGACAAAGGGAAAGAAAAAAATCAGTTTAAAGAGAATTACCCCACTTTAACTAACACATAGGCCTTTTGCAATAAAACCCCACACCTAACAGATTGAGCAAGTGGCCAAGTGAGGACAGTATTGGTGTTGTTGGAGTGAACCCTCAGCCTGTCTACCTGATATTTAATATGGTATCAAAGCCAATGGACGGACCAGTACTGCCACGTGAATGGTGGGTCCCCTTTAGCCTCGCGCGAATGGGTGAGCCCCGACTTGGCTCCACGTAGACCAGGAGATACCACGTGAATGGGTGGGTCCTTATTGGCCCCGCTTGAATGGGTGAGCCTCGGCTTGGCTCCATTTGGTTGTCGATGTATGGAACTCCATGTGTGAGGAATAAAAATGGGGTTTCACGTGCGGGGCAGTGTTAGAATTCATCTATCCCACATCGGCCAGAAAGCTTAAGAACAAGTCCTTTAAATAAAATTATCCCACTCTAACCATCACCGAGACCTTTTGTGATAAAACCTCACACCTGACGGATTAAGCAGGTGGCAGTGGGGACAATATTTGTTAGATCCCACATCGCCCAGGGAAGAGGATCCTCTATGTCTTATATGTACATGCCCACCTCCATATAGCACAAGGCATTTTGGGAGCTCACTGGCTTCGAAGTTCATCAAAACTCGGAAGTTAAGCGAGTTTGCGCGAGAGCAATCCTAGGATGGGTGACCCACTAGGAAGTTCTCGTGTGAATTCTCAGAAACAAAACCATGAAGGTATGGTCGAGGCACAAAGCAGACAATATCGTGCTACGGCGGATTCAAGCCTGGTTCGAGATGTGATAATTTAGTATTAGAGTCAATCCCTGGGCAAAAGTGTGCCGACGACGACTTTGGGCCCCTAAAGGGGAAGATTGTTAGATCCCACATTGCCCAGGGAAGAGGATCCTCTATCCCTTATACGTATAGTCCCACATCCATATAACACAAGGCCTTTTAGGAGCTCACTGGCTTCGGAGTTCATCGGAACTCTGAAATTAAGCGAGTTAACGCGAAAGCAATCTCAAAATGGATGACCCACTAGGAAGTTCTTGTGTGAGTTCACACAAAATAAACCCTAAGGGCGTGGTCGGGGCCCAAAGCGGACAATATCGTGCTACGGCAGAGTTGAGGCTGGGATGTAGTGGAGCCCGGGTCAGAATCTGACAGTATCGGTATTATTTGAGTAGGCACATAGCTCGTATACCTGAAACGTCCCCTTTGGCCCTACGTGAATGGGTGAGCCCCGACTTGGCTCCACGTAGGGCAAAAGATGCCACGTGAATTAGTGGGTCCCCATTGGCCCTGTGTGAACAGGTGAGCCCCAACTTGGCTCCACGTGATTGCCGATGTAGTGTGACCTATACAATGGGATCTCAAGTGCAAATGAGTGTTAGAATTCCTCTGTCTCACATCGGGCAGAAAGCTTGAGAACAAGCCCTTTAAATAGAATTATCCCACTTTAACTAACACCGAGACATTTTATGATAAAACCCCACACTTGACGGATTGAGCAGGTGGTCAAGTAGGGACAGTGTTGATGTTGTTGGAGTGGGCACATGACCTGTCTACCTGAAATTTAAGATGGTATCAGAGTCAAGGGACGGGCCAGTACTGCCACTTGAATGAGTGGATTCTTTTTTACCCTGCGTTAATGGGTAAGCCCCGACTTGGCTCCACGTAGACCAAGATATGCCACGTGAATGAATGGGTCCCCATTGGCCCCACACAAATAACTGGGCACCGACTATGTGGTTGCTGATGTGTGGAACTTCACGTGTGACCTATAAAATGAGGTCTCACATACAGGGGAATGTTAGAATTCCTCTGTCCCACATCGCCCAGAAGGCTTGAGAACAAACCTTTTAAATAGAATTACTCCACTCTAACTAACACCAATGCCTTTTGCAATAAACTCCAAACCTGACGGATTGAGTAGGTGCCCAAGTAGGAATAATATTGGTGTTGTTGGAGTGGGCCATGGCCCACCTACTTGAAATTTAACACAAAAAAACAACACAATGTATTGACCAATTGTCATAACTTATATCTCTAAACACAGTTAGACCTGGTTTGGTATTGAGGTGATTCTGAAAAAAGCTGCTATAAAAAAAAGCTGGGAGTTGTTTTTGTGTTTGGTAAACACTCAGCTTCAGCTTTTTTTCACAGTTTTGGGTGAAAAAAAACCAAAAACAAGAAGCTGCAAAACCCAGCTTTGAAAAACCGGTTTTTTTTCACATCTGTTTTACATAAAAGTTTACCAAACACTCTAATACTGTTTTTTTTTTTCAAAAGCACTTTTACAAAAAAGTTTACCAAACACTCTGCTGCTTTATTTCACAGCTGCTTATTCTCACAGCACAGCAGAAGCAGTTTTTTTTCAAAACACAATAATACCAAACTAGGCCTTAATCAATTTAAATCTAATCAAATCTACAGCTCTAAAAAATAAATTAAAATCGACAGTATGATCGGCACGCCTGGGCACACTGGATAATGACCCGGCAACCTCAATGTTGTTAATCAGACATTAATCATCTTTTGTAAAATCCAGACAAAACGTCGAACGGTGCGTTGACAAGGGAGCCTCCTAAAGACGACGCCGTATCGAAACCCCCCCGAATCTGCAGCATCTGAAACTCGATTTTTCTCACTGCATTAAGGTCACCCTAGCTTTCCATTTCAAGAACAACCCTTCTTAAAAGCTTGCAACTTTTGCATTTATAGTAAGATTGGATAGCAAATTTTGGTGCTTTTGCCTTTTTGGAGAATCAGATTTGGAAAAGCTCAACTTCTGGAGCACCATATAAGGTAATGCTTCTTCTGAGCTTATATTAGAAGCAGCTTCATTAAGGTTGCAATCATTTATTTTCGCTGATAGATACTTGATAGTGACACTGAAAGTCTGAATCTATATCCTCATCAGAAAGATGGAAAATTTTAGTAACATTTTTTAGTTCTGGGTTTTCTGGGGTTTTGATTTTTGAGCAATTTTTCCTTTGAAGTTTTGATTTTTAATTAGTTATTTTTGTGTATTATTGGGTATTGAAGAAAGAACAGTAGCATTCAATGTGATTGTGCAAGCTAAACTTTAGCAAGAATGTGAGAGAAGATGAGATTTCGGGAACTGGGTTTGATGCTCACTTGGGTTTACTGCTTATAGAAAGAGGGGATAGGAGTAGAGGTGTCATGGGGGTTTTGTATAAGCATCAGATTCGCCGGTTAACGAAAATGAAGAAGTGGTCCGGGGGCTTGTTAATCGTACTTCTTGCTATGATATTGGTTTTTCGATATTCCAGCATTGTCAAAATCGAGCCACCAACACAGGCGCCTAAGCAGTCGGCTGCTGAGTTCTTTGGAAACCATCCAACAACTAATGATTCTGTTATTGTGGATTCGGAGAAGAAAGGAGAAAAGCCATATAAGAAACCCCATTTTGTACAAGTTGATGGGCTGGATGATCTTTTTGCTTCACATGACATTTTCAAAGAAGGGTCGAGGGCCTTGCTTGTATGGCCTCACATGCATACCCTACTCTCTAGGTCCGATGCTTTGCCTGAAACAGCTAAAGGGGTTAAAGAGGCCTCCGTTGCGTGGAAAGACTTGTTGTCTGCAATTGACAAGGACAAGGCTTCCAAATTAAACAAAAGTGATAACGAGGAAGTCAAAAATTGCCCTTTCTCTGTAAGTACTTTTGACAAGATAGAGTCAAGATACGAGAATATACTTGATATCCCTTGTGGCCTCATTGATGATTCTTCCATTTCTTTGGTTGGCATTCCTAATGGGCACTCTAGAAGCTTTCAAATCCAACTCCTAGGCTCCCAACTTTTAGGAGAGTCTGAGCCTCCTATTATCTTGCATTACAACGTCAGTCTCCCCGGTGATAACATGACACAGGAGCCATTTGTAGTTCAAAATACATGGACACATGAACTTGGGTGGGGCAAAGAGGAAAGGTGCCCTTCTCACTGGTCTCCTAGCAACCTCAAAGGTAAATAACTAAATTTTCTGTTTAGACTTGGGACTGAGAGTGTCAAGTCCAACCTCTTTCGCTAGAACATTCTCACAATTTACTTATCATGTGATGGCTCAAATTTGAACCAAATATAGAACATTGTGTAAAAAATGTAAGTAAACTCATGGTATGCACGGCTCTAGTAAGATTTTTTTAATTTCTTATTTGTTATTCAAAAATGGTACTTACAACACTGTTTCCCAATATAGTCAAATCTCGATTGTTTGTTATTTTCTGCTTTCATTTTCTGTCACGTAAGAATGAAGGTCCCTTTAGAAATAAATAAAAAAAAATTTTAAAGGGGTTTTTGAGCTAGAAATCTAACATATTTTAACGAATTTGACAGTTGATGGACTTGTTCTTTGCAATGAACAAGCTGTGAGAAGCTCGTCGGAAGAAAATCTAAATGTGAGTCAGCCTAGTAGGGACATCTTGACCAATGTTTCCGGAGGTGCCTATGAAGGTTCCAATTTCCCATTTGTTGAAGGAAATCCCTTTACCGCCACATTTTGGGTTGGTTCAGAGGGATTTCACTTGACTGTGAACGGAAGGCATGAAACATCTTTTGCGTATAGGGAGGTAAGGTATGAATTATTGGTAATAAGCTAATAACAGATTATTGAACAAAATTTGTTGTTCTGCAAAACATTGCGTTTTTGTAGAACAATACAACCTACCTACAATACTTCTTTTCATATGCAGAAACTTGAGCCATGGTCGGTTTCCAAAGTCAGAGTGGCCGGTGGTCTGGACCTCTTATCTGCCTTAGCAAAAGGCTTGCCTGTTTCTGAGGATCATGATTTAGTTGATGTTGAGCACCTCAGAGCTCCGCCCACTTTGAAGAAAAGACTATTGATGTTGGTTGGAGTTTTCTCTACTGGAAATAATTTTGAGCGTAGAATGGCTTTGAGGAGGGCTTGGATGCAGTACAAGGCTGTGCGTTCTGGAGATGTGGCTGTCCGGTTTTTCATCGGCCTTGTAAGTTGAGCATTGCAGGCTGGGAGTGGTTTGCTTATATTTTTTGCTTAAATAGAAATTTAACCAACCGTTTCCAGAACAGATATGGGTGAAAAGAAATTTCTGCTACTTAGCTTTAGAGCTTGCTGCTCATTGCTTTCCTTCTTTTACTCTTTTACATTATGAACCTGAAGATGTGAAATAATCTCTGCGTTTAACATACTCCTCTGACTCCAACTTAGTGTTATAGTTGTGATATCAACATATTGATTGCTCGGAAAAATTGGCCGATAATGAGGTTGACAACTTTTTCATACATGCAGCACAAGAACAGCCAAGTCAATATTGAGCTGTGGCGA
The DNA here is from genome assembly GCF_041283825.1 of Pyrus communis. Lineage (NCBI taxonomy): Eukaryota > Viridiplantae > Streptophyta > Magnoliopsida > Rosales > Rosaceae > Pyrus > Pyrus communis. Next base: position 22,436,073 of record NC_142577.1, on the reverse strand, counting down.
GAAGCGGAAGCATATGGAGATATCCAACTGATTCCATTTGTTGATTACTACAGCCTGATCAGTTTGAAGACAATTGCAATTTCTATTTTTGGAGTATGTTGATACAAATTTCTGCAAACTAAATTGTCCATGATTCATAACAACGTTTTTGTTATTGAACTTTTATTTGTTTTAGAAAATATATTGTTAGAAAAGTTACCAATCATCTTATCTTAAAAATGCAGACCAAAATCCATCCTGCTAAATATATCATGAAAACAGATGATGATGCTTTTGTTAGAATCGATGAAGTGATCTCTAGCCTCAAGGGCAAGCCGACCAAAGGTCTCTTGTATGGTCGAATATCCTTCGAATCTTCACCCGATAGGGACAAAGGCAGCAAATGGTTTATTGATAACCGGGTATTCACATCGGATTTCATTCTGCACAGTGCATTTTGCTTGTTTCACTTTGACTTTGTTTTTCTTATGAGTCTCCTTTTGTGCAGGAATGGCCATATGCTATGTACCCACCATGGGCCCATGGTCCAGGCTACATAATCTCTCGGGACATCGCCAAATTCATTGTCCGTAGCCACCAGGAAGGGGATCTCAAGGTAAAATTTCTTGTTAACTTTGTTTTGTTTTTCAAAAGACTGATAGTTGAAATACAAATGAGCAGGCTTTGAGTTGATTTTCTCACTCCTAAACTTACATCTCGGCGTTGTGACTTTTCAGCTCTTTAAACTAGAGGATGTTGCAATGGGAATCTGGATTCAACAATTCAAGTATAGGGGTCAAGAAGTGAATTATGTCACAGACGATAGGTTTTACAATGCTGGATGCGAGGCGAATTATATTCTCGCTCATTACCAAAGCCCGAGATTGGTGTTGTGCCTATGGGAGAAGCTGCAGAAAGAGCACGAGGCCGTCTGCTGTGAGTAAAAATGTCAACTTTAGGGGGAGTTGGTGGTTTTGGCAACATTGTGTTGGATAAAAGTTGTAACTGTACAGATATTCTTCAGCCTGAGGAAGTGGGATTTTGGATTGAACTCGTTTTTCTTGTTGGATCAAATGGTATTCTTTTGTTGATTTACAGTAAAGATTCTGGTGGTTTCCCACATCTAAGGGCTTTTTGGTTTTTCTCAATAGATCATATTGACCTCTTCAATGTCTTCATAGATATTCATGTAGCAAAAAAAATACCCAGAAGAATTTGCTCATGCTTATGAGCAAAAGTGCTTCGAGCCTGTTTAACGTTTTTGGTGTATAAGCACTTCTACTCATAAATACTTTTCTAGAACAACTTTTGTTAGAAGCATGCCAAATTGTTAAAAGAAAAAATCACTATAAAGTGCTTCAAAAGGCTCCACGCAAAGCATTTTTTTGGTCCTTTCAATGTTGACATGATCGCTTTTGATTGTCTAATCACGCTTCTAAACCTCAGAAATCAATACCAAACGAGCCATGTCCACAACATACTCTCAAATTGAAGAAACTTTAGTAGGGTTGGTCTATTAGTGTAAGTCTCATATTAAACAGAATCATTTTGGTATCAGATGAAATTAAAATACAATAATATTCTGTATTTTTATAAAAAAATCTTATGTAGCAAACGTGCTCGGGTGTATACATTTTTGTAAAATAAAAATATGTTACAAATAACGTGGTCGGATATTCCAGCACCCCAGATGGGTATTGGAAAAGAAGTAGTGGATGTATGACAATGGAGGGTGATGAGTTGACTTGTGGCTGTAAGCTCACCCCACCCAACCCAACCAGGCAACCACAACCCAACCTCCAGTTTTGGACCATGAGAAGTGTGGCACCAAATTAATAGAGATCAGATCAGATCAAGTGTCGCATCAAATTATTGTTATGTTATATGCAATGGTGGACCGACAGCCAACAGGGTCCTTTCCGAATTTTTTTTATGAGAATCTTAAGAATTTGTTAATTGTGTTCGTTCATCGTATATTGTGTAATCAGTTTTTATTAAATACTGTTTGTTTTTAATTTTAAATAAAAATATTTAAAATAATTTATGACCGCACAATATATGATGAACGAATATAATTGACGGATCTTAGAATTCTCACAAGAAGGGACCGGGTTCGACCTGCAGAGTCACATTTTTGTATACTTTTCAGCAGATGTGACATTTGGCATGCTGTTTGATGATCATTGGCCGGTGTGGATTGGACCAGAAGAAGATTGGCCAATCAAAAATATCCAAAGGGTAAGAACTTTGCCAACACAAGCGATTCTTGTTGGGACACGTATACAGAAGAAACTCGAGTGCGTTACCCTAGCTAAAAGTTTGTTGGAACTTTCGTGGATAAATACGAATATGTCGGACCAAATGATAAAAATATCGTCAAGGTTTTGGTTTTGGTTTTGATTGATGGGGAGGTTTTCAAGTTTTGGACCAATCATACTTGCTATCTAAATACCTCACGAGATATAAACTTCTACGTTACGGATGTTTGTAGATTTTATTTGGTTTCTCTCCTTGCGTAATTGGTTGAACCCTACTCGTAACACAGGGTTTGTTTTGAAATGTTATTAAAATGATCAAAACGCTTTCAGTGAATATGTTTTTAAAATAAATTTTTATTAAAAATCCAAGTAAATTCTAAAAAAAAAATATTTAAGTGATTCTTGGAAGAAGCATACATTTGGTGCTTCTTCTAAAAAAACACTTAAAATGGTTTGGAACTCAAGAATCAAAATCAATTTCATCAAAAACGTTTTTAGTCATTTTAAAATCAATTTAAAATGAGTTCTATAGAAGTTATTGTTAAAATTTGAACTTATTATAACAAAACAAAGAATAAAAATTATACAAGCGAGTCTTATCTGAATTTTGCTATTGAGAGGGTTTTAAAATAACATTCAGCTTGCTCTTCAAACTCGAATTCAGATTTTTTTTTTTTTTTTTCCCGTTCTCAATGAGATAGTGGTATTTATTTTATTTTTTGAGATGGACATAGTGGTATTTAAAGAAATCAAATTTGCAATTTATTTTACTTTATATTGGTATTAAGGGATATTAAACCAAAACAACTTTGTTTTAAAGTTGTATGTTCCAGAAAGCACCCAAGGGAATTTAATTTTATAAATTCGTACTTTTATGATCTACATAACAATTAGCATGCAGCATATCCACAAATTAAAAAAAAAAAAAAAAAAAAGGGAAAATACCTCCACCTTGTAAATATGGACGCCAAAGAAGAAAGATGTCAGAATCTTTGATGGGTAGGCTGAGATAGTTGATTAACCATCTAGCTAATCTGCTTTTGACTTTTTGTTAGATAATAAAATTAATAATTAACAAATTTAAAAGAAAAGTAATAAAAGTAGAGGAAAGAGGACTTGCTAGTTAAGTTACTCTGAGTAGTGTTGGTCTTAGAGTTGGTTAAGTATTGTTGTGCTTAAAAAAATAAAAACGTATGGTATGCTATAAGAATAAATAATTGTAAAATAAAGAAGTTGAGTATGTGGTCCAATGTCAGATCTCCATAACTTAGACAAGTCAGACCTCAGTGACCCCATTTGGAGTCACAAACTTGACAGGTTTGTCGCATGCAAAGCTCAAATTTCAATTTCCTTGTTCTTCCTTTCTATAAAACCTTCAATCTCTCTATGTTCCTATGTTGATTTTTAAGGTAATTGAAGGCCGCCAACCTTCAATCTGAAGAACTACAACGAGAAAGGGGTAAAGTAAAGGAGACGCGAGGATTGGTTGTGGAGGTTGATGTTCCTTACAGAGAAATTATTTTGAGAATTTTATTACATGAATACTATTCATCCGTGTTTAAAAAAATAAAAAAAAACTGATTTTGAGAAGCAACTCAAGCTTTTTTCTGATTATTTTGGCATAGGATTTTGAAAAGAAAAAAAAAACCGGATTTTTTTTTTTTTTTTACCAAACACATGATTTTTAACACAACTTTAAAAAAAATTAATCAATCTCAAACCACTGCTTAAACAACAAATTTTCCAAACTAAAATAATAACATCCCTTTCATATGATTTCCTAATACATATAGATATATTGACTTTACATTTCAGAAATTCTCCCCGATCCCGATCTATTTGAAAATAGTTATAATTCATTTATCATGTTTACACGTACATAAGAGCTTATGCCCAAAGGAAGCCGCAAATTATACCATATTTTACTAAATAGATATCCGTGTTATGATCCAAGTAAGTCTTAAAATATATATATATATATATATATGTATAAGATTTGTCCTTGTTGTATCTAAAAAATCTTGTTTTTTTTAACATAAAGAGATAACGAAGCCATTGCAATTGCCGGAAATACTAAGCCCACTAAAAGCACAAAAAAGGAGGGGAGACTGTTGAGAGTTATCATAGAATGGGTACCTCGATTTAATATTTGTACCTGTTATTTATTGTTATATTTATTGTTTTATATTTGAACCTTATATTGTTATAAAGATATCTTATAATTCATATATAATTGTTATATTATACTAAGTATACCTAAGTGAGTATATATATACTTAATAGGGATAGGGAGTCTATAAGTATATGTTTTAAGAAATATATATTAATTAATAAAATATAATAAATATATAAATAAATGGACCTATTCATCTTTCTACATGTTTCTAATTCATCTTTCTACATGTTTCTACATGAAATATATATATACGATAATCCACCCTTTTTATATTCGTATTAGTAGTTATTTTCTTGTCTTATAAATTTCATAATTTAATAAAATTTTAAGGTATTTCCTAAAAACTCCCAAAGAATTCATTATAATACAATCCAACAAAAAGGATTCTTAGTGGGGGATTATTTTCGGGAGATATAGAAAGATGCAAGACCTTGTTAACTAATTCCACGAAAGAAAGTGAAAGATCGAAGCTCCAATAGAAAAATATTGGAAGGGAAAAATACTTCGAAGATGAACCTGTTCCCATTCAATAGTCAGGAATTATTGATGGATTGTTTCGCTCCTGTATCTTCCAAAAGGAAAAAAGATATCTGAGAGCTGTTTCCTGGATCCGAAAGAGAGTACTTGGGTTCTCCCAATAACTAAAAAGTGTATCATGCCTGAATCTAACTGGGGTTCGCGGTGGTGGAGGAACTGGATCGGAAAAAAGAGGGCTTCTAGTTGTAAGATATCTAATGAAACCGTCGCTGGAATTGAGATCTCATTCAAAAAGAAAGAGAATGTATATTCTTCCTCGAATTTTTCATTGAGAGGGAAAAGATTAAATCCTTTTAAGAAATAAAGTTTTTGGTCGGAATGAAATATTAATCAAACCGAAAGAACCCTTAACTATAGAAAGGATTATAGAACGAATCACACTTTTACCACTAAACTATACCCGCTACAATCCGATTATTGTATATAAATGAACCTTTTGTCGAACAAGAAAATGGGTTGTAATAAAAAGTTAAAAGGGTAAAAAGAAAGGATAGGATCATAAGATAATCATGAAAATTGGTGCGTTTACGTGTTGTATCAGAGAACCCAATGAGATTCGGAAAAGAGAATTCATTAAATTTCAATAACTAAAACTAAATAACAAGTGTTTTTTTTTTACCGGAGGTTTTTGACCTAGACGTATCGACAAAACTAATTAAGCCATAACATACATGAAAATGTATTGTGCAAGATGATTACATACACCTAGTTCGACCACCCCCCCCCCCCCTTTTTTTTCTCCGCTAACCAATCTTTTTTTTATAAATCTCGTTTTTTGTAAATCCTTAATCTTACATTTTTATTATCCCACAAGGGTAGGTACAATCAATTTAAATGGAAATTTGTTAGGCCAAATCATTACATAGAAATATCAGTATTTGATTGATCTAAATTCATGTAATTTAGTATTTATTCAATTTATCGTATGATTTGATTTCTCGTACACTGCCCCTTCTTTTGACTTTTGAATGGGTTTCGAATAGAAAAATCATTTATTAATCTGTAGCCCGACCTAGTTTAATCCATGGAACTCAACCCGGTTATCTTATCCCTTCCTATTCTTAATAACAGTACGAACCATGAATTGTCTTCTGACTCATCAATCAGATAGATGAATTTTAGAATTGTTCAAGAAACAAGTGATCCCTTTTCTCCATACCGCTAAATCTTGGACATATTCTTCTTGTTTCATCAACTAATCTTAGTCTTGAATCCCGTTGAAGAGGGGAAATTTATAAATATTTTTATGTATTCTTCAAATTTCTATGTGTCTTAAACTACTACAGTATCATAAGTGTCATATATTTTATTACTTTCTACTTTACTCTTTTATTTTCTTTTAATAAATTTTCTATTATCAAATTAATATATTGTATTGAATTAAATACATATTAGTTAATTAAATATTAAATAATATGAGACTCGAAATGAAAGTACCCTTCTCGCACACATTTCCCATTACGTTGTCGGGACAAAAATATTGCATGTATCAATATAGGTGGAAATATTTAGTACATAAAATAGCGATTTGCTAGATATATAAATAGATATATAAGATATAACTAATAAAACGGATCTTGTGTTCTGGAATTGGAATCAAAGAAAGATGTTTAAAATAGCTCGTATGCTGTGAATTGGAATAAATGTTTCTCGGTAAAGGAAGGGAATAGTAATTTATTCATTCCTAATTTATTCTTATAGAACATCTAAGAATAAGAAATCGGATATATCGACAGATTCCCGCGTAGTCCAAAGAAAAAAATTGCAGACCCAAGCCACAAACTCTAAATCCAACAAGGCAACAACTAACCAAAACGAACTCTCGTACGCAACCTTTTGGCTATACGGTTGGAAAGGAGGAGCTTTAATAAAGTTGCTTAGTCACTCCGCTTCTTTAACTAAAAAAATTAGTAACCTAATTATTGAAAAGAAAGTACAATTAAAACAAAAACGTTTAACATAAAATACTGCATTTTAACGCTACGTGCATCCTTGTGTGAAACGAGGGAGGAATTTCGGCTTTCGTTTTCTTCATGATTAAAAAATAATGGCTTCCTCCTAATTTAATAATCATAATTTGTTGTAAATTTCAATGCTTCATTATTTGAAATCACAATAAGGTGCTCAGTGATTGGGGTTGAATTCCATATTTGTATTCTACACAACATTTTTTGTGTTCAATTTCTGGCGTTGATGACTCACATGATGGTCGTAAAAAAAAGTGAAATATTTTTGTGAATCTTTCCGACTCCTAAAAAGGTGGACTGCAATGACGAAGTTTTTTTTTTTTAAGAAAAAAGAACTTCATTATTTGCGTTGTACATCATGGTTCACGTGATTTAAAGCGAAACATAACAAATTTATGCAATGATCTTGCTTATGGCTATATAAAGTAAATATATTACATATGATTTGTGAGATTTCAATCATTTGCAAATCTTACGCACGTGGTTAACAGACGTTTTAATAATATCCTTGTGGTTAGTTTCGTTGTCAAATTCAGTCCACATCAAATTTTCTAACCTACTTCCCATCAATTCGGAATAATGCATGTGTTTGTGACATGGGTAAAATGCAATGCATCTTTATGTGTCAAATGAGTTTTGATGACTTAAGATCATCTCCATAAGATATCGTAAATTGTACAAATCAACAATAACAGTGAAAGAAGACAACAATATTGATTCCCAACCGAAAAGCCATCTATAATGCGACATGACATAAATTGACATTCCTAACCCTTATTGTAAAATTGATAGTAGGTTCATTTTATTTTTTTCAAGTGATTATATGCATTTTATTATTATTTTTTTAATTTTAAAACATTTATTATAATTATTTATAATAAATGTTTTATAATAGTTGTTTAATTTGACATATTGGATTGAAAAAAAAAACTTTAATGGTGTCAAGTGCCATATAAGCTGTCAAATTTAAAATTTGACGTCTCTTTTGAAGATAATTTTAAATGACTATTCGTGACTCACATGTAGACGAAATAGGATAGAATGAAAATATCAAGTTGGGCCAAGAATGATAACAAACTTAATCATAAGGTATTATTACGATTTTATTCACCACGTGACTAATATTGACACATGAACTACTCCATTTGGATAATTTATGCAATTATTGTATTTCGAACATTAACACAAGAGAGTAGTCTAATTTTCATTCAATTTCAAATTTTCTCTGTAGTTTTTTATTTAGGAAAACTAATGAAAATGGTTTGAAAACTTTAAGTTTTAATAATAAGGACAAAATAAAGGATAAAGTAAATAGTACAAATGTTGACTTTTTATAATTTTTCGTTAAAGTGAACAGTATTACACGCTTTTCGTTAAAACTCTCTTTTTATTTTGTTTTCACAAGTCATACAGTAGGCAAGTGGATTCAAACTCGTAACACATTAACCTACAGAGTTCGTTTTTTCGTAATTAAATATAATTAAAAGTAAATTACTGTTACCGAGTAGTAGGTGGCGTCAAAGTGGAGGCGGCAGCGGGAAGCAATCCCATGTCGGCACACTGTTTAGCTGTCACTCCGTATAAGGAAAGCAAAGCACGGAATTCCAATTCCCGAGTCCGAATTGGAAACAAACGGCCACAAAGGACACCTACAAACGGTAAAACCGTCAAAAAACCATTCAACCGCCTTCGGGTTGCCTCCAACAATTTACCCGCCAGGATTCACGAGTCAAACACGCTTCCTCATACAAAAACACCCCGAACCCGGTCCGCCACGCACACGTCCCGTCCTTGACAACGGTGTTACCGGTTCATCCGGTCATTTACTCATTACCGGACTTGGATCCCCGATACGAATATAAAGCCGACTCTCTCTCACGTTCCTCTTCACATTTACACACAACAACAAAATTCAGATAAAATCCGAGATCGATCGAGAATTGGAAACCCCAAAGCCGAAATAAAAACCTAATTTGCTATCCCTCTTCTTCTTCACTGAAAAAATCCCTAATTTGGTAATTTTTTGGACGGTACGACGGCGTTTAAGGATGATTGTGAGCCCGGAATCGGTATGTTCTATAGCTCTGTTCCACGTCGTATGAAGAATTAGTGAATTATTTTCTGCGTTAAGGGTTTTTGTAATTGGGTTTTCTATGAGGGATTTGTTCGATTATTCTGTTTTTTAATTATTTTTTGTGTGGGATTTGTTCGATTGTTTTGTTTTTTTTTTTTTGGGTTCTTCTGCTCTAGATTAGTTGTGTTTTGGGAATTCTATGAACATAGTCGACATGGGTTCTTGAATTTTTGTGGGTTCAGTTAGGGTCTACTGAGCTAACTGCTTCCGAGGTTCTTTCTTTTCCTTTATTTTTTATTTTTAGATTTGATGGTGTTTTTCATTAGCCTGGAATACCTTTTCCTCATGAACTCTGGCGAATTTTTTTACCGAATAAGTTCCAATTCCTTGGTGGTTTAGCTTTACAGTAAATTCCAAGTGAACCTTTTGATTTGGTTGAATTTTTAATGGAATTGATCAGAATTGTGCACTTGATAGATTGTTTGTAGAATTTCGAGTCTGTATGAGCCCGATTAGATCAGGTGCGAATTTATATACTGGGGTTTGGAAACTGATTTTCTTATATGGTTTTCTCTATGCTTGAATTTCTTTAATGGGTTACTCATTCGGTGATCGAGGTTTTTCTTTTATAACATTTGATTTGCTGCTTAATTTTTGGGAAATTCTGACTGAGGCAATCAACAGCTTAATTAAAAATGAATTGTAATGAAAGAATTAGAGGAAAAAAATGAGCCTTTACTCTTGTAGCGCTCTTAGACGAAATTTTTGGGTGAAATCTTGTATCATTGATAATACACCGGTCAGTTCTGTAATTTTGGTGATTTCTTCATTCATACTTTTTATGCTTGTTGGATTTCCAGTTTCTTTGTGTGCATACCAAAATCTATATCCAGGATTATGTTCTTTTGAGATGCATGGAACATGTTTACTCACCTACTTGGTTTCTGTTTTACCAGGTTCTGAGTTGCACAGAGACGATTAATAATGCTGGAATGGAGTCTTCTGCAGTCAACTTTGTGCCGAACATTCATTCAGGAAGCCATAGTGACATTGGACCAAGGGATTCCATGGATGACGAGCACATTCGGATTGATGATCTGTCTGCCCATGTTGGGGCTCTCTTCAAGTGTCCCTTTCCAAGTGCATTTTATGCGGTGTTTGATGGTCACGGAGGGCCTGAGGCAGCTGCTTATATGAAGAGGCATGCCATGAGACTATTCTTTGAAGATGCTGATTTACCGCAGAGAACGGATATGGATGCTGTTTTTTTCAGAGAGTTGGAGAATTCCCACAGGAAAGCATTTCTACAGGCAGATCAAGCCTTGTCTGAGGAACACAGTGTGCGAAGGTCGTGTGGAACAACAGCATTGACTGCTCTTATACTTGGAAGGCATTTGTTGGTTGCAAATGCTGGTGACTGTCGAGCGGTTCTTTGCAAGAAAGGAACAGCAGTTGACATGTCTCGGGATCATAAACCTAGTTACTTGCCGGAACGCATGCGAGTTGAGCAGTTGGGTGGTTTCTTTGATGATGAGTATGAGTGTCTTAATGATTCTATCAGAGTCACCCGCGCCCTTGGAGATTGGGGCTTGAAGTTACCATTAGGTTCCTTGTCGCCTCTAATTGCCGAGCCTGATGTTCAGCAGGTTATGTTAACAGAAGATGATGAGTTTTTGATCATTGGTTGTGATGGGATCTGGGATGTCATGTCAAGCGAATATGCTGTGAAGCTGGTTCGGCTTGGGCTGAGGAGGCACGATGACCCCCAACAGTGTGCGAAAGAACTTGTCGAGGAAGCACTGCGCTTGAACACATCAGACAACCTCACGGTTATTGTGGTGCGCCTCTCTTCACCGGAACGTGTTGAGTTCCCTCGCCAGCGCCCGAGGTTGGGGACCTGCAGGCTCTCGGAGGAAGCACTCAGCCGGCTGAGAAGCTTGTTAGAAGGCAAGTTAATGTAAATAGCAGTCGATTCCTATTCGCTGAGTCCAAATGGGAGATGCATTTTTATATGTTTGTGGCTGCTTCAGATTAGGTTTAGAACAAAGCACCCGGCAGTTTGGCTAGGATAGATTTACGACTTGATTGTGTTGTTGAGGTTGTGGAATGTAGCGGTCAATCGGTATTTACATTTGAGCTCAGTGTTGTTTTAAATGAATTGGGTTAAACTGATTCATTTATTTACATTAATCTTAATTATCTGATTATTTTAAATAATTGTTGTTTCGAGTGAACTTTCTCTTAATCCAAACTAGCTATGTAATTTATTTTTTGTTGTTGAGACTAAACGATTCATGTTGGTCGTATATCACCTAATTAGTATCTCTGATCGCATGTCACAGATTAGAGTGCACATATAACCAATTGGATGTATGGTCTTTTACTAATATCTTTCGTCACGGGACACAAATGCTAATAAGCTGTTGTGTATATCGGAACGGATGAGATGTATACCTCGATTACATGTTAGAATTTCTCTCCTGGTGATGAATTTGGCTTGGATGTTGTTTTAATCGGCACAAGACAAATAACCTCATCATGTTTGGGGGCAATTGCCCCTCCACCAAACATCCAAATTGGTGATATGCTAAGAGTGTGTGAGGCTCTACCATTTTCTCCATTTCGCTTTTTTTTTCTTCTATTTTTGTTACATAAAAAGATAAAATACGAACGAAAAAATAATAAATAAATAAATCGTTGAAATTAATTTTCTCAGATTATGATAGTAAATTATTGATCTAGTTGCCACCGCATGATTGTTCATCCTATTTATTTAATAAATTCCCAAAAAAAATAAGGGAGAAACAATTGGTAGTCAAATAAGGTAAGCGTAGAACAAGCGCACCAACATCACGTATCAAACGGCCACGATTCCATCTCATTTCTAAATCACAACTATATTACAACGTGGCAGCCACCTTTTGGAAGACCACGGATTATATCCTGGATCTTAGCACGCTGTATCTGTAAAAAAGAATATAATCAATTTTAATAATAGCAGAAAATAATTGTGAAAAAAGCGGCTCATTGGCCAGCGGTCGCATTTGAAGGCCTTTTACCAAGCGGCAGAAGCGCAAAGCGAAAGAGAGACGAAATAGTGAGAGGTTTAACATATCGAAGTTTCAAAAGGGCAATGGCGATGGCGATGGCGATGGCGAGCTTGGCGCGGCGGAAGGCCTACCTTCTCTCTAGAAACTTGTCCAACACGTCATCGGAGGCCGTCAGGTACTCCTCCCTCACCTCCTTCTCCAGGGGCTTCGCCTCCGCCGGATCTGACGACAACGACGTCGTCGTCGTTGGCGGCGGTCCCGGCGGTTACGTTGCGGCAATCAAGGCCGCGCAGCTCGGCCTTAAGACCACCTGCATCGAGAAGCGCGGTGCTCTTGGCGGCACCTGCCTCAACGTCGGGTGCATACCCTCCAAGGTCTCTCTTTTTTTAACTCTTGCTTGCTCCTGCAGTTCCGTACTTGCCTGCTAGGGTTCTTAACTTTCTGGATTTTTATTTTTATTTTATTTTCGTGATTGTGTTTGTTTTTACTGCTTGTCAGATCTAATTGTTGATCATTGGAATTATTTAATTGAATCCCAGTTGATTGATTTCGATTTCATGTTTGATAATATTTATTTCGATTGGAGTTTAATTAATTTTGAAAATTTAATGGATTTATTCAGTCGAATTGTGGAAATTTATATCATATTGCTATTGGGCTCCCTCAGAAATTTATAAAAGAAAAAGAAAAAAAAATTCTAATCTTGAGTAGCATGGCATTAATCATCCACTAAATAAGCAAAGAGCATTTCCAAGTTAAAGTTTTCTAATGTTGTGTGAATTACGTATTCTCGTTTCGGGTTGTTTTCAGTGTAATTTAGGGGTGTTTCTTCTCGTTGAATTTAGATTGGTATGTGGAATTTATCTCTAATATCGTCTGCTTTTGTGTCCAGGCGCTTCTTCATTCCTCTCACATGTACTACGAAGCTAAGCATGCGTTTTCGCACCATGGAGTGAAGTTCTCCGATGTCGAAATAGATTTACCTGCCATGATGTCCCAGAAAGACAAAGCTGTTTCTAATCTTACACGAGGAATTGAAGGGCTGTTCAAGAAGAACAAGGTCACTTATGTTAAAGGTTATGGAAAGTTCATCTCCCCGTCTGAAATTTCAGTGGACACCATTGATGGCGAGAATACAGTTGTGAAGGGAAAGAATATCATAATTGCCACCGGTTCTGATGTCAAGTCTTTACCCGGAATTACCATTGATGAGAAGAAGATAGTGTCATCCACAGGAGCTCTGGCTTTGCAGGAAATCCCAAAGAAACTTGTGGTGGTTGGAGCAGGATATATCGGCCTAGAGATGGGCTCGGTGTGGGGCAGACTTGGTTCTGAGGTAACTGTTGTTGAGTTTGGTCCTGATATTGTCCCATCAATGGACTCAGAAATCCGCAAGCAATTTCAGCGTTCCCTTGAGAAGCAAGGGATGAAGTTCATGCTCAAAACAAAGGTGGTTGGAGTTGATACCTCTGGAGATGGTGTGAAGTTGACCCTTGAACCAGCATCTGGTGGCGACCAGACTTCCTTTGAAGCTGATGTCGTTCTTGTATCTGCTGGTAGGGTTCCATTCACATCCGGGCTTGATTTGGACACGATAGGAGTTGAAATGGACAAGGGAGGGAGAATTTTAGTGAATGAGAGGTTTTCTACAAATGTCTCGGGTGTTTATGCAATCGGAGATGTTATTCCTGGACCTATGTTGGCTCATAAGGCAGAAGAGGATGGGGTTGCATGCGTGGAGTTCCTAGCTGGTAAGGTTGGCCATGTGGACTATGACAAGGTCCCTGGGGTCGTCTACACGCACCCTGAGGTCGCATCTGTTGGAAAGACTGAGGAACAAGTGAAGGCCTCTGGCGTTGCATACCGAGTTGGAAAGTTCCCTTTCATGGCAAACAGCAGAGCCAAGGCAATAGACAATGCTGAAGGACTCGTCAAGATATTGGCCGAGAAGGAAACAGATAAGATATTGGGAGTTCATATCATGGCATCCAATGCTGGAGAGCTCATTCACGAGGCAGCCATAGCCTTGCAGTATGATGCATCGAGCGAGGACATTGCACGAGTTTGCCATGCACATCCGACCATGAGCGAGGCGTTGAAGGAAGCTGCCATGGCTACTTATGACAAGCCCATTCACATCTAGAAAAAAATCATTACTTCCATTCATCTTTGTTTTCAATTTTTGTTTTTAAGAATTTTGGAATGACTTGGTATGAACTTTCCACTTAGTTGTTTTAGCCTTCATTCAAGGTTAGCAGATAAAAGTGTTTTCAGTACTTTTTTACCGTTCCCATTGGCTGTGTCAAGGGAATAAGTCTGTATGCTTTCTCAACTCAATGTGAATAACAACATATGGAAGGCTATGTTGGGCAAATGGAATGTTACCCATTTTGCGCAGTTTTACTGCCTAGTAATTACTTGTTCTTGGATGGTACTACTCGGGGTTAAGTAGGGCTACGGATCTGTTCTTACCGTGTCTTAATGATCGACAACTGATTAGGATAGGTCGGGGCTTGGCACACGTTGTAAGGGAAAGCGAGATAATAATGAGTTAAGATTAGGATAGGTTAGGGTTCAGTTCAAACGACGGAGATGGGGATTAAAACTTAGGTTGAAAGAGGGAGCTTTGCTATCTTAGGCAACTTGGCTGCGCCATGTTTGTTGCAATCGTCAACTGATTTATACGTCTTGTCTTAATTTTTGGTTTAACGCAGTACTCGGTGAAACTAGCAACATGATAAAAAATGGTCGAGTTTGAAGACCAACCATTATTTGACAAAGGGAAATAATTGAACTGGGACTCGATATTCCCATCATGTCATACTGCAAGTTCCTCGTCTAAGAATCGAGACCTACAAATAGGGTTTGAAAACGGCCCAAACCCAATAAAACCAACCCGTTTACAGGGCTACCTACACTCCCATCCGTAAAATCAGAATAAGATTAAAATATCTTCACTAGTTTACAATTAATGACCATTCTCTCCTCGAAAATCCAGGATCTGTTGAAAAAACCTCATGCAAATGCACAATACGCCTTAAAATTGTAGCTACTGCCCATCGTCCTCTCTATAATTCTGAATTCCCAGTTTGGCAAACCGATCATTGCGCAGTTATGGCTCCTCCCGCATATCTGGTTTCCTTTTGGCCTGCACGGCCAGGCGCGCATCCCTCTCCCGTTCAAACTCTCGGAAATCTGCTCGCTGCAAAAAGTTTACCTTATCCAAATATTGATTTGAACTCTTCTTGTAAGATTCCAACTCCTCCTCCAACCCTTTCTCTTCCTTGAACTCCCCCCAATCCTTTTTCGTTTTATCAAGCACACTGAGCTTTTGTTTCTTCTTAATCTGTTCGAGCACAGCATCGACACCTGAAGATGCAGGAGCTTTTGCCTTTTCGGATGCTTCCTTTGAATCAGCATCAACAAGCTTCTTGTATTCAATTTCTTTACCAGCAAAATCCCGAACCTCCATGATCTATAAAAAGAAAGAGACCTGGCTGTTGAATATGATTATAACCAATAAACTTTCAAAAGTCCGCACCCACAATCAAGATTTTTCAAACTTCAAACTTGTCTGTAGGATGATAATTGATCGTGACACTAATAGTTACGAGTTTTGGTCTAAGAACCAGCTCCAAGAGATTCAAGTTAAAAAGGAAAACTGCTCGGCAATCAGAGACTACTCAGGTGGTAAAAGGGGTGTGTAACTACATGCATACATGGATGTGTTTGTGTGTAATCTTATTATTTCCAAAATTAACTGGAAAGAAAACTAAGAACTAAGTATACATCTCTTAAAAAATGATTATCGAGGAGATTAAACAACTAGTGACTAAGCAAAAGGTCTATCTAAACCAAAGTTTAGCAAGACAGGTGCCCCCGACGGAATAGAAACAAACAGATAATACAACAATATGCTTACCTCAACTTTCCCTCTGCCAGATGTTGCAACTGCAGCATCCTTAACTTCTACAAGAGCAGCAGCAGCAAGCCGCCTGGCTTCGTCACGAGATTTGTCCTGCACGCCATTATCACTGGAGCTGTTCTTCATGACACTTGATCCCTTCTGTGCAGCATCTTCTTTAGGGGACTCTGCCTTCTTTTGTGCCAGGCCCAGATATCCCATCCAATTCTGAGAAATAAATCGACGTAAAAGATTAAATTCTGGCCAACTACAATTTTATAATTCCAACACAGATAGGAAGAATGAGGATATTCTCACATTAGATGACTTCTTGGGAGTTTTATTCACAGATGAGGAAGACTTCTTTAATAAATCCTTGAACTGCTTATTTGATACTCCTTTATTCATTTGCTCCCACATGGCATCTACCCGAGCTTTTACCTCTATCAAGATAGGAAATAACATTAGCCTTCTGGTCAATGAATTTATGGTACTTAACATCAGAATAGAAAATGGATAAACAAGCGTCTGTGAGTACAAAGAATTACTGACCCGTTTGTTCAGGTTTTGTCTCTAAGCTTGGAAGAGGAGCAGCTCCGTTGGTAGACTCGACCGGTAAACCATCCTTTTCACCTGCAGTACCTGAACCGGAAAACCAAACTGCTTAACCATAAGTATGAAAAAAACGAAAAACAAACTGCAACTAAAGTACTGCTAGTGAAAAAAGTCGTGGTACAACCAGTCCTGGCAGTGCCCGCATCAAATAGCATAAGACCAAATATCAGAAACGAACCAACAATCCAACATCAATGATTCAACTAGAAGCTGTGACACGAGTCTATCTATGGAGCAAAGTCATCAAATGAATATTTCTCATGCCCCCTGAATTTTTCTTTCACTAGAAACCTATGAAACTTCAAAAGATACGATAAATATCAGTCGTAAATAGTTGTAGCTGCCAGTATTGATCTCCAAATCATCTTAGACACCAAGCACCCAATTGGGAATTCAACTAACGAGTAAATAACATTGTGACGGCGAGCTTCAATGGTTCGGCGTGCAACTCCACCTATATTACAAATTCTGTACTCAACTAAAAACACCTAATTTTTAGAGTGCACAGAAGTTTAGCCAAACTTTGGTTCTGATCTAATTATTAAAACCCATTAACAGTAGATAACCCAGCTGAAAAATCAGAGATTATTCCAGGAAACTTACGATCCTTGAAATGGGTTTTAAGATTTTCACAAGAAAATAAATAAATAAAAAAGCAGGAAACTTCCGCTCATAAATCCATGAATGCTAAACCAAACAAAACACTCCAAAGTCTCTACAATCACATAGCCCATATATAAACTCATGATCCCCAAAGAAAAAAAGGGCGAAACTTTTCCAGGCTCAGCCTGTTTCGACCGCTCGGAAAACCCATTTTCTTTCATCATCAATGGTTTTTTTTCGAGGGAAACAAACAGACCTGGCCCAGCGTAAACATAAGAAAGACGGAATTATGAATAAGAAAATAAAATCGAGAAATATAAAAAGAAAAAAATGGGTAACCTGAACTGGAGGCGCCGAGAGCGGTGGTTGTGGTGGTGGTTGCCATCCAAGAGATAACCCAAAAGTGGAGAGAGAGGGAGAGAGAGAGAGGGAGAGCGTCTTGGTGGTAACTGGTACCAAAAGAATAGTCTGTTTATTGGGTTCTTCGAGCTTATATTTTGACTTGTTGGAGGCCCATCAGGCCCATAAGGCTAAATAACTAATTATCCCCCCAATTTAAATGTAATTAATAAAAAATTCTTTAGTTTTGTTTATTGAAGAACTAGCAGATGCCCACACACATTGTATGTGAACAATTTCATTTCATTTTGTTTTGTTTTTATTATGAAGTGGGATTAGATTTTAAAATTAAAAAAAAAAAAAAATCAGTTATGAAAATTGGGTTCATGTAAATAGAGCATGTTATATTAACCTAGCTGTGAGATTGCTGTAAAAAAAAGTAAAATATATGTTCATGTAATTATTAAATTGCCCATATTTTTTACTTGACTTCAATTTTGGTGAGGGGTTTAAAATGGTAATTTCCTGAAATTTTGGTTGACAACCATGATTTTATTAATAGGTAGTGTAGATTACAAATATAATGGAGATCAAATTTTCTTTAAAAAATTTTATTATTTGTAATATTTATTGGGAACCACTATATAAAGAAATAACAACGTTTAATAACCACCAGAGATAACTCAGTATATAAGGACGAATTCCATATTCGTATTTTATATGCTAAGTCATATGTTCGATTTCTGACGCTAGTGAATCACACAATGGTGGCTAAGAGTGAGTTGAAATATCTCTGTAAGACTTTTTGATCCCAAAAGAAAGACTACGTTGATGTAGTCACCAGTTAGTCCCCTTATTGCAAAACAAAAAAGAAAAACGAAGTTTAATTACATTAAAATGTGGCCAATATCAACTCAAAAAAAAAATGTAGCCTATATTTGGGTTGACTAATAGACCTTGCGAGCAGGTTTGAGATTGGCTAATTTGACTAGAGCCAAAAATAAAAAAATAAAAAAATGTTGCCGCATCAAGTTTTTTCTGACAACCAAAAGCATACCCGACTGTGTTTACCACATCAATCTTGCTAGGTGTTTTTTTTAGAAATAACTTTTAGCAAAGTGCTTTCAAGCATAATTACTTTCCATATCAGCAATCTCAAACGAGCCAAACTTAGTAACTGGTAATTTAATTGGGTATAACAAAAAATGAAGGAGGTTATGGATGAGAGGGGGTACCAGTGGAAGGACTTCAAGGGATTGGCTTAGGATTGGATGAACTTTGCTATCAAAACATTCTTTAACTCTCCCACCCTTTGCTTCACAAACTTCTGATATGTCGAGTTCGATTATTTTTAGTGAAAGAATCCTATATATGTCTTGTTTTAGGGGGGTGTATTCAACTGAGATTTTGAGAGATTTTAATTTTTTTGATGAATCTAGAAGTATTCAATCAGGATTTTAAATGATTATTTGATATTCGAGGTGTATTCAATTATAATTATAAAACAGTCTATTAAAATCCTTAGAAATCTAGGTGTAATCAATTAGGATTTAAAATTTTTTTATAACATTCTAGGTGTATTCAATTAAAAATTGATTTTATAGAATTTGAGAAAGTTGAGGAATTAAAGGGAATTAGAGAGATTTCGTAGTGCATTTTAAGCATCCACAAATCTCACATCTCCCCATGAAATTTCGAGGGAACAGAATCAAAATTTTATATGGAATCTCTACAAAAATCCATGAATTTATATACCTATTAAAGTCTTTCACATTCTCAATTGAACACAATTTGATTTTCAATTCGATTCGGGCATCAATCAAAGGACTCCTTTATGCATTACAATTTAGTGAAGATCTGAGTCCTCAACGATATAACTCCAAAATAAAAGATTAATTTCCGGATTCGTGACAGAAGATTTCGATCAAGTGAAACATCAGACAATCAGAATTCAGATCATATCTAAGGGGCAGAGTGTACTGGTCAGGGCCCAGCTCTATCCGAGCCTCAAAAGTTACTTGCGAACTCACTAGATTCAAGGTATGCTGATATAAGAAATGAAGGTCTAATAACTTCCAAGTTCAAGTTAAACGAATTAGATCGACTGGATTTGAAGTTAGGCCTCCATTTCGTCCTACATCACATACCTTGAGTTACCGTGAGCTATCAAATCCAATCCAATTATAGGCACCAAACGTGTCCCAAATCTCCCTCTCCCCGTCTCTCTGAAGCCGCCCTCCGCTGGATCCTCAGAGGAACTGATTGTCTAAGCACAATGCTATGGAGCAAAACACCAGTAAGGAATACTATGGACTTGAAGCAGTCCAATGTAATTATATAAGAAATCTAACTGAGTATTAAATCGATTCGATAGCGTCAACACCAATACAAGGCAATGCAGTTAAAATTTGAGGCACAACCAATGACAGACCTGAATTATTTCATTTTACTCACGGTTTGTAAATCAGATAAAACAGATCTGAATCAACCTCTTACACAGAAGCTTAAGTTCCACCAGGAGAAACAACACGACATACGACACCTGGGATGGTCCTTCCGATTTAAACATGAACTGTAGTTGGTTTGTAGTCGATCACAATGACCTTCTCCAAATTGGAAAGGAACAAATTTGCAAAGTCAACGTGGGCAGGATGGGCTACGTATTCTGCGACACCCTCCGTACTCTCAAAGGTTGACTCAAAGACATGAGTGAAACCTTGATGTAGGTTCTCAAAGCTCACGTCTTTTCCCCTGATCACAAAAACATGAATCAAATACTTACTCAATTAATTGCAGCTTGTCCAACTCAGGAGAAAACTTGGTGAATTCATTACTTGTTCGATAGCCTTAAGGGAAGGGGAACGCCATACATGAACAACGACTAGAAAATCATGTCGAATAATCTATGAAATGCTAAATAACCGTCTCAGGTTAAAAGGCATTCTAGTGATGTCCAGCTCTTTGATCATAATCCTAAATGGCCTCGTTTGGTCGAGAGGACCCAATTTACATGGTTATCCATTCAAATCCAATCCTAGAGACCAAACGAGGCCCATGTGCTTGGTACAAGCAACTGCAGTGTGATATGCCAAATGCGGCAAAAATATCCAAACATATCCACCAACTAAAAATTGGGAATATTTTTCGCTCACCGCTCTCAAGTGATGGTGATTCTCACAAACCTATTTATCCCCGTAGATGAGTTTAAATTCGAGACCTGTGTAGTGAACAGACACAAATCTCAAAATTTAAACTTATCCAATGGTAACAAAATAAGATGGTGAGCATTACCACCAATTGAGGATGGTGAGCAAAAATGCAACCATAAAAATTAGCTCTTTTCAAGAGAAAAACTGCAGCTTTAACCAATAGCTGATGCTTCAACCCCTTTTAAGCATCAAATTTTCACTAAAGCTGCACTCTTGCGAATAATGGGAGCTAAATTTTGCCTTAAAATATAGGATCTTGAGGACCCATCTGACTCCCACAGTCAAAGCAGCATCAACAACACTAATTTCTTTTCACAATAAAGGGTCAGACTAATGAAAAGCAAGTCTAAATCAAAGGTCAGATAACCAAGGCCAAACTAAATAGACAACTTCACAGGTTAACAAATTTCAATTAAAATTAATCAGAGAGAAAAATGCATCGAGATTCAAGTCTTTAAATTGGTAGCTCCATCAGTAAATTTCCAAGCAAAAAATGAATGAATTTCCAAGCAAGAACATTAAGATTTAAGAGAGATTAGATTACTAGTAACTTGGAAATTGGTATTATTATTGTTATTACCAGTTGAAAGACTTCATGGGTTCGATGAGATTGACGAGGTTGGTGTAACCTTTGATGAGTTCTTCGATCTTGCTTTCTGAGATCCCGTCTTTGAACTTTGCCAGCAGTACATGCTTCACCAATCCCTGTGCTTCCTCCATCTCTCTCTCTCTCTCTCCCTCCACCAAACTTCGTATATGCCTCACGACTCCCTCGCTCTCCACCAAACGTCGTATATGCTTCACCACTCTTTATGCTATACTGTATTGTAAAGGAAACGACGTGTCGTGTAATCGTGTGGACTCACATTCTTTTACATTCATGTATTAGAGTAACTCCACTCCACCCCTATCAATCCCCAAGGCTATTGGGCAATCCAATTCTCCAACCCAAAAAACGGCCCAGCCCTTTCCAATAACCTGAGCTCCAAGGGAGCCTGACACAGTCCCCTGGCCCTAATCGCCAATGACTGGAGGGAGTGACATCAAGTTGACGTCACGATGACATATTTTCCTCCAAATTAATGCTTATCCGAACTCATACTTTGAACAAATCAGACACATTCTTATGTTTTTAAGCTTTCAGTTCTTCATTGGTAATGTGTTTTATTCAATGAACATTCTCGTTGCTGCAAATTTGATTAATGCAATTGGGTTTTGTTTTGTGGACCTTTGGATCTTCCCAAGATTTGACTTTTGCCAAGGGATTTGTCTAATTACATTGTTTATGTGGTTCTTCAGGGTTGATCTTTCTTGTAATTCAATCATCTTTAAAACATTGGAATAAATGCATGTTTTCCTCTCACAGTTTAATTTTCAAGTTTTTGGATATTTCCAGGATACATTACATTACTGAAGACGTGCACTCTCAGATTCTCAAGGATTGGTACCCAATCATCCTTATCACTGGCTACAACGTTTTTGATCTCGTTGGCCAGTGCTTTTCTTGACATGGTAACCATCGCATCGTGGCACACCATAACATTGCTATTGGCCATGACATGACAAGCGTCGCGAATTGTTAGCAGAATGCATGTCATGACACGCTAGAGAATAAACCCTAATGCTTTGCTTGGTTTCTCGAAAAATTTAGGAAATTGAAACTAAGAATTTGGAGAGGAGAGAAAGAGAGGCTTACATACGTGATCAGCAAGTGACGGAACCGATTTATTAGAGAGAATTTGAAGGAGAATTTTGAAAGCCAACGACGTCGTTAAGGTAAAGCCAAGGAAGGTGAATCGCACGCTAGAACACCGATGTTGGCATGCGATGACATGTCATGGCATGTGTTTTGTTGACTTTTTGCACGTTTGGCATGACTTCTCTTGACACGGTAACCCTTGCATCGTGGCACACTAGAACATCGTTGTTGGCCACGACATGAAAAGCGTCGCGAATTGTCGACATAATGCATGTCATGACAAGCCATGCATTCTCTCTAAAAACCCTAATGCTTCGCTTGGTTTCTCGAAAAATTTAGGAAATTGAAACTAAGAATTTGGAGAGGAGAGAAAGAGAGCCTTACATACACGATCGGTGAGTGACGGAGCCGATTTATTGGAGAGAATTTGGAGGAGAATTTTGAAAGCCAACGACGTCATTAAGGTAAAGCTAAGGAAGGTGAACCGCCGTGCAGTTTTATTTTTTCCTTTTTGGATAACACTTGCCAACATCGATGGTTTAGTGTGCCACGATGTGAGGGTTAGCGTGTCAAAGTGTTAGAAAAATGCATGTCATGGTTTGTCTTGACACGGTAAACCTTGGATTATGGCACACCACTATTGGCCACGACATGACAACCATCACGAATTGTCGGTTGAAATGCATGTCATGACATGCATTTTGCTGATAATTTGCGAGGCTTATTATTGTGTGCCACGATGCGAGGGTTAGCGTGTCAAGATGAATCATTACACACCATGCATTTTGCTAACACTTTGCCTACTATTTTGGAATATTTAAAAAAAAAAAAAAATTTAGGAAATATATGAAGCGTTCTTATCGGTAATAACCTTGGTAAATATTCAAATCACACAATGCACGTGTTCTTACCGGTAAGAACCTGTATAAATATTCAGCTCAGATATTGAACGTGTTCTTACTGGTAAAAACACGTGCAAATAAAAGATCCATGTCATTACTTGTCTTGACACGCTAAGTCTCACATCGTGGCACGACAAAACATCGTTGTTGGCATGCGATGAAATGTCATGGCTTGCATTTTGCCGACGTTTTGCGTGCTTGGCATGACTAGTCTTGACATGGCAACCCTCGCATCGTGGCACATCAGAACATGTTGTTGGCGAAGATATAACAAGCATCGTGAATTGTTGGCATAATGCATGTCATAACATGTCATGCATTCTCTCTATAAACCTTAATGCTCAGCTTGGTTTCTCAAAAATTTAAGAAATTGAAACTAAGAAATTGGAGAGGAGAGAAAGGGAGATTTATGTACGTGATTGGCGAGTGACGGAGCTGGTTTATTAGAGAGAATTCGAAGCAGAATTTCAAAAGCCAATGATGTCGTTAAGGTAAAGCTGAGGAAGGTAAACCACCATTCAGTTTTGTTTTTCCTTTCTGAGTAATGCCTGCTAATAGCGATATTTTGGTGTAGGGATGGGTTCAAAAAACTGAAAACCAAAAAAAACCAAATCGAACCAAGGAAAACGAATCGAACCAAAATTGGTTTGTTCAATTTCGATTTTGTTGGTCCGGAAAACGAACCAGTCCGAACCAAATTGATATATGAAAATCTTATATAAATATTCAAAACCTGGTGGCGTGAAGATTCGAACCCTTTCCCTTCAGGTTGCAAATAGTTGCTTCAAGCCAACTTGACTGTAGGTTTTGTGTTGCTATAATTGTATAAGTAAGTTATTTATAGGGATTCTAATCTTTAATGCTTTATAAAATTTCTAAAGTTTACAAACCCTAGCCGTCACTCCCATTTTACCTTTTGGTTTTCTCAAACTCTCTCTCCCCTCCTCTACTTTCTTCCTCTCTGTTTTCTCAGTCTCTTTCTTTCTCTCCTTTCTTCCTCTCTTCCTCCAAATCACTCTCTCTCCAGTCTTCTCCTGTCCTCCTCGCTGATTCCTTCTTCCAAACCATATTTTCCCTTGCCCATTTCGAATTGGAACCCTTTCCAAATTGGAAGATTCTAATGTGGATTTTCCGATCTCTCATAGGTAATTTTCATATCAAAACAAATATGATTTATATTGTGGTTTTGCTTAATTAAAATGGGTTTTTCTTTTAATTATTTTGTTGGGGTATTGCATATTGTTCATGTGACAGCCCGTCCCGGATTATTCGTACCGTATGGGTGAAATGACGGTTTTGCCCCTAGTGGTTATGTTTCATTGTGTGGTTGTTCTGGGGTTTTGGTTGGCTGCATCTGGACTACACACACACCCACACTCTCATCCTCATCACCTTCTCTGTCCCGTGTCTCTCTCTCTCTCTTTCTCTTCTTCTTCTTTGTACTGACAAGTATCAAAACCCTCGCAAACGTTGCAGATCGAGTTGGAAAGTTATATATTTGTGTTCGTGAGGATCATACGAGTTCAACCATACCCATTTCACATAAGGAATCCTTCGATTTCACGTTGAACCATGGAACCCCGATTTTGGTCACTGTTCATGCACACGTGAAATGTTGTTTTTCAGGGAATTAGAAACTTGTAGGAAACTTAGTGAGGTCCTTAGGAAGCTTGGGGTGGTTCGTTGGAAGGTTTTGGACGTCGGGATCGTGAGTTGCAGGTTTGGCCGGAATATCGTGGGTTTTTCCGGCGAGATTCCGTTGGTTTTAGGGCTCCAAAGTGGTAAGGTTTTGTTCTACTTGTTGTAAGCTTCATTTTGGTACCAATTTCGTGGAATTTGGTTGAGAAATGAAGAAGATATGAAGTTTTGAAATTTTTTCCAGTTTCCGGCAACGCAAACGGCGGTGGCTTCGGCGAGACTCACCAGAGAAGACAGGGGAATATTCCGTTAAGTTAACGGAATATTCTTAACGGCGTCAGGTTAGTTTTAACGGAATATGCTTACTATTGGACGGAATATTCCCTAACGCCGTTAGGGATCCCGTCAACGTGCCAGGCACATGCCTGCGTGTAGGCGGCGGGTGTGGCCGTGCCTTGGCCAACGCGTGGGGGTGTGTGAGGCGTCGAAAAATTATTTTAAAAATATGGGGATGTTCGTGAGGTTAAGTAGATCACGTTGGTGTATTCATACACCCCATTTGAGCATTGTATAAGAAATTATTACCTAGTTTTGATTATGTGCTTTAAATTAACGTTTTTATAGTTGTTTCGCATATAGGTGAGACCTATCCTGAGGACGAGCGCAGTCACTCGAGGCAAGGGGGTTACGACCCTTCTACATACCAGTGAGTGGGCTTTTGGTTTTCTGTATATACCTATATACTTGTGATTTTCCCAGAAAATGAAATGGAATGTTTATATATTTTAAATGCCATGCATTGCGTTTTCCTATTGATTTATGCATTGGCAGTTGCATATATGTATGTTTGGTGCTGCGGACGCACAGGTAAGTGCCAGGTAAGTTATGGTTTATGATGATGTTTAGCGGTTATGTGAGATGCATAGAGAGTTCATAACCTGCACTCCCGGTGTTAGTGCTCCTGTCCAGAGTAGGGCACAGTCCTTCACGTGATGTTCATTTCTCGCACCACACGCTCATCTTGGATCCAAGTTAGGTGCACAGTCCTGTCGTACAGACCACTTTAGGTGGTTCCGACTCGTAGGTGACCCACGATTATTCGCCCAGTCTTCATGTGATTGTAGCACTTGAGCGTATTTATTTACACCTAGTTCTGTCGTACAGACCACTTTAGGTGGTTCCGACTCGTGTGCAGGTATAGTTAGTGAGTTGGGGATTTGAGCTCTAGATTCAGCCGTACAGGTCACGTTAAGTGACTCCAGTTGACAGATTCATTGCATTGATTGACATTACCTGAGTTACTTACATTTTATGTAGAGGCACTCGACATGACATATTTCTGAGCATGTTTTCTATATATGTGTATATTCTATTTTCTGGGAAACTATACAGGTTTTACAGCAAGGGGTTAGAATTTTTGATAATGAAGTGATTTTGAAAAACTTTGTTTTTGCCCACTCACACTTTCTGTTTTGCGCCCCTCCAGGTTCTAGTTTGGATTGCTCTTTTGGTGGCTTATGAGGAATTCTCGGCATATCTGACAGATTATCACCAGTGTAGGACCACCTCTGAGTGTGTTTAGTTAGTGTTTGTTCCTCTGGACTGTACTAGATTTTGTGTGCTCTGAATATTGTTTTTCACACTTACGCTTGCACATGTATGTTAACTACTCAATGTGTAGTTTGGTTTTTATTTATTCGTACTTTTATTATTATTCTTAGCTTCCGCACTGTGCACATGGTTACGTCACTCTCACATGACGACCAGCATGCCCTGATTTTGCTCGGGATGTGTCAGTTCATATTTTGGGGTTTTCCATATTTCTCATATTTGTTTGTTGCGTTTTTGCTATTTTGTTTCTCATTTGCTAATTATTTTTATTTTTTATTTTTATTTTTATATCTGAAGCATATATTAAACAAAAGATTGGGATCAAATATCACATTAACTTGATTCGGGTTGAAATTTCTTCCAACTTGTTTTGATTATATTTACTTTGTGTTGCATGTCATTGGAGGTCTGACTTTAATTTGGTTTTATGTAGGTTTTGCCTTGCAGTTTGTTTTGTGCAAGATTTCTACATGAACGGACAAAAGGTTAAAAAAAAAAATCGAAACCAAACTGAAACCGAACCGAACAAAAATCGAAAAAAAATTGAACTAAACTGAACTGAAAATTCGGTTTGATTTTGATTTTGTCAAAAAACCGAACCAATTCAAATCGAACCCACTCCTATTTTGGTGTGCCATGATGAGAGGGTTAGCATGTCAAAATGTTAGAAAAATACATATATTCATATCATACTCATATTCATATGAATATGGGGTAAATTAATTGCATATTTTTAAATAAAATATAGATAAATTAATTTTGATTTGTATAAATTATTATAATGAAATCCATGCATGAATACGTTTAAAATATATTGTCAAATAATTATTTTTGGGTAAATTAATTGCATATTTTTAAATAAAATACAGATAAATTAATTTTGATTTGTACAAGTTATTATAATGAAATACATGGATGAATATGTTTAAAATATATGTGCATGTTATGTGCAAATAATTATTTTGGATGCATTATTACATAAATATGGTGGTGGGAATCAGTAACAACGGAAGCTGCTTTTTGTGACATCTGATCAACTGACTCTACTTCTGGAATGAAGCAGTTGAGTGCCGATCGTTGCAGACACCATCAAATCGGAAAGATGTACAAAAATAATTTGTACAAATGTGGCACGCCATCATTTTGGCAACATTTTGCCCACTATTTTGGAATAACTTAAATGTCGGCAATGCATGTCGTGTCATGAGCAGTTGCTGCTTACTAAAGTCAGTAATTGCTTTGCTCAATAGCGGGTAATAGCCTATGGAATATTTTAGGAGTAGAGTTGCTCTTAACTATAGTTTTGAGAAAAAAAAGGTACCAGTGTGAAGGGAACTAAAAAAATGAAAAGGGAAAGGGTGGAAGGGGACTTTATATATGCTCCTGTGTATTTATATGCTTGGATTTTTTGCCGTTAAATTTTTTGACCAACGATTATAATCCAATAAACAAGATTTAACGGTCAAACTCAACGCTTATAGGATATTCCAAAGCATATTAGAATTTTCAAATGTGGAAGAAGTTTGGTATTACTAGTGGAAAGGACCATGGGTTCGATGAGATTGACGGGGCTGGCATTCCCCTTGATGAGTTTCCTCAATCTGACTTTCTGAGATTCCACCTTTGAACTTTGCTAGCAATATACAGTATGATTCACCACTCCTTTTGCTTCCTCCATCTCTCTCTCTCTCTCTCTGGTCTTCTACTTTTCTTACGATCAAATTAGTCAACTAATATACAGTAAGCTACATACCTTAAAGAAACTGCAAATCCAAGTACATAATAGCATCGTTTTATTCGCAAACTCGGTTCACGTTACAAACACAACCGCATATAGACTTATGGAGTATATATAATAGAAAGTGTAGTTTCCTACACACACAAGCTGGTGTAGCTAGTATAGCTAAAATAGTTAATACATAGAAGTCTGGCTCTCAAAGCCAAATCGGCGTCACGTTACCCCGGGACTAGTTGATCAAGCTGCAGAAGGTGCACTTATTTGCTCATCAACGTCAGTCCCAGATAATCTGGAAATAAGGGGTGGAAGCTTTACTTGCTCGTCATCCTTCACCACACGATCATCCACATCATCATCATTCTTGTAATCCAGTAAAGCGTCATCATAAATGTCCCACCATTTCTTCACCAGCATCTTGATGTCCTCTCTCTCCATATGCTGTTCCTTTCCTGTGTACCTCCATGGCTTTGATCCCTGCATCCCACTCAATTTAATCAAACTTCAGTTCCATGTCATACATATGTTTCCAGACCGTGAATTTTAAGTGTTTATTTGTTGAGAGTTGTCCCACATTGGTGAGGGACAAGGTTTGCTATGTGCTTATATGGTCTTGGGCTACTCCCCATATTGCCAATTGGTTTTATGGTGGAACCTCAATTTCATCATGGTATCAGAGCGGGTTGTCCTCGTGTGAAGCCAAACGGCCACACGCGCTCCACGTCACCCAGTTGTTGTCCACGTGTAGGCTTGAAAATCCGCCACACGTGCGGGGGCGTGTTGAGAGTTGTCCCACATTGGTGAGGGACAAGGTTTGCTATGTGCTTATATGGTCTTGGGCTACTCCCCATATTGCCAATTGGTTTTATGGTGGAACCTCAATTTCATCATTATTATGGCAAAAATCCACTGGATCAATAATCCAGTCTCATATGAAAACCAAATTATTTAATTAGGTAATCTTTGTATGTGACGGGATTTGAAGTTCTGTTTTGGCAAAAATCAACTTCATCAATGATCAAGATTCACACTCTTGATTACATGATTCCGTATCGAAAATTGAATGATATTTAAGATCAAATTAATGTTTTGTATTGGCAAAAATCAACTTCATCAATATAATTCAGATTCAATCTGGTTAGAGAATATTTTCTTGTTCGTAGCGAAAATTGGATGAGCTTTAATTGTTACATACCGCAGCACAATAGTGAACAACCTTCACTTTGTCAAGGTCGACATTCTCAGGGTGGCGCCACAACATAGCCAAAACAAGATTGTATATAGGTGGGATAGGACTGTATATGTCCTTGAAGAACATGTTCAGAAAGTCCTGCATATGGTCATCAAAACTATAGTTCAAATTGGGAATGATTTTTTTCTCAAAGAAACCCAAAATAACATGCGTTTTTGGCGCAATTAATTACGACATCAACACAAAAAGTATAAGCAGACGATCCTGCTATTACCTGCTCGGCGAACAAGGAAGGAGGGGTGACTTGGAGGGTCTCTAGCAGATCATGGTAAGTTAGAACACAAGGCTTAAAGACAAACATGCCGGCATTGAAGTAAAGTGGTGGTGGTGAGCCCAACTCGGCCGGCCACTGCACCTTCCCCGGGCACTGCTGGCAGTACCCAATCTTGTACTGAGGAGATTCACTCCATGTCTTCTCACAAAAGCAATCCATCACAGCATAAAAATTGCCCTCGGGCATGTCGAAAAGGTGATCAATGTTTTCAAACACTTGAATGTCTCCATCCAAGTATATCATCTTCTCGTACTCCACAAACTACAAGTTAATACACATAAATAATCAAATTTTACACATATGGTAGTTGCATGATTGAAATGCACTAATGACTTGTAAATCATTTAAATGGAAAACGTTCTCGTCTCACCATAACAAGTTTCGTTTATAGAATATGAAAGTTCTGAACCACTAATTACGTAGAATATTAATCAAATATATTGTTTAAATTTCACCGATAATATATTAAACATGTTTAAACTGCATCGACAATCAGTGTAAATTGCACCGACAACATGTTTAAATTGCACCAACAACACCAAGAATATGTTTAACATGCTTAAACTGCACCGACAATCAGTTTAAACTGTACCGACAAACAATTTAAACTGCACCGATGGCACCGATAATATGTTTAACATGTTTAAACTGCACCGACAATATATTTGATGAGAGAATATTACCTCCCAAATACGAAGCTTGGAGTAATTGATGACATAATAAGCCATGGCAAATTGGGTTTGGTTTTCAGGAGGGTAGACAGGGTCAATTGCATGAACAATGCATCCTTGAGAGTGAAGAATCTGAAGGTGGTCCTCAGGAACATCAGGCAGGACAGCCACCACAAGAGGATATGCAGATTTGGCCTTCCTTAGGCCCTTGGCAAGGCCAACCACACCTTTCCAATAGTCTCCATTGCCAGCCAAGAAGGTCACAAAGGCCCTCTTGGGACCGTTTGTCTCTACAGGGGACATCTCTGGATAAAAGTAGGGGAAGAGATTGCAGAAGATTTGAGAAGATTATCAGAAGAAGAGAACAAGAAAATTAGATGTTGAGAAGAAGTAGTAGGTATCAGTTTATATAGAGGATGAATGAAAAGATTGTGGGTGTGTTGGCATGAATATGGAAAAAAAATTACGAGGTGGAAAGTTTTGAGTGAAGAAAATGATTCTTTGCAATCCTTTAAAATTTCAACACGTGGCAAGAACAAATTGACATGTGTAATAGGTTAAAAAGAAGACCCTAACTTCTCAGACAATTTACTATTTGCACTCATTTTCTAACACATAAACTTATAACACGACATAATATTATGGTAATAATTAACACTAAATAAAATATTATGTTTATGAGGCTTAATTTTTCCTCTTTGTGCTCAATACTCAACTCGCAACCCGTAACATATTAATGATTTGATATTTGGCAGAGATATGATAATATATCTACTATGTATATGTACCGAAAGTCACTATCGATGTCGAAAAGGGTTATATTTTAGTTTAAATACTATTGTGAAAGAAAATCTAAGAAGAAATGCGAGTTTGGTGATGGCTGCTATGAAGGGACGGGGGGATGATTCTTCCTCCTACGGCCCTATTGTAAATGACTTGAGATGCTTCCTTGCAGAAATGCCGCACTCGACGGTTAGCCATGTTCAACGGGAAGGAAATGAGGTGGCACATCGGCTTGCTAGGATGGGTATTAGTAGCTCTTAGGAGTTTGTGTGGTTTGAGGAACCTCCGGATTTGATTCAGGATATATTAGTCAAGGAGGGTTTGTAATTTGTTGGTTTATTGTTGTTGATTGTTCGTTTGAGGATAGGTTTCCAGTATGTGTGAGATACTCTTTTCCTTAGACCGAGTTGAAACTAGTCATCAAAAGAATAGGGTAGAGCTATTCACAACATTATTTTTATTTCTCACACACGTCTCTCAATTTTCGGCCATCGGACGATTGAATTGAAGATGATCAATGGTGAAAAATTAAAAAGAGTGTGTGGGAGGTAAAAATGGATGTGTAATACTAAAGAATATTGTTCTCATTGGATATAATCGTGTGCAATCTTGTATATTCTTTTTTGGTTCCCTTTATCTTTTACTTTTCTTTGGAGAGAAGTTAAACTAGGCCGATCATATTTCTGATCCTCGATCAATTTAGGATGTTGAGTGATCTAAATTTTAGAGATTTTATGTTCAATTCGGAAACTCATTAAAATCCCAAATAAATAAATGTCACAAATCAATTTCAGTTAATCCTATGTGATGCTCTTGAAAGATACAGTTCAGATTATTCGGTGTAATTTGTTTCAGTTTCCATTTTGATCTCAACAATTCGTTCCTTAGAACGTACTCTTAATTAACTGCACTCCCTTATGGAAGGTGATAACATAATTTTAACTGAAAGCCATTAAATATAGAACGTATATATGTATTATGACTCAAATGGTTAAAAATATTTGTCTATACACCTAGTTTTAGGTTTGATTTTCTTGTATATGTATATATATAAATAAGAAAATGAGTTCAAACTTCCTATAGAATGAGTCATATTTTAATATATTTTTTAATTATTTGAGTTGTTACATTTTAGTTTGTGTTACCTTCAAGCACAAACCGCTATATAACTTAATACCACACAAACCACTATATTATCTTATATTGTCAAGTTACTTTTAGTGGTGTGTGCTTGAACATTCATATTTATCATACAACTAATTTGAACATACAAGTATCATTTTCTCTTGAATTGTTCTGCTTCCCATAAAAGTTTATAGTTTATACTCCATCAATTCGTAAGGGGAAAATATATATTCGCATTTCCTAGAGGGTTTCTTTCCATTCGATTTGGTAAAGAATCTAATCTTGTCATTTACAAATACAACAAATGAAGGCAGCAAAAAACATGATGAAAGCAAAGACAAAGATACTTGGATTGAGCATATTTTTTGGAGTTTTGTTTTTGAAGAACAAATTGTTCCACACGGTTGAAACACCATAATATTATAATTTATAAGTTTAATGGAGCAAGTTGTTAACTAGGATTGTGTTAACTTTTTATCTGCAGAAGGGTTTAGTATTAGCGGGGTGAGAGGGATCTGATTAGCCAATGAAGGTTATGGTACAAAGATTAGTAACTAAACAGTTAAGTTTAAATATTAACACCAAAATAATCCAGTTTCAAACTCTGCATGCAGTTTGAATAACCTAATCGATAATCCAAAGTTTATTACAAAATTGCAGGGTGAAAACTTTCCGAAACGTCACGCTCATTTTTTATTCTTTGATTCCTACCAGTTCTAACTAGCTAAGACATGGATATTCTTGTTTTAGTAATCTGCAAACAAGTGTAAAAGGTGGCATGAAATAGTGGGAATCTGCCCGAATACTTGTGAAGCAACTTTTCTGGAAGAGGTGGGCAGCTCTCTACAAACTACAAGGTCGACGGAGATGGAAAGGATTTTAGCCTTTGAATTAGGGTTTTTATCTGTTCTTTTTCTTTTTCAGGTGGTCGGTCAGTGCTGATGAAAACTATATAACCCATACGTGGAGAATAGTGCTTCGCTTGGTTTGAGTCTGGACAGGTACTCCGATTGATTGAACGCCAGATTATTTTTTTACAATAGATTAAACTGGCAATATCTTAACGTACGGAAAGCGGGATTTGAATGTGTTATTAAGTTTATTAGTTTGTGTTGTACGTAATCAAAGAGAATTCTTGCGTATCAAAACTCAGAAGATATGGTTTTTAATAGACAATTTTGACATTTTTATAATAATTGGAGCAAGATAATGTTGTTGATTATTTCCCTAATGTGTTATTAAGTTTTTAAGTTTTTATTGTACGTAATCAAGAGAATTATAGTTTTTTTTTTTAGTACATCGTTATTTTTATACTAAGAGAAGAGGGAGTTTGGCAAAACCACATAATGGATAGCCTAATTTGGTATCGAATTTGCTATCTATGAAGAGGAATATCATCTGAAATTTTGAGATTTTTCTGAATTTTGTTGTTGGATTTTGTTCCCTTAACAAAAATGCTATCGAGGGAGCAAGAACTTTGACGGAAGACAAAAAAGAATGCACCAGCCGGGAATCGAACCCGGGTCTGTACCGTGGCAGGGTACTATTCTACCACTAGACCACTGGTGCTGCTTGACAGTCAATGTCAGCTTTTATATATTTGTTGGTATATTTGTTACGAGTATGAATATTATGGCTTCATTCTTCTTTCACACAGGTGCCTCATGCCTAATGAGAGGAACTTGTTTAAAAGAATTACACAATTACAGTGGCGTTTCGTACCAATAATACAATGATGCGTTAATTTTTTGCTATATATCTTTGCATCATTAACATAAGATATATTTCGTGGTGCACGTGTCATACATCATTCTCATAATGAACAGTTAGTCACACAGGTGCCTCATGCCTAATAAGCTACTTATATACGCTGTTCATTATGAGAATGACGTATGACACGTGCACCACGAAATATATCTTATGTTAATGATGCAAAGATATATAGCAAAAAATTAACGCATCATTGTATTATTGGTACGAAACGCCACTGTAAGTGTGTAATTATTTTAAACAAGTTCCTCTCATTCTAAACGCCATTGTGACATTCATGCCAATAATAAATATTATGTGTTTTGACTCTAATAAAGTATTATGTTATTAGTTCAGGACGGTATGGTAATAGTGCACTGAAGTTTCGATCAAGTCTCTCCTTTGTTGCCCTGACTATCCTTGTGGATCATGACAGCCCAAATTTAGTAAGGATCTAGATCCAATTAAATGGGCCGATCTTCCACCATGACCCATAAACATCAACACAATCACATTGTCCAAAATCCATGCAACTCTCTCTCTCTCTCTCCCTCCCGCGTCAGTGCCTTATCAGCAAAACCAAAAAAAACTTCTAACTTCCTGAAAAGCCACACTGCGAGCAAAGCAACACAAAAGAACAGGGAGAGAGAGAGAGCCATGGCGTCTCTGGCTCAGCAATTCACAGGCTTAAGATGCTCACCGATCTCCACCTCGAGGCTTTCGAAGCCCTCAATCCTGCCGAAGCAAAACAAAATGCCGGGTTTGCTCCCCATCGTCTCCGCCGCGGTCATCTCGAATGCACAGACCAAAGAGCGCCTCAAGCTCAAGGAAATCTTCGAGGATGCTCACGAACGGTGTCGTACTGCCCCCATGGAAGGCGTCTCTTTCACTCTCGACTCCTTTTACAACGCTCTCGAGAAGTACGACTTCAATTCTGAGATTGGAACTAAGGTCTTTCTCTCAACCTCTCCTTTTGGTAATTCAAATTTGGTTCTTTTTTTTTAACCCTTTTGATTAAATGGGAAAATGGTTTGATGTATATGAGCTGAAACGAAGAAATTATATGTCTTTTTGTATCGAATTCGAGACTTGGGTCTGTGTCATTGGGCTCACATTAAACATACCCAGAAGAACTATTTGTTCTTCTTTTATGTGTAGAATCTACAATTGCATAAAGTGTTGGAAATGGCACTACTTTGTTTGTGGTTATGTAAGTTTACATGGGCAATGCCTGTGGATTTTTCGGTTTTGAGCTTTTCTTCAATTCATTTTTTTCACTTGTCATATAGGTTTACAGTGAGTACCTGTAACTGTTTGCAGCATATGTAGTTTCTTTGTTATCCTGCGGGAGATTTTAAATTTGCGCACACGGCTTTGTTTTGTGGTTGTTTTTTCAGGTGAGGGGAACAGTTTTCAATATAGATAACAATGGAGCATTAGTTGACATTACTGCAAAATCTTCAGCATACTTGCCTCTTGAAGAGGCATGCATTCACAAAATAAAGAGTGTAGAAGAAGTGGGCATAGTTCCCGGAGTGAGAGAGGAGTTTGTGATTATTGGTGAAAACGGAGCTGACGATAGCTTGATCTTGAGCTTAAAGTCCATCCAGTATGACCTATCATGGGAAAGATGTAGACAGCTCCAAGCTGAGGATGTTGTTGTCAAGGGTAAGGTAAGTATCTTCTTACCTTGGTTTCTTGCCTGGAATGTTAGAATTGGTATATATTTCCAAGCATCATGAATATGATTGTAATTTTCAGACAAATAGCGCTCTAAAATGTATTTGTTCAGGTCGTTGGTGCGAATAAAGGTGGAGTGGTGGCCGTGGTGGAAGGCCTTAGAGGTTTTGTTCCTTTCTCCCAGATATCAACAGTTAGTCCTTTAACCTCACTTCTAGATTTCCAATTCTCTTCTTAGCTGATACTTATGCCATCTTTCTGATTGCATTTGCTTGTGTGGTAGTCCATGAATTAAACAGGCAGTTCCATAACATTATGCTTCTTCCTTCCAAAATTCTTTTCTATTCGGCATTCAGCGCTGTCACTGGCATAGTTCTGAGTTCGAATTACTGTTAACACTAAATGCTTCAGTATCTGAACCACATTTACTTTTATATATTAGAAATCAACTGCAGAAGATCTTCTTGAAAAGGAGATTCCTCTGAAGTTTGTGGAGGTTGATGAAGAACAGTCTAGGCTTGTCCTCAGTAACCGCAAGGCCATGGCAGACAACCAAGCACAGCTTGGAATTGGGTCAGTTGTCCTTGGTACTGTTCAGAGCTTGAAGCCATATGGTGCCTTTATCGACATTGGTGGAATCAACGGCCTTCTTCATGTTAGTCAGATCAGTCATGACCGAGTCTCTGATATTGCGACAGTTCTCCAACCTGGTGACACTCTCAAGGTCTAGATACTATATCCTTGGCAAGTTATTGGCTGATAGTCTTTTGCCACTGTTAAAACATTTCTAAATTCGTACTCTTTTTGTAGGTCATGATATTGAGCCATGACCGTGAGAGAGGCCGTGTAAGTCTTTCTACCAAGAAGTTAGAACCTACTCCCGGTGACATGATTCGCAATCCAAAGCTTGTATTTGAGAAGGTATTTTCTGTACAATTACCTCTTAACATCTTTACTAGTTTCACTAACCGAATGGCGAATACTAAGTTGTAGCAGTGAAGGTCAATCTTCCTTTCTTCTTGTGTTTTCTCCTGTTATGTCCTTGTTACCTTTCCTGAAACCAGATAAATGACTTATATGTATGTTTTTTATTCTGTTCTATTAGGCGGAGGAGATGGCACAGACATTCCGGCAGAGAATTGCTCAAGCGGAAGCTATGGCTCGTGCGGACATGCTCCGTTTCCAGCCGGAGGTACTTGCTGATTTATTATTTCATTAAACTTGCTCCGAATGCCAAATGGAAAAAGCAGACTAGGAAACCAGAGTTGAATGTACTAGAATCAGCTTTTAGGGCTATTGGCATGTTTGTTAACTTAACCGTACGCTTTTTTCCTTAATTTTGCAGAGTGGGTTAACCCTCAGCTCCGACGGAATCTTGGGTCCTCTCACTTCGGACTTGCCAGCCGAGGGTTTAGATTTGAGCGACATTCCCCCAGCTGAAGTGACTGGCTGAGGAAGTGGGTTAACCATCAGCTCCGACGGACTCTTGGGTCCTCTCACTTCGGACTTGGCTGTCGAGGGTTTAGATTTGAGGGACGTTCCCCCGGCTGAAGTGACTGACTGAGACGTAAATGTTCCTCAGCATATTCGGGGTTTGTCCCGCTTTAATTTTCTTGTAGAAATTGTTTGTAAAAGCTCATGCCCCATACCGCCTGTAATGCTAATACACAATTACATTGCTTTAACAAAACTGTTTATACATATAGCTAGCTATGGAAAATGGAAACATCATTATTCTGCTTTTGTGCAGTAGAGAGTATACTGGCGTAACAATCCGAGACGGGTCCAAACAGAGGAAACGAGTGTTGTCTGTGTTTACAAAACGTTGACGCAGCACGAAGCTGTTTAGGCTACCTACTTAGCTTTGCTGCTGCTCTTCTTGACTTTCTTTTGCTTCTGCTTCAACTGAGTGAGGCCTGCAGATGTTATCTTCACATTGCCGATAATTGCAGCAACCAACTCAGGATCAGTGCATGCTTTCATCAACTCTTTCTCTCTAACCGTTGCTTCCGGCCTGTGGCTAAACAAATTCATGGCAGTTTTCGCAGCTACAAAAAAGAATTCAAGAAAGAGGTCAACCGATGCGATAAAAGCACTTGAACCAAAAAAAAACGCACGTAAGGGAAACGAGAAGATAATTTTCTATCCTAGCATTGCAGGTACTTTAAAAGTTAGCGGACAAATTCATGTGAGAAGTTCTTTACCTTTCCCCCTCTTCACAGAGCCAGGAACTATCTTCACATGATATTTATAAGACTGGACGGAGCTATAAGGACCACAGACAGGCACCGCATATAAGAGAATATCACTGGGCAGTGGATTGCCCGTCAAGTAATCAACATCGTTTAATTTCTCCTTCTCCTCTTCACCTATCTCATGAATATCATCCTCCTCCATTGTCACCTTGTCAACTTCAGAAGTAGATTTATCCAAACCCACAGGAGGGTCATCTTCAACTCCACCATTTGCATGACTATGTAACGTACCGTCTTGATGTTCAGGACAATCCCGGGACAGATGACCTACCTTTTTACATTTATAACATATTTTTGGAGCATCGACAGGACCTGCTAGATTAATAAGAATTGACGTTAACCACAAAAAAAAACAATCGACTTCCATTATATGATACTAGAGAGAAATAACCAGCAAAGATGGCCTATGGCCTTGGAAGTTTAAAACGCTGATGAAACATGAAGAATGAGGATGACATACTCAGTTTCTTATCTTCAGCCAGAGCTGAATTTTCATTTTGGGACTCTCCACTCTTCTGTACTCTTCCAGCAGACTGAAATTCACAAATATCGTCATTTAGATCTATTATCAGGTTTCTTGAGCAAAAAAATGGTATAACTTCAAAAAAATCATAGGAAAATTCTTAAGGATGATGTTATGGACACAGTTATATGTTTGCAGTTCATTTGTGAGAAAATATTAGAATGAAAGTTCTATAACTAGTGCACATGCAAAGATGCGGATGCATGTGTACGAAAAAGCACGAAATTATGCATCAAGTTTAAGAGGCATCAAAGCTCAAATTTAGAAAAGATGAATTAAGGGCTACAGAAAATCAATTGGTTATAAATATAAGAATGGTGCAAGTAACTTTACTCACAGCTAGCAAAGCCATACGGATCCTTCTTTCTTCCTCATCCTGATCAGCATACTTCTCTTTCATCTTCTTGAGTTTACCCTTTTGTCCACGGCTGGCTTTTCCACTACTTGGCTTCTTATCATGAACTTCATTTTCGGTCTGTCTGGCAGAAATATTGTGTTGTTTTGATTGGCTGGTTTTTCCACCACTAGGCTTCTTCTCATGAACTTCCTTTTCAGGCTGACTGACTGAAATCTCATGTTGCTTCAATTTTTCGTTTTGCAGATCAGCTTGTTCTTCATGAGCACTACCAGTCTGGCCTTTCTTGAGCTTTCTTCTTTCAGCTTTTGAAATATGAGGTTTCTCTCTTCCTGTAGCCTTATTCTCCTCAACATTAGGTTCCGCTACCAAATCAACTGGAGAAGTGTCAATCTGATATTTTTTAGCAGACATAGCTGTAGATCCAAGCCCAAGAGCTCTATCAATGAGATCCTCAAGTTCTGGGGTGACAGATGAAACACCATTTACAGAAATATCAGCATCACTAAAGGTCTTCTTTTCTTTCATGGGAATTTCAGCTGAGTCTTTTGCTTCAGCATTGCTTGTAAGTAAGCCATTCCCAGATGGGTCTTTCAGATCTGGTTTATCAATATGTATAGATGAATCAGGAGCGGGTTTTGGTTCTTCTGCAAGTTTTTCCTCTATGGTTTCATTCTCTGACTCAGAATCAGATACCTCTTCTAGAGGTCCATTTTCATCAACATCATTCGTCCCTTCCTCCTCACCTCTTACCCTCCTCTCATTCAGATGGGAGCCCAATGAGCTCTCGTCCAAGCGAAATAACAACCCAAAGCCCATAATTAGAGGGTGTGGAGGAAGAAAATTCTTTTTCCCACGAATCATAAAACTTCCAACTGTCAGATACTCCCCAGTAGGAGCAGTTTTACTGACCTGGTGAGGATGAACCCACCACGCACTAGTGACAATCTTTGAATCCCATGCTGCGCTGTGGCAAACCTAGAGCATAATATCAGTTAACTATTCAGTAATTACACATCCAGTGATATGAAGCACTCGCAATAACACAATAAACTAATATGAAAACAAAAGCATTACATGAAGGTCTGTGACTTACTGTGAAGCACCCTGCTTGGTTTAATGTAAGTGGAGGCACTGGTTGGTCAGGCCTATGGTTCTTTATCACGGTGCTGGAAGCCCCATGCAACTCCGCATGGACATACCTGTTTTTTTTTTTTTTTTTTAAATCAATCAACATGAGAAAGAAGATGCTAAGTTGGCTTCACACTAAATGAAATAAGCAGCTACTTATTGGCATATTTGTAATAACTTTGAGGTAAACTAAAGATTCTTGGAAATGTGAAATTGACCAACCAAGAATTCCTATCTCCTATCAATGTGGCAATAATAAATTTTGTCAGCTCCATTTATAAGCTTATTTCCTTTCGTTTCTCTTGGAGTAGTATGAAGATGTGAAATCACGAAAGGGCAAAAAAATCAAGGGAGGATAAAAAGAAGAAAGTCCAAAGTCACTGGATAAGGAAAAAAAGAATAGAAATCCAAATAAAAAGAAACAAGAACTTATAAAAAAATAAAAAATAAAATTTAATAAAAGAAACTTATATAGAAAGGGAACAAGAATTATCAATCGCCAATAGCAGAGGAGTTTCTGAGGAGGCAGCCATAGACAAGAAACATGCAGACACTTCCGGTGACCAATGCAAAGGACATACAAAATTGAAAGACAAAACAAAACTAAATGATGGATATAAGCTTCAGGAAGAATTTTCCCACACACTATAAGAACAATCATAAATCACAGTAAGTGTATTATTTAAATCTATAATTATTGTTTCGTAGTGCTAGATCATTTAGACAAGAACTAAAATGTATTATGTCCACATAACTACATTGACTTACAGATCTCCTTTTGACATATAGCGCTTGACTATCATCTCGTTTTGTTGAGCATCACGTCCACTGATAATCAAATAGTTCTCACTGCTGATGAACCAGTTAAATTTCTCAAACCAGTGAACCTTGCGCATATGTGAAATGCTAGCAACAGCTTTTTCCTGCAAGTTATTTGAAACAAAGTGGAATTAAAAAATCGAAGACAGCTATCTTCTAAGATTATATTGGATAATGGTGACAAAAATCTACAGCTAAGTATGCTTCTCCTCTTATAAATAATTCTGTTTTTCCTTGTATACATATTTTTATACGTCTACGAATATATGCTTCGTGTTTCGGTCGCATTGATGTTGACATACTGCTCTTGTCACACAGTATATATTTTCTGAATCCCTATTATTCTGTCCTTATATTTATGACACCGTGCCTTGAAAATTCTGTTGTGCTAAACATGCTACAGCTTCTACTTAGCAGTTGGATGAATACCATCAGAAAAACTTGGTTGTGCGAAAAGGCTAAAACAACTGATTTGCATTTTATATTTGCAAGCTCGCCATTTAAAACTAAATCATAAGACTCTGGAAGCTGAAGCTACCTGTGACAGCTGGAGACGAGTCTTTTTCTCCGCTGCCTTAAATGCTTTTTCATGTGCTGTTACAGTCTTCTCCTGTTTGCTCTCCTGTTTTTTCTTTAGTTCATACCACCGCCGAGCATTGGCATGTGCTGAAAGTGCTAAATCAACTTCCACCTATAATAGGGAAGAAAGGTAATGGAAGTAGAAGGTAAGATGAAGCGACTCATCATTTTATTCTAGAGAAGATGTAGAAAAATAGAACATTCAAACAAACCTTATCTGCAGGGAGAGTCTTCTCATCATCATCCATTTCATCAAGATTGTTGCTCAGCAGCAATGTCATGCAATTCTTTTCAAGCTGAAGCTTGTCAATGAGGCTAGCAACAGGGTTTCCATATTTCTTCTCCTCCTTCACCATTCTAGCAATATCCTCCCAACTTGTGCCCTTTGCTAAAGCTA
Source organism: Pyrus communis (assembly GCF_041283825.1). Classification (NCBI taxonomy): domain Eukaryota; kingdom Viridiplantae; phylum Streptophyta; class Magnoliopsida; order Rosales; family Rosaceae; genus Pyrus; species Pyrus communis. Next base: position 22,394,184 of record NC_142577.1, on the reverse strand, counting down.
CACGAACAGCTACTATAGCAGCATCCACATCATCTAAATTATATTCTATCAATTCCGCCATTTTAACACACTGATCAACTTCTTTCCTTAGCATGTGAACACGATTTTCCTATATCATAGGGTTGAAATGATTGAGAAAAAATATTCCAAGCATAAATAGCACATATGGTCCAACAACATAGAATGCAGAACGTAAACCAAGTATATATATAAACATTAATATTTCGGAACCCCTGACCCCTCTACCCATCCCCCTACAAAGGGGGACAGGGTACATGGAATTTCGGTTCAACCTAAGTCATAACGCAGAAAAAATCTGCTCAAACCTGCCTTTGAATTTCAAATAACATAGTAGAAGAAACAGGGCAAACCTGATCAACACGTATTTTATTAAGCTTCTGGGTGGCAGAGCTCTCTTTTGCCTTTTGCTGTTGTTCTGCCCTTTGACTCTCAATTTTGCTATAGAACTCATCCAAAGAAGCATCAAATGTTTCAAACTCCACATGCTCCCTCGATTTGAATTGGTTCAATAATATGGGGCAGAATTCATCATATATCTGCAAAATAGATGTAGAAGTCACTGTTAAAGTTTAAAACACCATGTAATGGAATCCTAACTAGGCAGATCTCCATCAACCAAGGGAAGAAAAAAGGGAAATTACACACTAGTCTAAAGCAAGTTAAGGCAGTGTGCTAACCTGGACAGAACTCCCTGGTTCAGATGGGGGACCACTTTTCCCTGAATTCTTCTGCATTAAAATGTACCCTTCAGGAATTTTATCACCTGAAATGACATCATGCAGCCAATCCTCAAACTTCGCAACAGCTTCAACCAAAAGCTGAATTGCATTATCGTCTAACTTGTTCTCTTTAGAAACTTTTGTATTTGGAATGAGGCCAGCATCTAATATAACATGCTCAGATAGCGCAGGTCCATAGCCCAACGCATCCCCAAGAACATTCTTCAAGGTGGCCTGTTTGGCTTTAGTATCACCGCTACTTTTACTTGACTCAGCAGGCTTCCCACCTTTACTTTTACCCTTTTTCTCTTTTGGTGCATCAGGCACATTATTTCCACCTTCATGATCCTTAACGGGTTCATTGTTATCTGGTTCCTTGGACAAGGTAAGAGCTTCCTGTAACTTTTCAGCAGTTGTTCGCTCAAAAACTCGACATATTTCAATTGGATAACGATGACGTGACATGATTGCAACCCCCTTATCGTCATCCCTATTAAATGAGAATTACCACCTAATTAATATTTCAACTTAAGAGAAAGAAAACAAAAGAATCAGAAATTTGTGTGCTCTCTTACTGAACAGTAAGAACAATCAGAAGCTAGCAAAGATGTTTCTAGCAAAATCTTAAAGCTACAAATGCTAACACAAATAGTAGCACATCTATAATTAAGCAAGAACTGGAAAACTTTTTATTCATAACATGCCAAGTTGATGTGCAAGAAAGTGAGCCCAATAATTAACAATTTCATAAGAAATGGATGCTACTCACTAACCTATGGGAGCGAAGAAGGGTCATGACCATAAAATCCGAATCTGCGAGAATAACATTTCCCTGGGCATAAAGCTCCAATATAACATAGTACGCATTTTCACCGAGCCCAAATTGAAAGAGAACAATCTGCAAAGGAGACCACAAAAGTTAGACAAAATCCAGAAACTAAACAGTAAAAAAAGCCAAAACTGAAAAAAAGAACCCAATTTGCAGAAATGTCATATAGCTTGTACCCTATCATATCCAAGCTGCCGTACATCCTCGAGCCTTCGTGTTCGTATGTGCTTCCTCAATTTTAAGGTAAACCCAGATGGAGTATTACTCTTATCCCTGCACAAATTGCAGAAAAAAAGATATCCTTTTACCCATTATCTGCAAATTTCAATGGAATGCAATAACTGATAGGCATACCGAACGTATTGAGTCGTATGCAATCTGACGCCACTCTCAATCAATAGAAAAACCTTCTCGCTCTCGCCGGACTCTGTGACTCCACTGCTATTCATGAGCTTCAACATATACGTCTGCAGAAAACCCAATTTCACAACACATTTGAGAATCATAGGAATGCGAATTTGATTGATTAAAGGCAGAAGAAGGAGAGAATGGAGGGGAGAAAGAGAGAGAGAGAGAAGAGACCTTGGGGGAGAGATCGTAGACGTTGGAGCAGCGCATGCCGATGAGCCGCCGCAAGCACTTGACCTCGGCGGCGACATCAGCGGTGTTCATCCGGACCTTCACCATCTTCGCCGATGAGGCTCCTCCTCTGTCTCTGGGTGTTGTATTGCGTGATCGGCGGCGGCGTTATTAGCGTTCTGTGCAAAGGCGAAGGAGCCTTTCTTCTCTTTCTACAATTCTATGCGACAAACAAATGGCGAACGACAGAGGGCTTTTACCCAATTATCACACCATGAAGCGGGAATTATATAACTTCTAGTTTCCTGGTCACGCGCGTTGGGCATGTTTTTCCTTTACTTGGTACATAAACACACATTTTATAGACTATCTGCCACTACACAATTTAACATCAATTATTATGTCAACAATATAAAATATTATGCCAAAAACATAAGGTGACAGAGAGTCCATGGAGAATCCCACTTATGAGAGAGTCTGTTTAACAGTTCTCTACTTGGTATAGTGATAATAATACAAGTAGGATTTTTTTTTTTTTTTACAGCAGGTTTACTTGAAATTGGAGGAATCATGAACCGGTATAGAAAAAATGGGGACGTAAAGTTTGTGATGAACAACCTTAAGCAACCAGTCCGCCTATCGTGTACTTGATGTTTTAGGTTTATCATACCCAAAACCAATGTAAGGTTCACTTACTTTTTCATTTTCTGATTATAAGTGAACGCATGATATGACATAAATAAGAATGAGAATGATACTTATTCTCTCGTACCTGAGTTTTGGTTTCCATAAAAGCCTGCATTTATGTAGACTCTTGCGCCATTTAGGTTAATATAATGATATGGAAACCGCATTCTCATTTGATATACACGCCCATTTGCAAAGCGAACCACGAACTCGTTTTGAAGTATCAGCGTGTAAGCACCAAACAGAGAAAAAATAAAGCATCAACAGAGGGCAGGAGAAATCAGAGCTATGCACATCTCTGAGACGAGTCTCGTGTATTTCGACACGAGACTTGTAGGGCGCTTTTAAGATGATTGAAAGCGTTTTTGGTGAAAATGTTTTTAAAACCAATCTTTAGTAAAAATTCAAATAGATCCTGAAAAAACACTTTTAAGTGTTTTCTGCAAAAAACATATCTGGTGCTTTTTCCAAAAAAAACTTGAAGTGCTTTTAAAACCCAAAAACAATTTTTCAAAAAAACGCTTTCAATTATTTTAAAAGCACTTCCAAACAAGCCCATAATTATTTCTGCAGATGACTTGTTCAACAGGAGGAATTAAAAGCACTTACTATTTATAAAATCTGCCCCTTCTCCTTTACAGAAATATATAAAACAAAATAGGAACGTTACAGTTATAAAAACAATCGCCTATTCATGCCGGGGAAAGCCACTAGCGACTGACCCAAGACCTGCATGTATAATCTGTAAACTTAACAAAGCTGTAGCAAGAACTTCGGCAGATCACCACCCCACAGATATATACATGTCAAATCAGGAGCTTGCCGGAAAATATGAATATCTACATGCCATCAAGTTTGAGCTTCACTCTATCGGCTTTTTGAAGTCTGTTCGATTATTACACAGCTCGGATTCCAAGCAGGGACATCAAATTAACAGCGCATGATGTAAACTGTCTCCGCCTCGAGGATGGTTTGCTCCACAGAAGAAAGAAGCAGGGGATTAGATTAGGTGCAACTAGAATGCACGGTTTCAATCAGCTCAAATCAAAGCCGGCATCTGCACTTATAGCATACATCAATTTTGATTCCAGTTGCTCCTTACTGCATCATAACCAGGAAGCAATTTCAGCCGAATACATTTAATGGCTTATATAATCATAAAACCAAAAAATATAGAGAGATAGCCAACCTTCTATATGGTGGAAGCTTTAGGAGATTCATACAAGTGGCTGCAGTCGGTAATCGGTCAAGAGCTCCTTCAGCTGCATTGCCACCAGCCCTATGGAAAGAGGCAGAAAAATTAAGGTAAAAAAAATACCAAGAGAAAAAGAAAACTTTTTGCAAAATAAACTAGCCATTTTGCCAACATATAAATCTTTCATGAACTCTTACCTCTGTATGCAAAATAATGGTTCCAAGTATTTGAATCCAAGCAGAGGTCCCCGAGAGCACCCAGTCACAAATCTGGATGAAAAGTAGTGTAGTCAGTATCTCTCCTGATGTTCATCAACTTCAAATCCAATTAATTACAGGGACTCGCAATAGCCGACATTGTTGTATTTTGACGAGCCAAAACACAAAAAATGTTCGAGGGATTTTGTGATGGATACTAAAAACTCACTTTAGAAATTTCTTCTGGTTTTCCAATGAAAAACTTTTCAGAACTTCCCAGAACATGTCAATGACATAATGCTCCTGTCAAAACAAATAACAAGCATAATCAGTCACGGGAAAATGTAATGAAAATGGTTGACAACCAATGACTGGGTTCATCTAGAGCTACATTTATCCACACAAACAGTTTTATATGTCCCACACGAATACAAATAAGCCAAAACAAATGTGAAGGAACTTACACTATGATAGCCACCCACATAATTTGTGTTCATCCGTAGATCATCGACATCCAAGCTGTCAAGTGAACCTGATATCAGAAGCTGTAAAAACAAGGCGGGTCAAAAAGGTATTTATGCATAATTGCCTGTGAATGTGGAAAAAGCGTGTCAAAGTGTATATTACAGCTACAGCCGCTTATCAAACAATGGATTATGATTAAACTTTTGCTTCCTAATACAATTTTTTTTTCAGACTGTAACTAGGAGAAACAATGTGGATCTGACTCTAGGTTCCACCCAATAGAAACTCTAAAGTTGTGCCGAGCATGCCATTGCCACATACAACATCCCGCATTGCCATGGTAGTACTCTTGTACAGCATAATGGCTATTTCTTCAGAACAATTTTAGTGTTCCAATACCGAGACAGCATAACAAAAAATATCACACATGATACATATATGCAAAAACCTCAAAATAACCATTCGTAGCATCACTAGCAACTCTTAAATGCAATAATGGCATCACAACTATATTGTCAAATTGGACAGAATGACTAAGCTTGTTTTAGTTTATTGATCTTATAGAACCGGCAAACAAGAAGTGAGTATACTCAGGTTATTTTAGCAACAAACCCTAAGCAACAAAGCCAAAGGGTAGACGAATATACCTGAAGTTCATGCTCATTAAACATATCTATCCAATCTTTCGGTATAAGCTGCTGAAACCCCCTTAAAAAATGTAAACTTTGTTGATGTATCTGAAAATGATCATTTGTCATGTTCACGTGAGGAAGCTACAACGTCATTTGGAACAAGAAAAAGTTCAAAATGGAGTTGCACTACCTGAAAGTTCAAACGATGGTTGGCAACAAGATGAATAAAGGAAATGACGTTCTCATTAGTGACACGTAGGTTTTTGCCCCAGGGACGCAGCTCCTCTTCTGTTTGCTCTCCATATTCATTATTTACAATGACAAAGTACAATTCTAATTCTGAAATATCACCTTTATAATGCTGCAGATATAATGGCAAACAGGTCGCAGTGAGCTCTACATGCAACTAAACAGGAGCCACACTTTAAACCAAATTGCAGATGAGAGATAGTGATTGAACCAACTGCTTTTCATCAAGCATGATTATAGTATCCAATCCAATAAAATGTAGACTAAGAATAAATTTCGTCAAAGTCTGGAACGTGAAATTTAGTTGTGAAAAATAAAAATTTATAATCAACAGGTACTGTGAAAATTGACATAACTAAATACAAATTTGCAATTCATGCAATTGGATTCCTAAAACAAATATCCATTCCATAGGACAAATCTATTTCTAAATCCAACAGTATATTGTACAAATATAAAGATTAGAAAGTGTTTTTGTATACATAAATTGAATATCAGAGAACTTTATACCAAGGTCACAATAAAGTTTGGTGCATTTTTGTGAAATTCCATCGACTATGTTAAAATTTATAACCATACATCAATAGACTGCATACAGCAACAGAAGTCAGATATGAGTTTAGTATTTTACTTAATTTCTTTAAACTGAGTATTCGCATCAAGATGTTGGGTTGTGTAGTCTTTTTCTTAGAATCGTGTCAAAATAAACCTGAGTAATCGGTAGATGCTACAATATATCAGGAGGCATATTTAGAAAGAACTGGGTTACCTTCAAGAAAATAAGGTGACGGTACAACTCTGGGTCCAATGAAGGCAAATCATTTAAATAGTTGAACCTAATCAACAAACAGAAAGAGATTTCTAGTATTAACATTGCAGCATGTTGCAAATGGTATATCAACAAGATTTTCTCAAGAGAAAACATGCACTTACTTTTGTTTTAATTTGCTCAGAAAAAACGTTGCAAATGGTATATCTACAAGAATCCCCTCGAACATGGCCTGTAAGGAATCGAACATGTGATACCATGAAGAAGCATCATACGAACTAAAACAGTAGACAAAATTTTTTATACCTTTGCAAGAAGAACCCCAAGAAAGTGAAAAAATTGGAGATGCTGTTCGTGAATCATTCCCGAACCAGGGTTAGGGTAGAGTAAATGATCGGATGTTTCCTGGATATACCAAGCAAAGCAGGAGGAACACAAATAAGCAAAATCAGCACAAACATAAATACCTAAGTAGCAAAGTTATGACCTGTCTAGGTGTGAATATCACATTGCTAACAACATAATAAAGAAAGATCTTTTGTCTGATAATTGTGAGTCAGCTTCTACCACAATTTCGAGACACAATTTATTTTAGTACTGGACTTTCTATTTTGATTTTCTTATTAAAAAGCATGGTATGCATTTCTACATCTGTTTCCACTTAATTTTTGGACACATCATATGTCACACGGGAAACTTGACTTTCATCAAGCATTCTAGTAGACTAGTAGTGATTGTTTCTGCTACATGGAGGTTTACTCAGACTGGAGGAAGGATTTAAATTTTGTCTTGAAAATGGGGACAAATGTACACTACTGCTGAAGCTACGAGCCCCTGGTTTTTATTGCTTGATGAATGTAATTTTGAAATGTGCAACTGCTATTTACTTTCTTTTGCATAATTCAGAGTCATAGATTTAACTGTGCATAGATAATACAGGCTTTAGAAACATAGATGAAAGGAAATTTTCTAACCTTAAACAATCCATACTGAACATCAAAGGCTGCTTGAGTAATGTTCTCCATGAAGTCTTTGAAAATCCCACCACCATCAATTCCAGCCTCCTCAACCCCAAATTCATTTACAAACGTTACACGAATCTGCAAATTAAATAGACAGGTCAAAATGATAAGGCGGTTATTCTGGTGTTGGATAAGAAAATGAGAGGATAAGTGCTTGCAAAAATAGGCAGACTCTGAAAATTCAGTGCCTATTTGACCCCAAAAAGCACTCAGCAAAACATTACAAAGTAACTATTTTGGTTATTTGGTAGCATTTATCGAATTGTCAAAAACACTCCCAACCACAACCCTCATCTATTGTATGTATACAAACAAAAACAGATGCATTACCGGTCCCCGAAGATCATCTTCAGACAGCGCACTCATTTGATCATAAGCATCTTCCAAGATACGATCCCGCCGTATTCTGAATCGGTTTCTGGTAAATACAGAATTAGACTCATGTCTTTGTCTAGCTGCTGCCAATTGTGACTGACAAATTGGTTTGAAGAAACTAATTAATTTTTTTTTAAACATGATAAGACTTAAGTGCATAAAGATTTGCATATTGTTTTTCCTCTAACCACTTAAATACTTACAGTGAATATTTTAACTCTGCTTGTGAATGGTACCAGGAAGGGAGCTTGCTTCATGATGTCATTTGCCCGAGTATTTTCTATCACAGCCTGAAAAATAAAGACATTAAAACCAGTGCTAGCAAGATCTTGGTTCTAGACACCTAGGAACTGTTTACCTGTGCAATAAAGAACTCATTGACACCATCAGCATGGAAGTCACTGGGGGATGTGAATTCACGTCTATTGTTCCAATCTTGCAACTACACACAACAAATTGGAAAAAAAAAATGAGTAAGATTTCCTGTCCATTGTATTTGGGGCATGTCCCTAAAAAGAGAACCAAAAATCAGACAACCTGCAAAGGAGAGGGCAAACACAAAATGTGCAATAAAAAGGGTATATCCTTTTTCAATAAAACAGACGCAACACATAGCTCGTTAATACCTGGGAGAGGAGTTCAGAAGCTACAATGCTAACCCTATGTTGAATTAACTCCACAGGGTGCTTCTTATTAGAAGCGCGGGTTGTGACAGGTTTCATAGAATTAGTGGGAGCTGTAGGATTCACCCAAAGAAGTTGCCATAGGGCCTGCAAAAAAAGGAGTCCAGATAATACAACTATTCATTTGAAATTCAGAGTAAACATCAACATTATGTGCAGAATTAACAATTGATCCAGTTTTGTACATCTTGCTTGCCAATGTCATACACAGAAAGTAACAAATTACAGCCTTATAGACTACATTTAGCCAAAGGATAACCACATGTCAGTTCTACAATGAACATCCTTCTTTTGATCATTTTACTACAGAATCACCTGTCTGAGTATGATAACTAGGCATCTGATATCCTTCAATGACAGTGGCTTCTCCTGCTCATAGAACTCTTCATTATCAACTAATGTAAGCATGTGCCTGATCCATAACAAAAGGGAAACGAACGAATCATAGGTAATGCTATCTCAAGCTGCTACGCAATACTCTAGGATCAACACAGAATACATAAAACTAACTTCACACCACTAAAATATATATAGACAAGATCCAAGCAAAAGTAGAAGGGACTATTACTTGTACACAGGACAGAATACAGCCAAAGGTAATAGCCAGCCAGGTGCATCTCCAGGCAGCAGATACGCCAACTGCTCAGACACTGACTGCCATTTCTGATTTTCATGGCACCGTCTCATAAAATTCCAAAGCACCGGAACAAGTTTCGTTCTATAAGCTAGTATAGTCATGATTCTCTCCAGAGGTAAGGTGTTGAAAGTAACATGTAGAAAAGCACAAGCCGCACCAACAGCTGACACCTCTTTATCATCAGGTCCGTGGTGCGAGCCACTGGCAAGTGAAATACCTCCAAACAAAACATTTGTCTGCTCAAAACATTAAACAACAAATCTTTGTTACAATTTAGAGTTAAAACAAATTGGCTTAAAATAGATGTACTTGCATCTTGCATAGAAAATAGAATTAGATAATCACAAGATGGCTTACTAATTGCAGAAGAAAGCGCAGATCTATGGCATCACATATCTGTCGCTCTAAATTGTTATTTAAACAAACTTCCATTGCATCATCTCCTTCAATCATGTCATCATCACCCATCGAATCTGAAAATCACCAAATGTATGTACATTTGTACACATGTAATAGAGAATTTAAGTATATTACACATTAAAAATTGAACAGAAGATTATAGATGGAGACAACAAGGAAAAAATGAAACTATAAAAACAATAGTAAGAGGGGAATAAAATACAGTATTTGGAATGCAGACCTTCTTTGCTTTCTCTATTTGATGATTTCATTGAAGGAAGGGCCTCCAACAAGAATGTTGCAACGCCAGCAAGGTCTAAAGCCTGATATTAGAAAGGATAGAATTAAATCAGGGATCAAAGCCGTAAAAAAGGATGGATTATAAATATATATATATATATATATATATAATGTGTGCATGTGTGTGAGTGAGCACAATGAGAAACTTCACATGAAGTACTAATGTACCATACATATTTATAAGAATAGTTATCCATTGTCAAAAACCTATCACTCGTACTATGTTAATCACCATACGTACTAATTTTTCCCCAGAGTAGATCACAAAGTACACCTGTTGCTAAAATTGAACCTAAGACCTCCCTCATTTCTAAGCACATAAATTTATGCAACAACTTGAACCAAAACATACTAAATAACCATTACATGTTGCCATTTCTACTTCTGATAGCAGTCTGGTTTTTACCATTTGAAATGAGCAGTCAGTCTGAGATAGAGCGACTCCGGAAGATTCCAATATATTTCCAATAAGGCAGGCATAACCGGGTAACTCAATTGATGCATCTTTTGGAAGTACATCAGCATGACTTTTCACACAGAGTGCCATTTGATTAATGTAATGCTGGCTCAGCCCTTGTCTTGCAAAAACCTAAATGAAAAGAGATTATCTTAATTGCAGAATGGTATAAGACGGGAAATCTTAATACAGTCAAAAAAAAAAACAAAAAAAAAAAAAAGAGGGTTTCAAAAGACATAGGTACCAAGTGATTCAAGTTTACCTCTCCTAAGTAGGGGAATAGCTTCCATAAAAAAGGAACTGTAAGAATTTGAGAAGAGAAACTCCAATGTGGATCGATGTTTGGGCACGTACATGGCTCCTGACCAATGTGAGAAATTACAACAGCAAGACCACGCTCCAACGAAGACACTCTGCCAATTGAGTTATGAGTCTTTATACTTTCCTGCACCCCATTACTCGTAGGTTTAGGAAATGAGTTCACTCATGTGTGAATGCCAACATAGAGTAAATGACAGATCTCCAGAAACAGAAAGACTAGAAAAAATACATAATCAAATAAACTGAAAAAAAAGTTTAAGGGAGAGCTTTCAGCTAACTTTCTATATTAATGGGAAAGCAGATTTAAAGCTAATTGAAGGCTGAGAAGGTGATCCTTTGTCATCACCCTTGTTCACTTGTTATAGATGTTCTGAGTCGCTTCTTTGCGAGAAACCTTAGTTTCAGGAATTAATATGATAGGGAGATCCAAAGCTTGACAACTATGTTTGGAGTGGGGTGTAAGATTCACCAATAACTTATTTGGGGTTAGCATTGGGTGTTAAAGTGGCGATGATTTCTTGATTGATGTAACTGCCTTTAGTTTAGGAATATTGTGTTAGTTTCCGCTCACAGCTTTATATGATGTATTATAAGTTCAGCCTCAGAGAGAAGAATATACAGAATACATTCTTGGTAATATTTTGTTCATGGTATCAGAGCCTATCTGATTTACAGGAGGTTATAGGTTTTCTTTGAGTCTGACACATCATAGTAGAACTGTGGTGTCATGTTGCCAAAATCTTTTTCAGTATTTTTTTATTTTTTATTTTCTGGTTTCTTGGCTTCTCTTTGATCCATCTTGGGGTTTCGAAATGTCAGAAAATTCAGAAATTTGCCCATCAAATTGAATGTGAAGAACTCTTTTTCTTGGGAGTTTCAGTTTCGTATGTTTGTAAAGGGGAAAGAGTTGTAAGGAAATATTGATGGATCCAATCTGAAGCTAAATGCAGAAACTGATAATTTCAAAGTTTGCTCAATGGGAGTCTCATGATGCCAAAATCAAGAAATCATTACCATAACATTAGAAACAGCCCTAGGATTAATAACTTTAGGGTGCTCTTGACCGAGATGAGGCCAAACCTTTATAGGTTTCCTTAATGGTTCATACTTCGTAAAAAGAATGGGGGTTTACTACATTTTTCTTTGAATTGTGATTTGGCTTATAGGGAAAGCCTCTCCTGTTTGAACAAAAGCTATTGCGTATGAACAAAGAGCTGGAATCAGGTGCATACCTTTCCTGTAAAAATAATCTCTCTATACAGGACAAAAGCCCTTCTTTGCAAAAGATAGCCAACTGTCTCACAAGCCCATGGAAGCTTGGGATCTATCAATAAAACTAATGCTTCTAACAATAAAGTTGTTGACATGGTGGGCTCCTCTGGGGCTGCAAATAGTTGATCCTTCAACTGATTTCTGTCCAATAACTCAGTTCAGTATGCAACTATGGGTTATCACGCAACTCAAAAACCATATATTTATTGGACATCAGAAACCAACAAAACCATAGAACTATAGTTCATATCCCACTTCTAAAACAAATTTGCAGATGACTCCTTTCTAGCATGCATGAAAGTCTAGTGAAACGCAAATCAGCAAGTCCTCTAACCCAACAACTAGAACAAAAGAATTAGTTAAGCCATTATAAATTACACAACTAAAGTGAAATGTAACCGTAAACACAAAATTCCTAGAATTTCAATGTCTAGAATAGCTTTTATTCCACGATTCCATGTGCTATTAGATGCAAAAGAGATGTCATCACAGTACAACAACTTTCATTTACCCGCCCATTAATAGAAAAGAGTACAATGAGCCTAGAAATGAGAACCAATATAATGACTTGAGTAGTGATTTTATATAAGAAATCAATCAAGAAATGAGATGCTCATAATAAAATTGAGCTAGGCATAAAAAAAAACAAAAAAAAACACATGAGATCGAAAACACCAAATTGGGGTTGGCTGTATGAATCCTAAACACCACTGCGCTCGATTTTGTTCCAAGTCTTCCGTCAGCTCCAGGTACTCTATATCTTTTCTTAAAGTCCGGAAGAAAAATGACCAAAAACATAAAAGTAAATTGATATCGATGCAACCAACCTGTTTTGATGAACAGCCTTAATACAGATATATGCAAGCTGCTTCACTCTGTGTTTCACCAAAGCATGCTTGTACGAATAATCCATGCCCGCAATGAGGCTAACAATATCCCCTGTTTCATGATCAGATATTGTCAACAACACCCAACATGCACTAAGCAGTGTGAAACAAGCAGAACCTCAAGACGTCTTCATTAAATCTTAAAACCAATATTATTATATAATTGTACAAAAGTTTTTTTTAAAATGTGCTTCCTTGGCTATTTCTGCATAATCAAATTTTGAAATTCATCAGATAAGAACCAGATCAATAGCACACTTGTAGCCAGCTCCATACTTATCAAGTACAGCATGGATCAGGGTTTAATGTGAAGACAGGCTAGTCATATCTCTTTAAACCACAATCAACCGCACTAAGTCATGGACAGTTGAAGATCCTTAATGGAAGAATTGGCATGTTCCCTTTGAGAATTGTTTGGGCAACCAATGATTTCCAATCTAAATAAATCTGGATTGTAGAAAAGTGTTGAAGGTTTCAGGGTTTTTAACCATAAAAAGCTATTACAAATTAGTTCTATCTTTGTCAGATTCTAATTATCTTACAATCAACCAAATCATTAACCCCTCTTAAAAACCAAACCAAGCCTACTCAGCGGCCCTAGAACATATAGTGCCAATTATTCATTACTCATTTGGGGGAGATGGACGGGTTTCAGGTTAAGTCTTAAAATACATGAGAACAGAGAAACCGTAATAGTAATCCCTGCACTAAAATGAGAATTCAAGAGAAGATCAGCCCAAAACAGAATTTACCAGTGGAGTATATGGTTTTTTTCATTTTTTTGAGAGAGAATTTATTATGTGAGGTATATTTATCACATAATTTCTTGTACAGACAGCTCTTCATAAAAGAATAAACTTACCTGTATCTCTGACAAATTGATGAAGCAACCGGCACGTCTCCACAAGGATGGAAAAATCACCAACGCTTTGAGCATCAAAGAAGAAAAGTAACTGCCGTAGAAACTCTGAATCGGGACCAAAACTAAACCTGAATGCACAGGGACAATTTGAAGAAGGTCGCGATGCTTAAAGCAAAGCTTAATTAACAATAACTAAGACAAAAGTCGAATATAAAAGATAATATGGATCCAAATCTAACCTGTCCACATTCTGGCAGTGCTTCCCATATCTTCCATAGAACTGCTCGCGCACCTTAGAATGTTCAGCCGCTGCCACCTTCCTCCCTCTGAAGCATTTCTGTAGCTAGTAATTAGTCAACACTTGAAAAACTCGAATGGAGACATGATAAACTTGATGTTAGCCAAACGGCCGAGAAAAACTATTTCAAACAAAAAGCAATAAAAAAAGTACTCATAGCCTACTAAAATTAGTGACCGGGTTGAGACATATATGCATACGGATACCCAGTAACGTGCAATATAAGTCTGAATCTAATTGAAAATTCACCTTTTCAATGCTTCAATAGATATTCTAGCCACATGTAATAATTTCACAAATACGACACCAAAGGACGGATGATTGCTACATTTATTACCTTGATGACATCAAATCCATGTCATGCAAATTTACTTAGCTTTATTGACCAGTCATAACCTAAATAGAAAAAAGTATTTCAGAAAGGCTGACTAGAGACAGAAGGATGGCAAACGTTCTCCCGTACATACATTAAGTGAGAGGAAGGAAAAGTAAAGCCCCTTTAAATATCATAAGAAAGGCACATTACACTATTTCCAGCTGTGCTTATGTCCACTTAGCTTTTATAAAATATTGCACACGTTCTATAAAACTAATATGAATTTCTCAAATCTAGGTTATGTATACTTCTTCAGTCCAGTTGCAACAATTGAAAACAATTTGAACTTGGTAGCTTCTCTTCGCATGGGGCGTGAAACTAAAAACTGAGTTATGCCTCAGACACATGTAAGCTGAGTATACACCTTTAATATTATTTTGAAGATGTCTGGTCAGTGTTTGGTTCTAGAAAATCAACACGTGCTCAACGTTTCATTCTTCACATAATTATCTATTCCAAGCATAAAGTTGTAAGTTAAAACATTTGATGGTGTGAAAAATGTGGTTAGGTGAATGTTAGCTGCATTCCCACAAATCTGTACATCCAGTTATGTACTAACCTGGAAAGCACGTCTCACCCGATCAACCATAGTAAATTAATTAGCGTTCAGCACTTACAGGCATTCAGAATAAACAGAGATTAAATAACCAAAACATATCAACTTCCACCTATCCTCTTGACCACCACATAATCTATCCCGCAACAATTAAAAACAAGTTCAAACTCCGTAAACTCCACACATTTCATGAGCTATCATCCAATGCACAAACCATTACCAATAACTACCCAAAGAACCTCAATTTACTGTCTTTTACAATCGAAACTACACCGCAGAATGTGGCAACATACACCTCCAACTAATTAAGTTAAAAACACAATCAAACCGATGCAATTTTCACCAATTCCACACATTTTCAACTCTCAACACTGTCGAATTAGACCGCATAGAAAGCAAAATGCACAAGTCCAAACCTGGATTTTCAAAGCCGCCGAGTTCTGCTGTCGTATCCACAACCGGCGGTTGCGTTCCAACCTTGTCTGCTCCAAAAGCTTCTGCCTGTCCCTTTCCTTCGTACTCCGTCCCCCCAAATCAACTCGCTTCCGAGTCGATGAATCGCCCGAGAAGAACATCCTTCCGCGTCGACTCAGTCAATTTCAATCCAATCCCAGACGAAGAGAATTGGGTGTGTTGCTAGGTTTGATGCTTCAGAAGACTGGTTTCAGAGCCTGTGAGTGTTTGATCGGATGGATTGAGTGGGCGTAGAATCGGAGAAACTGTGGACAACGAGAGGGGATTGGAGGAGGTAATCGTGGGAAAAAGGACGAATCTTGTGTTTGGTTGCCGAGAAAAATAGGAGTGGAAAGGTGCGAGTGCGCGTATTTTCTCTCGCTATTTTCTTAAGAGGATTGATGTTTCTCGGCTGGACCACTGGAGAATGGATACGTCGGCTGCGAAATTCAATAATTTATCTAGCCGACGAAAACGTTCCGTTTCGTCTCGCTGACGACAACAAACCTTATTTTACGTTGTGATTTTTTTAGGAATCCGGAATGGATATCCTGGAAATTTATGAATCGTGACCGTTTATTATATATTGTGCGATCAGAAATCATTTTAAATATTTTTATTTAAAATTAAACACCAAATGTACTTGACAAAAAATGACCGTACGATGTACAATAAATGGACACGATTCACGAATCTCTAAGATCCTCACCAAAAGGATCCGTAGAGGATCCTATTGGTGATTTTAGAACAATGCATCCACTGGAACTTATATTCCAAACTCTTTGGATTCGAATTACAAAATTTTGTTCTTATAAATGACTCTACAAACATCATCCCTGCCAAAAATGAACTAAAGTCGTTTTAGTTAATTTATTGTAACAAATACATAGACAGTTTGTGATAGTATTACTAATTCTCTTCATCTGTTTTTTTGCAATTCGATAACTAAACGATATTAGTTTTAATTGATTTTTTGCACAAGCAATCCTTATAGAATGATACAATTCTGATCATAAACAAAAAGTTCTATAATCTGACAACGAGCAATTTTGAATAATAACTCCTACTCGTCATTGTAGGTGGTGGTCATGGTCCGGTACGCCGTGGTTTTGGTTTTCCCTTTGTTGGAAGTTGCATTTGATGCTTGCTTGTTTCATGCCCTAATCAAGGCATCTTCTTTCGCTTTGGTTTAGGTCTGATTTGGAAGAGAAACTTTGCTACCTTGATTGGATGCTTATCTATACGTAGAGTGTATACGCTCATGTCACGGAATTTTATTGTATGTTGTTGCTCCATTCTTTTGGTGTTGTCATATATTGGATGGATCAGAATGGTTTAATCATTATTCAATTTGTGGATGGGAAATTTTTTGAATTGTCATATGAACTTATAATTTGTCATATGAATTAAAATTTTAAGCAATTTGTTATATCAATTTTCTGAAATTATTAATTTGTCGTCCACTTTTAATTTCATTAAGTTTTCCATCCAAACTAAGTCATGTTCAGTCATATCAATTCTTCGCTCCTCTCCTAACAAGTTCTCTTCGACCAAACAAAACTTTAGCGTTTCAACAAACCAGAACTTAAAATTATCAGACTATGGAATATACTAATTTTGATATAGTAGAACATAATGAAACTTACTACAATGACATGGCAAAATTTTAATCGAGTTTCTCTCAAACAATATAGTCCTCAAAACATATACACATGTTTTTGAAGTATGGTTGTCCTCTGAAACAATGGTAGACATCAAAGTTGCCATTTTTACTAAGTTACTGCTCACGGCAAACAATGAAATAAAATGAAAATGAGGTCAAGCGTCTAAAATAATCTTGTTTTCTTTTGTTGGATTAGTAATCTTGTTCTTTATAGTGTTTATTTATTATTTCGTTTTATCTTTGATTTCCTATTATAAGAAAAGAAGTTTAAGCACATCATCAATACTTAAAACAAATTCAAATTACTGTTAGACCTATATATTTTTTACAAATAAAAAGTATATATTATGTAAAATCCATAGGTCTAATTCATATTTGATTTATCAAGTTAACGAGTAACGACTTGTATTTTGATTATTGGACATGCCAACCATGTATAATGTTATTCCCATGTTTACAAGTAATAAAACTCTCCTACTACCCTCACACGCACCGCTATGTTTGATTCAATTCAACATTTCACAAACGATTGAGTTATGTCAAGAAATTCACAAATGAATCTACATGTAGTCGTCCAACTCAACCCGTTCCATACGACACCCACACAATCCTGTTTCATGTGTTTCTCGTGCCGACACATTTTGGAAATGGTGAAGTAACTTATCAAAATAAACAATGAATCGAGCTTACTTAATGATGATTAGATGGGTCCTAAAAATTATCTATTTGGTCTCATACAAGCCCAAATTCCCTCCATGCAAATATACAATTGGACACTTATTGGGCTATTATTTATTTTGACTCTAAGCCCATAAAAATAGCCCATCACAGCCCAAGGAAATGTCCTTCAAATAGTTGTTCCCACTTCCCAAACGCAATTGATTCCCAAAAGAAAGATCTCGAAGTGGTCCAATCCGACCAATTGACAGAAAAAGAAGGTCAAAAACAATCACCAGTGTGTTCATATTATCCTAAGAAGCATGCCTCTTTGTATTCAAACATTCAACAAGAAGACCACAGACAAGAAAAACACACTTCTAAATCATCTTTGCCACAGCAACATTAACATAGATGCTGAATAAATTGAACACAAAAAGTTGGTTACATCCCCACCTCCTCCTTCTTCTTCTTATTCCTTCAGTGTGCGTGAACTTAAATTCATAATTATTGTTAGGTTTTTCTGCAATTTTGGATTAGCGGTCGATTAATTCATGATGATCAAGTGCTTAATCAAGTCTAATACAGTGAGCAAGATTACGAACACCTTAAAAATATCAAACCATCGTTGCCTTATTATATTAGGAGTGCAAACCATGCAAAATGCTTGTTGATCTGATTCACTTCTTATAAATTTATAATTAACCCTAATTGAATTATAAATAAATTCATACCAAGTTGCTAGTTGACATTTTTTATAATTTGACTGTGTTATTTTAACTGTCTTTCAATATGTTTTTGTTTTTTGTTTTTTTTTTTTTTTGGGGGGTGGGGGGGTTGGTGTGTGGTTGGTCGTGGTGTGGTAAAACTCAGTTTTTGACTTCCTAAAACATGTCTAGATAATTTACTTTAATTTGGGTGTCAACTCTGAACTGACATGTTTAATTATTGTATAAATTTAGTTTAGGCCAAAAAACTCAAACATGCATCATGATAAGGCTACACTTTTGCCTTAGATTTCCAGTTTTAATACAATAATTATGGAGCTAGCTTAAGATCTTTTAAGCTAAACTAAATGATTTCTGAAAGGTTTTCTTTGTGGACAAGCAACTAAGCAAATGTGAATGAATGGTTTGTCCTTGTCAACGACTTAATAGACTTATAATATCAGTGGTTTTATTTTGGTATACAACAGTATTTAGAAACACAAAAATTGAGCACATGTAGACCTAAAGTGATATATAGAGACACGATATTTAAACGAATACATGCAGTCGTCGAGTGCATGATCAATACTCCAAACATGTTGAAATTTGAAACTTTTGATCCCTATTAACTAATGTAGAGCATGATAAGTTAGACGGGAAATCATGAGAGCTTCAGAATCTGAAGGAAAAATGGCTTGCAGCGTTCACATTTTGGTGGTGCTTGCTTTAAGTTAATTGTATAATATTTTAAAGGTTTAAATGTTGATTAAATAGCATTGCAGGCCCTATGTCTGAGTTTAATTCAACACAATGAATCAGTGATGCTGTGCTTTATCCAACAAAATGTCTCTAATATTAATAGACAAATACTAAGGAAACAATCGGACAAAAAATAATGTGACATGCAAGCTGTTTGCTTTGTAGCTTTGGAGTTACTTGGAACTCGAACTCAAAAATCTTGTGCTTTAAATAGAAACTTTATCTTTGTTTTTTTATCGGGTTTACCAAAAGGGTGCAGGTTTTAAGTCCTTGGAGTGCTCATGTTTTGCTAATGCTCTTCCTTTGCTTCACCTTTTCCCACTCTTTCTTTCTTTGTGCTCATGGAAAAATGAATAAAAATATGAAGAATACATCATTATAATTTATTACACTTGTTAATTAACAAGGTTGGTTGTTTAATTCAACTCGCAATTCTTTAACATCTGTCGACACATTGTGTGAAATTCTAACAACTAAACAGCTCCATGTGGACGAAATTACATGCACATATTCCTCAAAAGTCCATTGATAGTACTATCACAATCATTGTTAATTTCATCAATTTGACTTTAAACATGTGCATGATGGTACCCATAATTTCCTCCCCCTTAAAAATGGATTAAAGTTAAACCTTAAATTAATCAATCACAAATGGACTAATTTAGGTCTTATATTTCGGACATGACAATGGAGATTACTCACGTCACACGGCCGTACTAATTTTCTAACATCATTGAAAATAATGTTAGTGGGATTTAGTTAAACAAAGCATTATTATGAAGCCAAATGCTACTTTCTATATGGACGATCAAAAGCTTTGAAGAAAAATAAAGCAGAAGCTTAATCATGGAATAGTGGCCAATTAACTAATAATTTTGGGGAGTAACACAAGCTATTGAAAATTTCCGAAAGTAGGGCAAAGAAAAGGTCTACAGGGACGTCGTTTTACAAAGACGACTTGAGGACTTGAGGTGCCATTGAATCTGGTCTCAAAATCTGTTGTCGTTTGACAAGTGTCTCGTCCTAAATTTTCCACATTAACATCGCAATCTTGAAGCCAAATAAGTGCCTTCCTTTTCGATCACACTTTAGTTATAAAACCATTATTATCAAAATTTTGATCATATCGTTCATATCGTCATTATCCTCATCATTTTCATCGTCACCATTATTTTTAGAGATTCGATCATGAAACACTTCGCATTTTTTGCTTGTTGGACCTAATTACTTAATGTGTTTGTTGTTAGAGAAATGTTAAAAAGACCCTAAAAAATGAGACTCTCAATGAATTGTCTGCCTTTCCTTAACATTTCTCTTGTTTGTTAACCATTGTTCATCAGTTGGCTCAAAGATACAAAGGTTACACCAGTACCATGGTTAGCAGCTAGTATTGCAAAGAAGTAGCTAGATTTTGGAGACATGCCACCTATACAGATCTACTTGATCATACTGTAAATTTTGTGTGCGATATTCGGATTAAGAAATTGGTCCCTTTTTTGAAAAAACACATGCGATAGTGTTTTCCTTAAGTTTGAAACCCAACAAGGTTTAACCCAGGTAGTACATCAAGGATTACAGAGAGAAATTACAAGCAATCCTCAATGAGGAGGTCCAAAATGAAGGAAGGAGGGGTCTCCAACCACTCACAGTGACTTCCAATTGAAAGAGCATAACGAGCAAGCTGGTGAGCAACAATGTTGGCCTGGTGACGGACGTAGGTAACTAAATCTTCAGTGACCGCGGGTATATATAATGTATTCCTATTTAGCACTCCGTAATAATTGTTTAATTTCTTAACATACTAATGCTACTTTTCAAAAGTAGTTAGATTGAGGATATTAGGATAGTAATTATTTTTCATACGTGAATTTTTGTATGCCGGTATATATAATATATGTTAAAAAAAATTTTGTATGTGCCAGTTATACACAAAGCTTATTTTCTACAAACACTATTGACTAGTGTGATCTAATAGTAAAACTCAAAATCAATCAACGGTTGAAAATCGTTACTATAACAAGCAAATTATCCTCAACGGACTTTGGATGGTCTTCCTCTAGCCATCACCTTCGTAGATGTCTTTGTACAAAGATACATGAATGGCACCTTTGACAGTAGACGTATGGGTCAATCCGCCACATGAAAACGTAACTATGGACGGTGGATAAATCGGTATCACCGTATCTCACGATTGGGATTCTCCTCTAACCTGAAGAAATTAGTAAAATTGACACTTAAACAATTGCAAACTAGCTACGATAACGATATAAGAGTCCCTACTTTCACACGTTCACCAATCGTAGATCGACACAGTGATGCCCCTACATTGCAAACTGATTACAAGGTCCACGTATATGTGTGAGCAAGTTAGCTTTAGGGTTTAAGTTTATGGATGAAAGTTGAAACATGAGCTAAAACGAATCACAATCAAGATTTGATGGCCGGTTTGAGTGATGATCCGTGGCTAATTATCCATCTTTAATCTTGCTGGTCTTCTCCATGAAAGGGTCACCAACCCCAAAGTGGGATTTTACTATAACAAGTTAAAATAATGAAAAGGACGAATTGGGTTTTCATTTCTTATTTTCATTCTCGAAATCTTACTTCTATTTTTATCAAGGTCCTTTAACATTATTATTTGAATATTAAAGGATTTACATGTTAGCATATTTCAGTTTTAAAATTGAGAACTTATTTAATCATTTCTAAATATATCCTTTTAATTTGTACACTTTTTTTTTTTTTAAATTTTGCACCAATAAATAAATTTTTTTTTTAGCTTTAACTTGTACCCACATGTTTTATTATTATTTTTTTGGCCCATATTTTTTTTAAAAATAAAAACTTTGATTTGTACCCCATAAATTTAATTTTGATATATGCCCATATTTTTAAATTTATTTTGGACCCATATTTATTTTTTGCTGAATGTACCATGCTAATTGGATGTACTTATGTTTATGTTTTAAACTATAGCAATAGTTTTTTTTTTTTTAATATTAATAAATGCGTGGGTACATTATATTTTCGCAATAACTATGTGAAGAACAATATTATTCTATTATTGATTTCTAAGTAATTATTATATCTAAAAATATTATTTACTCTTATTTGAATTTGTTTAAATATCATAATTTGTAGGATATTAAATGCATAAATGCAGGATTTACAATGATGCTAAGAACCTTGATGAAAATATTTAATAAACATGATTTCGGCCTAACAATTGAGTTGACCAAGGACTAGAGTCAAACCCTCATGAACAAGACTTGGTGAACCCTGTGTCAATTTGCATGAAAATGAAGAAATGCTAGCATTAACCACCCATTAACGCAAGAACTTTTGACATGAGTGTTAATAGTCGTAAATGCTCAAACTTATTCATGCATGCGATGTACACTGACAACAAGGAATGCTAATGAAATTCTAAAACATATGTTGTTAATTTTGACAAGAACATTATTTGCCCCCCTTATCTGAAGAGTCATTCATCCTTATATTCCTTAATCACAAGCGACATGTATATAAAAGGGTTCATAAAAAAACTTAAAAAAAAAAAAATTATATATACACATCTCAAACTATAGTTTTATTTTAAAAAAAAAGAGTTTTAACGAAACACTCCTGATACTGTTCATTTTTAATGAAAAATCACATTTTTACCTTTTTCTAGTACTATTTATTACACTTTTATTTATCATTTTTCATTAAAACTAAAAAAAAATTAAAATTTTCATTAATTTTCCTTAGAAAAAATAATGCAGAGAGCCAACTAGCCAAGCATTTTCTCTTCGATAAACCTAATAAACATCACCAATTTAAAATTGTCGACGTGGATGACATTCTGTCATCCATCGAATCGGATCTCCTCCGTCCTCCACCAGTGTGAACTCTGACAAAGAAAGATTGCCAAAAGTTGCACCATGGCAGCTCAATGGAGGCCTTTAAACAATCAAATCAAGCAATTAGTCTTATTTTTTTTCATTCTTTTAAATCAATCATTAACCTAAACAAGCTTATGATAGACCATTGTGCCTAGTGGGGGCAACAACACGCTTGTCCAAAGACATAAAGCAGTTGTTAACTAGGGGAAAAGCAGTCTAATTATGTATAATCATATTACTAAAACTCACTAATTATTTTTGTAGAGTTAGAGACCAACATAGTTACGCAAATAAACAAAATAGCAGAGAGTGTAGGGATCACTGAGGACACTTTTCTTAATTTTAATCTTTGAAACCCTAGCTTTTGTATTTTTAAACCTAAAAAGGGGGGAAGGCGTGCGTCTAAGAGATGAGACACTAGTCGTCATTTTTCTTGTTTTCCTTGGTCTCTTTGGTGGCTTCTTCGTGCTTAGCTACATTCTTCCACGTCACATATAGAAATCAACACGTCCAAAATATTACCTTAAATTAGTATAGTGCTAATTAATTAATTTATTTATAAAGCTTGCTGCTGATCTCAATTGTCATAATGCATGCTATACTAGAAATGTATCTCTGTAGTTTTTAAATTCGTCTTATATTTGTTTGAAGGTCCTAGGGGTGCAAACCAAATGCGAAACAAGTTAACTTCTTGGATAATATTTTTTTTCCTTGCTAGCAAACAAAACATAGGTACGCTTGGTCTCTACCTCATGACGTACGACCCCTGCACTCTCTCAATTGGTTAAGCCATGCACTAAACCTATCTATTCAAATTAATTGGTTGAAAATTGAAATGCTGAATATGACTCATTCACCAACTCAAAACCTTTCAGTTGGACGCATCTGTGTACTTTGCTGGCTAGTTGACGGGGAGAGAGATAGATACAAGGGACGCTGCACAATATTAGAGCAGTTTTCACACAGTAATTAAGGTGGGACCAGCATACGAGCAATAATTCAAATGCATGGTCATACCCTACTATGCTCTATATAGCAACCGTTATCAAGAATTTCTACACAGTATATGACCGATTTGACTTCAACAATTTGGAGAGCTAATATGTAAATTTTGGCATGAAATTGAGGAAATTAATCGGCTGGGGCTTAAGCTGGGGTTGGCATAAAGGCACTGCCAGGGGCAGAGCCATTCATTTGAGCATAACATGTAAGAAAATTATCTAGAATAAGGTCAATCTGCGCATGCCATACATAGTACATACCCCCTCACCTTCCAAAAAATAAACTGTTGTTATATCTAGTGGAACAGTAGTGAATATGATTGGTCTTGCTGTGAAATGTTTATCTCCAAGGTTTACAAATTTTAAGTTCGGATTGAGATTGATTGGACTTGCCACTTGCGAGATATACGCCTTTTTTTTCTTGAATATACACTATTTTTATACAGTATTCAAATTTATATATTTGGTTTGAACCTGATTGATCGATAGGTTCATTAATCTTCTCTTTTAAAATGTAAATTAATCACAATTTTTTATTGTGTTCGAATTGAGTATGAAATTGTACTACTTAAGCTAAGCTCTACACTTTTTAATTTTGTTTAGTTTTTTTTGTGGATGAACTAATTAATGTCCAAGTATTTATGCATGGAGTTATGGATATAAAACTCATGCAAAATTTGAGATTGCTTGGGAAGGTGGACTAGGGTTTCAACATATTGCTTGTTTCTCTTATTAGAAAAGAAACAAACAGGATATTTTCGATAATTCTTTATGTCTGCTTTTTCTGGTTCCTTTTGACAATTCAAGCGTGCATAATGTAAAGATACAATGGATTGGTTCAATTTTCATGGCACATCTCTTTATCTCTCTAAACATATCAATTTTACATGTATTTATATATTCAACTAATTTATATACCTAACATATGTACCAAGTATACTTGTAGTGAAGAAAAATGTACACATACGCATGTGCCTATTTTATATGCCTTCAAATAGGTCAAAAAGTAGGGTGAGAAGAAAAAAGGGTTTACAAAACGAAGTAATTGGGTCAAAGACGCTTCACATAGGGAAGAAGAAAATAGATACTTAGAACACATTTGAACGACTAAATTAAACAGATTCGAAGAAAAAAACAGAGAGATAAAATTGAACGACTAAATTAAACAGATTCAAAGAAAAAAACAGAGAGATAAAGAATAATAAGAAGAAGAAGATGACTGGGCAGTGGAAATGTCAACCACATGAAGCCCTTAAAGCACGCCTTAGCTTTTGAAAATAGAGACCAAAATAGAAAATACTATGGATTGTATGGTGTTCTGTTCAGTGTGTCTCTTTCATCGTGAATTTCCCATATTAATCGTTTTTTTTTTGTTTTTTTAACAAACCTATTGGAATTACATACCTTTTTTTATTGATTATTCAACTTGCCAAGAAGTGTGAATTTCAACTCAAACATGACTTCGAGGATGAAACCAAATTGTCACTTGTGAGAGTATTAAATTAAGTTATCAGTCATTTTAAGTGAACTAATTTTTTAGACTACATTTGCAAACTTCTTTTAGACTACATTTGCAAAATATTTGATTATGTTAATCAACATTTAAGATAATAATCAAATCATCAACAATTACATTATGTAAAAATATAACTTAAATAAATATCTTTCTTACCTTATAGCATTACCCCGGAAGTTACATCATGACGAGGATGGAGCGGCTCCCTTTAAAAGTGTATGATTTGTGGTGTGGGAACAGTAGAAAGTAGCCAGAAAGAACTCAAGAAGTGACACATGATGATGAGGATGGAGCGGCTCCATTTAAAGTTACATGGTTTGCTGTGGGAACAGTAGAAAGTAGCCAGAAAGAACTCAAGAAGTGACACATCTTCCTTTCATAGTTACTTTATTAATACAAACCCTAGACACGATTCGACTTTTGATATAGGTCGAGAAGATCGAGATGCACATGATTCTGCAATTCGATTTTCTTGTTTTAATCATTTACTAATACTAAGATAAAAATATATATACAAGCGAAGCATCTAATAATCATGAGAAGTATTCAGAATTTCCAAGACAAAATACATTTCACATTTTAAAAGAACATTTGGCTTCTTCACGTGCTTCATGTGTTACGTGTATGCAGAGGTATTTAGTTATGCCTAATTGGTCGAGAGGGAAGTGCTTCATGACTGTGCGGAGCTCATTATTTCTATTCATGTTTATGGTACGGGCAAAGTAAAAATTGGTAAATTCAACCAACACGTGTGCTTGGGGAACTGATTGTAGCACTCATTTGGAACGAGATTTGTGATGTAAATAAAAAATGGTTCTTTATTTGTGCTTCACTTAGTGTATAAATCTCCCAAGAGTCATGTCGTGAAAAAAAAAAGGAAAATTTCAGTCCCCAGTTGAAAAATCAATGTGATTTTCATTGGGGTTCTTCCGATTCAAAGAAAAGTTGAGGTCTTAGAAGGTTCTTGTTCGAAGGGTTTGCAGCTGGGTTTTTGGTTCCATTGATTTATTGGAAAGTTTCGTTTTGGGTTGAGAAAATATAAAATTTGAGGTTTTTTAATCAAGTTTTTGAGAATATGTAAAATATGGTTGCTGGATGTATTTGGAGTCTGCAGAAATTTTGTGTTGGGGTTCAATTTCTTTGTATCAGAAAATGGGTTAATTTTTTTTTTTGTCATTATCTTGTTTCTTAGTCTGATACTACATTAAACACTTCATTAAATCAGTCTAGTTTAGTCTATTCTAAGCCAGTCTCACATAGTGTCTAAAACTAATCAAATCCGAGATAGTCTAATACAACAAACGCACCTCACCCAAAAAAACAAAAAATGTGTCATATGCGTTCTGCAACAAAAATCGATCGAAACAGTGGTTCTGTTAAAAAGAACAGCACTACAGCAGATGATCCATCACAAGTTAAAAGCTTAATCTTACGTACAGCGCTACAAAGCATTCGACTTGATAGGTCGCAATCATGTTTCTATACAATTTCGAAACTACTGGAGCTGGGTAGAAATGAAAAAAAATTACTTTTACATGCATTTAACTGCAAATCCAATAATGGTGTGAAGTGAATGAAAGAGAAATTAAACTTGAACAGCATCTGTTGAAAATTTTATATCGGAAAATTGACAAGAAAATTGTTTTTAATTACACAAGTTTTTTAAGATTAAAGTCTCATAATTAATGGACTAACAAATAATTTAGTTGGAAATAATACTGTCATGGTCCTCCTAGAAGAGAAATTTTTAGTTGTGACGGGAACACGGGTTGTACACTATGTGTTTTTATATAAGACGTGAGAAATTTTATTTTTTAGGTTATTAAATTTTTAACACACATATCGCACAATTTATATAATAACACATAATGTACCATTCTGTATAACAATCATACTGAAAAATCTCTTTTTCTAGAACTATTCGACCCGCAATTATAGGTGGGTTATATAGTAGGAGGTTTTCAAGTTCCAGAAGAAATATTTTTGGTGGTGGTGGGACACGTGTCAAAGAGTTAGACAGTTGGAGTTTTCTTTTCTGGTTGTGCTTTTCTCCCTCTGGTTTCCTTTACGGGAGTAGAAGCTGATTCTTAGAGTTGGTATAGACCCTCCTCTGCCCCCAGCTTTTTCAAGGAAAGGTCTTTTCAGTTTTCACACTACATATATATATATATATATATGTATGTATATGTCTATGTATATAGATATATCAGTTGGGCCTTTTATATAATTGTATTCTGATCACGCTGGTGCTCAAACAATTTTAAAACCGAAGGAATACTCATGAACAGAATATTAACTGAATTATTAAAGGGTTCTGCACAATAATTGCTTGTTTTTCACCCTGCAAAGTGGCACTGAGAGTGTTTTTTCACCGTTGAGTATTACAAGGGTAGAAAAAAGGTGTTTGCAGATGTTATCTGTTTTTTCTCCATATAATTTTGCCTTTTACTTGGTAAAGGGGTAATTTGGGCATGAGATGCATGACCCAGTACGTAGAAGCAAGTAACCGACTCATGACAAAGATTGAACACCTATATTTTCTCTTTCCTTCCCCAAGTTACCGTACAAGCGTGGATGTCAAGTTACTGTAGATGGAGCTAGAAATTTACATAGGGGTAGGCTACTATTTTCTCTTTGTGGAACAAGGAGTGTAAATTTAGTTTAGGATGGACTAAATTTTGTCATCACAAATTTAGGGTAAATATTAGTAGTAATTTCGGATTTCTCCAACAAATGAACAAGGCTATAACCCATGGAAGCCTGTAGCCGGCTGCAATGACGAAACTACATAGGAGCAAGGAGGTGCAGTCGCACCTCCAATCATTAAAAATTAACCTTAAGAGCGATAATTCACTCCTCTAATTTCTCTGAACATGCATAGAAGGGTTTCATTTTCTACTTCTTTACCCCCACAACACCATGATCGTCTTCTCTTCCTTCTCATGGATTCATGTGACTGTGACTGTGAACTCCATTTGATGTTCTCTCTGTTTTTTATTGTCTTCTTCTTTTGGTTGGGGTTGTTATTATTTGTGTTTGTATTTGAGATGTACTAATTGCAGTGTTACTCAATTACGAATTTGTAAACATGTCATTAGAATGATTAACTTGATGTTTAGGATTTGATTATCTACATTTTTGGAGACCTTTAACCCTTTTAAATTTCGCCCCTTGCCCCTCCCTCGATAATTCTAGACTTCGCTACTAGCTGACTAGGCTCTTATTATTGGATATTGTGTACAAGAAATATACCTTGTACTCATCTCATTGCTCATTTCTCTTCAAATTTAGACAAATGGAGATGAGAACAATGACTCTGAAATATATGGAAGTTTCTCTCCGTGTTTCGACAATTCATTTTCTTAAATGTTAAATAATTAACTTTATAGAACATTTGTTTGAACTTTTTTTTTTTATTTTTTTTATAACAACGATATTATCTACACTAAGGGAGAGGGTGAGCTAAGCCTTACAATAAGCTAGTAATAATGTGGTTCAAATTCACCTTTGGCAATAACCGAACTTAAGACCTCTTACAAGTGAAGAGGAATATACCACTATCCGTAGTACTAAGTGGCAAGTTTGAACTAATTATATATGATAAATTCCTTATCAAAATGAAAACTTGGGTTATAAGGCTTAGGTGTTGAACCAGAACAACAAACAAAACGGTTTTCTACTCCCCTTTTCTTCTCTTTCTTTTGTTGTACTCGGATTGGGATCTTCTCCGGATTTCACACTCCAGAGCCTACGGATCCCACAATCCGGATCGTTCAATTTAAATTTAGTGGTCTCCGTTAGCCCATCCACTGGCCAAGCTCACACACATCCCTCTCTCTCTTAAATATTTTGAATTGCCTGATTTATAGGCTCCGGAGTATGAGATCCAGAGTGGATCTCAATCCTTGTATTGGAGAGGGCATAATAAAAACCATGATTGGTTTTGTAGAATAGAGAGATGTTCCGTTTCTCACTATATATAAATTAAAGCTACTTGATTGAAGTATGCTTCCATTTTACAGTGAATATAATTATATAAATGTATGCCCCTACTATTTCTATAGGCTGTATGATTAATTAAACTAGCTTTTAGGCACTTAAACCTTATTCATTATTTTTATAAGCAACATTGTCATATCCAACTCATTCAGGCCTCCACTAATTTTTTTTCTTCTTCTTTTGGTTTGTGCAGCATAATCCTGCATAAACTTCATTAAACAATAATTATAAAAATTAGTAAACATCTTTTCGGTTTTAGTTCACACTGTGCCAACATTGGCTCCTTTGAATCATAACCCTAAACCCCAACTCCCACTAATTCTAAGGCTCATGGATGGAACCAGGTTATGTGATATTTCACGTGACTCCTAAATTCCTTTTCTTTTCTTCCTTTTTGTTTTGTATTTTATAACATCATCTACTTTTCATATTTTGGCTGGTTCCATTGCTACTCGTAGGAGTGTTTTCTAAAAGTATTTTAAAAATAAATGGATATATATATATATATATATAATATGGAGAAATATGTGCATACAGACAACCGTCGTAATAAAAAACTTGAAAACACATGTAGATTTCCGACCAAATTGACATAAAGTATTTGGAGAACACAAAAGATGTTCCCCTGATATGAGAAAGAGAGGGCCGGAATTGGATACTTATGAACAATAAAAAATCTACATTAGCAAGGTGCATGCATATATTACATAAACATCGCACGTGTTGATCATGCCCTCCTCTTTTTGTATCAACTCATATATAAAGACAGAGATTTTGTGTTTGTATTATTTTTATAAACTTATCACTCAAATGCGCATGCATGTCTCTAATGCTATGAGTTTCCCTTCACCGGCCCCGGTAGCTTTTCTTCTTTCTTTTAAGGTTCGGCCATAAATTTTCGCTTTAGAATCAAGTCAATCAACAAAAATAAGATTAGAGGTTAATCATATTCTCATGAAGGATTATACCATATATATAATACTGTGTGAAATTGTTCTTTAAACCACGACGTAAATAAAAATATTAGTGTCTAAGACAATATACTGGTTCATTTGATTTGCGGATTATAGCCATAGGAATCATTTATGTGAATCATTCTTATATGTGATAAAACCAGTGATGGGAACGACTAATGCCACATGGATTTTTAAACCCACTTCTACTTTTTTTTCTTCTATAAATTACCATCAGTGTAAATTTGTACGTAATACTGTTTTAATTTACATATGCAATGCAAATGTATTATTGGAAAACAAACCATTTTTCTCGTTTCCTTTCTCCGTAGTTTTCAAACTCTGGAATGAAACTCTTCCGTTATCATGCTCTATAGGAATTAACTCTTCATTCTCAAACAGACTTTCTATGAACCAAATGAGTGTTATGTTAAAAAAAATTAAAGGACGAGAAAAGAAGAAAACTTAATGAAAAACTCTAAATCTTATTTTATATACACAAAGGAAAGAACACTACAAATTTGACAAAAAGGCAACATAACACGAAAGGACCACACCTTGCTAAACTTGAGTTACACGATGTGTAAAAACTTAACTCTGGACAAATAGGAAAGGCAAAAAAACCCTAATAACAAATAGGAAAGTACAGAACTATAATACATGAAATACCAAAATACAACAACATCAACAAAGCCTTATCCTAAGTGGGGTTGGCTATATGAATCCTAGAACGTCACTGTGCTTGTTTTGTGCCAATTTCGTTTAGGATTCATTATCATAAGGATTCGACATAAGACCAAAGTGCCGATTGTCCACTACTTGACGCACTCCCCTCCTCCTTCGTCCGGGTTTGGGACCAATAGTATAAGATAAACTCCCACAGGTGGAGTTCAAATACCAAAATACAAGGTGAAAAAAAGAAGCAGTATATCAGTAGTTAGTTGATTAAATACACCAGTAGTTTAGTTGCAAGATTGACGATGCATAATATAGAGATTAGTACGCTAAAACTTCTTCATTTAATTAAAATTGCACTAATTAGCCGCAGTGGAGGACTATATCTACTTCCGTTTCTTTAATTATCAATCCCGCATTGTCAACTTTTGGGCAACTTTAATCACCAATTTGCTATGATATTTGATGGCCGTCTACTCTGCTTTAATATAAGTGGGATAAAAAAAATTAAATACAAGCAATTAATTAAAGTTTTACCCCTTCTGCTAGGCAATCAAAGCATTTATTTGGATGAACTCCTATCAATGATCAGCCTGCTCAAACTGGCAAAACTATATGTACATTTGATTTGTAAAGTTCAAATTAACTGCAACGGCATGTAATTTTGGTGATCGAGAGCATATACAATGCCACGTCTAAGACTTATTTGTGAGGCTCGAATTATTTTTAAAGTTAAACTTCCACATTACAAGGAACTTGTAACTCAATTAGTTAAGAGTATATACAATTACTCTTGGTATCTTGAGTCCAAATCTATTCTCCTACTTGTGTAAGAAAAATGTGTAAACTTCCTTTACGATATACAAGATTATTGGACCAATCCCAAGTTGTGGTGAATAAAAGCCGACCTATTAGACGGAGACAGCATTGTGTGGGGACTGCTAGCTCATATCAAGGAGGTTGTTTATAAAGAATATTAGAAGATTAGAGCTCTAATAACCTCACAAAAGAGTAATTTAATTTTCATATTCACTGGGAAAAAGGGTGTTGAGCAGTCAAATGCTGTACCTTCTCAACACTCATCAGAAATTCAGAATGTAGGTTGGGGTTTGTAACTATTAATTAGTAGCCTGAGGCTACGAGAGGTGCTTAATTGGATTATTTGCCAGAAAAAAGGGGGAAAACAAGATAAAAAAGTTGCTTCGATACAAGAAAATAAAATACAAGAAAAACGTTTTCTTTGTTGTAATTGGACAATACATGAAAAGAAAACAAACAAACAAACAAACAAACAACTTTTTTTATATTTAAATTTATTATTATTAAGGGGCGGGGAAATGATTCGAAACTATTACAATAATTTAGAGGAGATGAGAGTTTCGAACTTGAAACCTATGGGTGGAAATCCAACACCCTATCCGTTAGGATATTGGACCACATGAAACAAACAAACAAACAAATGATTATTGATCACTTATTTTATAAATTGATTGATGCTAAAACGAAAAAAAGGTGTTACTTTTTCATATGCCTCTCCTATTTTGAGTAAGATTTTCAATGAATATTATCTAGTAATTTAAATAAAAGTAATCAATAGGATGAGAATTAGTCTCATATTGGTTGAATTGCTTGAATTAGTGTATATATTTATTGAGTCCCTTCACATAACAAGCTATGTTTCTGATCGGATAAGTTTTTTTATTTCCTTTTGGCAATAAGGCTAGCCAGGTAAGCAGCAGAGCCAGTATATGGGTTGGTGATCTTAATATGCAGGACCACCAAATGGAATTCTCAATCACCCTATGATCTCTTCACTTGTCAGCTTAAACTTGTGGATTGAAATATGCAAAACCTTTTATTGGAGCATTTTCAATGGAGATGCGCACATTTGAGATCATTTGCATCCCATTTTACATTTTTTGTGGACATAAACGTGGGTTGTACTCCAATAGTAGAGATATAAAATTGAAATCCCGTTAATTTTCCCTCCACGAGATGTAAAAATAATATGCAAATTTACATTTTGATTTACATTTTCCGATCAAGTTGTAAATTCCAGTTTTTCATTGGAGAACTTTCCGGCTAACAGAAAATGTATTCAAGACATTTTACATCTTCCGTTGTAGATGTCCTTAGGCATCCACCAAGAGATGTACAAATTTGTTCTTGTACTCAATAAAAATGCACAAAAGAATCTCCAACCCATGAAGCAAAAAGAAGAAGATTAAATAAGGTTCAAAGAGCTGTTCTTGACCCTTCTTACTGTTTTCTGTTGATATGGATGTGATTCGAGGTTAATATTCTTTCCCGATTGTATATAGACAAGTTCGAATTTGTGGAGCTTATGGCATCTAACTAGCAGGCACAAGATTCATTTAACTAATTAATCAGAGTGCCAAAAGAATAAGCATATGAATAGAAGAAAAAACCAGAGTAATCCATTAGAAAACCTTAGTTTGTCTTTATCGTCATCACAGTAGAATTTGGCAGTTCCATATATAATAAGAATAAAAATTTACAACAAAAAAAATGCAACATGCTTCGAGATGGATAAAACCCATTTTCTAAACACAAAATGCACGCACGTATTCATTTACAAAGGCACAACAAAGAGGAGGAGGTAATAAAGTCAAAGGGTCAAACTTGAAAGCCTCTTTTTCTAACTAATATATTTACTTAAGTTAAACAAGCTTAAGTGTGTGTGCTTAATTATTTGATTAAAAAGTAATTAGACTTCCCCACTCCAACAAGTCCCCATTGCGGCATCGCGTAAGTCCGTCCTATTCCTACATCTATCCTATCTCATCTCTCACATGCTTAACTTTTTCTCCATTTTCAAACCTATCCTTTCATCTATAAAAGCCATCCCCTCTCTGTTTCCCGTACATCCATCCAACTCTCTCTCTCTCTCTCTCAAAATCTCCAAGAACAAAGCAAGGAAAGCATTAAGCAAACCCTTTTTTTTTGTGTGTCCATTTGGAGAATTGATATTCTGGAGATGGACATGGCGAAAGGAAGCAGAGATTGCAACAGCCCATCATCACAATTCTCGGCAGAAATCCTCAATGAAACTGGCTCTTATGATCATGAGGAAGCTGAGGATCAGATGATGGACCTGCGAAGAGGGCCTTGGACTGTTGAGGAAGACCTAGCTCTCATGAATTACATTGCTAACCACGGTGAAGGCCGCTGGAACTCCCTCGCTCGCTGCGCAGGTAAATCATAATTTTATAATAAGATGAGTTTAGCGTAAATTATTCTATCGTTTATCAACAATATAGAAATTGGCTTAATAGTTGGGTATTTCTTTTTACAGCTTTTTGTTTAGTTCATTGAGATGGGTTTTAAATTGCGTGAGAAAGAGTGAAAGAAACTACATAATTTGCACCCAAAAAAATCATCTCTCTTCTTTATTGGGTCCTACGAAAAGGATAGATGTAGTGTGAAAAACTTCACATTTCCTTGAAAAAGAAAAAAAATTAGTGCGTGAAAATTTATAAAGATTTGGGAGTGAGAATATGCTAGATATTTTGATGATGATGTGAACTACATCTTCCATGAAGATTTTGATAATTCTTTAGCTAGCCTTATCCCCAGAGGCTACAAAAGCTTATATATATTTTAGAGAACCCAATTGTCATAAAGTATGAGCAATTTGAAGGAAATAATTAAAAAATGTTCTTAAAAGAACTTCACTTAAATTATTTTGCTACATAATATCTGACAAACTTATTCAACTTTGCAACCAAAACCCAGGTCTGAAAAGAACCGGAAAGAGCTGCAGATTGCGGTGGCTCAACTATCTCCGCCCTGATGTCCGTCGTGGTAACATCAGTCTTGAAGAACAGCTTCTGATTCTGGAACTTCATTCTCGCTGGGGAAACAGGTAATTATACATAATCATCATCAAAACATACGATAAAAATTATTCTAAGAATCTATCTACATATATGGATTTTAGATTTTTTATGTCTGCTTTCCCGAATTAACCCTAATGAGTATTTACTAAGACAAAAAGGTCACTTTTCTGTCAATCATTACAGATGGTCGAAAATTGCACAGCAATTGCCAGGAAGGACTGACAATGAGATAAAAAACTATTGGAGGACCCGTGTCCAAAAACACGCCAAGCAACTCAAATGTGATGTCAACAGCAAGCAGTTCAAGGACACCATGAGATACCTCTGGATGCCTAGATTGGTCGAAAGAATCCAAGCCGCCGCGGCCACCTCCACTGCCATCAACGCCACCGCCACTAATTCCTCCATCGCGGCCCCATCCACCACTCACCACTTCAACAACAACATTAACAACAACTTCCAATCTTCAGCACAAATGTTATTACAGCCAAGTGACCATCAGTTCGGGGTTTCATCACACTCCCAACTCACACCGAGTTACAATACTCCGGAGAATTCTAGTACGGCGGCCTCATCGGACTCGTTTGGGACTCAGGTATCACCTGTTTCCGACCTCACTGATTATTACACCCCTACTACTGCTGCTGCGGCTATCTCGGTTAACAATAACCATACCCCGGATAATAGTTACTTCGTCCAGGCCAATCATCAAGTTGGTACTTACGACAACTACTCGGGGTACTTCGGTAATCAAGGGTTCGGATTAGAACATTTCCAAAACATGGACGAGCAAAACAACAATGGTCAGTGGGGCACTGTGGACGGTGGGGACATATCGGACAATTTGTGGAATGTTGAAGACATGTGGTTCTTACAACAGCAGCTCAGCAACATTTGATGATCGAACGTCTGAAATTACTATAAAAGGGGGTGAAAGTGATGCATTCATTGTAGCTAGAGATAAAAACAGAACAAAAATGTAGAAGAAAATATATTTGGGAAATAGAAGAAAACCCCATGAAATAGAATTGATCTAAATATAGGAATTGTGAGGGACATAGATCTAATTGTGGATTAATAACCGGTTTGTAATTTGTTCTTTTTTATTTTTGGGTGAGGAATCTGTAATTTGAGATTTTATTTTTTAATTTCTTCTTTCTTTGGAATGTATGACATTGATGAATTGTGCAACCAGATTTGTTAAGTTGGCACATAATTACGATCATATTTGTGTATTACTTACTAATTTTTATGATAAACATAATATTTGAAATTTGGCTACTATACAATTACCACCTCCACGTTCATATACCGTTTATTAGTACATATATACATTAAAATTGTAACTTAATTACGTCAAAATACATGTAAGTTTTAAAAATTTGTCAAGAATCCGATTTGTAATATGTTTCTTGTTTTAATAAAAAAACATAAAAAAAAATTAATTGTTTTAACGATTGATTGCATTATAGAAGCATGTTTAATAATATATTTTATTTTAAATATATTATAATACAAAAGAAGTGCATAATTGGTTCCACCATCTTTAGTTACATATGTCCTTATTAAACTGTTATAATATGCAACTGATTAAGTGGTGCAAACTTTTGAAAGTCTTGTCCATGGGGCCTGAACCAGATTAAAGCCCCCTCAAAGTTTCTAGATTGCTTAAAGGTAGTTTGCAATTATTTTCCCTAAGTGGTGTCGTGGGATTTGTGGACTTGTATCTTAAGTTGGCCATTAAGAACAACGTTCCACAGGTTAATTAAAAAGATTGAGCTTTATCTCTTGTTAGTTACCCATATCAAAAGCCATCTAAATACGATTTCAAAGCTCCGTTTCTTTTTTGTATGCCCTCGTACCGACGTGACAAGTTGCTTAATTAGAACCCATTTAGCAAGACAAATCAAAGATGGTTTGTGACGTGTGTCCATAATCCATATAATCCAAATCTTCGGCTAGTTTAATTGGTAACCGATTTGTTTAATACTGCCTTTATGTTGAATTATCTTTTTGCTATGGTTCTAGAAGAAGGCTTAAATAACATCAATGTATATTTTCACTTCTAGGTCGGAGTTGAAAGATTTTTAAAAAGGCTTATTGACATGTTTATGGCCAGTTTATCGAAGGTCAATTTAAAAATGTCTCGTTTTTGAGGGTTGGCAAATCAAGTATTAAGATTTGAAGTGGTTTCATATGTTTATATTTATTGCAATAGAACAACACATCTAGTTGTCTCTTTTGCGTATCGTCATAAATTTTTTTATGAGATCTATTCGATTACTTAATATCATTAAGATACCTACTCAAATCCAACAAAATTCCACTGTGGAAAAATAAAAACATGAAGAATTTGTAAAAGAAAGAAAACAAATCCTAATTGGAGGGCTATTAAATATAGGTTGGCACGTGCAAAGATGAAAAAAAGTCCAAATAAAACGTGATGGAATGGTAGACTACGAGAAAGAGAAATAGGGTGTATGGCGGCGGGAATTCTTGTACGCCGCGTGCCCATAAGAGAAGCCACCACAGTGGTCCCGGTCGGTGACAGGGTTGAGGACCTGCCACGTGTTACATATGCACAGGAAGTGCCTTGTGATTTATGGGTAAGGGAAAGAGATCATTTCCGAATCTTTTCTTTCAAACGCACGGATTAAGTGATCTTGAAATTTGATTTAACGGTTAAAAAATAGAAAAGTTGGTAAAAAATTTTAAATGTTATAATAATTTTTTACCGTTTGATTAAATTTTAAAAGTCTAGATTACTTTATTCTTAAGCTTTGAAGAAAGAGATCCGAAGATGATCTCTTTCCCCAATACCACATACGCTTCCTGGGACAGAAGCACTGAGAGCCGCAACCCTTGAAACTGCCCCTATAAAACCAGTGCACGTATGACCTGTATATACATAAAAACCTATATGTATATGTTTATACGATGCACATACGGTGTGCATACGGTATGGGGGACTCGCTAAATTGAATGTACAACTGGACTCCACAATCACAAATGGTCTTGGAGACTTATCTTCCGCCACGTTGATTTTCAATTTTTCCCCTTTTAGTTCAACGCAAAGTTTTTATGAGTGGAAAAATTTGCATGCGCTGGAAAATTATGTACACCTACATGTTACAATATAAATAGTAATATTTTTTTTTTCAAATATTCAATTACTTGTATTATAACATTTGGTATACAAAATCGTGTTTCAACACACAAAAAAATCTCTTATGAGCGGGTCCCCCTTCGAGAGTAGACTATCTACGACTTCTCTGTCAGGATTTGAGACCAATTTGGCTTACGTGGCACCTTGACTGCCTCTTATTGCGGGCGTCGGTGGTGTCCTTTGTTCTTCGGTTGGCTATTGTACAATCCACCTAAATCCTAAAAGGAGCAAATGTATCCATATGATTCAGGCATACATAGAACCTTAAAAATAGAGAGATTCATTTAATTTGACAAGAACAAAAAGAGATGTGATCGATGGTTCGAACTGCCCATTTGTTCGTTACTCATCACCAAAGGTTAACTAATTTGATGTTAAACGTTTAAGTCTTGTTTGGTCTCGATGATAAGATTGAAATGAATAAATCTTATATTAACATATGTTAAAGGTACAAATAAAAATTTATGTTCCATGATAACTCAATTTTTGACATATTAATCTGAGTATTTAAAATTATGGGTATGAGTTTGAACTTAAGATTATCATTGAAATACGAGCGTGTTTTAAAAACAATTGCATTGTCGTTGGAAAATTTTTGTAGCTAGTCCCATATTTTACAATATTATATGTATATATGCATATACATATGTACTATAGAATATTGTATGTATATGCATACCATACAATATTATATGACCATACATATGTACGTGGATATTTTTATATATGTTCTAAATTTTGATGACAATTTGATTTTGAACTGGTACAGCCTCTTTTTGTGTCCTAAGGGTGTTCTAGTGTGTATAGAACAGAAGTTGGTGAAAACAAACTAATATAGGGCGGTGAGGAAGAGTCAAAATGCTTTTATTTTCAAAGTTTTCATGCAACTAGTCTTTTGACATTATGTAGCTTCAACTCGTTCTTCTTCATAACATTGAATATAGTAAGCAATAACGTTTAATATAGCAGCAGGTAGCCGAGGTTAAATTACCACAAAATGCCATGCATGCTCTGAATGTAAATTTCCTCCATCTTCTCCTTTAACGAAAATGTACATACAAAATAATAACACTAAAGATTAAGGCAAAAAGCCTCATGCGCCCACGATGAATGAGGGGCTTTGGCTGAAAAATCTTCGATGCTAAAATTAGAATTCTGAAAAGAATGTGTTTAGGAGTTTGTGGGTAGAAACTGGTTTAGCTTTTTAGTGGGAGAATAGAGCTATTTATAGGGGAGTGACCCGCCCTATTTGGAGAATAGTGGCCGGCCATATATGGTGGAATTGTGTGAATAATTAACATGACAATTAATCCTAAATTAAATAGGAAAATTGGGAGTTACCTTTTGAATAAGGATTTGATGAGGAGTGATAAGAGGGATTTGAATAAATACCATTTTGATCACCTTTGACTCTTCCTTGATTGAGCAGTTATCGTCCGTCGCATGCTCGTGGGAATCCTGGTGTTCCTTGAGAGTAATTTTGTCATTTTAATCCAAAAATCCACGTGTCACCTTTATAATTTTCTTAATTATTTTTTGGGTCCACGCATGCATACGCATATGTTTTGTTAGCCAGTTAATTAGTATATAGCATATTGTTAATAGCCGTCATTTGTTAACCTTGAAATATAACTGTTTTCAAACAATAACATTCGCGATTATCAACATATATACTAATATATACGAGATGTAAGACGAAGGTCTGAGCTAAATCACACAATGAATCATCTATAATTTGTTATAAATTAAACTCATCTTTTAGATCAGTTGAACTTAAAATCCTCACTTACAAGTAAAAAAAAATACCGTCAAAACTGTCGTCCTAGTGTCATCAAGTGTAAAAGTTTGATAGCCCTAAACCCACACGTCCCCAAAAGACAAAAACTTACAAAGAGATTGTATTAACGTCCACCGCTTCCTTTTATGTAAACAAAAGAACTTGTTAATCAAGATCATCCAATAAAGCATTCTCTTCACTTTCCCCAATTAGAGAACAATTAGGGCCACACACGTACTTAAGCATCATAATCTCACAGACAAAACCACATGGTAACCTAATCCATCAGAGACAAATTTCATTATTTCCGGACCCGTGTACAAACAGAGATATTGAGCCCACATGGATTTTCCCAGTTCTTACAACTCTGGACCACCTTGAAGCACTTTCTCTTCTCTTTTACTAAGCATTTTCGAGCTGATTGATGTATCCATTACCATTCCCTTATTTCTATTCCCTTTCCCATTCCCTTTATATCTCTGACCGATGATATCAATTGCGTGAAGCTTTGTGTTGAAAACGAGGTTCTTAAATTAATTAGGGTTTGTCAAAGGCCTCCACAGCCACAAATTGTAGAGATAATGAGCTTAATAGATTCTAAGCTTAGCTACTAATCAATTGTGTCTTGTCTTTCTAGTTTTGATGCCCTAAATTGTATAGAAGATGATTCCAACCCGTAACACATAAACTAAGTGCCCTTGTTAGTGTTTCATTTTTGAGTTATATGATAAGATCTTATTTAGTACTTGGATTATGTCATTGAGTCGTTGTACTTATCTTGTTAGGGTGGTATATTTGTTCATGCTTACAT
Organism: Pyrus communis; assembly: GCF_041283825.1. Lineage (NCBI taxonomy): Eukaryota > Viridiplantae > Streptophyta > Magnoliopsida > Rosales > Rosaceae > Pyrus > Pyrus communis. The sequence continues at coordinate 22,353,516 of NC_142577.1, read as the reverse complement.
ATAATTAGGGTTCTTTAATTCATGTTCATGTTAAGAATAAGATTAATTAAGGAAAGCAAACTCGATTACGAATTTAAAAACCATATGACATGGTACCTTCGTGGTCTTCCAAATAATTGAAATTGATAAACTTCTTAATCCATAGAAATTAACGATTCTTCAAAATTTTACCTGTACCTTGGAGATTAACAATTTTGATTTTCCTCAATTTAGCCATTGATGTTTTGTGCGAGATCACTAAAAAAGAGGGTAAATTTTTCGACACCCACTAGTAAAAAAAAAAAACCTTGTGCGACGAAACACACATCGTCACGCAAAGTCATTACTACAAAAGTGGCTTATTTTATCGGAGACTGGTGGCGGTTTTATACAATGTATTGTCGGATAAGACATTTTCGATAGCCTGTTTAGATGATGTTGGATAACAAAGCAGTACTGTCGCTTATAACCGACAAGACTTGCTTTTTGTTTTTTAAATATTTTCAAACTTGCGTCGGATAGCTTAATGTTGGCATTATTGTCGCTTATAACTGACATGACTTGCTTTTTGTTTTTAAATATTTTCAAACTTGGCAGTACTGTCGCTTATAACCAACAAGACTTACTTTTAGTTTTTTTTTTTAATATTTTCAAACTTGAGTCGGATAGCCTAATGTTGGTTTTATCCGACGGAATTGGCGTGAAATATTTGGGTGGGAAATTTCCCGCTAGTTTTGCACACGGAATTGGGCAGAGTGATGTTAGTGGGCATATGATGGTATCAGTTTTAACCGACGGAATTAATATATGATGTCGGTCTTATCCAACGCTAGTTTTCTACCCTAAATAAAAGCCGTATCTTCACCCATTTCCTTTGTGCGCTGCTTCTCCCTCCTTGTTTCTTTCTCCTTCACCTACCTTCAAAACAACATCGCTCTCACCCTACCTTCGAAGCATCCCCATGGCTCTCTTTCCACTACTCCTCAAAACTTTCAATCTTTTTTTTCTCTATTTATTTTCCAGAAGAAAAAAAAAACCATCTTTGCAGAAAATGTTTAAAATTTTCTCTGGAATTCTTGCCCATCCTTGAAATTTTCTTTCTGGGTTTGTTCCTCAGGTCACAAATTTAAAAAGATTTTGGCTTTCAAAGGAGGTGGAGATTGGTTATACAGCAACAGGTGACGTCGCAGTGGAGCAGCTACTCGACAAGAATCCTTAGAACTTTGGCATCCTTTCCGATCTTGAAAACAACGTCAACGAGCATATGTATATCTGTCTCTTTATTGATGGAAATCAATACTTGGGTATGATTAATTTCGATTGGTTGTTTTAGGTTTCTTCACAAATCGATACTTAGGTTTAATGTTAATCTCTGCCTTCTTTGCCTCTATCAGGTAAATTTGAGAGTTGAGTTTTTGTTTTTTCTTTATATTAGATTTTGATTTAGAGTCAATGCATAAGTGAATTTTTTTTTTCTATTGTGTTTTGTTTTGAAAATTACTGCAAAAGTGAAATATTTTGATTTGAAAATTCATAGTTTTCTGCAACTTCGCTTAATTGGTCTTGAATTTGCTTAATTGCTTTTTGTATTAGAATCCATAATTTATTGCGAAGCTAGACTTTGTTAGTTGGTTTTTAGTTTATATTCTATGATTTACTGAAAATTTGAACTCTGTTAATTGGTTTGTGTTTTTAGATTCCGTTAATTATTTATTTTATTAATTTAATAAAAAACTGGAATAGGCTTTTTATATATATATTTTAATTATTAGTGGTTAGTGGTGTTGGTTATGAGCGACACAAATATGCTTTTTTTTATTATCCGATGCAAGTTTCAATGTCACTTTTATTTGACACTACTATCCTTTTTTTATTTGTAAAGGCTTTCCTTTTTCTTGGCGGCTTAAGGGAACTAACCGAGAGCAAAAGCCTTTTCATGATGCTAGCAATAATGTCAGTTCTTCTATTTGCCATTACACTAGTTTCTGTCAGATTTTTTCTTAATATCCAACAGGAATGGGTTTTTCTTGTCGCTTTTTAAAATGACACTACTGGGTACTTTTGTAGTAGTGAGTCTTGTGCGATGAAATTTTGCGCGACGATGTGAGTCTTGTGCGATGAAATTTTGCGCGACGAAACACACATCGTCACGCAAAGTCACTTTGAGCGACGAAACTTTAAACTTCGTCGCGCAAAGTCTTTACAAAAATAAATAAAATAAAAAATTTATCTTTTTAAGTCTTTGCGCAATGTGATCCAAATATTTCATCGCCTAAACCAATTTATTTTCATTTTTTATTTAATTTTATATTATAAATTTTAAAATATAGATATTTTCATAAATTTTTGTTATTTTTAAAACACTTTGCGCGACGAACTTCAATATTTCGTCGCCTAAACCCTATTTACTTTTTTTTATTATTTATTTTTATATTTTATATTGTTTAACTAAATTATTTCTTTATTTTTTATTATTTTCTTTGTGCGATGAATACACATTTGGTCGCCTAAACCTTATATATTTTAGTTTATTATATTTTAAATTGTAAAATAAAATTATTTTCTTTTTTATTATTTATAAAAAAAAATTTATAAATTTTGTGCGAGGAACCAATATTTCGTCGAGCAAAATCCTTAAATTTAGGCGGGAGCCAAAAATGGGATGAGCGAAATTTTTTTTTTAATTTTTTTTTAAGGCTTTGCACGACCAATCCTTCGTCGAGCAAAACTTTGCGCGGCCAATCCTTTTTTTGCGCGACCAACACTTTATCGAGCAAAACTGTAAAAATTTGGGCGAGCCCTAAAAATGGGACGCGGGATTTTTTTTGAAGACTTTGCGCGACCAATATTTCATCGCGCAAACTCGTATCCTTCGTCACGCAAAGTGATACAGTTTTTAAAACTAAAATAACTCCTCCACAATTTTCTCAATATCTTTCTCTATTCTTTTACCTCTCCTCTCTCTTTCCCTCTCCCCAAATCGACCCTTTCTCTCACACTCACTCCTCTCACTTAATCTCTCTTCTCTCTCTCTTCACCATCTCTCACTCTCACTCACTCTCTCATCTCTCTCTCACTATCTCCTCTAATTCTCTCACACTCACTCCTCCCTCTCATTCTCACTCACTCTCAATCTTATCAAAAGGTATATTCTCCCCAAATTTTAATTTTTTCATTAATGTGTTTTTGGAGTTAATTTTGAGTTTGGTGCGGGGTTTGGGGTTGAGTATAGGGTGAAGGGTGGAGTTTGGGGTATACCAATTTTAGGGGAGATTATGCCAATTTTTTTTGGTTTTTTTTTATGTTATTTTTTGGTTATTTGACCATGTTTGTTTTTTTATAGGGAATTGTTGAGACTTTGATGACTAAAGTTGAGGATTAGGACGCTATCGAACCATATCCCTTGCCACTACCACCACAATAGAGATGTATTAGGATTTTATTATTGTACTTTGTTAATTTGTGTGTACATTTTGAATATTATATTTTATATATATATATATATATATTGGATAATTTGATCACTATTTTTCATATGTAATTTTATTTTGAATATGTCAATTTAAATTAAAGTAATTAAAAAGATAAAATCATACAATTAAATTAAATTAAAAAAGTAAAAATTCGAAAAATCTTGCACTACCAAATATTTAGTCGCGCAAACAATTAATATAATTAAATTAATATAAGAGAAATAATAAAACAAAAAGTCAAAGACCTTGGGCGACAAAATATTTCGTTGCGCAAACAATTAATTTTGTCGCGCAAAATATTAAATTAATTTAATTAAAAAACAAAAATCTTTGCGTGATGAAATATTTCGTTGCGCAAACCCTATCTTCAGGAGCTTTGCACGACCAAAATTTCTTCGCGAAAGGTTTTGCGCGACGAAATTGTACTTTGCGCAACAAACTTATTTCGTCGCGCAAAGTGTTTTTTGTAGTAGTGACCTTTGTGCATTTGTAACTTACGTCAAAGTGATTTGACAACATATGCGTTGAGCCAAAACAAGTTTGTTTGGGTACACTAGGTTTCATGCATATAGATATAAATTTGGCGTCTTACTTAATTCTAGCGATATTAGGGGGAGATGATTCATATTGAAACTACATATATATGATAAAAAGTGCACATTTTTTTTTATTTTATATATAAACGATATTGGAGGAGGGAGGGGTCGAGCTCACACCTCAGATGCAATAGAAAATACTATACTGTTAACCAATTAACGAGCTACAACCCACTCATGTACTTAAATCTATATAATTAAACAAAATATATAAATAGATGCGTGTGCATGACTAAACTGATTAGCTAGCTGTTATGTAAGGTGGAGCATGCTTGATCATTTCAGATTCTTGATCACCTGGCATACATATTGGACAAGGCCAAGTACATACTTTTGTTACGTCATGAACAATTAACATTGAACATATGCCATATATTTTGCCAAATTATTGAGCAAATGCGGGCACAAATAGCTTTCGTACAAGCATGGATTGAGATCCACTATATGAAGCATATATAAATTTGATGATCCTGCTTATTACTACTTCATTGTCTTGAAGAGACAAAGTTGAATAAGAAGCATGAATGTCAACGAACGGCGACCCTTGCCATCCATGTTAATTTGTAGGAATGTAAAAGTGTGAAGCCATTAAACTTGAGGTTTGGAAAGCGATCGCTAAGGGATGAAATAGGAATAGCAAGAAAATTAACTACTAGGTTGATAAATCCAATGCAAAATGCATTACTTAAGATAATGCGAGTTGATCATAACGTAGTTTCACATCAATCAACACTAGTTCATTGATGAACACACCTTTTTTTACCAAGTTGAACGTACCTGAAGAGAAAGAGTCAACTACCAAGACAAACTATCAGAAGATGACTGAGCAACACTAGAAAGAGCATCGGCTACTAAATTTGTTTCACGATAAATATGATGGAAAGAGATATTCTAAAATCTGCAAACAATTTTTGAATATGATGCACCAGTGGAGACAGATGGTCCCATTAATGGCATGAACACGGACTTTAGAATCACTTTCAAGTTTCAACCTCCAAGCAAAGGAAATCCCGAACCAACGCAGCTTGAAGACCTTCTAAAAGCGCTCGACCTTCAGCTACCAGAATATAAGTAATGCCAATCTTTCTAGTTGTCGGCAAACCTCGATTGTCTCGTAACATAAAGGCACAAGCAGCTTGGGAAGAGGAGTCAACCGACCATCAAAATTGTGATCTTTTTTTTTTATAATTTTTTTTATTGGAGAGTTTTTAACTCTATACATAGCTACTCATACTTGTACATATAACCCAACTCTTAATGGGTTAACCTTAGTCGGTTAAAAAATTACAACAGTGGATGATTTGTTGATTATAGTTATAAACCAAGAAGTAGAAGATTTAACACAAAGAATTTAGAGAGAGAAGTCGAGAGAAATTGAAGATAGAGAGAAAGAATGTTTTTGTGAATTTCTTACTTAATGAGGAAGTTATTACACTATGAGGGTATTTATACAAGGATCTTTACAGTTGCATATTCAAACAACTATAACTAACTCTTCTAATTAATCTTTTGACAAGTGTCACAATCCTAGTTCATACAAGTTCTACATTAGCTCTATCATCCCCCCCCCCCCTCTCAAACTCATGGTTGGGAGAGCCAAGCATGAAATTGCTGCAGTGAGTTTGAAAGTGTGGGCACTGAGACCCTTGGTGAGAATGTTTGCAAACTGCTCTTGAGAAGATACAAACTGCACAAGCAACTTCTTCTAAGCAATCTTTTCACGAACAAAATGAACATCTATCTCAATATGCTTGGCCTTTTGATGTTGAACTGGATTAAAAGATAGTGCTATGGCTGACAAATTATCACAAAAGAGCACAGTAGCACTAGACATTTTGACATGTAGAAAGGTCAAGAATTGTTGAATCCAATCAAGTTCAGCTGTAGTGGATGACATGACCCAATACTTTACCTTTGTAGATGATCGAGAAACAGTTTGTTGCTTCTTGAAAGACCAAGATATTGGATTTGATCCCAATAAAACAACGAACTTTGTTGTAGACCTTTTGTCATTGGGGTCGCTTGCCCAATTTGCACCACTAAAGGCTTTCAAGCATAACTCTCCAGTAGAATATGTAATCCCAGATGACATTGTACCTTTCAAATATTGCAAAATGCGTTTGACAGCAGTGTAGTGAGATAACATGTTATGGCTACCACGCAACGTGATGTTATCAATCAACTCATGTTATAGCATGTATATCTGTTTATGAATAAGGAAGTGTTATTGGCACTCCAAAAATCTTATTCTAAACTCCTCACAAGTGTATTTTTCTTTCCAAATATAGAAAGTTTGGAGTGTAGAATGAGATTTTTTGAGTGTTAATAACAATTTTCTATGAATATTGTATTTTAACATGAAACACGAAAAATATCAATCATACCGATCACATATACTATTACACGTAAATTTGCGACACACCAAATTACTGAGTAACCATCAAACAACAAAGAATTACTCATTGTTAACGCACCTCCAACTTCAAATCCGTGACTGAAGTACCATGCTTTGCCCTTCTGATATCAAAACCACAATTGCATGACGTACATGCACAACGTTTATATGATGAAGTCTAAATTAAACCAGCTAAATTTGGATTAACGGGTTACATTATCCCACCAAGTGGGACATAGTTTAAGCGTAAACAAAGTGACAAGAAACAATATAATTTTGTGTTAGAAAACATTGATCTTCTTTTTAAACTAAACATATATTATTATTATTATTATTGACGAGTTTTAGCAGCCAAGTGGCTTGACTGGAAACGAAAGTTTAAATTGTTTATGCATAATATTAACATCCACGTAAAACGCGGGTCAAGCAGCAGCTGAGTGAGTTTGATCATTCATCTTTTTTTATTATTACTCATATTTTATGTAATACACAATTATTTAGTGGAATCTGGCATATGTACGAATGTAAATGGAATCACTGCTTACGCCATCAGTGACGATATTCAGCATGAAATTTGCTTATTTTACTTAGAAGCAAATTTGTCTTTACCACCAAGTTTGGGGCCAAGCTTCCTTGTGCTTCAATTCTGAATTGGACAATAAGAGACTAATGAGGACTTGTATGACACAAGTAAACAACTACGGTAATATTCGGTACCAGATAGGAACAAATAAAATATGAGGTCCACTATTTATTTGAAAAGAAATTCTAAGATACAACACCACTCACAAGAGGTGTGATTCTAAATCACCCTATACATCCCTTGTGAGTGTGCCTATGAACGAATAATTAAATACCAATTTAATGCTGATTGGTCCTTTTTTTTTTTAACAAACAATATTATCTATATTAAGGAAGTGCGAGAATAGGCTAACCTTCACAATGAGTTAGTATAATGTGATTCAAATTATCCTTTTGACGAGAATTGAAATGAAGACCTATTTCACTTACCAGTGAAAATAAATACTACTGCACCTCCTGTTTCCGCCACTCCGCCTATTGAAATTGCTAAGTTTGAGCCCATTAAAACCACCCTATTTGAAGACCAGAGAATACCAATTGCATCAAAAGGCCTTAACCAAACCAAGTTTGGATTTGAATCTTTGAAGCCTCCAAGCCCAATATTCTTGACCCAAATCTGAAGTTAGATTCTAACGGTAACGTGCAAGACTTGTTGACAGATATTCCTGGTCAAAGCACTCAACCTACTCGCACGCACGCACGCACGCGTGCGTTTCCGTATAGATTTTCCTCCGTCGCTGTTGGAACCCCGCCTGTTACCCAATCCTCCACGTCATCCAAAACATGCTCATCCCCCACGTCATCTAAATATCAAACCCGCAGACGCGCGCTTTATTGATTTCCGCACATTTTTAATTCTGAAGACCGAGACACCGTGGGTCCCCGCAAGGGACCCTACTGATAGTACAAGGACAAATTTAGCCTCGTTTAAAAACGCCACCCCTTTCTCGAATATGCACCTATAACCCGGCACAAGCAGGGCTATTAATGTAATTAAAAATAGAGGTCCCACCTAACTTTAGCCTTTCCGTTGGTTATAAAACAGCGGGTTTCAACCGACTTTCCCGATCGAACACGCTCTCTCTCTCTCTCTCTTCATCGCATTCGAATTCATTCGAACTCTTGGCGCAGATCAACTGTAAGTAACGTCTACTTTCTGTTTTTTTTTCTAATAATTTTAGCTTTAAATTCTGATAATTTATATAGTCCAAGAATTTCGTCGGATCGAGCTCTGTTTTTCTGAATTTTTTTCGAGATTAACAGAGCCGTAATTACCAAAATACAACACAAATTTCTGTTTTTGGTACTTATTTTTTGAATTTTTAAGGAAAAAAAGGGAGAAAAAATAGTGGATTTTGTGATCAGTGTAAATATAGATAGAATGAGTAGCAGCAATTGTATTGGAATCTGTACCGTGAGCTTGAGACCATGTTGTAGAATTATCACGGGCTATGGCTACAGAGGTTCTTCAATCTTCGGTTCTGGGCAGCCGAAATTGAATAGAAAAGTTACTGGTAATTTGTCGAAATTGCGATCCAGAAGTCACGATCGTGGCTGTAGTTCCCAGATTGTAAGGTACATACGTGTAATTGATCCGAATCGGAGAGATTTTAGTGGTTTCGATTCGAATTGGGGGCGGTCTAGGGTTTATTCGGCGAATAGCCGTGTTGGTTGTAGGAGGGGTAGTAGTAGGAGAAGGGGTGTTTTAGTGATACCGAATGTAGCGTCGGATATTAGGAACCATTCAACCTCGGTGGAGTCTCAGGTTAAAGGGAAGACCTCGTTCGAGAGTATTTACATTCAAGGTGGCTTGAATGTGAAACCTTTAGTGGTTGAGAGGATTGAGACGGATCGTGGTGATGTAGTTAAGGAAGAGGAGTCTAGGGTAGAGGTAAATAGCTCAAACGTGAATGTAAATGTAAATGTAGGTAATTCCAAGGGTTTGAATGACAATAAGGTTGAGAGAGAGCTGTCTGATATTGAAGAGGAGGCCTGGAGGTTACTTCGAGATTCCGTTGTTAGTTACTGTGGAAATCCGGTGGGAACTCTTGCTGCTACTGATCCGGCTGACAAGACACCCCTCAATTACGATCAGGTCTTTGTTCGTGATTTTGTCCCATCGGCACTTGCTTTCTTGCTCAATGGGGATGCGGAGATTGTCAAGAACTTTCTGCTTCACACTTTGCAGTTACAGGTAATGTCACAATCTTTATCAGTTGCGTATATGTTGCCATTAGCTTTTTTGTAAACCAATGCTCATTCAACTTTTGGTTGTAATGGTATTGTCTATTCTTCTTCCCACGATTGTTTTAAACCAATGCTATTTCAACTTTGTTGCTAGAGTTTTGATTTTGAAATTTTGTATATGATCTCATTGTTTCCTCCAACTACCAAATTTAACTTGTTTAACTCTTTATTGATACCCCGAATGACATCTGTGGTCATGTAAGAATAGAAATTGGCATGCTGTTCAAAATTCAAATATATTTTGGTAATCTGGTTCCGCATTGAGCATTGCCACATTTTTGTGACTGCTCATCTGATTAATTCTTGTTTGGTCATTTGTTAGAGCTGGGAGAAGACAGTGGACTGCCACAGCCCTGGGCAAGGGTTGATGCCGGCAAGCTTTAAAGTGAGGACTGTTCCTCTTGATGGAAGCCCAGGAGAATTTGAGGAAGTTTTAGATCCTGATTTTGGTGAATCAGCCATCGGCCGTGTAGCACCTGTTGATTCAGGTAATCTATTCTTAATTGCTGGTTACTGTGACATATATAAAGTACCGTTTCAGTTTTTTTCTTGTCCATTTTGGGTTGGGATAAGTGATGCAAAGGGGAGAGTTGGAGACCGTATTGACATTACAATCTTACAATCAGTTAGATAGTATCTGATTTATATTTGAATTACTTTGACAGGGTTGTGGTGGATTATCTTGTTGAGAGCTTATGGAAAGATCACGGGTGATTATGCATTACAAGAAAGGGTGGAGTTCCAGACAGGCATAAGGCTGATTCTTAATCTGTGTTTAAAAAATAGATTTGACATGTTTCCAACCCTGTTGGTCACTGATGGGTCCTGTATGATTGATAGACGGATGGGTATTCATGGACACCCTCTCGAAATCCAAGTAAGTTTGAAAATGTAAAAATGTTTAGTGCCTTTATACTTGTCATATCCTAGGCTTCTAGCTGGGTTTTGTTGTCCGTTGTTCTTTCTATAGAAGTCACACCATCGGTTGTGTCCAATATTTCTTAAGAGAAAACTCCTAACTATCATAGTGTCCCCCAAGGGAATGGTGGCTTAAATTGCTTAATTAAGCAATTAGATAGAACACTAGCCCTCTGCTTGCCTTCTTATTTGGCCCCTTATTTTGCTTGCCTCTCTGGTTTGTACTTTACTTAACAAATCTGGTTATACAGGCATTGTTTTATTCAGCTTTACGATGCTCACGTGAAATGCTCATTGTCAATGATGGAACAAAAGATTTGGTGACTGCAGTCAATAACCGACTTAGTGCACTCTCATTTCACATCAGAGAGTATTATTGGGCGGATATGAAGAAGATCAATGAGATTTATCGTTACAAGACAGAGGAATATTCCACAGATGCCATCAACAGGTTCAATATCTATCCAGATCAAATTCCCTCTTGGTTAGTAGATTGGATTCCTGAGGAAGGTGGTTACCTCATCGGCAATCTGCAACCTGCTCATATGGATTTTAGGTTCTTCACTCTTGGAAATCTTTGGTCCATTGTATCATCTCTGGGTACCCAAAGACAGAATGAGGGTATTTTGAATTTGATTGAGTCCAAATGGGATGATTTCGTGGCTCAAATGCCCCTTAAAATTTGCTACCCTGCTCTGGAGTATGAAGAATGGCGAATAACTACTGGTGGTGACCCAAAAAACACGTGAGGCTCTACAAATTTTATTCTCTTTGTTACTTATGTATACCTCCTTGTTCTGCAAATCTTCTGACTACAAGCTTTTCTCCCGGTAGAATTATTTCTTATGCACTTATTGTCTCCACTTGTAGGCCTTGGTCATATCATAATGGCGGATCTTGGCCAACCCTCCTATGGCAGGTATGTCCATAAAAGGAGTTTCTTTAGATCGTTTCGCTTTCTTTTTGGGGTTACTTTGTTGAGGTGATCCAGAGAGTTATTCTGTGCCCCTGTCGATTGTCCTTAGTTCTATAAATCCTGTATACTATGTGCTGCAACCCAATTATCTGATTTTCTGTAACTCTGTCTTTTATAATTATCGTAGTTCACATTGGCTTGCATCAAGATGGGGAGGACAGAATTAGCGGAAAAGGCAGTTGCTTTGGCAGAAAAGAGGCTTTCTATGGATCACTGGCCCGAATACTATGACACAAAAAGTGGGAGATTTGTAGGCAAGCAATCCCGGCTTCACCAGACGTGGACAATTGCTGGTTACCTAAGCTCGAAGATGCTTTTGGAGAACCCCGAGAAAGCGTCATTGTTGTTTTGGGAGGAAGATTATGAACTTCTCGAGACTTGCGTTTGTGTTCTCAACAAAACTAGTCGAAAGAAGTGTTCACGCTTCGCAGCAAAATCTCAGGTAGCGGTCTAGTGACAAGGATATATTTATGCTCGGTGCTTGTGGGCAACGCGGTGAACGTGGGTAACTAACAAAACCGTGGATGATGATTCGGAGGTGACTTGGTCCAAAACAAGGATAGGCATTGGAGTTTCTCTAACACCCAGCGGGTGTAAACTGCATATTCTTCTGTAATTTCTATCCACACACCTATTTTTACTTCATACACCCCTTGTTAATTTCTATCCAGTGATCCTCTTCAATTCATTCGATCTAACAGTCGGAAATTGAGAAGAGTGTGTGGAAAATAAAAAGAGGTGTGTGGATAGCATATACCCCATTGAAGTACAGATTGATTTTAGGAGAGCCTTTTAGCTCATGTCTCCTATGTTTATATGGCTTAACAATTTACATGTATCATTATACGATGTGGAAAATGTAATAAATTTGAACGGAGTTTAGCAAATTAATTCTCTTATTTCATTTTGTGCGTTGGAATTAGGTTCATCCGAGTAGATTACTTAATGCCTAACTAATTTAAGAACAATTCTTTGCTGCTCAAGGTTTTGAAGGAATCCATCTCAACACATTTTGTACTCAATTCATAGACTTCGTGCTTAAGATCGGGGCTTTTAGATTATAAATCACGAAACATATAAAATAAAAAGATGATTTCCGGAAAAAATTAAACGAGTGGTTTTGGCTGAAGAATATTTGCAGCTTTCTGTGTGATTTTCTTCGTGCTTGGGTTGCAGGATGCAGTTGGGGGCCACACAACTCCTGAAGGGACACTTCCACACTAGCCACTAGTCCTTACCTATTTCAATAATTCTTTGTATCCAGATCCATAAACCTAGCAAATAATTTTGATGGTTTTTCGTTAGATTCTTACCCTCCACATCATCTTACATCATACTTTATGTCCTATTAGTAATGATGTCGAGACAAAAATCCTTACGTATAATCAAAATTATATTTTACATTTACAAGTTTACAGGTCAAAAAATGAATGTCGTAAATTCATAAGAATATATTATGATGATACATAAGAATCTCACCACTTTCTCATATTTGAAGTGGAGATTATTATGGTGCGGTCTGGTCCATGCTGAAAGGTAGGAGAGGAGAACAATCTTTAGAAGGATACCTGCCAAAGATTGTCATTCGATGCCATGAGCTGGACACTTGTACGGTTGCACCAAAATAAAAGGGACCATTTTTCTTTTTTCCCTTTACAAAGAATCCCACGTGCATGCAGGCAAAATTTTCTTCTTTTTGAGAATTGCACCAAGACAGATATTTGAACCTTTTCTTTTGAAACTAAACGAATACATACACAGCTTAGAAACCTAAGATCAATCATTTTGATGGTGGGGTTTCAATCTCAAATAATAGAGCATTAATTTGTTCACATTCACAATAAAAGTTTGATGTTCATCTTCAGTTTTTCAATTAAATAAAAATAAAAATATCAAATGTCACATTCACATTCACGATAAGAGTTTGATTCTTTATCTCAACTTTTTTCCATATCGAAAAGAAACTAAATATAGACCATAGGTCTTGAGATTAATTTTTTTTTTCCTTTTCTTTCATCGATAACCTAATTAAGTACAACATTTTCCCATATATAAGTACAAAGTCTATGACTTTCGCTTGAGTAAGAAAAACTTTGGGAAAAACTGAATGCATGAAGAACAAAAAAGAAAGAAAAAAAGCTGCTTCACTTCACAATGCAGTAAGAATTTTCACTTTCCTCATCTTCTTTTTCTCTATGACTTCTCATTGCTGCGGTTGATCTATGAAGCATTCATCATTGGTAGAAATTCTGAAGAGGTTAAGACGGTTTTCACCAAGGCGTAGAGAGTGCGTGGTTTTCTTGTACTCAGCCCAAGTGAAGTGTTTGTAGAGCTGAGGCTTCTCCGGTGTGACCATTTCTGGAAGAGCACTCAAACATGCGTTCAGGGAGGAAGCTGCAAAATACGCCATTGACATTCTAGACTTTGTTGGATTGGTTAAGGCTCTATGTCTAACGCTCACAAATCTTCCATTTGTCATGGCCTTACAAAATTAAGGGTAAAATTAGTGAAAAAAACAATTGAGCTAAACAAAAGCAACAGTATTTTACTATTATTGAAGATGTTGTCTATGAGCATGGGACTACATTCTAAATTTATGCAAGTTTGTAAATCTCACCTATATTATTGATATGATTCATAACTTGGTGTTAAATTGATTGCCAAACTTTTTTATGACCTTTAAGAAAGTTGTGCTTGGAAAAGCATAAAGTCACTTCAACCGTTTCCCCAAAAAACAAAAAAAAAAAAAAACTTCAATTATGTATGAGAAGTTGTTTTCATTTCCAACCAAAAAGGAATGTCCCTTATCATGAGACGTGACTACCTAACGAGCACCTTTCTTAGGTTGAATTGGGTTCTTTAAGAAGTATGCAAACCCTAGTTTAAATTTTTTAAGAAGTATGAATACTCTTTCCTATTTTTTAATACTCAGTGGGACAATTCTTATTGTTATGACTTGAGGTAAGTTAAGGTTTATCATGCTTCTCCCCCTCTTTTGTTCTAACTTCTACGAATAAATACATTTGTTGTTTTAACAACATATGTCAAACGTATGCATGTGATCTCAGTCATTGATAAGTTGTAGGATTCACTTTCAACAGTGACTGACAGCTACCCATGCCCAACTATCAATCATTGATAAATTGTGAGATTATCATCAGTCAGCACGCTTTAACCCACAAAGCTCATATGCAGAGGAAGGACTATGACTACCTGAACAAAGGAAACCAACCCAAAGGGAACATAAAGGGGATTAGGTCTAGGTGTGTAATTACTTATGATATTCATATTCCTTGGACACAATTAAATTAACTTGATAGGAAAAATGACCCGGTTTTGTGAGGTTGTCCTAAACACACCATAAATGGCATGCTTCCAACTAACCAAAGCACTTTTCAGTTCCAATCTGCTTTCAAATATGGGCAGTCATCAATTACCCAATGGGGCGAATCCCCCAGACTAAGAACACACTCTGATTGGTTAGACTCAAAATTCTGGGCCCCCACTTACCATAAAATGCAAAAGCTACATGCAGTCAAAAAATTGCAGCGATTACTCCAAATCAGTTCTCAGTCAGTCTCAATCAATTCAAAGTCTTCTTTTTAAGATTGTTATGATTACCATGACATGTGAATATCTAGAGAGAGAAACAAGAGAGAGAGGGTGAGAGAAAATCGACCAACCTGCAACACGTCACCCACATTAACCCAATAGGCCGTGGGGTCAGAGGGGACGGAGACCCACACCCCATCTTGTGGAGAGATTTGGAGGCCGCCCACGTCGTTGGACCTCAGGAGGGTGAGGAGCTGAGGGTCGGAATGCTCCCCAAACCCTACCTTGCTGATGTTACTGATGGAGGATGGTGACGTATCATTATCCTTGCAGATGTCCTTCTTGTTGTGTAGATGCGGGTAGTGATTGAGCCTGAAGACCGAGTCACTGTCGACGTCCCTGATCAGCCTACTGAAGACTGATGTGTCAGGGATCCACAATCCCTCACCAATCAGATCCAAGAGCTCACATGCCAAATCCCTAACTGCTGCAATGTATCCACTCACTGCCGAGCTGTTCAGACAATACCACTCAATTCATCAGGATATTCAGAACCCACAGTCTAGCTTGCAGTTCTTTCACCTTCTGCATGAAACCGATGGATCCTAAACGAATTCATGGCTACCATAACGTTTTAGATCACTTATAGAAGATGTTGTACAAGAGTTTCTCTACATGACTTGGCACTAAGTATTAAGAACTCGAGAGATCATAATAGTGTAAACTTGTTTCATGAAAATTTATCTCTTACTTATTTTAATAAGCAGTTTGTTTTCCTGCTCTGACTCCATTTTTTCAATACCATTGTCTTGTTAGTTTTTATGTAAAACAAAGTCTAAAAACTGGTCACTTTCTAACTCCATTATGAGATATACAACCGACTGAGGATAACTAAAAATCTCTTGAAGATTAGATATAAAATATACACAATAATCTAGACTTCTGATTAACAAAATTCTTTTTATTAATAAAAATATAACAACATAAAATCATATTCGTTTTTATTATTTTATGATATGATTTGACGCTCTTGATGTGACACTGCCTCTGACTCGTCATTCTGATTCCCCAATTTTCAACACAATAATGGTACAACAATTTTGTACTCGATTTTTCTCTTTTCTGATTCCTTCGAATAATGGAAGGGGTAGATTGTCTGCGTTCCTGATTGGATATTTTTTTTATTTGTAAGGTTATGATTAAATTATGTTAATATTTTATATATATATATATATATTTTTTCTTATTATTTATATAAAAAATTAATATAAAATATTAACGTAGTTTAACCGTAACAATACAAAATAAAAAAATAAAAAAAATACATCCAAACAAGAAGGCAGATAATCTGCCTTCAATAATGGAATACATGCTAGCTCTGTAATTTGTGTACAATCTGTACAGAGAGGAGGAAGTGGAGGGTCCGATTCAGTGGATGTGTCACTGACAGCTAGGAGTCGAGAAGAGGTAGTCATCTCGCTCCGTTTCCTTGTCACTTTTCAGTGCTTGTCTAGATTTTAACAAGTCACGTGAATAACCAAATGGGTTTCCTCTATTTCTTACTGTTCAATTTGGAAAATTTTATTTGAATCAAACTTCATTTTGTATCCAACTTAAATTCTAAATATGAATTGTCTATTTTATTATACTGCATAATCATCATCAAGTACAAGATGAAATTAAGAATAAAACTAAAATTTATCAATAAACCCATACTCAATAATCAAGTTCTACAATCACACAATCTTTACCCTATATTCATTCTGACTAAATTCCTAAGAGCTACCATAAAACCCTACGATCACCTAATGATCAAATTAGGTTGCTTTTCATTTCCTCTCTAGCTTCATGTTAACTTGATCAACAAGAGCAATAATTACAAGCAATATCACCACAAGAAACAAAAGAGTCAGAAAGCTTTCAACACATCGAAATGTTTTCCATGTCATTATGAAAGTGTGAGTCCTCTTCTCGTTATTTGTTCAGTTCTACTTCCAATTCAACTATGTATGCATGTAAAAGCAGCATATATCGCTCAAATGAAAATTACTGCCATGATCCTTCAATAAAACGTGATGAGAAGTTTTACTGAAATTTATTTTCACTAAGGTGTCCACATAATTTTACATGATTCAAATTCCAAAGTACTAGTTCAACTGCTTGCCTAGCAGCTACTGAACTGTTTAATCTTGAATTACAAATTCATCACTCAGTTCCACGAATCACATTCAGGCTAGCTACTTGGACTACTCTATTAAGAGCTTGGCGAAGATCATTTCCTAACAACCTTGCACCCCAAACCGAAGTTGCAAAAGTTTAAAAAACAATTGATGATGCTGATCAATTCATCTATAACAATTGGTTGCCATGACAAAAATCTTAATTCTTTATTCACTCATTTGGGATTTTATTTCTAAATAGGTTAAAGATGAATTTTTATATATTGAATTGAGTTTGTGAAGGTAGTTTAGATAGTAAATTTTGGTTTAAAGAAAGATTGATTATTTAATTAAAAATAATATGGATGTAAAAAGTAATTTTGATGTAGAGAAATGTTGTATGGGCTCAAATAAAATTTCTCTTTGTTTCCTTGTAACTTTTCAGTGTTTGTTTAGATTTTAACAAGTCACGTGAATAACCAAATGGGTTTCCTCTATTTTTGACTTTTCAATTTTAATTTAATTTTGATTTTCCATATACAAAAAATGGAGAAATTTGTCATTAACATTTCAAATAGTTATTCCAAATTCCAACTTATTTGCACTTCTATTTAGTGAAGAATTATTATTTTGTGTTCAAAGAAATATTTGAAATGAATTCGAATCATAAGAGAAATTGGATAAATAAGAAATAAAGAGAAACTAAAATCATCAAGTTTGTTTGAATTTGAATAAACTTTGCAGCTGATCAACTTATCTTCTTTTAAATGAGTTTGTTGTGATAGAGAAAAAAAAAAAAAAAAAAAAAAAAGATTAAACCGTAGACTTAAAAAACCAAGTTTTGAAATCCTAAACCCAGGAATTTTGAAAAAGAAATTTGACGTACTTCTTATAAAAAGAAAAACACACTTTCAAACAAGTCCATCATTTTCTTTAAAAGTAAATGGCTAACTAATGAACAGTTTGTACCTAGACCTACACAAAATTGTCAACCCTTCCCCCGACCGTCCTTCATTAAATAAATTTTAGCTAAATTTTACAAGTCATGTACCACCTTCCTAAAGAAAAAGTAACTAATAACTATAAAGAATTGAAACCCAATAATAACTACTGAGATAGCTACCGTGTGTGTATATATATATATATATAAATATATAGGGAATTGTTATTAGCATTCAACAAATTTCATTCTACACTTCAAACTTTCTATATTATAAAAGAAAAATACATTTGTGATGAGTGTAGAATGAGAGTACCTGAATTTTGTAGGCTCATTTGAGATGGTTTTGGATCTTTGAGCAATCGAAATTGGGTTAGTGTTGAAAATAAGGTACTCAACCTCTCCCGTATCACCATTGAGGCCTATGTTCTTGCAGCCATAGCCAAAGGGATCGGAAGGCCCTGCCCTTTGCTTCTCGGACACTGGTTGGGCAAAGAAGCTGAGGCTTTGCTCCTCCACTTTGGATATAATGTCTTTTGGGACGCCATGGTTGATGACCTTGAAGAAACCATAGTCCTCACAAGCTTTGACAATGAGCTTCCTCACTTGTGACCTCTCGGCTGAGAGGTCTATGATGGGAAGATCAACGGCCTGGATCTTTTCGTTGCGGGTTGGGTTTGGAGATGCCACCACCATGGCTGGTAATCTAACAGATGTGGTGCAGAAAACTAAGAAGAGATGGTGAATAACTAAGAATATCAGTAGGGTTTTTTGTGGGGGGGAAAAGAGAGAGGAAAAGAAAGAAGAGGGAGTTTTTTGTGTAGAGGAAGTTTGGAAAGGAAGTGATATGTATTGGGGTATTTAAGAGAGAAGCAGAGAGAGTGTGTGAGAGAGGATCTATGCAAGCGGTTGGGGTTAAACAAAAGGGTTACTGGGGATTCAGGAATCGTAGACTTTTGGGTGAAGTACAACTAGCAAATTTCTGTCATACAAGAAGGTTGACTTAATTGTGCACGCTTCCTTGACTAGGTTTCTTTCGTTTTCTTATTTAATTCATTAGTTTATGCATAATATTTGCATTCCATCGTTAATTGGAATGAACTCATTCTCACATTTGCAAATAACATTTTTTTATTGTAGAAATTTTATTTCGAACTTAAGATCAATAAGTCATCTAATTGAATAAAAAGAATCAACAATATAAGTACCAAATAACTATTAATAATGAACCATTGATTTATTTGATATATTAGAATGACTATACGGTCTCATATTTGAATGATTTTTCGTAACGACAAGCTTTAAATAAAGATTAAGAAGTTGAACATTTCCAATTATGAAATATCTATGATGAAATTACATTATTTGCAAGTGAATGAGCTCATACCCCAAAACAAAAAAATGCAAGTATTATCCTTACTTATTGGGTTTAGCAGTTATTCATCTTTGGTTCACAAGTCTTAAATATTACTCGCAATAAACACGAGAACGTATAGCATGCACCATAATAACAAAACCAAGATCATTTGTTTCTTTTTTTTTTTTTTTTTTTTTTGTTTAATCAGAGAGTCTAAAAATCTAATAATATAATTGTATAATTGTATGAATTTTGATATGAGCGTATTGGTGTGGAATTTTGTGTGTATTGATAGTTTTGGTTTAATAATTCTAAAATGTGACAATTTTATATCTCTACACATATTTTCCTGTCGTTTCTCCTTTTTGTGGATGATTTTATTTCTTACTTAAATTGCATGAATTCTGGGTGTGAAATCTATTATTATATGGTCAAATATTTTATTAATATTCACATTTGGAGGATCGGTCGTGTAAGAGACGTGTTCAGAACAAAAAGAAAAATGCAACTTGCAAGTAAGCCCTTTGACCCATCTCCCTTCCATGTGTGTTCATGCTCTTTTCGATTTTGTATACATATTCCTTTTTGTATACTTTGATTTTGATCTTACAACCATCTACGACTTTTAGCAATGTCTTTAACTAGAAATACAAAATAAACAAAACTAAAAAACAACACATTTAAATATTGCTGACTATTTATCGATGCATTGACAGATAATATTGACGAAAAAAACTTTCATACAACGATGTTATGTTCACATTCTCGTTATTTTACTAGTTGTATGACGTATTTTGTATCATATAGTATGTGATAGAGATAATGAATATGTCTCCCGTGTAGGTAACTTATTCTGGAGGTCGTGGTTTTGATGAGTTGGGTTTGTACGAGCATGACTTTCCACGTATTGTGATCATCAATGATCATCAAACTCAACATTTTGTTGGGCAACAAGTAACAACTCTTATCCCAAAGGTACCAACTTCAGTTACTATACAGATCCTACGTCCAATCGTATCTCACATGATAAAGACAATACTAGATGGATCATGGATGGTGTAATTGGTCCATATTTGTGGTTCACCCATCTTTAATTGCCCATGACAATATGGCATAATCTAGTTTTTTCTGGGTTTTTGATTTGGGTTCAAGGAATTCGTGATTCATCATTCTTCAAGTGTTGGTCATTACTGTGAAAGCCATACTTACGTGGTCAGTGGTTGATTAGGAATTTAATTAATTGTGATTACAATCGACAAATTTGGATGAGTTTTCGACTAATCAAGTTATAATCTGTTTGTGGTTTTACATTTGGAAAATGTTAGATAAGCTACATTATCGTATCTCATGTCTAATACAAGTGAGACTTACTGGTAAAAAACTGAAGATGAACTCAACCTCTTTATCTGAAAAAATATAGTGCGGTACAAGTACACAACACTCGATATAACCAACGCACATTCTTAAACATGAGTAAAAGTTTATGTTGAATGATATAGATTTTGACCAACAAAAAAAGATTTAGTGACAGGTGACATCATTTGATGCATCGGGAGACTTGGTTAAGTAGTTTGTTATTAGTTAAATAGTATTCTTCTTTTTTTATTAATTAATTCACTTCATAGTCACTTTCTAGGATAGCAATGCTAAAATGAGATTAACTTTGCGGTTTAAACAAAAAAAAAAAAACAGTTGTCTCTAAGTCACACTCTGCTATTGTATAAATAGCTTGTGTTGTCAATTGATCCTTCATGTGAAGGTATTACAGTATCGCACCATAATTTCTTTCTTTCAATCAAAGAGATGGTACACAAATTAATTGGTAGAATGACACGGTTTATCCTACATTTCTCATCACATATTAATCCAAAATTAATTAGATTATGTACCAATGCAGTCCAAACAATGATCGTATTAGATTAGTTTTGTATTTTAGAGAGAGTGTGAAGCTCGGTATAAAGTGGTCACAAATATGGCATTCTTATTTACCAAAAAAATATGGTCTTCTTACATAAGTGGTAGACAAAGGTCATTATTTTTTATTAAGAATGAATCTTTTGATTTGTTAAAGTTGATAGTACAGCTTCTCTAGTTAGGGATAAAATTTTCAATACACAACTCGATATACTAAGTATCATAATATACTCCTTTTTTTTTCAAATGTACAACCACTTGTATCCATCTGGTTGAGATTTTTCAATGAGCCGTGTTCCTGGGTGAGTACGATCAGCAAGATGGGAGGTCGTTATCCATCTGTTGATATTAAATTGTTAACATGAAGCATCAAACGCTTCCTAATTTGTACATTACTTTATAAAACTTCATGTGGCCACGCCAATATACACATTACAAGGTTAAGATGTTTACTATTAACAAATAGAAGGTCACTATGCACTAAAAAATAAAAATAAAAAGTCGTCTTCACGCTAATGTTCATGGCCATATTGGTTGATGAGTCGCTTTTAAAGTTTCATTCAATCAACTGATATCAGTGGTCTCAGAATAACTAAGTCATTTAGTCTTAGCATTCTCTCATTGTCGAGTCACATCACGAGCAATATGTACAAATTTAGGGGTGGAGCTAAAACTTCAAGTTCGGGGGCCAAACATAAGATATAAAGCTTAAAATATATTAGTTAAAATCTCTAGACACATGTTTTTTACACACATTTTAACGCATATGTAGTAGGGCTAACTTCGTAAAATATTTCAACAATTCAAATCATGCATCTTTATTTTTGTTCATCCTCATATTTGCACAAAAAAAAAAAAAGATATATCCAAAAGCACTAAGGCATTCATTTTGTGGTGAAGAAAATGAACAAATACAGTCCTACAAAAAAACACCAAATTTAATCCAATTGTAATGTAGTTTTGAATTTGGGTGATTTTTTATTGACATGATCTTTAAGCTAAGTTATAAAAATAAATGGTTGAATCGTTGAAATACATTACAGAATAAGACCCACAAAAACGTATGTCAAAAGTTCGGGGAATCATATATATATATATATATATATATATATATATATATATATACACACATGAACTTCATTGATAGAAGAAGATATTACAAATGTTAAAGGAAATAAACATAAAAATAAGATGCAATTAGACTGAAAAGACAAGTCCAAATAAAGCACATGATAACCAAATTAGACAAATCCGTTAATGGAAATTGTCACCATCACAATCACCGTGCAACTTGCCAATCCAATGCTCAGGTCGGCAGATTCACAGTCAGCACCAACAAAAATTAAAGGCCCCAAAGCAAAAACACAAATACAAAACATCCCCAAAGCTAACAATCTTCACATTTGTGCTTATACATTATATACATATACAAATTAGGATACAAGGGATAAAAAGAAGTTTAAATCTGCCATTGTGTACAATATCTATTTGATTTACGAGTCACTTCATAAGATTATCAGTGATAATTTTTTAATAATTAGGTGACTCAACCTTAGCATAGCAGTGTTAATCTGCATTAACTTATCAAATTGGAAACCCTACTCAATGTCTCAATCTGACTGTCCAATTCAAGTTATTATTTTCTTTTGTGTTTGATTTAGACGCTCATTGAATGTGATTTCATAATTTTATAATTTTTTTGATCCATGCATATTGTCGATATGGCGTCATGTTATTATACTTAAATATTTTAATTTTTATTATATACAATAAAATAATGTGTACACATAAAGATAGATACAACAAATATTAATTTTATGGCCAAAGCCTCAAAAGCCATCTTCATATACGATTTGCATTCTTTTTTGTTCGCTAGACTCTTCGATTGGCAGTCGTTCTAAGCAATAAATTGATGTTTTGCATTGGCCATTAATAAGATATTGTCAGACAAAGATGCAATTAAAGTTTTTATAACTTTTAAAGTTAGCTCATATTTATAACTGTTAAATCAAATTTCAATGATCCAAATTATGAGATTTTGTGGATTATGACCAATGGATCCGGAGGAGATCCATGTCCCTATACAAGGAATCATATCCAACATTTGACTCGAATTATATATGTGTGTGTGTATATATATATATATATATATATATATTTTACCATCAATATTCGTGTGAGGAATATTTCTTAGTTTAATTATGCAACCATAAATTTATACATCAACATGTTAAGTCGCTGGTAATAGATTAAAAACTAAAATATAAGTATTTTTATGAACGAATATTTTACGCGTAACTTACAAAATAAGAAAAATAAATTAGTTACTCAATTTATGACGTTGATTATGCGTATGGATGTAAATCTTAACTCATATCTATTTAAATATTAGTATTTAACAATCATTTTCAACGGTCCAACAGGAGCTAATGTCTTATTCTAATCCAAACCCACAGACTTTATTTGTATAGCTGACATAGATATAAATAATGCATTGATTTGATATTGAAGTGATGCTAATGTTGTAAAGGATTAGCTAAGATATGACAAGGTGATGGCAACATGTGCCTTTTTGACATGAACAACAGCATGCAGGTATTCTATTGGCTGCCCATTTGTGAGCACCGGATCCTTTTCACAAAATCTATCAATATTTTAATTTGGATTTTTGAAATTTGATCATACAATTAAAAACATGAACCTCTTTTAAAAGTTATAATAATTATAGTCATTGGATCAAATTTCAAAGGCCCGAATTGGTGGATTTACGTCATATCCAACTGAAGGGTCTAGAGGACCGAAAATAGCCCGAAAACCGTCTCCAACCGAGGGTTAGGCTAGAGGGCTCGTGGAATCTGAGAGGGCCCCACAGAATATGAAAGGGCTGGAGGGTTGGCCAAAAAAATCATTATTCGTGTCGGTTATAACCTACAGGAATCTTTAAGCTAAAATTCAAATGCAACGGCTAGCTTACGTTAGCTAGCCATTGCATTTGATTTTTTTTTTAACGGTTTTATTATTATTTTTTATTTACAAAATGTTTCCTATAACTTCTATTTCACAAAATTTATTTCATTTTATTTTAAATTCTATTTTTTTCCTATAACTACTATCTCACAAAATTTGTTTCAAATTTTTTTTTAAATTAAATTGTTTTCCTATAACTTCCTAAGCCATTATACAACATTAAATTAAATTAAGTAACATTAAACAACATTAAATAATATGACACAACAATAAATAACATTAACCAACATACAAATGATGCAACATAAAAAAAATTTGTGCCCATTTTGCTTCCAATTTGGAATTGGATGAGGACCCCCAGTTGGAATCCGAAGAGGATCCAAAGTTGGAATTCATTGCAAACTTGAATTGAAAAAGATTGAATTGAAAGAGATTGAATTCAAAGTTGTGTGAATTATAGCCCAATATCCACCCTATTTATAAGAAAAGAAAAATTCAAATCCAACGGCTAGCTGACGTCACTTAGCCGTTGGATTTGAATTTAAGTTGTAGTTTTTAAATAATAAATTATGTTGGGGCCCTATGGCCCTTTGGCCATCGGTTGGAGACGGAGGCAAATATGGCCCTATACTGTCCATTAAAATATTAAGTTCTTGGAGGGCCAGAGGGCTAAAACGAGCCCTCTGGCCAGCCCTCGGTATGCCATCTCCAACCGAAGGGTCTAAAGGACTAGAGGGCCGAAAATCGTCTCCAACCGAGGGCTAGGTCAAATGGCTTGTGGGCCCCATGGAAAAAAAAAGGGTCAAAGGGCCAACCGGCTGGCCCAACCGAACCAGTCAACCAACCCCGAGTCGGGCCACAAATTTGAATGCAACGGCTAGCTGACATTAGCTAGCCCTTATATTTGAATTTTTTTTTTAACAATTTTTTTTTTTAAAATAAAAAATTTAATTCTATTTTTTTCCTATAACTTCCTAAGCCATTAAATAACATTAAGTAACATGAAACAACATTAAACAATATTAAACAATATAACATAACATCATGCTGATGACGTCAGTTATTGGATTGGATTTTTTTTTTTGGCCAATTTTTTAAAGAAAATTATTAAAAAATTCTCATTTTTTCCTATAAATTTAAGTTGTTGTAGTTTTTAAATTTAAGTTGTAGTTTTTAAATTTAAGTTGTTGTAGTTTTTAAATTGAAGTTGTTGTAGTATTTAAATTTAAATAATAACTTATGTATGGCCCTACAGCCTTTTGTCCCTCGGTTCGAGATGATTTTGTGTCACAGGGCTATGTTTGGCCCTATGACCCTCGGTTGGAGATGGTAAGCGATATAGCCCTGCACTGTTTATTAAAATATTAATTTCTTGGAGGGCCAGAGGGCTAAAACAAGCCCTCTGGCCCTCCTTCGGTTGGAGATAACCTTAGTAGAAGAGATCTGGAGAGGATGCATGTCACATCCTTGGCTTAACTCCACCGTAACACAATATTATCCACTTTGGGCTCCGACCACGCCCTCACGGTTTTGTTTCTGGGAACTCACACGAGAACTTCCCAGTAGGTCACCCATCCTGGGATTGCTCTCGTGCGTTACTCGCTTAACTTGGAAGTTCCTATGAACTCCTACATATAAAGCTTAGAGGATCCACTCCCTTGGGCGATGTGGGATGTTACAATCCACAACCCTTAGGGGTCCGACGTCCTCGTCGGTACACATCCGGCCATGGATTGAATGAAGCTTTTTTGGGTCAAATATAATACACAAACAAATATACATAGGGTTTTTAAAGTTGTTGATTCAAGAACAACCAATGACCCCATGCTAGCTCCGTCATTGCTCTAAACTTCATCATCTATATATGGACCTTAAAAGATGAGTTTATTCCTATATGGCAAATGTTGAATTAAATTTGTGCACATCCGTAGATGCCAAATTCGTTAGAATTGCCTATGATCTCCATCAAGGAGAGAATAAAAGTTGACACGTGGCATATTGTGCTAGAAAAAAATTAGTGATCGGTGTCTAAGTTGCCAATATTGTTTAAAAAAAAATGGGAGCCAATGCTCCCAAATACTAATCCCATTGATCCTTATAAATTTGGAAGCACACACATCATCAAGAACGGCACATTGGAATAAACCGCAAGAAACTCTTGCCACTCAAAGAGCATTATTCAATAACAATATACCAAACGTCGGGTTAATTACACTAACACTCCTTGAAATTTATAGAGTTTTCACAAAACCTCCTCACGTGTGAGACTTTACACTAACACCCCCTCATGTTTTAATTCACTTTTACATAACCCATTCAGTCAATATTCTGCTAATAAATTGACAACTTTACCCTTATAACTAATTAATTAAAAAAGAAAGAAATATATTAGAAAAAGAAAAAATTAAAAATAAATAAATTAAACATAAAAAAAAAAAATTTAAAACTTCTAAACTAGGGCCGCTGCTGCGTCTACCAATCGAGCAAGTCTTCTGACTTAGATCACATCCATGTCTTCCAAGCAAGGTGCAATAGCAAAGCCCTTGGAGGCACCCGAGGCCGAGAAGAAGGAGTATGACGAGTCCAATTTGGCCAATCTTCAGAAGGAAAAAGATGAGGAAAAGGCACTGAAGGAGCTAGGGAGGGTTTAAGGATGAAGGTGGTGATGGTGGGACGACGAGAGGAAAAACCGTGGGTCGTGGAACTGGGGAGGGTTTAGGGTTTTCTCTCCTCTTTCTCTCAATTTTTTAGTTTTTAATTTTTTTTAATGTTGAATTTATTTATTTATAATATTTTTTTCTAATATGCTTTTTATTATTTAATTAATTAGCTATGAGGGTAAAGTTGTCAATTTATTAGCAAAATGTTGACTGAAGGGGTTATGTGAAAGTGAATTAAAATATGAATGGGTGTTAGTGTAATGTCTCAAACGTCTTCCTAAACCCTAAATTACATTGTGCTTAAATAGAGAAAATAATCTTAGAATATGTACAAGAAATTGAAATACAAAAGGAAAATACTTAATTTTCTTGTCTAATAAGTTATTATAGAAAATAAAATAAATAACCTAATTAATTACAAATTAAGAAATAATCCCTTGTTTCCCTGCATCAACAACAAATTGGATGAAATGAATCGATGACCATAACCACAAAGTTTGAAAGCTTTCAAACACAAAGTATACGATAAACCTGAATTTTGGAAACTAATATCTCTATATCCATTAAGCACTTTTAGCTAGTCCTTTTTAAAAAATAAATCCTGACCTACAAAAATTTAACACCTACAAAGAACTAATAGTTTAAAATTTAAACGGTTGAAAATGAAATAGTTATCAATGCGTTTAACTAACATATGGAGAGTCGCCACTTAGTACTACGGTCTAGTGATATACCTCTTTATTTGTAAGTGAGAAGTCTTAGGTTCGATTATCGCCAAAAGTGAATTTGCCCTAAATTATTGCTACCTTATTGTGAGGCTTAGTCCAACCCCACCTCTTAGTATAGATAATACCATTTGTTTAAAAATAAAACAAAAATACTGAGAGAGTCTATAATAAATGAGATGTCCTCATCTTAGGACTATCTCCTACTGTTGAATCACGTGTATATTACGTCATCTAAATTAAGTTGTTCAAATATGACATTGTGTTGCCATATAAAGGAAGGTAGATTCTCTGCCCTCCCACTTCCCGTGCCCTCCTGTTTTGTGTGGTCACAGTTAAGCCACGTCAACATTTTATATTATTTTTTTTATAGAGATAATAAGACAAAAATGAATAGTAATATAAAATGTGACGTGGCTTAACCGTGACCACACAAACAGAAGGACACAGAAAGTGGGAGGGCAAAGAATCTGCCTCTATATAAAGGAGTATTTTGAAAGTATAGGATCTTAAGGCTTGTGTCATAATATAGAATAGGGAAAATTTGAAATAGGTCCAATTTTATAGGCCACCTTTTGAAATAAAACCAATTTTTAATGATTTTTTGACTTTTGAAATAGGTTCAATTTTTAGTTACTTTGGACCTATATCAAAAAACCCCGAATAGAATAAGGCCTTGTGAACCTCCCCTGTGTTGGTGTGAACGTCACCATACATGCAGTATATTTTCCCACAAATACATCTCTTTGTTTCCAAATTTTTGCTCTTTTCTTTTCTTTATTTTTGTTATTTAAAACAAAATAGTGCTTCAGGAAACTGACTAGCTCATCTGTATATAGAGGCAATTTTCGCACAGTTTTTTTTTTGGTCAAGAAAAGTTTAGAGGAGTTGGATGGGAGTATCCTTGTTGATAGTGAATCTCACATTGATGGAAGGATGAACCTTATATGGATTTATAAGAGGTTGGGCTACTCATCATATTGCCAATTGGTTTTATAGTGGAACCTCAACTTTCTTCATGGTATCATAGCAGATTGTCCCACGTGTACCAAATGGCAACACGCGCTCTACGTCATCCCATTGTGTTGTCCACGTGTTAGGCTTGAAAATTCCCCACACGTGAGAGAGTTTGTTAAGAATGAATCTCACATTGCTGGCAGAAGGGACCTTGCATGGGTTTATAAAAGGTTGGGCTACTCCTTATATTGCCAATTGGTTTTATGGTGGAACCTCAACTTTCTTCAATTCTGTCCTAAGGCCAGGACATACCACAAGTCTATTTGAGAACTTATAGAGGGGTCTTAGCCCTTTCTTGGTTTTCATAGATTGCCCACAAAGAAGGATTTCCAGCAGCGAGACTCAAATCTAGACTTTGGTCTAGAGAAGAGAACAATCCTTATTAACTCAACCAACACTCATTTGCATTTTCACACATCTTTTAGCTTATCACACATCTCACTCTATTTTTGATTATCGGATTGAATAAATAAAATAAAAATAACCAACGAAATTAAATAAAAATGTATGGAAAGCTAAAAAGAGTATTTAGATTATTTCCCATCCGTAAATTGGATACTAGCATTTCTAATCTAGATGATAAGGATATGAACAATGTGCCTGAAGAATAGTAGCCCATCATAAGAAACTTGCATTGAGGTACACAAGGTCTTTTTCTTTTGTTATATTGTAAGGAATCAAACATGGAATCTCTCACGGTCCCAACCCAATATCCCACTCTCCCTCACTACTTAGAGAAGTTCTTGGGTAGGGAAACCGAATTGGGGTCAGTGAGAGAGGAAAAGTGGGACTAAAATGGGGTAGGGTTAGCATGACAAATTAAGTAGGGCTCGAGTAGGGGTTATGTGGTCTTCTTTTTGTGTGTCTGAGGTCCACATGGACACATGATTCAGGTGTCGGACCTCAAAATTTCTCCAGCACTAGGGCTAACCGCAAAGACTCTTATTTACAAATATTGTCTAATGTAATCAGTGATCTCCACTATTCATTTGAGACATTATACATGACCAAATTATGAAAAGTTGGTGAGATTACAACGTTGAACCAAAACTAAGGATAATCACAAAGGATACTCTTTCATTGCACCAGGCTTGTTACTTTGTCCTTACAGGTATATGATTTCTCCTTGTTAGGTTTCCATTTGAGGGAGGAGAAAGGTTGGAGAATAAATCTTGAAAAGAGACTTAGGGGGTCCTAGAGACCTTCCATCTCCTAGTGTCCAAATCGCCAATCTCTTTCAGTATAGGGCAGCTCTATCGGTTCATCAAGGCCTCTTGTTATCATAATACGAAGAAGGACAAAAATGTGATCCATTAACCAAAGGAATATGATGAAGGACGATATATTGAAGTGCTAATAACAATTCTGATTAATAAAAAATAAAAAATAAAAAATAAAAAATAAACGCAAAAGATAAGTCAACTTCTGCTTGCACAGGAAGGTTTGAAGGTTCTTAACAATTGCAGTATTATATTGTGTAGGAGGGTTCATTTCCAAGTGACCACCTGAGTTCTGTTAGAACCCGAGGCAGCTTCACTCGTCAACGGTAGCCCTATATTTTTACGGTGGCTTCACTGACCTATGAATCTAGCCTACAGGTTATCTCATCTGGGGGCTGACCTTGTTGCATGGTGAAACCTGCTCTTAAATCAATACATAGTACCTGTGGAAGATGCTGAATAATTTGGACCTACAAGAATACTAAGTCTCATCGTTTACCTGCATACATCAAACCGTGCCTATTAACTTCCCGATAAATGGGCTTTAGCAGCTTGATTGATGTCACTCCAAGCCTGTGCCCGATCATCTCGTGTAATTTTACCTGTTGTCGCCACCTGAAGTGAAAACAGTCGCCAAAACTTTTAACAAATAGTACAACTGCGGCTGTATTAGGGAGAAAGAAGCAGAACATGGAAAGAAAACATGAGCAAGGACAAGAAAAAAACATTAACCTTAGTAAATAGATGGTAAGAAGGACGTGGAATCCGGGAAAGATTATTGGCATACGGTCAACTGCTACAAGTCCAAACTTGGGACCATTCCCAGCCGCCCACTCCCAGTTATCAGAAATAATCCAAAACAGGTAGCCAAGCGCAGGGACACCCTATAAATCAAAGTATCAAACCATAGGCACTTATAACACCGACCATCACCAAATTAAGGTATAATTTATTTTAAAAAAAATTCTGAAAAGTGCAGTGGAGAATCAAACCTTGATCTTGGCTGCATAAACAGCAAGTAAATGCTCTAGTAGATATGGCCGACGGATCAAATTTGTCTCATCGGCTACCCCATTTTCAGTAATCATGAAGGGTACATTAAGATGTTTATGTTTTTCATGAAACTGAAGAAGCACGCGGTACAAGCCATCTGGATATACCCCACGTCCAGATTCACTAAACTCATCAGTCTCTACTAGCTTCTGTCCAGCACCACACACCACTTCCCGAAGGGCAGAAGATTAATGTTATAGTAAACTTTGTTACTCTATATATAGGAGCAGGAGGGTGCCAGTTTGCTTGGTTAGAACTCAGAGGGGTGAGGAAACCTGTCCGTAGTAGTTTTTGCCTAAGAAATCCAGCTTGTCAGAAACACTATCCACATATGAGTGGAGAGTCCTAAGAAATCCAGCTTGTCAGAAACACTATCCACATATGAGTGGAGAGTCAAGGAGTTAGCCAGTGAAACAGCAGAAACATCGAAGGGACCATATGGCCGCATAAATTAGACATGGTGCGCCACGCCAACTACTGGTTTTGATGAGGACCTCAAAAAGTTAAAACACAAAGTTCACTGAAGTAATTATTAAACGCAAATCGCACATGTTTTACTTCAAACAGATCTTCTTTTCCAGAGCTTAAATGAGGCAGAGAAACCTTTGTTCATGAATATATTCATAGACCCTTGTGTGTGCAATGGCCATCCAATGCATGGCCTGTTGGAAAACACCGCTAGGTAGAGCAGAAGTGGTAGCCTCCAGCATTTCAGGATGACCACTAGGTCAAGAACCCGCACAATAGGTAGGCATACAGAAGATATCAACAAAGAAAAATGATAGCATGTGATTACTGAGAAACCGAATTTGAAATTGCAATCCCCCGCCAGAACCAACTGTCAAGGTCAGATGCGATGGTCAAGTTGTTGGAGGCTCGGCTGAAAGTTCTCAACAGTCCAATCCTTTGGCTGTTGAATGTGTTTGAATTTGATTAATATGTTTTAGTTTACAATGATTGTATTATCTGTTGGACTATCTTGGTTCGTTTTGAGGAGTTTGTTCTTCACTCAAACTTCACCTGTAATATAACAGAGCCGAGCCTCATTCTTTCCGTAAGAGTAGGCATTGGCAGCGACTGTGAGAGTCACTAGTAGTCTGGCGAGCTTCGTCGCCGTGACGAACAGAGGCACTACCGCCATTTCTGATTGAAACAGCCCAAGCTCTGACCGAGCATTATTTAACTAAGTAGTGGCTGTTCCGTTAGATATGAAATCCAAAAGCTTATTGTTACGGCAGGTGCCGTCCACGTGGTATACAACGTTAACGGTGTGGGTTGTGTTATTGGGCCTTTGGTTCTCAACATGAAGGTGATGGACCAAGCTTGCCCAGTTACAAGCTGTGGAAAAGCCCATTAAGGGCCAGCCCATGTTTTTTTAAATTCTTATAATTGTATATCTTAGGGATGCAGGCAGGGTGTGATGGTGTCCTCTTTCAAAACGTCAAGGTGTTAATTAAATATTGAGTACCAACGTCAACTAATTTTTTTTTTTGAACAAACGATAGTATCTGTACTAAGGAGGTGGAGGAGTGGGGAAGTAAGCTAAGCCTTACAATGAGCTTGCCATAATAATGTGGTTCAACTTCGCACTTTTCGAAAATCGAATCTAAAACCTCTCACTTACAAATGAAAAGGAATACCACTACACCGTAGTATAAGTGGCAACCTCAACTTAATTATAAGTGTAGAGAAAATCAAATAGACATTTGTTGGTTTATAACAATTGGCTTATATATATATCTGAAAATTTTGAAAGCAATGAATCAATGCGGGGACACGTGTGAATGGAGCTATACTTCCAGACTCATCTTTATTAGAAAGTGTGTTAGTTTTGTATGTCTAAACATAATTTTTGTAAAATTATAAGATACAAGTTTTATCAATACATGTTTTGTTGTTACAGTTTGACACATGTGTATAAAATTTTCATTTTGTTGTTTTCATACGTAATGTCAATATATGTTTGTTAAGTTGTAAGAGGAAATGACTTCTTAGCTATATTATAATATATTTACTAATCTGTAATGGAAATTCATATTTACTACTCTGTAATCAAAATTGAATTGATTGAGGAGGAACTAGATTGATGAGGAGTTAGAATATAGATTCTTTTTAAAGTTGTTTACTGAACAATCTAAAAATAGAATAAGAATGATACTAATTCTGTATAAGTTTTATTAGTTCACATGAATCAGGAAGGAAACGAATTTGATTACTAAATTTTAGAAATAATGGACAAACTTGAAATTTTAAAAATAATGTGAAGACCTAATAGGTAAAAAAATGATGAATTTCTTATTAATTACTTGTTTTCTAGGAATCAGAATACAACACCCCAAAGAGTATTTCTCTATAATTAAAAGTTGAGTTCCTTATTTTGTGTGGAAATCCTTAATTCCTCCTTAATTAATAATCACAAAAATAATATGTAATCAGAATCTAACTTGTTCTTTTGATTTGGATTACAGATTAGTAAACGTGTCAAACAAAACTAAGTAATGCTTATTTTTAATAGTATTTCATGAGTGGGAGCTTGCACTAGCAAAAAAGAAATGGATGGGGAAATTTATACACTAGCTAAAATTTGGGCCATGTATAAAATTTTTACCAACCATTATAACTTCATACAAAATTTGACATGAAAAATACTACAATACCTTTTTTTAACTAAAATAATTATGAAATTATATTTTTTCCAATGTGCAGTCTTTCAATGTTTTGACACCCGGACCACAACCACTGAATGATCTCTCTCTCTCTCTGTTTGTGCGTGTTTTCATCGATCTGTATCTAAGTTTTTCTATTGGTTTTGTATGCAATATACTACATCAATGCCTTCACAGAAGCGTTCGTCGCCAAAGCGGCTCAACAATGATGAAGACCATCGCCACCACAAATGGCAATGACCCAAGCAATCTCGACGGCAAAATGAACACCAACTTCTGCAACAAGATGAAAACCAATTTTTGGCATTAGAAGCTCCACATTTCTTAACAAATTCAGTTATATCATCAATATTCAGGGTAGAAAACTGAAGCATAACCAACCAGCAAAGCCCTCGCTTCTCAATTCTTAAACACACCATAAGTGCAATAACTGTTTTACAATTATGTGCCATAAACATACAAAACAGAACGAAATACAAACAGAAAGCACATTGATTCAAACTTATCATAATCAGAGCAGCTAGATCTATATATTGGTACAACAATTAACAGGCAATTTGGAAAGAATGTATTGATATTTTGTGCTAACAACAGATAAATGTGAGGGGAAAAGAAATTAGGATCAAACAACTTTTAAGTAAATATGGCATACGAAAATAAAAGAACCGCAAAAGCTTTTAGATGGCCGTCAACCCTTGGAAAAGATAAAGCTTTGTAATTATTTAAGTTAAGAAAGGACATTGTAATATTTTTATATCAAGTTTTGGTTAGAATTATGAAAAGTTATATTGGTTGGTTAAAATTCTATTCGTTGTCCAAATTTTTGTTAATTTTCCATATTTCCTAAATGGGTGTTACTCTTGTACCTAAAAATCATAGGTGGTCCTGTCCACGAGGCCCAAATTCAAATAATTCACACACATGCACACTCACTATCTCAAAGACAGGTCTGTTTTGTTCCTTTCCTTCTTCCCTAAACCACCAAGAACCAAACGGGAAGAAGAATAGAAAGAAAAATAAATAAATAAAACAAGGATATAAACCCAAACAGCTCCTCTACGTTGGACATGTCCTGAAGCTCTTTCCCTTTATCCCAAAAATCGACATGATTGGTTTCCTCATTTGGTAATGCATAAAAAAAAAAAAGTAAATAAATAAATTCTATCAAATCACCTCACGCCAACTATGCATGTATGTCTGCTTCACCGGCGGAGTCAACTTGGGGTCATTGATTGTTCATGATCCCAACAACTTTAAAACCCGATATATATTTGCATGTGTATTTTATTTGATCCTATAAACAGTTAGGACAAACTAAATTACAACCTCATTCTTCTACTTCTTCTTCTAATTTTTTCTATCTTGTCTTCCTTTTCTCTCTTCTTGTATTCGACTCTGTTGTGCGTACGAAATGCTCGAATGAAATGCCACAGTTGACAAGCCTTGACAGTCTTCAACATTACTCTACAGTTTCTTGTAGCCACCCTTGACAAGCCTCTGCGTATCATAGTAATTGTTAACATATGTTGGCATAAGCCTTAAGCAGATGTTGGCAAGAATTGACATATTTTTATTAGGTGCTCAACGAAATAGTACACTGCAGTTTTTTTTTTTTTTTTTGTCGAAATCATGATCCCATTATTTGAAAATCTTGGCTACCACGCTGGTTGGAGGCCTTTATATCAAAACCTTAAATGGAAATTAAAACCAATAAAGCTTATGTCTTTATGTTTTTACTAGGTGCTCAACGAAATGGTACAGTGCAATTTTATTTGTCGAAATCATGATCCCATTATTTGAAAATCCTCGCTACGCCACTGGTCTGCTTCCTAGTATTTCCTGTGATTCCTTTGCCTGCATGTACACTACGTCGTACATGCAAAACCCTAATTTAACTTCACTCATTCGTATATTGTAGTATGAGCTGTATAGGTCGATCCAGCGATGCATGCATAGGTCACGTCCACCTTCCCCATCTGTACAAAGACAAACCAAGCTGTTGGTGCCTCATCTTTCAGTTCTCGATGGCAAATTATATTGCGTTTGCAGCTGCTCCATTGATTGTTTTTACTCATTTTTACGTACAGATTGAGTAAGAAAAAGTGGTGGTGTCTACTGCAGTGAAAAAATGGAGGATACCGAGGGGATGTTTATGATCTTCAGTTCAGTAATATGTTAGGCCACATGCATGTTTGGTACATCCATTCATGTACTAATAAATTCAATGTGCCTAACTTAGTGTAGGGCATGTTTGGGAGTGATTTTGGAATTGTGAAAAGTGCTTCCATGAAATATAAAAAATGTTGTGCTTCCCGGGTTGTTTGGCATTAATGCTGTTCTGGGTTATAATAATTGAGTTTCTCAGTGCTTTCTGGAGATTATGTGCTTTTTTATATTCAAGAACTTGAAAATTGTAAAAAAATTGTATTGTGCTTCAAACAAAAGTATTTTAAGTGTTTTCTACATAAGCAAAAAACCACTCTCAAACATGTGCTTCTTCCTAAGTTGTATGGCACTAAAGGTGTTTCTGAATTATAATTGCATTTTTTCAGTACTTTTCTAGAGATCATGTGTTTTTTCTTCTAGAATTTGAAATTTTTATTAAAACTTATATATGTTTCAAATAAAAGTGTTTTTTTTTTTGGCCAAAATGCTCACGAGCATAAACATTTTTCTACATAAGCGAGAAACACTACTAAACATGCATATAATCTCATTCAACGCTCAAAGTGCTTAAATTAAAATATGCAGACTGAGTTACTGAGGACAGTGACTAAGTAAATAAGATTAAATTAAAACACCCAATTAGAGTGAACGGCATCATGAGATTGAGACAAGGTAAAAGCGGAAATGACAAGAATCTGCCGCCTTTTAGAGGCCACAATAATTTGAGGCAGCTCACAAAATACTTCTAGGTTCACACTAGGAATTTATGATACATAAAATTTACTGATTAGTGTTGTCTGAGCTCAGAATTTTATGCCGGCCACAGGCGGGCATGCACGTAATTTCTGATCACAAATTTTGATATGTGGCACTTGTGACCAAATCAAATCAAAGTTTTAAGACTTTAATTAAGTTGTAAATAATATCTTTTGTTTTCTACACGTATGAACCAAGTCAAATTCAGTGCCTGCTGTGCTTTTTACAGTGGTACAATCTCCTAATGTGGCACATAGACTCATAGTTGCCGCCAGCTTTAGAAGCAAACAAGCCAGTAAAATGAAGGAGATTTCTGAAGGCTCTGAAGAGTCAAACCTTGTGATCAAATGTTTATTAATTAATTAATTTTAACAAAATAAAATATTGAAGAACGCAGGCCAAGGAATACTAGGGAAGGTGATCGCTTCTCTTTTACTTTGACCATTTCTTGGGAGACTGTGATTGTAATGCTCCCCCTTCCCCGCACGCCCTTGAGGTTCCATTTCCAACAGATCTCAATTTTATATGATCTGTATTTGAAGTGAAGTCCAATATAAAACTGTCGATTTAAGGTTTCTTGCAGTTACCCAGATTCTCTGTTCCCCATCTCTTGTGCTGTTTTTATGCAAGAAGCTGGAGATGGCTCTTGCATCAATTATATATGCACTTATGTGTATGTAACCATGCTGTATATAGAATACCCTACATCCTAACTTCCGCTCCTCATGCTTCTAGAGGCGCTTCTAGCTAATTTTCCGCCACTAATTGGAGTTTT
Organism: Pyrus communis; assembly: GCF_041283825.1. Taxonomy (NCBI): domain Eukaryota; kingdom Viridiplantae; phylum Streptophyta; class Magnoliopsida; order Rosales; family Rosaceae; genus Pyrus; species Pyrus communis. The sequence continues at coordinate 22,316,423 of NC_142577.1, read as the reverse complement.
AGGGGCAAATCTAATGGCCGCAAAGACTTCCTCTCTTGATAGTGTTTGAACCTAATTACTATCATCACCTAGTCCAGCTGATGCCACTTGTGTTAAGCTTGTGAGTTCACCATTAAAACTTTCTGAGGACAACATTCTATGTCCTCAATCGCCATCTTGCGTGTGACAATACGCAAACCAAACATGTGGACAATGTATATTAGTTGATGTAAAGCATGTGTGGTCAGTAGTGGGCTATCGCATGTGGATATACCTGCTCTGATAGTATGAAGAAATTTGAGGTTCCATAATAAAATCAATCGGTAATAATGATAGTAGCTCAGTTACTTATAAGAACATGTAAGGTCCCATATTACTTTTAGATTAGACAACACTCTGCATTACCACAAGAAAACCTTAACTTCTTTTATGGTATTGGACATGGTTATGTCCTACCTGTTTGATGCTTCTCACCAGTCTTATTACAAAGTACTAAAATAAGATTGATGGGGGACATAACACTGTTCAATAATTTGATGTACAAATGTAAAATGGAACTAGAGTATATGCATAGAAATCTAATTCTCTATCCACACTTGATGCATTGTAGGCTGCGCAAGGATCATTGTAACTAGTAAATTAGTATTAGTTTGGACCTTTTGGTGATTTCATAGTAAATTAGACAATGTTAAGGCTGTTTGTTAAAAATAAAATAAAACAAATTATTATTTTTGGGTTACAATGGTGTCCGCCGTACTCTGTGTAAAATTCTGGAGACTCTTCCGTGGACCCAACGGTCCAGAACCTGCCACGTGGACCATGGAGAGCTCATGGTCCCTCTGGTCTCTGGATATGAGAATTTTTTAGTTATGACGGGAATACGGATGATACATCACGTGTTTTTATATAAGTGATGGAAAATTTTAATTTTTAAGTTATAACATTTTAACACACATAACCCACCATTTATATTGAGACATGTGGTGTACCACCTCATATGACGGTTACATTGAAAAATCTCTTTGGGTACGGTCATGACTCCATGCATAAACCATTAAACTGGGAATAGCGGGGGTAATTAATAAGGAATAAACAAGGAACAGTTATCTTCAATTTACTATTGACTCGCTTGAAAACTTCATATTTACTATTTAGGATGGAAATTAGTAATATTTTAAATCACCATGTAAAAAAAAATATATATATTTTTATAAATTAATTAGATCGTTTGGTATGGAATTGTATAAAAATATATGACGAATTTGATAAAAATATTACGAACCATTTATCTATTGCTATAATTAATTGGCTAAACTAGGGGTGGGCAAACGGATATAGGAACTGCGGGTCGGGGCGGGTAATCAAGGTTCGGGGTGGGTACGGGCCGGTTCCAATTTTTTTCATAAGAGAAATGGGGCGGGGCCGGCCGGGGCTTTGAAATTTTAGGGGCAGGGCAGGCGGGTCCAAATGTATAGAAAAATGGCCTAGACCGACCCTTTTGTAATTGCAATGGATGGATGAGATTGAAAGCTACCATCTAATCTGAACCATTAGTTTTACCCTAGGACCTAGGTCTCCTCGAGTAGTCGAGCTCGACTATGTCACAATGCCCTCGAACTCGATTCTCTCTCGCCGTCATTCATCCCTTCCCCTCCATGGTTCCACCCACACTCCGTCACTCTCCATCAGTCATCTCCTCCAGCATTCCGACACCACCGCCGTCGCGAATCTAAGCCATGCCGACCACCACGACGGCCCAGCAACCTCGATTGTCCTCCTCGACAACACCTTAAACTTAGAGAACCCAGACACCTGCACCACCCATCACAGGGCACTCCACCCTTCGCTAAACCTCGTTAGCTAGTCTCTTGCTTTAGATTGGTATTAAGCGAGACTACAGAAACAAGGCTAACATTAAGTTCTAATTCCCAAGCACCGCTTCTTCTTCTACCCGTGGACCCGTCCCTAACTAGTCCGTTTCAAACCGGTCGGGTTAGGTCCGGTTCCCAAACTCAAAATCCCTCTACCTAACCCGGCCCGCCTCGTTACATTTTAAAACGGGTAGGGTCCTGTTCCTCCAAATTTAGGTCTGGCCTGGCCAGTGCCTAGCCCTAGGCTAAACAATCTCAATTTTGAACTTATTAAATATATTTTTTTAAATAATTTTTACAAAATAATTTTTAATATAAACAATTCTAATCATAAACACATAATCCTGTAAATCAAATAATAAGTGAATTTAGAAAGACTTCTTCAAAATAATTATTCGGAGGGTAAAGCACAATTTGGCTTATTGACCGACCGTTATTTACTTGCCCTTTTACCTTTTTTAACGTGGGGTTCGGCGCTGGCCAACTTTGTGCTGACGTCACCCAGTCCATTTAGCATTTACATTCTTTCTGGGCCTTGGACTTGTCGCTGTCAGGTCCATTAGGGCGGCCCACTGCCCGTCCTCTCTCTCTGCGCCCACTATAAAACCTCGCCACTACCCCTTCACTTTTATTCCACACAAAAATTCCCCTTTTTTCTCCGCTCTTCTTTCTGTCGATGTGTGATTCTCAAAAGCTCTCTTCAAACATGAAAGCTAGACACAAATTTCCAATCCAAGGTATGAAAAAGCTAAAACATTTTCATATATTGTATATCTTGTGCTAATATATAAAACGTCACGCATTAACTTTCAAGTTTTGATGGGATCTGTTGTACGTGAGTTTTCGCAGGCTTTCAAAAAAGTGAAGACCAAAACGGGAGCTTTGATTTTGGGACGAGCTTTGTGGTGGTGTTAGAGGGAGGAGGTGCTTGATGTGGATTTGGTGCTATCCTAGCTGAGCTTTTTTTTTTCGTCTACATCCGTCACGACCATATCCTTTCATCTTCTACTACTTTCGCATCGATCCCTTCCCTTTTTCTTGACCTTGTAAGACCTTTTCTTGACCTTGTAAGATGTCATGCCAGGTCTGTTGTCTTTGTTTTGCATTTCGCCCCAAGTTCTGCATCGGAATTAACCGATATAGAGCTTGGCCTTTGTTCCTCATCGTTACCGCCCAATTCATCTTCTCCTTCCTTGTCTATCCCTCCTGAGCTGTTCCACAATTACCTCAAACTACAAGCCCACCATAGCAAAGTCTTCCATGAAAGCTAGGACTCTTTTGCTGGTGTTCCTCCAAGCAGGGTTGTAAAAAAAGTAGAAATTCAGAAATATTAATTAGCAGTGACATTCATATATGTTGTTTTTATTCAGTAGGAAATAAATAAAAATAAAATTCTATTTATTATTTATTTTTGTTATAATTGCCTGCAGCTGTTACTTATTCTGTGAAGGCAGAAAATACAGAAATATGCTGTTGGCAGTCATCAGTCATCAGTTTCGTTGTTTTATATGTTGTTGGCTGAGAAAGTAAGAGAATAAATATTCTCTCAGATCTGTGTAAGACTTCCCACTCGTGACTGCTGTTTTTTTTTTCTTTCTCCTTTTTCTCGAAAGACTTATTTGTAACCTGTACTGCCAGTAAAGTTCTTCATCCAAAAGCTGATGCCCCTTTATGTTAATTTTCCTTTTGTTCATGTTGATTTTTTGGTTAATTTTATCCCTCGTAAATGTGCTGAGCTGGGAGTCTGATGAGCTCAAAAATGGGGTGATTTCTCTTGTTTATATATTAGCTAGTTCTTATCAAATGAATTCATCTACTCACAAATGTCAAAATCATGGTCATAAATGGACAACTTGGCAGCGTTTTCACCCAAATCTAGGGTTTGCGAGTACTGTAGTTGATAACTCAAATTAAGGTTTGCTGAATTTAACGGCTAGCCCTGCACCAATTTTTTTTTTTAAAAGAACTTAACAAGTAATTAGATTTGGCAAACGAGTTGTGTTTGTGTCGTTAGCGTAACGAGTCGTATCATGTCAAACCTATTATCTTAATAGATGACTCGATAACGACCTGAGTAGTTAACGGATTGACCCGGGACTCATTATTTTTGTATTGTTTCCTGTCGGGTTAACTGGTCATGCAAAAAATTGTCAAACCTACGAGTAATGACACTTTACAACACAAATACGTCTACATCTCATGAGTAAAAAGGTTTGTAATTAACTCAAATGATTCATTGCGTTTACTCATACACACAAAATATTATAGTGTTCGAGTCTCCTCTATATATTGATTTATAATGCTCATAGCATGGTAATTAAGAAATGTCTGTTTCCCCTCGACAATGGCCAAACCTAAGAGAAGCCTTTACCTAACCTCATACCGGGGTAGAAAATGATGAACGTACCATATATAGCTTTAGACAAACTGTTTTTTTATCTGTTATTTTCCTTGAACCAAACATTGGATATTATATATTGATCGAGATTCCCATACTAGATTGGGAATATATGTCAGCATGTATTGAAAAAATTTACATGCCTTGTCCACGCTTAGGTTTTGCCAGACCCAACAATCAATCAATCATTCATGGCAAGTGCTGCGGTATATACAGTAAAATCTCTATAATTGAATATTCTTGAAACTAAGAAAAATTATTATATTTGAAAAGTTATTGTTATATCAATAAATGAATAATTTATTAATTTATCAGCAAATGAATATTTATTATTATTATTTTTGTTAAATGATAAATTTTGTTAGATTAAATGTTAGATTTGTCATCGATAGGAATTCAAACTCACGCCGTCATGTAAGATTTAACTCATTTCCATCACTGTGGTAAATGGCTACTTGTGAATATTTATTAATTTAAAAATATTTTTTGTTTTGTTCTTTTATTACAATTATTTTTTAAACAAAAATACATGTATCTTATAAAAACAACAATTATAAGCATGCCTAGTCTCAAGAGTATATGACTTCAAACTTCTAAGTAATTTAAGAACTAAAAGATCAAGTGTTTTTCAAACTTAATGCCCTAGAAGATATAATGTATTTTAGAAGCATATTTTGAGAAAGAGTTGAATTGAGAAAATAGAAGTTGTTAAAGTAAAAAAATTCCTAGATATGTATTATGAATATTTATGTGTTATTTCATTTATGTATTTTGTCAACTATTAATTTATATATTCGTTGGACCTTAAAATGTACTTTAGTACATTAGTCTCGGTCGGGATCAAAAGAATTTATTATTTCATCGAACATTCATTTATCAAGATTTTATTGTATTCTCTATTTGTGCGTATTTCAATTTTTAATGTGTCACGAAAATGATGTTTTTGTAGTTTCTGTGGAATTTTAGTTGTTATTTCTGTGCATGTAGTATAATTCCTATAGTGAAATTTCCAAATTCTATTTGCTCAAGCAAATTAGGTTATAATGCAATTATCTATTAGGAGAAAATGGCAGACTAAACTATGATGATATGGGAGAAGAAAATGACTCCAATGCATAAAAATTTGAAATATTTGTCAATATCCAAAAGAGTTCAAATCAGGTGATTTGACCAAGTAACCGTCTTCTAAGATGTTAAATCCTAAGTGGGATGTCATGTAATTAAATTTGAAGGTAGGAATAAACTCCAACCGATATGTCAATCCTATGAGAAAATGTGATGTTAAATAATTTTTTAATTATTTTATTGTGTGGGTCTCATTAATGCACCAATTATAGATCTTGAAAATTTATTAATTGATTTTAAAAAAAAAATTGGTCCTACAAATATCATTTAAAACAATAAAACATATGGGTTGGAGGAGAAGGAAATTTGACATTGCCACATTAGCCATCAAATTAATATTTGAATTTTTCTTTTGACATCTCCATTGAAAATATTATAACTAAAGGTAGGACGGATTTTCTCTGTCTAATATTAAAAGAATATCTCTAGTTTGAATTTTCATTTTACTTCTCTTTTCAATTAAATCATGATCTAGTTAGCAGTATTTCTCATTTTAGTATCAAAAGAATATGTTGAAAAAGACATAGCACTTGTCAATTCTCACAACTCATTTTGAGTTTAATTTGCAATCTTGCATAAGAGTACGAGAATCAATAATCAGAAAGTATGAGGGACATTCTTAATTTTGCTTCTTGCTCAATTCAATTCCAAACTCCTATTCAATCAATCTTACTCTTTCCGACTATGATTCTAAATACGCAAACACGTCCTTACGGTTTATTTACGTTTCTTTGCATGTGGTCTAATATTCTAATGAATAGGGTGTTGTGTTTCTATCTATGTATCTTAGGTTTAAAACTCTTCCCCTTCTCTAAATTATTATAATAGTTTCGAACTCTTCTCTTCCCTCTAATAATAGTAAATTCAAAAGAAGGATTACGCTTCTTTTAAGTGACATCCAAGCAAATATAAGTAAGAAAAAAACCTAAAGGCTAAACAAAAAGTAGTTGAACAAATGAGCGTGAAATTGACATAACTAAAATGATAAATGAAATTGAATTTGGCCAAGGCAGTGATGCATTTAGGTTGAACAAGCAAATTTGGTAGTAATTGTTGGTTGGATTGTTTTTTTACATGCTAAAAGGAGGGTCAGAGGGATGGTGGAGACTTCTAGCACAAAATGATGGTGTCCACAAGTGGAAATTGAAAAGCTAAATTCCTTTTTAACCTTCTACATGACTTATTAGAGCTGAGTGTGAGTGAGTAAGAAGAAAACTTGGTAGAAGCAAATCTCATCATTTCCTTCATATCCCACTTGAGACTCTCTGTGTCGGTTTCACCAGCATATGGGGTCCATTTCTTTCAAGCTTTTTTACTCCGTTGGGTGACATGCTAATTAACATGCATGGCTCTTCCTATATCTAGGGTTTTATTTTTTTCCTACTTCCTCTCATATCATATCTGTGAAAGACAAGTGAAAAGTATTACATGTCAAGTTAGTCTAGTAGCACTCGGTTTTTATTTGGTTGGAGGTTCTTCTCACATAACTACGTTACTGCAAGAATGTTATATGTTTTTAGTGAATCGACACTAAGTTTTGTGCCGATTTATTCTATCTTATTATGTGTAGCTTATAGCTAATTTATCAAATGTAATGGTCCTCGACCATGATCACGAATGTCGTTGTTTGGTTGTCAGGAGCATTCACTGCGTGTGTTGAATCATAAAATGTAGGAAAGTTCAGGTGATTTGTAGCTACACATGCGGTTTATGCAGAGCTGAAGATGCAGGAAACTATACCACAGTCCAGTAGGGTAACAAAGACCTGGGAATGTCTTGTGTGCTTGACTGCTTGTAACCCCATGGTAGTACCAAGTTTCTTTCCGGCTATTGTAATACGTGGCTGTTATGCGCAACTTACATGTCACGGATGCTACCGTGGCATCTTGTGTCTTTCATAAAGCGTTGTATCATTGACATGAGACATCACAATGCTACTCGTAACATGTAAAGTGTAGGCCTAAGAGGGAAGAACAAAAATAGTGGAATGCCTAAAGGATTGAGGGCTCGTTTACTAATCCGTAATCAAATTGAAAGGAATTGAATTAAGGAGGAATTGGATTGAGAAAGAATTGAAGTGAGATGAAATTAGAATCAGATTCCTGTTGAAGTTGTTTATTAAAACTGTATGGAATTAGAGTAGGAATGATGTTGAGTCCATATAAGTTGTTACATTTCCATAAATAAATTATTTTCATACTAATTAATTAAATTAAATTCTTAATTAAATTTATATAATAAAATTCATCTATATAAAAATATATAAATAGGCTTTATTTATTTATTAAAATGTGGCAGGAATGATGTTGAGTCCATATAAATTGTCTACTAATTCACTTTCATATAAATTTTGTTTTATACTGTTCATAATTTTTTTTCCCTTCACCCAATTCTTTTTTTCCGCTCTTGGACCGTGATACTCTTTCTTTATCATTCCAAATTCTTTTTTCATTTCTTTTCTCTCCATCTTCTTCCAGAACCTCCTTCCTCCGTGAATCTCTTATTTCTCATCCCCAATTTTTTTTTTTTCTTTTCCTTTCTCCATCTTCTTCCCTGTCATCCTTGCTCCCTGATACTCTTCTTACCATCTCCCAATTCTTTTAGCTTCCTCATCTTTTTTCTTTTCTTTTCTCCATCTTCTTCCTTGTCGATTCAATGCCAGATGAGCACCAAACGAGTTACAAACCCAGTTGTCGCCAATGACAACCTATTCTTCACCAACTACATCTTCGAAACCCATCCTGACAAAATCATCATGAACTAGTCAGCTTGAGCCCAGTCATCGCCAGTGGACGGTATTGAGCTGGAGTTGGCACTCTGCTGAAAGGCACAAGGACATGGGTAGTTTGGGTAGAAAAGTCGGATTCCTGATGGAGGCTTCTCCTCGGAATCCAAATACCACCTCTGTGGAGTAGATCCAATTCCGAGAGATTTAGGAGTTCAATTCCTGATTTTGTGTGAGCCCTACCTTGTTTCCGATTACTGAAATGTTGGTAAACGGTTGAATGCCTCAAAAAAAAGTGCAAATCCGTTTCTTTGTATTCCATTACAGTTAAGTAAACACGCCTTGAGGGGTCAAGTGAGACCCTCAGAGCAACTTCAGCGTTGCAAAGGCTACATAGAACAACTTACTATTGAATCCCCCCAGTGAACTGTAACTGCCTTTAATGAACACTAACTGCCTTTTGCATCTCCACCTCTAAACTAAATAGCCATGACAATAGGCAATAAAATATTATTATTTTTTATTTTATAAAATAATACAAAATAATTTTATTTGTAATTTTGGATAAGATTTTTAATCGTTCTTGTTACGCCAAGTGTCATTATCCGAAAAGACAATTTTTGGTGATAGATTTCGATAAGATTTTTATCCAATGCCGTTGTGCCACGTGTCATTACCTTTTCAGAATCGTTAAGGATAGATTTCCGATAAGATTTTTAATCAATCACGTTGTGCCATGTGTCACAATCTGTTTACAATCTTTGAGGATAGATTTCGATCAAATTTTTAACAAATGACGGCATACCACGTGACATTATCTATAACCTAATCCTTTCTTTTTCCTCCGTATAACCCACCATCCATCCTAAGCAATCACACACCAAAATCAAAATCTCTATCATTATTCATAGTTTATGCTTCCTTCTTCCAATGTCTTATTCAAGGATGTTGTGGGAAATTGATGAGTAAAAGAAAAAATTGTTTAAGCAAAGGGAAGAAATGTTCAATCTCTAGAAAGAATTACAAAGGGATGGACGTTATAATGAAAGACTCATTCAACGATATACTTCACTTCAGGACCCATATATGCACAATGCCCGGCAAATTGACTTGATAAAGCACTAGTGGGAATTGAAACAAGCTTAAGAAACTTAAGTTCATTTAGTGTGCTTGTTTTTATTTGGTGTGTTTATTTAATTTTATTTGATGTGTTTTTTAAGTTCGTTTAGTGAGTTTTTTTATTTTTTATTTGGTGTGTGTGTAATTTTATTTGGTATGTTTATGTAATTTTATTTGGGGTGTTTATGTCATTTGAATAAGATCCTCTTAGTTTAAATAAATTACCAAATTAAATCAATACACTCTTAGTTTAAATAAAGTACTAAATTCAATAAATTGGAAACAACATAAAGTACTTTATTCAATAAATAAGAAATTACAACCCAAAGTGATTGGAAAATTATGAGCTCCAATTAAAAACAAATTCCCTAGTCCCTCGTGAATGCAAAATCATCACCTAACCAATTTGTGGTGCTAGGACCGTCTCCTTTTGCTCTCGTTTCTCTTGCACGCCTCCTTCGCACCACGTCCGCTTTCTCCGAATTCCAAAAATATTTAGAATTCAGAGACATTGCCTCTACATGCTCCTTCATAATGTCACGATCTTGTTGAGCCCTTCTTTTTTCTTTAAGCTCTTCCCTTTCTTGCCTAAGTAGCTCTCTCTCTCTCATTAGCTTGAAATAATCTCTCAACAGCTGCAACTTTTGCCTCCTCTCTAGCCTTATCAACCTCAAATTTAGCCATTTCCCGCACCAAAATCAATTCACCTTGGCGAGCAAGTTCTTCCATATATTTTGCATAATCATTCTTCGAAGCACTCCATTTTCTCTTTGAAGCCTTCTTACCTTGAGGCCTAATTGGATAACAGGTCAACCTCGACGCTTGTTCAGGGGGCTTTTCCGGCACTTCTCCTGTGTCGGTTTCATGAACATGCGAGTCATGAACGGGCGTAGAGTGTAGAAGGGTGCTGTTCATGACAACTTCTGGACTGACAGGCACACCTCTGAATTTAGGACAATCTTTGACAATATTCCAACATTCCCATTGGGTGAATGATTTGTTTTTGTTTTTGGTTTTGGCATTATACCAAGCTTGTGCTTGAAGTGTCTACATAATGTGGGAGAAGAAATACTTATAATCAAAGTAGCTAATGTAAATTTGGGTATAGTACAAACAAATAAATAATATATTGTTACCTGATTCGCTAAATTTTCCCCACTTTGAAGATTACCACTAGCTTGTGCCAAGGCGTCTCTCCAAAGACTAAATGATTGGTTGAATATTCTCTAACGACTAGACATCGATTCTTTGGTTCTTTTCCCACCAATTTTCTCAAAAAAATTGGTATGAATAAGACTCCACATTTCTCGCAATTGTATCTCATTACCCGTAATCGAATCATGAGTAACTTCAACCCAGCTAGAACATAACGTAACATCTTCAATAAGCGTCCAATTCGTAGCAGCATCATTAGTCATTTTGTTGGAAACCAATTGGATTGAAACTTTGAGAGAAAGATTGGAATGTGGTTGAAGGTATTTGAGAAAATATGAAATTGTGGTGTAAGGTAGAAGATAATGAGAAGGCATTTATAGGAAAGTAAAATCATTTTTTTTTTAGATTTTTTATTAATTTTTTATTAACTTAATTAATTTATGCCGTTGGATTAAAAAAAATTTGAAATCCAACCCTCCAGATTGTGCTACGTGGCACAACGGTAACATTTCAGAATTTTTTAATGTGAATTTTTTTTTAAAATTTTTTAAAGGCGAATAGCGTGGACCGTTGATCTTAAATCCAACGGTTGATATTGCGGAAGGTTTCAAATTTGTTTTGACCATTAGAAATCCAACGGTCTAGAAAAAGTAACCATTGAAATCCAACAGATGAGAACGTGCCACGTGACCACCAACGGAAACTTTTCCGCCGTCTACACCGCGGGCCCCAAAGCCTAAAAAGTTATCGGGAACGCGCCCTCACGCGTGCGTGTTATGCACACGCCTGACGCAAAAGTAATTAAATCATGGTTGACGCAAAAGTAATTAAATCATTAGGACTCAATCGCCCGAATGGGGTAGAGCAAGGAGCTGGGGCTATTGGGTCCTATTCAGTCGCTGGTCCATCAGGCTACTCCCCCCGGTGGAGTTGCTTTCATAGGCAGTGTGTAGCTCCCTCATTGATGAGGTCAGTTGGCAAGAATAACATGCATGTTTTCTTGCACTAGAGTTCAAATTTTTTTTTGTATACATTAGTAGCTTAAAATAATCAAAATAAAAATCAGTTACTGTCAGGCTAACGTCCACTTAGAAGGAAAATCTCTTACAACCGGTGACACGATGTGATGCGTATAACAATTTTAAAACACATGACAATTATATATTGAGAACTTTAACGAAAAACTCTCGATACTGTTCACTTTAATGAAAAACCATATTTTTACACTAAAAAGTCAATCCTGGTACTATTCACTTGATCCTTTATTTTGTCTTTATCGTTAAAACTCAAAGTTTTCAAGCCATTTTCATTAATTTTCATTTAGCGGTGACACCACTTAAACAATGTATTAGTTGCAAAACTTCGCCGATTAGCACGAATCTCTTTTTCTCGGATAACTTCCTCAGTGCTCAACATATGTGACCCATTCTCATTGCCCAACTTGGTTGGAGCCCACAAAGCCCATCATCCAGTCAAATTTGATCAATTCTTTATTTCCCGATTCTCAAAAGGTTTTTTTTATTAACACCCCACATTAAAAATTTAATATTAAATGACTTATATATATCTAATATGTAATGACAAGTTTGTCCTTGTAGGGTTTAGAAATATAGGATAGATATCCAAGTCATGAGCGGGATGAGATGCCTCGACCTTCACAACTATAAGACAGATATCCAAGTCAGCTACTTTCAGTAACTCTATATCCTCAAACATTGAGAAGTTAATCCTAGTTCTGAGGGGCTGCCTAAACTTCTGGCCCAAACCGTGTTCAACATATACAGTCACAGGTGGATGAAGGTTGAAATGTATTGTCATTTCTGGAATTCACCTGAGGGTTGCTTGAACTTATGGCTCAAACCGTGTTCAAAATGTACCGTCATAGGTGGATGAAGGTTAAAATGTATTGTCATTTTTGGACACACACCTTCACTGATCAATGTTCACTGGTTAGAAAAAAGTAGAGCAAATCCTTGTTGCCAAAAAATAATTTAGGGGAAAAAAGTTGAGCAAATCCTTCATGACATGAATGATTTTGTATCAAACGGCATAAGAAGAAAGAAACCATTATGAAGAGAGTAGAGTGCATGTAGAAAATGTGGGGTATATGTAGAAAATGTGGAGTGTATGTAGAAGATGTAAGGTATATGTTGAGAGTGTGGGGTGTGAAGGTATTATGAGAAAATACGTGGGGGTTGCAATAAGATAAATTTTAATTGAAAAAACATATGTGAGGTGTGTTAATTATGTGGAATATATTCAACAACATGTGGGTGTTAATATAACAAACCTTCTCAAAATCCCTAATTTACAAACAATCTCCATCTTTTTGCCCCAAATTAAGGATCAAAGATGCACCTTTTATCAACCTTTACGTTTCGGTTGCTCATAACTCCTCTTTGAAAGTAAAAGAATGGCGAACTCTGAAACTTAGAAGTGAAATCCCACTTCATCTTGATGCATCAAACTGCGTTCGATCGAACACCCATCTCGAATTCTTCACCCGGTAAGCGATTTCCACACCCTTTTCGTAATTTAGGCATCTGGGTAATTTGAATTCTGTTCATATTTATTAGAATTTGATCATGGATTCCCAAAGACGTGTTTTTTCCTGGATGAAGTCGTCCTCCAAATCCTTTCAAAACTGCCCATTAAGTCTCTTTTCAGGAGCAAAACTGTTTGTAAACTTTGGTACAGATTGGTTTCTGATGAGTATTTCATTCAATTGTACAATGAAACTTCTGCCAAGAACCCTATGCTATTGGTTCATGTTTCTGACTCGTTAGGATTGAAATCTGATTTGATTGTTGTGGACAATCAGATGGGTGTTTCCGAATTTTCGTTAGATTTCTTGAGGGATAGGGTTATGGTCAGAGCCTCTTGTAATGGCGTATTGTGTTGCTCTAGCATTCCTGATAAGGGTGTTTACTATGTCTGTAATCCCATGACTCGAGAGTTCAAGTTGCTTCCGAATAGTAGGGAGCGACATGTCACCCGATTTTATCCTGATGGTGAGGCAACCCTGGTGGGATTAGCTTGCAATTTGTCTACTCAGAAGTTTAATGTTGTTTTAGCGGGTTATAATCGTACTTTTGATCATAGGTCAGATGGAACTTTTGTATGTATGATATTTTATTCTAAGTCGAACAAATAGAGGAAGTTTGTTTCGTTTCACGGTGATCAATTCACCCATATGAATAAGAACCAAGTCGTGTTTGTTAATGGTGCACTTCATTGGTTGACTGGTAGTTCCTGTATTCTCACGTTCAATTTGGAGTATGATGTTTGGAGGAAGATGTCATTGCCAGAACAAGTGACTTGTGTATCTGGAAATAGGTTTTACTTGTTGGAGTCGAATGGTTGCCTGTCGGTGATCCAGATTTTAGATGCTTGGATGAAAATTTGGGTGTTGAAAGAGTACGAGAGTGAGGAGTGACATTTGGTGGATACAGTGAGTCTTCGATGTATCAAAGGACTTGTCCCGGGCATCTTCCCCATATGTCAGACTGGTGAATGTGTTTTCTTGGCAACCCATAAGCAGATATTGGTGTTTTATCGGAAGACTCGTGCGTGGAAAGAGATGTACTCTGTGAAGAACAACTCCACACTCCTATTGTGGCACTCGGCACATGCATTTCGGAGCACAATTTTTTCTTGTCAGTAAGGTGTGAAACTACATGTAATGAGCTTCTTCTGCACATAGATTTCCTAAGTTAATTATCTGTATGTTTGGCCGATTGGGGTTTGTCAACGGCTATCAACATTTGACTTATGCTGTACAAATTGTAATCTTGTGTTTTTGGCTTTGGAATATATCTGCTGCTTCCTTTGCTCACATCAATTACTCTTAAAATGTCTTTTATCATGTAATTCTTATTTTCTTGATAGTAGAAAGAGGACTGTGGCCGTGACGGCCGCTTTTCCTATCAAATGAAAGTTGGCTGAGAGCGATCGGTTCGGTCACACTGCTGGCATCTCATCTTATCACTTGGCGAATTTGAATCATATTATTGTTAGCTCATTGTGAGATTAAGCCCATCCTCTCACCCTTAGTGTATATTATATCGTTTGTTAAAAAAAAAAAAATGACCTCTTTACTGAAGAAACTTGCATTCAATTGGGAATATATTCACGTGAAAAGTATATTACTGTGAAAATTAAGACTTTCCCTTCCCGTTGCCATTGAAAAAAAAAAGTCTGTTTGGAATTGCTTTTCCATAAAGCACTTCTCGTAAGAGATTCTGCTAAAAGCAGGTGGAGGTAGGGATGGCAACAGTTCGGTTTGGGGACAGAAATGCTATATCCATCCCCATAACCATGAAAATTAACCATATTCATAACCGCAAATTAACCATTGGGGATTATCCATAACCATATCCACCGGGTAACGAATTTTCAATCTGTTATCGATTATATCCATCTTCGTCAAAAAACAAAAAAAAATTATATTCATCCAATTGACACATTATAAATTTGAGTAGATACTAATTCCGTCGTTAAATAGCAACATCCAATTACAAAAAACATAACAATATATTTGAAGTTGTTTATGATAACATGCACCAATTTCTTGACAGTGAGACTCTTGAAGAGTGATGAATTTGATAAATTTGTAACATTTGATAATTTATATATAAAATGATTCAATGAATTAATTTAGTTGAGTATAACAATAAGAATATTGAATTGATGATGTTGTTGGTATGCCCCATGCATGATGTTTGGTGCATAATAAAGATAGTATAGGGTTTGATGCATACATAATGAATTAATATAGAGAGGGTTCGGTAAATTGAATAAAATTATATTATATATCAAATATATATATATATATAATATTCGGATCGGATTCGGGGACGGATATGGATTAGGGACCCCTATAACCATATCCAAAACCATAACCAAATAAAGTTCACGGTTTTTTTCCCATATCCATACCATACCCGAATTTTCATATCCAAATCCAATCCATTTGAACAGTTATCTATGGTTATCGGATTTAATGGTTATAATTGTCATCCCAAGATGGAGGTGTTTATTAGGCTCGCACCGCACCAAAAGAAAACTTTATGGGCTTTTTATTTATTTTTTGGGCTTTAGGCAAAAAGAAAATCCGAAAATGAAAGGACACGTGGGACCCGGAGCCCTGCGTAGTCCAGCGCGGCGACAACTGTTGTTATTCATCGGCGAAGCCCAATCCGGATACGGAACGAGGAAATCCAGTCAGCCAAACAGACCCCAATTCAACAGAAAAACTCCTACGGAGCTTCTTCACGAGTGCTTCTCTGACCTTTTCTTGCAGACCCAAATGAAACTGTGACATTTGGATTGCATGCTGATTGCTGATTGCTCAGTTCCTCCATTTCCAGAACAACCCAATTCGCCGAACAGAGAAATTTGATGCTCTCTGGTTTCTGTTTCTTCTCTCAGTGATCCCTCTGTGTGCCTCCGAGCTCCAGGTATGTCCGCACCAATCGTTCAATGTTAATTACTAATTTTCCTGTGATTTTATGATGTGGGTTCTGCTCAATTTTATTGCTTTCGTCGAATTTTTGTTCGGTGTGTTGGAATGCTGAATGATTAAAACTGGGTTCTAATCAATTTTCTGACATTTGGGCCTTTTAATCTCAAGTGCGGTTTTGCAATTTTTACTTTTAAATTGAAATTTATATCGATTCGTGGGTGATAAGTTGATAACAATACAGTGTAATATGTATTTCTTCCTGAGAATTTTGTTTCTTGCGAAATGAACAATGTAAGTTTGTTTTTGCATGAGGTTTTGGTTATTTGTTAGATTGAAATTCTTGGGTTTTTGTTGTACTTCACACCTCAAAAGTTATGCAGGTTGCCCAATATTGATATGGGGTCCATGACCCTTTTTTGATTCCTAAGTCTACTCTTTAGTAGTTCTCTAGCTAAAGGCCTGTTATCAGTAAAGTTGGAAGTTTAGATTTTCACATATATATGATGTCATTGGCAATTTTCAGTTCGGTAATCAATTTATCAAAACAAATGCTAGTCTAATTTTCAATGATTTATGAGTGGTCGAATTTTTTGCGGAAGTACTTCATAAAAGGTTTTGATTTTATGTATACATGCATCCTTGTGACTGTGTGTGTTGTTTATTTTCAGATTGTATTTCTGGAATGGCTGCTTTGAATCGATTGTAAGTCATCTTGCTTGACTTAATTTTCAGTACGTCACGGTCTTTTACCATATGGCTCGGAAGGGTAATCAACAGAAGAATGCTGTAGATCGGCAGACATCAAAGCACAGAAAGAAGGGTTCAGATTCAGGGTGTACACTGGGAGAAACGAAAGGGAATGGGAAGGCAAGTGAGGTGAAAGTTTTTCCTGGAGAGGAACTGCCAAATGGTGAGCAGCCAAGCAGTCCTCTTTCAGCCAGTGCAAGTAAAACCAATCATCCTGAAGATGAGAATAAAAGCAAACAAAAGTCTGGAAAGTCTTTGAGGAAAGAGAAGCAAGGTATGGATGCAGTGCAGGGTCCAGAGGAGTCAAGTTCTTTAGGGAGTGATTTAGGAGATCACAATGGGAATAATGAAGCTCCAAGCAGGAGAGAAGAAAATGGGACATTACCTCCGAGCCACTTACGCCGAAAACACACAAAAAGAAAATCTGGTTCCTCCCTGAATAGATGGCATATGAGAACTTTGATAGCTCGATTAGAGTTTTCAGATACCCTATTGTTTAGAAACTTGAAGACATCAACATTGCTGCTCTTGAAGATGGCTAGTGAATGGCTACAGAGGCACAAGCCATTGTTTCTTACCATAAAAAGTAAGGCACTGTATGCCCATGATTATGTCAAAACAAAGTTTGAGCAGGCATATCCATTCGTTTTGAAGTGGCTTATGCAGTTTGGGAGTATATTGTTTCTTTTATCAATGGCCTGGTTGGATTGCACCTTAAGGGGCTTTGATAGCTTAGTTCGGATGGGGACAACTTCCTTCTTTTCAGTTATATGGTGCAGTATTCTCTCAGTAGTTGCTATGGCCGGGATGTTCAAGTTTCTGATTGTGTTGGTAAGCCCCCTAGTATTGCTAAGTCGTTACCGAACACTCACTTCGTTATAATTTATAGTTGCTATGGCTGGGATGTTTATTATTATAGTTGGCCTTATTTTTTTTGTACTTGTTTTGTTTTCAATAAAATGCCCCTGTTTTGAGTCCTTTGTCCTTTTAAACCTCCTTGGGTCCTTCTGTTGACGGTCCAGACTTTATGAATGTTTCCTTATGAATAATTACTTGTTTTTTTTTTTTTTTTGGCAATGGGTGAGGTGGATGGTTGAGTTTAAGAGTATCTTAAGTTTTGCATTAGTATGCTCTCATACCTATTGAATAAATTCCCAGGTCTTTGCTGCTTTGATTGGACTTTTCATTGGGTTCATGCTCTCGATTTTGGTGGTTTCTTTTTGTGGAGCTCTTTTCTTGTGGTTCTATGGAAGCATTTGGACAACAGGATTTATAATCTTCTTAGGAGGTGATTCTTTTACCTTCTGACAAGTGCAGATCATCTATTTATAGTATGCATATTTCTTCATCACACCTTGATGAGGTTTGACATTTTTCAACATTCAGGTTTGGCATTCACACTGAGCCATGAGCGTATTGCCCTGTCAATTGCCACCGTGTATTCCATTTATTGTGCTTGGACATCTGTTGGATGGCTGGGTTTGCTTTTGGGGCTGAATTTATCTTTTATCTCAAGTGATTATCTGATATATTTCCTAAAGAACAACGTAAGTCAGCAGAGAAGACCCAACGGATCATCTGAGCAAACATCAGGAATGCCAGGTCAACCAGACTTCTTTAACAGTGAGCAGGCGCATACTTCATCCTCCGGAAATGGCCCATGGTTTTCTACTGATCGTAGCCCTGGAGTACCTTCAACCAGTGGCACTGATTCTGAGATAACCTCTGAAGATGAAGTAGTCCGGCTGTTAAACTGTACTGATCACTATTCTGCGTTGGGATTTTCTCGGTACGAGAATGTAGATGTTTCTTTACTGAAGCGGGAGTACAGGAAAAAGGTAAGTGTGCCATTATTTGTTTGCTCTAATAGGCATGAAAAGGTATCCTTTCCAACTTCTTTGTTTCTTGCTATGTTATTCTCTTGGAAGTTTCAAGATTTGTATGGCCAAGCATTGAGTCTGAGATCTAACTTTGTTTTACCATGGTGAATGATGACTTTTATCTTTCCAGAGATTTGGTTACACATATAGAAGTACTGCTCCTGGATAACATGCTATGCTGCTCTGTTAAAATATTTCTTTTTCTTTAAACAAGTTTGTTATATTTCTTATCAGGCAATGTTGGTCCATCCTGATAAAAATATGGGAAATGAAAAAGCTGCTGAAGCTTTCAAGAAACTTCAAAATGCATATGAGGTTATCATTTGATATGCATTGAAATTTTTTCTATGGTCTATTTGATTCTGATTCTGATTCTGATTGTATGTTGGCCCTTTTTGCTCCATCTTTTCTAGATTTTACTTGATTCCCTGAAGCGAAAAACATATGACGACGAATTAAGGAGAGAGGAACTGCTGAACATTTTCCGTAGATTTCAAAGTGCTTCACAAAAGGTAGTATATATCTAATTTGTATGCTTTCTTGTAATTGGTTTTATAATCTGAAATCTTCTGACTAATTTCTTCCATATCCATGAGGAATGTGACAAGAGGTTGAAGCTTGATAGTGAAACCTGTCAGTCGGTTCCCGAAATTCAAGGGGGTCATATCATTCAACTTTTTGATTAACTTTGGAATTGTTAGTAGAAACTTGTGTTGTTTTGGGTACATACCATTGCCATGAATTATTTGTTCATTTACTGAATATAGCTCTGTGTGATGTCACTTATTATGTGTTCTTAGTCTTTTGTCCATCCACCTTACCTAAGCTTTTATTGCAATATGTTTCTTAGAATGGAGGGCACAGTGTCTTTCCCCCTGGCTTTCCACACCCAGAAGCTGATGGCGAGGACCCATTTGGGGATTCAAGGAGAATCGCCTGCAATAAGTGTGGCAATTTGCATGTTTGGGTGCTCACCAGGAAATCAAAATCCCAATCACGATGGTGCCAGGTTTTCATTTACCTTTATAGCTTTTAATGTTGTTCTATTTGTTTGCATCTGTCAAAGAGTTTAAGGGTTTTGCATCCTTAAAGCGTGCTGCTGCTAGAGATTTTTGCGCCTGGTGCTGCTGTTTTCATTGTGGAATTTCTCTTTTGAAAGGATTGCAAAGATTTTCATCAAGCAAAAGATGGTGATGGGTGGGTTGAACAATCTTCCCAACCCTTCTTCTTTGGAATGTTGCAGAAGGTACGTGCGTTTATATATGCTGGAGCAAGGTTGTTTTAGAATTTTGTGTCTTGATAGTTTGCTCATTGTTTGCGAGTAGGAATTGAAAGAAAAGAACCTTAGAGAATGAAAAAGAATTATCATCAGTATGACTAAAGGCTTTGTCTATTAGTACCTGAAATGTGTCTAATGCGAGATTATCCCTTTTTAAATAATGTTGTATGTGCAGTTAGATGCTCCATCCGCATTTATTTGTGCCGATAGCAAGATATACAATGCTACCGAGTGGTATATTTGCCAGGTAATTCAGTTTGAATTGTTCTTATAAGTTTATTTTCCTTTTGAAAAACACGCATGCCGGCTTCTACACCTACACACAATTATTGTCACATTGAAAGAAGATGTGCATGAAGCTAAGTTTTGTTGCAGGGAATGAGATGTCCAGCCAACACTCACAAGCCAAGTTTTCATGTGAACACTAGTGTGACCTCTAATAAGCATAATACCGGAAGGGGAGCAAGTTCAGGGCAAAGAGGAGGTCGGATGCCAACATCGAATATGGAAGAGAACATGACAGAGGAAGAATTCTTCAAGTGGTTACAGAATGCAGTGCAAACTGGCATGTTTGAAAATTCTGGTGCCGGCACCTCCACTGAGAGCCCATCTGCCAAATCTGGACCTGGTACCAAGAGCGGTGGCAGCACCAGTGGCAGTGCTAACAAGAGAAAGAAAAAGGGAAAGAAATGGTGAGTATCCAAGTTGTCGCCGTTTGTTTCGTACTAATCTTAGTGATGCTGATTCCTGATAAGAAAGTTCTTTTTTTTTTTTTTTTTTTTTTTTAATCAGAAGAGAAGGCCTGAGGAAAGTTTGACATCATTAATCATAAGTACAGAATCTAATCACCATTAGCCTGCAATACTACGGAGTTTGTATACCGTCTCATCATTAATCACTAGTTCAAAATGATAAACCCGCTACAGAGTCGATTTAATCCTTGTTATGCTCCCAATAGGATCGCTTTGGTGGTTCAGCTTTGAACTTGTGCTATCGAAATGGTTTCTCAATCTCCAGTGGCTCGATTTGAATTTGATTCTTGACAGGGTACCCTAATTAGGTGCCATTGGGGACTGAAATGTCTTGATGCTAATCCACCCTTGTTGCTAGTTAAATTTTGTACAACCACCACCCATTTTGTACCCCTTTTTGGACAGACATAAATTGTGATAATTCTTATGAAGGAAACTATGGAACTTAAGGTTAGTTTGGGCTTGATGTGCTGTGAAGAAAAAAAAAATATGATGTTTTCGAAAGCAGGGGTAGAGCTGCTTCTGCTTTCTGTTTTGGGCTCATGATTTTGACAGAGCTGCTTCTGTCTTTTGTTGTGGACACATGATTTTGACAATTTTTTCATCTATCGAGCACAATTTTAGTCCTAGTTGCTTTTAAAATAATTTCGGCAAGGCTAAACTAGCCTTTAGCCTATCTCACCAACCTAAATTAGTTCATTTTATCCAAACAAGTAACAACTCTCAAAACAAAGTCACTTAGTCACCCGCATATAATAGAGGTTAGTGCTATCTGCACATCCTTCTCCATTTCGGTTATCGGGTCGACTGAATTGAAGAAGATTAATAGTTAAAATTAACAAGAATTTGTGGTAGGTAAAATGTGCGTGTGAATAGCACTATTCTAGTAGAGGGAGGAAAAAAGAAAGTTACATTCCACCTCAGTGGAAATTTCAAGTTCCGCCGTCGGGGTTAGTTATGTCATCATGTAATTAGGGTTTCATTTTATTTCAAGAGTAATACAATATTTTTATTCGTTTATGGCTTATACCATGGTATTTATCGAGCAAAAGTCAGTTGGCTAAATCATAAGCCAACATATAAATTATTTTTCAAATAAATTCTATAAATTATAGGAGTTTAGAGTGTCGTTAAAAAAAAAAGTAATCGTGAACTCAAATTTTTTTTTATTTCTAATATGTCTGATATTTTTACACTAAGATACAAGAAAATAAGAAAAAGAATTAAAACAAAATTGATGGCCTAGAAAAACCAATTAACTAGGAGACCGTTGGATATTTATCACGAAGAATTAGATGAATCAAACGGACGGTAGGCCAGGATCCACTTATTGACGGACAGGATTTTACCGTTGTGATATAATTCTACTGAAATTACGAAACCACCCCTCTCTCTTTACTGGTACCGCAAACCGGATATCCCCGCCGAGTCTCAGCTCCAAAACTGCTTGAATGGGGGCACTCACACACTCCTTCTCTGGAGCTTCTCTCACTCCAACGGCTCTAAAACCGGTCGGCACAAATGGGTCCTCCTCCAGAAACCAAAATTCGAGCTTGAAATTCTCAAATGGGTACTCGTCGTTTTCGTCTCGCCGGCCATTTCCCGCTCAGAAGCTCTCAGTCGGAGTGAGAAGGTCGGTGATTGTTGGTGCGAGGAAGAACAGCAACAAGGAGAAGAAGAAGGAAGACAATCACAGCTTTGCATCGAAACCGGATGAGGCCACTGGGCCTTTCCCTGAATCTGTGCTGCTTAGACAGGTTGCCATTAATTAAATTTCTACACAAACTCCATATTTTTTTTACTTTTTTTCACTTCTTTATTTCGGGTTTATTGATTTTTTGACTTATGTAATTTTGGCTTCTGAAAAATTGAGACTTTTGAGTGCGACCCTTTAATTTTTGGCTGCTGTAGAATGCACAAAGTTTGTTATGGGGGATTTAAACTAAGTAAATTATTGTCTCTGATACATTCAAATTGTGGGTTTGTTCTGTTTCTTTGGGTTGTTGTCTTTTACCACTCAAGTGTGGGCCTTGCGTCGAAAGAGATTTTATTTTCCTTGAAAAACTAAACGAATGTGGATAAGATCAGATTTTTTTGGGTTGCTTATGTTTAATTATGGTGGATTTTGGGATGATACTTTGTTATGAATTGCAGAAGAAAATTCAGGAAGATGGTAATCTTGTCCCCGAGTTTGCTGATGCCGAAGAAGGCGAGTCATCATGATTCAAACGTGATTGCTGCTTTTAGAAAAAGGAGTAGCGATTTCCCTTTTTTCGAACAATGATTTGGAGTGTTGCAGTTATTAATTTTGTTTTCGTCACTATGCAGAGAAGGTGTATGAATTTTTGAAGCTTCAGCTGCAAAGCGATTTGAATGAGGAACGAAGTAAGTGTGGTTCATGCTCATTTTTCTTGCTAGTAGGTTTGTCTCTTGGTTTGACTTGTGTGATCTAAATCGTGAAAGAAATTGTCTTTCTGATAATTCATAAAACAAGTGGAAAATGTTATTGAGTTTTAACCGCAGTGGGCTGGTTATGACTTACTGTTTCCGTTGTTACAGTGCGCCACTATGAACTGGTTTATCTGATTCATGAGAAGCACGCCGAAGAGGTTGGGAGTGTCAAGGAGAAAATTGAAGGTTAGATTTTTTTTCTTCCAACTCTCTTAGTAATGTCTCTTTTAATACTGAATCATAGATTCACCATGATTTTGATGTATGCAAAATTTTCTCTTCTAACTCTCTTAGTAATGTCTCCGTTATTACTGAACCGAATATGGTAGGTTCACCATGATCTATTTAAAATTTTGTCTTCCAACTCTCTTAGTACTGTCTCTACAATAAAGAGACAAACAGAAGTAGAGTTCGAAATAAGGTTACAGATACTGTGATGATGTCTGGATGTTTCGGTGTTAATGTTTTCCTTGCTGAAATGTTGATCTCTCACATTTAGCTTGCCCTTGAAATAATGTCAGCGCTGGCCCTTGAAAAAATCTTTAGCAATTTAACTTTAGGTATCATATTTGAAAAATTTTGAGGAGTGGTGATGAACTTGGATGGATAGCTTTTCTTGTTTTTAACGTTATAATTTAGTTTTTCGCCTGACATGGCAAGTGAGCTTGTAATTGGTATAATTTCATCTACCTATAAGTATTGCTTACATTGAACATTCATATAGCAACATGCTAACGTTCTACTGAAGGGGCGTATACTTATTGGAATTCTTGTAGAATGAAGTTCCCTTACCCTTATGAGTTGCAGTTGAAATATATCGACAATTGTTTATTGAAGTTTATATCTGAATTACTTGCAGAGTTTCTAGGGCAGAAGAAAGCCAGGATATGGAGAGTGAGTGATTGGGGAATGCGAAGACTAGCATACCAAATAAAGAAAGCGAAGAACGCTTACTATGTTTTGATGAACTTTGAGATGGAAGCCAAATGGATAAATGACTTCAAGACCATGCTAGACAAGGATGAGAGAGTCATTCGGCATCTTGTGATCAAGAGGGACGAGGCAATCACAGAAGACTGCCCTCCTCCTCCCGAGTTTCACACCCTCGGTGGAGGTACAGATTCTGATGAAGAAGAAGAGGATGATCTGGAGTATGATGACGAAGAAGAGGATGATATGGAGTATGATGACGAAGACTATGAAGAAGATGGGATTATTATTGTCGACGCTGACAATGATGATATAGAAGATAGGGAACAAGGAAGGCTAGAACAACTAGTGTAGGAAAAACAGGAATGATAAGAAAACTGAGGGCAGAGAAATTGAGAAATGTTTTTGTATAAATTTGTGTAAAACGTTTAAATTTGTAGAAATCTTTTACATTGTGTTTGGATGAGGAAATTCAAGATTACTAAGGAGTTTCAAAGCGATAGAAATAGAAATGACAGAATTTTTTTTCTAAAATTTGTGAATTTTCTTATTTGGCTAACTTAAAATAAAATGGAATTTGAAAAAAGATTTTATTTTTAAACTCTCACTCACAGAAATTTGAAAATGATATTTATTTACATGGAATTTAAACTTGGGAAGGTTCCAAATTCTAAGTTTTTTTTTTTTTCCAAATGGAAATTCTAAATTTCTATGCTTATAATCCAAACAGGGGAATTAGTATATCCTAATTTCTAAATTCTAACTTTTGTTAAAATTCTCAAGTTTTTTTCCCTCATCCAAACATAGTGTTAGTTTAGAGTAGTACTACACTTATCATATATTTGTATCACTTCTCTAATAGAGGTAAGGTCAACTAACACAAGTGGTTAAATTTTTAGGTAAACTGCGGTTTGACTCCCTAAAATATTACTACGGTTTTACACAACGAACCATTTCACATACATGTCATTACACATTATTATTATTATTTAGTACAATAAACGTTATATGTGTCCACATATCATAATTTTATTGGTGGTTATACGTGACATATAAGAATTGATGATAAAAAAAAATTAATTTGCCCTTAAATTTGACATAATAGTGGAAGGAATCTAATGGCAAGGGGAAATTGACTTATTTCAAATAGTTCAGGGGGTTAATTACCATTTAGGGGTCAATTTCAACTAGAATAAGAGTTCAGGGGGTCAAACGATAATTTACCCTTAATTTTATGTGTGTAAGGCTTTGTTTGGTGTCTAGTTAGGATTAGATTGAAATGAATAACCTATTATCCTATTATATTTAATGTATGCAAAAGTGAGAAATGAAAACATTGTGTACAACTTGAATGAACAAGTCCATCTTATGGATCATGAATCATCCCCCGATCATCAGCCACGTACACCCACCATGCATGCAAAGACAGACGTTCTCATGAGATTTTTCTTTCCTTCTTGTTTCTTATTTTTATCAAATGTGCATTGAACTCATGAGCTCAACAGAATGCTATATAAATGAACAAGTCCATCGCTTACTGAGACATACTCAAAGGCTCAAAGCTGTATCAAACATGGCTACATTTTTTTTGTGCCACCATCGCCATTGCTGCCTTCCCATCCTCCTCCCACTATCTTGCTCTTCCGAATCGATATTGGACCACCACCACCATCACGATAGATCCTCCACTGTCCCGAAATTTGGAGTTTCCATTGAATTTAGAGTATTAGGAAGCTGAGTTCTTTTGTATGGTGCTTTTGGGCATGGCTTGGATACAGTTGATCCGAGCCTAACCCTAGGAGGTCCAACTCCCATTGGTGCTAAAAGGGCACATTTGGACCACTTCACTAGGGATGTCATCGAGCAATTTGGATGGCAAGAAGTAGGACACTTAAGGTTCAATCTTCTTTCCATATTTTTCCCCATAATTTTCATAATTTACAAGAGAAGTGATTTTCGCACACTTCTTTTTAACTTTTGTATATCCGAGTCTCTGACCATGTTTATTTTTAGCATTTAAATCCGATGGATAAAAAAAAAAATTAGGAAACAAAAATAACAAGATGTAATGATGTATAGAAGGAGAAATGAGCGTGCATAAATCATTTTCTTTTACAAATGCTACATAATTAGAAAGCTTTTCTAAAATAATTATATGTTTTTTAATGTGCAGA
Source organism: Pyrus communis (assembly GCF_041283825.1). Taxonomy (NCBI): domain Eukaryota; kingdom Viridiplantae; phylum Streptophyta; class Magnoliopsida; order Rosales; family Rosaceae; genus Pyrus; species Pyrus communis. The sequence continues at coordinate 22,290,374 of NC_142577.1, read as the reverse complement.
GCCATTAAGAAAACTGTGAAGGGTTTCCCAAGGCCATTGTTGAATTTAAGTGCAGAATCATTTGCTCATGTGTTTGATTCTGCATTTGGGAGTCCCTTAAATCCACCACTTGACCCTTATGCCAATTCAATCAACTATCCCCTTGCATCCTATTTGATTCCTTATGTTGGTCTCACTGGCTATGTTGGTGCAAGCCCTAAGCTCCAAGAGGCTACTTCCAAAAGGGTAAGCTTCAAACACAATACCATGAATTGAAAGTATTATGTTAGATAATTATCGTGTTTTTAGAATGTGAATCTCGACGGCACATTATGACAAGAATCAACATGATTCATCGTCCAAATTTATAGTCTTGACATTTGTCCAGAAAAATAAGCTTGGCGAGAGAACGTTACCTTGAAAGCATAACCAAATTTGTTACTCTTCACATACTATCGTGAACTGAATGTGCATGTTGGTCCTGTTCAGCTAGTTGCAGGTCTTTTGGGCGTGGAATCAGGGCAAGATGCACTGACGGCCGGATTGCTAAATCTTATTTGAAAAAGGAATAGGACTAGTTTCGTTCCCATTCAGTTTACCCTGTTCCGAAAGTTTTTTTTTTTCCTAGCTAGACAGAATAAATCGTGTTCTTAAATAATTTGATCTAAGGAATTGTTTCAGGCTTCATTTTGTTCGCATAATATCAGATTACAAGGGAACTTAACAAAATAGACACGACAGAAAATACAGTAAGAAAACACTCTATGACGAGAAATTTTTCATTGTGGTTGGAACATGGATGATAATGGAGATGTTAAATTTTAAACATAAATTTACAATTTGACACCCTACGTAAATTACACATAAATTTTCACTTCAAAAATCTCATTTTGCACTTCAAACTTTCTATAATTAGAAAGAAAATTACACATGTGAGAAGTGTAAAATGAGATTTTTGAAGTGCTAATAACAATTCCCTTTTATATATTCAAAGTGTTTTAGCTAAAACTGTTGATTTGATTCCCATTTAAGAGGCTGGCATACAAGCAGATATTGTTGTTACTGTAGCAGTGAAAAAAATCATGCTTATGCACTAGTCTGTGTGGGTTCGATCCTCATCGATTCATCTTCCACCTAAGAACTAATTATTTAACCCACTAACATGTGAAATATAATTATGTCTATATACCTTGATATGGGTTCGATGTTGTGACCTAAAACTTAGGTCGAGAAATGATAGAGAGAGATATTTTTCTCATGTCTAGTGCCTTTATCACAATCACACTATGTGAAATTTTAATTACAACATGGCATATACTATCATAACTCTAGATGTTAAGTCATTCTACAAATCTTTAAATCCTATTCATAAAATCTTGTTTTTTGTGTATCATAAAATATTTTATGATATAACCTCATTAAGTTTAGACACAAAATTAAGCTGACACTCTCTAACTAAGTTTGGTCATACCATATGTGCGGAACATACCTGCATTAGTGAATGTCAAAGGTGTGGTTAAATTTTATGTGTGTAAGGCTTTGTTTGGTGTCCAGTTGGATTGGAATAGACAACCTAGTATCTTATTACATTTAACGTACGCCGAAGTGAAAAATGAAAACATTGTGTACAACTGGAAGGAGAAGATAAATTACTAATTAAAAAAAATATATAAAAAAATAATAATAAAAAAAAAAGCCTTTACAATTCCATTTCTCCTAAAAAAGTAGAACTAAAATGATAAGTTTCCTTAATGTCTAATCCACCTCTTAATTTTTTTTAAATAAAAAAATCGAATATAATGAGTTGTCCATACTAATCATACAAAATCTAAATATTTATATTTGTTAATATTCATTCCAAACGATGTCGAACATAAAATAGTACTTAGGAAAGTAATTTGTAGCAAATGTCGCAACATGAAATCGTTGTGATCTCTTATGGATCATGAATCATCCCCGATCATCGGCCACGTACACCCAGCATGCATGCAAAAACAGACGTTCTCATCAGATTTTTCTTTCTTATTTTTCTTATTGTTTTTAAATGTGCATTAAACTCATGAGCTCGTCAGAATGCTATATAAAATGGACAAGTCCATCACTTACTAAGACACACTCAAAGCTGTAACAAACATGGCTACATTTGCTAATGCCACCGCCATTGCTGCCTTCCTCATCCTCCTTCCACTGTCTTGCTATTCCGAATCGATATTGGACCACCACCACGACGACCGCTCCTCCTCCGTCCCGCAATCTGATGTCGATCTTTTGGAGTTTCCTTTGAATTTAGAGTATTTGGAAGCTGAGTTCTTTTTGTATGGTGCTTTCGGGCATGGCTTGGATACAGTTGATCCGAGCTTAACCCTAGGAGGTCCAACTCCCATTGGTGCTAAAAGGGCACAGTTGGACCACTTCACTAGGGATGTCATCGAGCAATTTGGATGGCAAGAAGTTGGACATTTGAGGTTCAATTTCCCATATATTTTTCCTCGTAATTTTCCTAATTTACTAGAGAAGTGATTTCCACACACTTCTTTTTAACTTCTGTATATCCGATATAGTTTATTTTTAGCATTTGGATTCGATGAATCAAAGAAGAATTAGGAAACAAAAATGAACATGATTTTGAAGGCGAAAATGAGCATGCACAAATCATTTCTTGTTTACAAATTAATGCTACACAATAGAAAGCTTTTCTAACGTAATTATGTGTTTTTTTGTGCAGAGCCATTAAGAAAACAGTGAAGGGTTTCCCAAGGCCATTGTTGAATTTAAGTGCAGAATCATTTGCTCATGTGTTTGATTCTGCATTTGGGAGTCCCTTAAATCCACCATTTGACCCTTATGCCAATTCAATCAACTATCTCCTTGCATCCTATTTGATTCCTTATGTTGGTCTCACTGGCTATGTTGGTGCAAGCCCTAAGCTCCAAGGTGCTACTTCCAAAAGGGTAAGCTTCAAACACAATACCAAGAACTGAAAGTATTATGTTAGATAAGTGTGCTAGAATGTGATCAATCTCGACCACATATTGTGACAAGAATCAACATGATTCATCGTCCAAATTAATAGTCCTGGCATTTATCCAGAAAATAAGTTTAGCGAGAGAACGTTACCTTAAAAGCATAACCAAATTTGTTACTCTCTATCGCATACTATTGAACCTGAATGTGCTGTTGGTACTGTTCAGCTAGTTGCAGGTCTTTTGGGCGTGGAATCAGGCCAAGATGCAGTGATTCGAGCACTGCTATACGAGCACGCGAACCTGATAGTGAAACCGTATGGTATTACAGTGGCCGAGTTCACAAATCGTCTTTCGGATCTAAGGAATAAGCTAGGACGCACAGGTTTGAAAGATGAAGGCCTTGTGGTTCACGAATACATAGGCGCTGAGGGAAAAATTAGCGGCAACATTCTCGCCGGAGACAAGTACTCAGTTGCATATGACAGGACTCCAGAGGAGATCTTAAGGATCGTATATGGTAGCGGCGATGAACGTGTCACTGGCGGTATCTACCCTAAAGGAGCTGACGGCCGGATTGCTAAATCTTATTTGAAGAAGGAATAGAACATGAACAAATAGGACTAGTTTGGTTGACATTTAATTTACCCTGTTCCGAATGTCTTTTTCAAAATAAAAAATAAAAGAAAATCACGTTCTTAAATAATTTGATCTAAGGAATAGTTACAGGTTTCATTTTGTTCGCATAAATCCTTCGATTTTTGTTCGCATAAAATCAGGTTACATGGGAACTTGAAAAAGTAGACAACAGGGAAAATGAAGAAAACACTCTTATGATATGTTGCAATACTTGCATCTGCAGCCAAAATTTTCTATGCACAACTCACGAACATGATTCATACATAAGTGAGCAAATAACACGGATTACATTTTCGACCAAAAAAGAGTACGAAACTATGGAGATTACATGCAGAAAGACACTAGCACATTGCTACAACAAGAGCGCAAAGCGACATGCCATAAGAAAAAAAGTTAAAGATCAGTGACATGTTGCAGCATTTCTGGGGAGCATGGTGCGTTGGCTTTTGCCTCCATCAGGTTTCAGGCAATGCAATAGTTCCAGTGCAGACCGAAAATTGCTGCTGCATCATTTTCCCATGGCCTCCAAGGTGTACAACTGCACTAACAGCTTGCTCAGACTTCTGGAAGCAAGGGATGAGTGTATGAGCTACTTTAGATATTCACAGGTAACCAGACTTTAATGTGTAAGCATGTCTGTAGAAGTCGGAGAACTTAGAAAGAAAGGGAGAGGTGTTGTTCGCATATTTAATTTCTTTGTTAATGATTTGTAATTCTGAAAAGCGAAGGACGTATATAGTTTCCTGTACTCTTGCTCCAGTTTTTTCTTTTTTGCCGATGTCTTTTCTTCAAGATAGTTCCCTGGACTCTTGCTTCAAGATGTGATAATCCAGATTAAACCAATAAAAAATTAATTAAAAACATTTAATAATTAATTAAAAATTATTTGAAGTAATTTGACAACAACTCTGTCTGTTGCTATTCTAAGTCATGGTACATAAGAATTGGCATTTCGTTTGAAAAACGTATATTTTTTACAGTTTGTGGGCACCATCCCATCGTTGTTCATATTGCTATATATCGGATTAATCATCTGACAATGATGATATAGAAGAAGATAGGGAACAAGGAAGGGTAGAACAACCAGTGCAGGAAAAACAGGATGGATAAGAAAACTGAGGGCAGAGAAAGTGAGAAATGCTTTTGTATAAATTTGTGTAATGTTTAAAACCATAGATTAAATGTAAATGGATGGTAGCATATAAAATCTTTGTTTGGATTTGTCTTTTAGGTTATTTTATGTATTCAAAGTGTTTTAGCTAAAACTGTTGATTTGATTCCCATTTAAGACGCTGGCATACAAGCAGATATTGTTGTTGCTGTAGCAGTGAAAAAAATCATGCTTATGCATTTTGTGTGGATTCGATCCTCATTGATTCATCCTCCGCCTAAGAATTAACTATTTAACCCACTAACACGTGAAAAATAATCATGTCTGTACCCTAATATGGGTTCGATGTTGTGACCTAAAACTTAGGTAGAGAAACGACAGAGAGAGATATATTTTTCATGTCTAGTGCCTTTATCACATCACACTATGTGAAATTTTAATTACAACATGGCATATAATATCATGACTCTGGATATTAAGTCATTCTACAAATCTTTAAATCCTATTCATAAAATCTTGTTTTCTGTGTATCATAAAATATTTTATGATACAACCTCATTAAGTTTAGTCACAAAATTAAGCTGACACTCTCTAACTAAGTTTGATCATACCATATATGTGGAACATACCTGCATTAGTGAATGTCAAAGGTGTGGTTAAATTTTATGTGTAGGGCTTTGTTTGGTGTCCAGTTGGATTGGAATAGACAACCTATTATCCTATTACACTTAACGTACGTTAAATGCCGAAGTGAAAAATGAAAACATTGTGTGCAACTGGAAAGAGAAGATAAATTACTTATAAATAATAATAATAATAATAATAATAATAATAAATAAATAAATAAATAAAAATAATAAAATAACCTTTACAATTCCATTTCTCCTAAAAAAGTAGAACTAAAATGATAAGTTTTCTTAATGTCTAATCCACTCTCAATTTTCTCTAAATAAAAAATCGAATATAATGAGTTATCCATACTGATCATACAAAATCTAAATATTTATATTTGTTAATATTCATTCCAAACGATGTCGAACATAAAATATTGCTTAGGAAAGTAATTTTTAGCAAATGTTGCAACATGAAATCGTTGTTATCTCTTATGGATCATGAATCATCCCCGATCATCGGCCACGTACACCCAGCATGCATGCAAAAACAGACGTTCTCATCAGATTTTTCTTTCTTATTTTTCTTATTGTGTTTAAATGTGCATTAAACTCATGAGCTCGTCAGAATGCTATATAAAATGAACAAGTCCATCTCTTACTAAGACACACTCCAAGCTGTAACAAACATGGCTACATTTGCTTATGCCACCGCCATTGCTGCCTTCCTCATCCTCCTTCCACTATCTTGCTATTCCGAATCGATATTGGACCACCACCACGACGACCGCTCCTCCTCCGTCCCTCAATCAGATGTCGATCTTTTGGAGTTTCCTTTGAATTTAGAGTATTTGGAAGCTGAGTTCTTTTTGTATGGTGCTTTTGGGCATGGCTTGGATACAGTTGATCCGAGCTTAACCCTAGGAGGTCCAACTCCCATTGGTGCTAAAAGGGCACAGTTGGACCACTTCACTAGGGATGTCATCGAGCAATTTGGATGGCAAGAAGTTGGACATTTGAGGTTCAATTTCCTATATATTTTTCCTCGTAATTTTCCTAATTTACTAAAGAAGTGATTTCCACACACTTCTTTTTAACTTCTGTATATCTGACATAGTTTATTTTTAGCATTTGGATCCGATGAATTAAAGAAGAATTAAAAAACAAAAATGAACATATTTGAAGGAGAAAATGAGCGTGCACAAATCATTTCTTGTTTACAAATGCTACATAATAGAAGGCTTTTCTAACGTAATTATTGTTTTTTTTTGTGCAGAGCCATTAAGAAAACAGTGAAGGGTTTCCCAAGGCCATTGTTGAATTTAAGTGCAGAATCCTTTGCTCATGTGTTTGATTCTGCATTTGGGAGTCCCTTAAATCCACCATTTGACCCTTATGCCAATTCAACCAACTATCTCCTTGCATCCTATTTGATTCCTTATGTTGGTCTCACTGGCTATGTTGGTGCAAGCCCTAAGCTCCAAGGTGCTACTTCCAAAAGGGTAAGCTTCAAACACAATACCAAGAACTGCAAGTATTATGTTAGATAAGTGTTTTAGAATGTGATCAATCTCAACCGCATATTGTGACAAGAATCAACATGATTCATCGTCCAAATTAATAGTCCTGGCATTTATCCAGAAAATAAGTTTGGCAAGAGAACGTTACCTTAAAAGCATAACCAAATTGGTTACTCTCTATCACATATTATTGTGAACCTGAATGTGCATGTTGGTCCTGTTCAGCTAGTTGCAGGTCTTTTGGGCGTGGAATCAGGCCAAGATGCAGTGATTCGAGCACTGCTATATGAGCACGCGAACCTGATAGTGAAACCGTATGGTATTACAGTGGCCGAGTTCACGAGTCGTCTTTCGGATTTAAGGAATAAGCTAGGACGCACAGGTTTGAAAGATGAAGGCCTTGTGGTTCACGAATACATAGGCGCTGAGGGAAAAATTAGCGGCAACATTCTCGCCGGAGACAAGTACTCAGTTGCATATGACAGGACTCCAGAGGAGATCCTAAGGATCGTATATGGTAGCGGCGACGAACGTGTCACTGGCGGTATCTACCCTAAAGGAGCTGACGGCCGGATTGCTAAATCTTATTTGAAAAAGGAATAGAACATGAACAAATAGGACTAGTTTGGTTGACATTTAATTTACCCTGTTCAGAATGTCTTTTTCAAAATAAAAAATAAAAGTAAATCACGTTCTTAAATAATTTGATGAATCGTTACAGGTTTCATTTTGTTCGCATAAATCCTTCGATTTTTGTTCGCATAAAATCAGGTTACATGGGAACTTGACAAAGTAGACAACAGGGAAGATGAAGAAAACACTCTTATGATATGTTGCAATACTTGTATCTGCAGCCAAAATTTTCTATTCACAACTCACGAACATGATTCATACATAAGTGAGCAAATAACACGGATTACATTTTCGACCAAAAAAGAGAACGAAACTAGGGAGATTACATGCAGAAAAACACTAGCACATTGCTACAACAAGAGCGCAAAGCGACATGCCATAAGAAAAAAAGTTAAAGATCAGTGACATGTTGCAGCATTTCTGGGGAGCATGGTGCGTTGGCTTTTGCCTCCATCAGGTTTCAGGCAATGCAATAATAGTTCCAGTGCAGACCGAAAATTGCTGCTGCATCATTTTTCCATGGCCTCCAAGGTGTACAACTGCACTAACAGCTTGCTCAGACTTCTGGAAGCAAGGGATGAGTGTATGAGCTACTTTAGATATTCACAGGTAACTGGACTTTAAAGTGTAAGCATGTCTGTAAGCTCATCGCAGAAATAGATGATTCTCCATAAGAGTATCTAACTTGGTTTTCTTATCGATTGCGAACTATATCGTCCAGCATGTAGATTGGCCCCAAATGACCTAAACTGCTAAAGAAACACCGCACCAACGCATTCCATGTGCCCGTGTTGGGGCAGATCCCTTCACTTACCATCTTATTTAGATAAATCATGGCCTCATCTAAACCTACCCAATTACAAATCCCCCACACAAGACTAGCATAAGCTACTACATCTGGTTGCCACTCCTTTTCTGCACCAATTCTGTCGAACAGCTGAATCGCAGTGCTTATCTTACCTTCCTTACAATTGGCATATATAATCGTGTTATATGTGATCGCATCATGCTTTGTTCCCCTTACCAGCATCTTTCCTAAAAGCTGCATAGCCTCCTTGGTCATTCCTGCATGACAAAAACCATTCAAAATGGTATTGTAAGTTACCAAATTCATTATCATCCCTCTTTCTTCTATCTCCCTGACAATTCCATAAGCTTCTTCGAATCTGTTCGCCTTGAAGAGACCGTCCAGTAACTCATTATATGTTGTAATGTTAGGCAAACACCCATTTTTCTCCATTTTATCGAGCATGTTGACAGCCCAATCTACCTTTCCATCAGCACATAACCCTTTGATAAACGTATTAAATGTAACTGTATTCGGAGGACAACCTTCAGCAGCCATATTTTCTACAAGACTATGAGCTTGATGAAACATAAAATTCCTACAGAGAACATCCACCATGCATGTATAGGCTATAACATTAGGGCGGCAACCACGGTTCATCATATGGTTCCAAGTCTCAGATGCACCAACAAGGTCACCAACTTTGGCAAAGCCATCAATCAGAGTGCTATATGTGGTCACATTTGGAGGGCAGCCATTTTTGTCCATCTCATGGCAAACCGATACAGCATCCCCCATTTTTCCATTAGTGCAGAGACCATGTACCAGAGTAGTGTACGCAATAATATTTGGCTTATATTCCTCGAGAATCATCCGATTCCACAAGTCAAGAGCTTCGTGTACTCTCCCTTCCACAAAATAGCCCTTTATCAAGGAAGTAAAGGTGTGAACATTAGGGCTACATCCTCTCACAAACATTTGAGCCAAAACTGCAAGAGCAGACTCAACATTCCTCGTATCAGAAAGTGAATTAATAATCGTTGAGTACGTGATAACATTAGGGTTTATACCCTTATCCACCATTTCAACCAACAACTTCAAAGCCTCCTCAATTTTGTTCTCCTTGCACACCCCATTCACCAAAGCATTATAAGCAGGCACAATGGGTTCAAACCTACCAGCAAGCTCCCTGGCTTCCTCTACCTTCCCAAGTCTACATAATGCAGACACTACAGTGGTATAGCTCACTGCGTCCGGCAGACACCCCTTCTTAGACATTTCAACAAGCAGTTTGTGAGCACCATCAACCCTATCATTCTTACACAACGCCTTCAACAGAATGTTATAAGTATATACATTTGGCTCCATCCCATCTTTCTTCATATTGCTATATATCGGGTTAATCATCTGAAACCGATTTTCGCTAAGCAGAGCATCCAAGAGGTGATTGTAAATCTTGACAGTGGATTTGCACCCAAATTCCCTAATCCTATAGAACATCTTCAAGGCCTGCTCAGCCAACCCAGCTCGCCGATACGAGCTGATCACACATATAAACAGCTCCTCAGAGCACCCAACTCCCTCCAATTTCATCTGGTTCAACAAGTACTGCACACCATCCATCTCACATTGCCTCCCAAGCTTCTCAATCATGGCATGGTATGTCAATGGGGTGTGCTCAAAAGCTCTGGAATTGGCAATTGACCTGAAATACTCTAATGCAGAGCCCAAATGGTGCTCGGATTTCAACCTCTGCAACACATCAGACTCTTTGAGAAAGGGTTGATCTTGATTGGGTTCGATTTGGGGTTTAGGGTTTGAACTGAGAATTGGGTTTGTTGTATTGAGAACAAATGGGACTGATGGTTTGTGAACTTTCAGCAGCAAGGAGCGTCCTTCCTTCAAATACATCGGAAAACCAGCTCAAATTTTTCTCATCAAATTAGAGATTTCAAAACCCTAGCTGAAGCAAATTTCAAAACCTAATCAATGAAAGATCAATTTTTTGTGTTCTGGGACGCTTGATATCCAATCAAAGTTGAAGAATATGAAGGTTTTTTAGGGTTGGTGTTGCAGAGAAATTACAGTCCGAGTAAAAGAAAGTACAGTCCAAGTGAAGAAGGGGAGGACAGAAATGGGTTTTCAGGTTCAGGATAGAGGCAAAAATGTGAAAAGAATTAAACTTTCGGGGCGAAATACAAACATTTGGCAAATTGGATCGGCGGGTTGGTTACTTCGACTCGGACTCGGTTTCCTTCTAAGACCCAAAAACCCAGTTACGCACAAACAAAGCTCATTCGATTTGCAGACTGGAAGAGCAGAGGCCTCCGATCGCTCCTCACTGTAAGTTCATCCCTGCAATTTCTTCAATTTATTTGTTTTGGATTTCATCGAGTTTTATGATATATTTCCAAATTACAGATCTTGTACTACTAGATTTTCGATTATTACACTGAATCTGAAATTTGCGGGGCAAGATTTTAAATTTTTTTTGTAAATTTTAATTCCAGAAAAGGGGTGTGGTTTTGGAATTTGTAGAAGTTCAGGGTAATGGTTTGGAGTTTGTATAATTCTGTTTTGGTATGTAATTTTCATGGTGTGTGATGTGTTAGTGATAGACTTGTTTGTAGTCAGATTACTCTACTGTGCCCATACTATGAAAAACCTTAGACCTAGAAATCTTCAGGATACTAATAGCTCGTTTACTAATCTGTAATCACTATGAGAAGGAATTAGGGTGGGTCCCACCCGTGTATCGTTTCCTACCCATTAGTAAACACCTGAATCCGTGAACAGCGTGCAATTCCATTTTTTACCCATTCCATTCCTCCTTAGTAAACACGCCATTATAAGAACCCAGTTCAGTTTCTGCTGAGTGATAAACATCAAGCGTGTGATTTGGATTTCAGACACGAAGGTTGGCAATCTGTGTGACTTGTTTTAGCCGGTTATGTGCTGTTTATACATTGAAATCTCGATAATTTAGTTCATCGTAATTTCTTCAAGCAGAAACGAGTCTTCGATGTGATTGTAGAACTTCGTGCAAAGTTGCAAACCCATTTGAGTCTTTCACCTTGTACTCTGTAGATTTTCCCTCTGGTGGAAATTTCAGATATGCCATATGACTGTGAGTCTGGTGAATGCCTAGGAGTTCCATTCACTGTGTTCTGAAAGTTTTGTGGATATTTCCTTCCTCCACAGCTTTACCTGTTTGATTTCCTGTTCTTTTTCCCTATTACGCTATGGTTTGTGTTTTTTTGGACTAGCTGCCCGATTGGACTTGCATTAGTTATTTAGTCCAATGACATTAGGGTGATGGTTTATACAAAACTGAGGGACCGTCGGTTTGTTTTTTCTTTTTCTTCAGGAATTATTTCTCAGCTCATAGAAAGAAGAAGGTATGGGTGCATCTGAGAAGAAATCTAGCGAGGCCGCATTTGATGTGCCAACCCTCAACGCTGAGAATTTGCAAAGTAACATGAAAGTTATATATTACAGGTTTGTTTTGACAACCTCATGGCCCATCGTGAAAACTTATTCTATGTTTCCCATGTGTTCTTATGTGGACTTGTCGATCCTCCTGTAATCGACGATAAATTATCTTGCTAAATGTTGGGAGGGATCACAGTTCCATGTATTTACTCATGTCGGTTACTATATCACATCAGGCTAGCATAACTGTGTGACGTAATGGCCTTTTGGATGAATCATAATATAGCATGCGGGAAGATGTCACACCAAATGATTTGATATCTTCAAAATGTTTTCATGCTAGAAATTACATTCTTATAACTTTCTGGGCTAATGCTAAAATGTCTGCGTTTGTCCTTTGTGCAGTGGAACATTTATGTCTATCATCGGCGGTGTCATTGCTGGAATTTTGGGGTTCACTGGCCTCACCGGATTTATTTTTTATCTTCTTATCATGACCGTCACTTCAGTTGGACTCATTGCCAAGACAGGGTTTACAGTTTATTCATATTTTGATAGCTGGAGCCAGATTATACTCGACGGCTTTCTGGGTGGGCTTTTGTCATTCGTGCTGTTCTGGACGTTCGCATATGACATTGTGCATATATTCTGAGGGATTATCTGCTACGTCTCGAATGAAAGGAACCCTGTGGTGCTGCTAACTATTTACTGTTTCAAGAAAGGTCTGAACCCGTTGCTGCTTCCTGCAATGTAGTCTTTTGCTGCCGATTTGAAACCAAACGAATGTCGTCGTTGGCTTTGTCCACCGCTATTTTTTTCCGATGAATACTGCTTAGCTGAAGGGATAACATGCATAGGCCTGTTGGCGATATCTGGAGCTGTTTAGCCCTTTGGATTTCTGTCACACTAGTTTTCTTTTAACCAATTTGAATGTCGGACAAAGTTAATGAAATCAATTTTTTATATATTGAGGTTGAGGCAGCTTTGTTGAGAGTACAGCAGTAACTTTTCACGGGTGAGATATCCGCGACAGCATGCCAAAGTGCAATTTATGAATTCTTTAGGACTAAGGGTTTGTTTGAGATTTTTTGGAAGAGTTAAAAGCGTTTTTTGCTAATAAAAACTACTTTTATGAGTTATAGAAGTGAGTTTATAAAGCACTTGAGTTTTTAATAGAAAATTTGACTTGTTTATAATGAAAGGTAAATGTGCTAATTACATGGTCAACGAGGTTTGGTTGAGTTTGTTAAGAATTGTCATCTTCGGTAAATTAAGGCCTAGGTTAGCAATTTTTTTTTGTGGGTGATCTGTAAAAATAAAAAAGCGGCTACGACCCCCTCCGTAGCCTCCTCTCTCCCTAAACTTTAAGAACAAAAAAAGTACTTACATGAGCAATTCCAAACAGGGCCTTATTAGTTTGCAGTTGTTTAAAATCTTTAAAACACCAAATATTTAGCATGTAATGCTAGTAAGACCAAAATTTTCAATCAAATTTGCAAATTAAATAATATGTCACCATTAGAAAATAAGCAAATTAATCAAAGCTCGAGTAATAAACCAATCATTAACAACTGCATTCACAGTTCATATCTGCAAAGTAGCCATGGCTCCAAGTATTTTGCAGTAACTAGTACGTAGTTGAACATTTGGTATCTGGTAAAAGAAACGAAAGGAAGCACAAGACTCTTGGATGATTTTACTATTGCTGTATCAAAAGTGGTAGTGTGAGTATAATTCAAGTACCCACCCTTCCCTATACAACGTACGTCCCGACACCTAATGCTAATACAATGTTGACAAAAGAACTAATACAATGATCTACATTTCGATTAATAACCCAGTGATTTGTGATGAGCAGCAGATGATTCAATATCCCAATTGGGTTACGGAGACAAGATTTCTTGCAGTGGAACGGTATTCTTCGGCGTCGCATAAACTTTGACAAGCAACCGGCCTTCTTGTGTTCTATATCTTCTACATATTTGAATTCTCAAGCCTGTGGAGTTTTAAGAGTATCGACAAAATTGCAGGAGTGAGATGAGAACCATGTGAACAGATGAAGCAGGGAAATGCCCGAAGTCACTACTCATTTTGAACAATGTGAAACGGACTCAGACTTTAACTAACCAATTCAGATGCATTAAACTTACCATCATTTGGGGGACTTTTAGGAAGACAAAAGAGATGAAGTATAATCCACACGAAAATGCTGTAGCTGTAACTATGTTGGAGACGAGGCGCTTATTATCTTTACTGGGTACAAATGCTATTTTCAATGTATTTGTCAGGTCGAAGAGCCTGCAAGAGATCTGCAATATAGCAAAGTTTCAACAATGAGAAAAAGAGTATTTTCAGATTACAGCAATTAACGTCCTTTACTTACAGCAACGTATATGGCAGAAGTGAGCATGAAGTTCAACATTGGGTAATCCGGGATCATAGAAAGCAACAACTTTGGCTGAGCATCAGGGGTACTTGATCTGCAAATTCTCACAGAAACCAGAGTAAGAAAGGTATCTGAATACATATGTATGTACATAATCAGGAAATACATATACAATGCGCCACCAGTTCTCATTGACCAAATATTTGCTAACAGAAGAAGGTACTTGAAAAATTTGGAAAGCCGGTCTTATTAGTGAAACCTTAAACGTGCCGCAGGAACAACTATAAGCTTACCTTAACCAGACGTGGAATTGCAAGATGTAAGTCTCCAGTGTGATCTTTCCAAGCCACCTGGTAAACCAAAGACAAAGTAAGGAGGGGAAAAAAATGGTTTTCAATATCAAAGAATCTTTTAGAATTACAGATAAAGGCATAACTTTTAACTAAAACTAAAACTAAAGCTACCATATCTTTCAAAGTTAAAACCGAATGCTTTCCAAAGCAAATGATATAACTCTAACACGTGAGATAAGATAGATTAAAACAGAGAATCACAAGACAACCACTCACGCAAAAAGGGTTAAGGAGTAGCTGCGGAATTGTTGTGTGACATTTCGCAAACATATGTAAACCCTGATAAACAAGAACAAGATGCTATATTAGTCAATAGGATAAGTTACATACAGTCCAATTTGTTAAAGCATTCAAGGAGAGATACCATACGTTATTGGAATCCATGAGGTATAGGGATGATATTTATTGTAAGTAAGCTTGTCCATCTTGTATATATACTCAAACCATAGATATCCCACCTGGAAATTCAGACTGTCAGAGATCAATGTTTAAGAAGCGGGATTTTCCTGAATATGATAGTCAAAATACCGTTAAGGCTATCAAGGAAACAGCTGATTTGATTGATGTTTTACGCTTCCATTCTGCTTCCTCCAGTTTCTCCATCCATCTTTCAACCTATAAAGATATATGCCAATTGGTTAGCTATTGACTCAAAAGAATGACAAAACCTAAACAGAAGCTCTCATATTAAATCCACCAGTAAAGTACAGAAAATACACCAAAGACAAAATTGGACTAGGATTTTTATCAAGCCTTACAGTTGGATGATAGTAAGCATAAATCATTCCAATTATCCATATGTATCGATCAAGGCCTGAGCGGAAATGCCATTCATGCAAAAGGGGTAAACCAGGTTTCGCAGGATCTGTGTAGCCTGCAAATTTGTTTAGCAATTTGGCAATTTGGGTCAGTAGTCTGCAATGTTTGACATGGTAAATAAAACTGTACGAGTTACTTACCAAGGAGGAATGTAAATGGCCCCCAAAGCAATTCAAACACTCCAGGTATTTCCCACACCAAGATAACAACCAAGAAGCAACCGGCGATTTTCATAGCCATCACTGACGCAGTTTCATTGTATTTGTTCATAATACCAAGTGCCCCATAAACCATAAGAGTGAATAGAGTGTGCATTGGACAGATGTAGTACAGCACGTAACTGTTGTTAAGGATAACACAGCAAAAAAGTACCAAGAAATTAAGCCGCCACATCATCTACACATAAAAAGGAATGAGTTGAGTTATATATACACTAAATATGGCAAACTCACCCACGCAATCTTAGAGATCTAGGAAACCCCATACCTGTGCAAACCTTGCTAGGCTGAAATCTTTGCGGACATAATAATAAGAAAAGTTTCCAAATCCAGTCATCCAGACATATGCAGCAATAAATACTCGAATTGCATTATAAATTTCTGTTGCAGCAAAATAGTGGTACAACAAAAATAACACCTGTAACATGGAGCAAAGAAGAGTGAGACCTCAATGGAAAGCCAGATGCCTTGTATTATTATTCTCTATGACAGAAGCATGGATTGTGAGCATACTTAAAGACCTGACGGTTTATACATTGAACATTGGTACCAATGAAATGCACATAGACAAGCATACATCATAAAAGATTGCAAAATAACCAACCTGCATCCAGCCTTTCCACTCCTCAGTTTGATGCCTATTCAAATAAAGTATGGCTTTCCCGGTCAACGGAGATTTCTCATTATGTATCGTGAAAGAAGTCATTGCTGAAACTATGATGAGAAGGAAGTATAGAAATATGAAAAGATCCCGATTGTAACTCTGCACAAACAGATGACATTCAAGAATATAAGGCTCTCAATATAGAAAGATATAAAAAAATTTAAATGAAAAAATAGATGAACTTCCCTAGTACTTTCTTTGTTATTTTGTTTTCGTGTTTTACCATTTAAATTTTAGTGTTTTTCAATCAAATACTTGTGCAGTGACATTGCTTCGTCGAACACCGAATATTGCTAATAATGAAGACTGAAATGTTAATATACTATGACTAAGTTATCAATATCACCTTTGTTGATGCATTGAAGAAATCTGTACGATCGCATAAGTATAAGTACGCTAACAGGATACTAAATTCAGATCTGTAAGAGAGACACAAAGAGAGGCCAAGGTCATCATTCTGATACACTAAAAAAGAAAATACATTTTATTCAACCCATGAAAAAATTCACTTACATTGCCCTAAGCGTCAGCCGATTATCAAGCAAGAAAGACGAATCCATCAACATGAACCTAAACACATAATAACCGTAAGCACATGGCTTAAGCAATCATTAACCAACAACTCAGAGCCCAAAGAGTATCATTTAGAAACCTGAAAATAGGCGAATAGCCAGATGGAATTCGAGCTTTCGGGGAGGCGGATTGTAGACCTCCTCCCTCCAACAAAACAGCTCTATCATCCTCCTTAACCGCCTCTTTTTCCAATTCAACCAAATTCACCTCGGAGTACCTGCTAATGTCAAAAACCAATCTCACTCAGCACAAACCCGAACAAGCTCATTTCTATCACTCACATACACAAATACTTACACATAGATATACATACGAAGTTCGAGCTTTCGGTATTGAAATGCTTCAATACATACAAATTAATTGAGCTAAAGCGCAAAAATTGTTCAACTCACAATTTGGAAGAAAGTGAATTTTTCTTGTACTCCAAGAACTCGGCATAAATCCAAGCTGCAATTATCGGAATGACTCCGAGCAAGAATGAAACCTGAAACCACAAGGAACTAAATCCTCACTATCTTTCAACAAAATTAACCACTTTATACCCTCGAATTCGAGCAAGATCTGGAAGAAAACAGTAGAAGCTGAGGAATCGAGTACCTGGCCGGCAGTTACAGGGCTAAAGATCATCATCTTTGGAAAGCAGCGGATCGGACGGAGAGGATGGATCAATGAGCAAGCATTTCACAGATCGGATTCGATCAGCTGCTGAATCTGGAGAACGAAATGCAATGTCCGTGTGGTAATATACGCCGCGCTGCAGAGTATTCAATTTAGAGAGAGAGAGAGAGGGAGCGTCGGAGGGAAGGAGAAGGTGGGAAACGAGCGAGGAGCAGAGACGCCGTTATAGAGAGACAACCACATCTGGTTAGAATTGTTTTTTTTTTTTTTTTTTTTTTTTTCCATTTTTTGTGATAGTGCCATTTCTTCTAACTGTTATTTAAATCGTGTCATTAATTTCAACTTAATGGGGATAGACCTTCGCTTTTTTATGGGGCGTTGGATTTGGATCCGACGGTGTGGATGTGGATCCACGGTTCTCAGTTCTGATTTTTATGGATTCTGCCTAAATGTGTGAAGTGTTCATTGTTGTAAGATCATGCGAGAGATGAAAACTCTTATCATGCAAGAAATGAAAATTCTTAAAACAATCATGATATGGAACAACGTTATGTTCCTGTACAAACATTGTACAGAAGGATATCATGGCTGCAAATTATATCACAAACACTGTTTAGTAGAGGTGTACCACACTCAATCCACTCACCTTCGTTACTCTGGTGGAGAACTACCAACTCGACCTCATATTGACTAAACTCACCTAGAATGAGGCCAAACAACACATATTGAGCTTCTATAATTACCGCAACCTACAACGATAACTAAACAACAAACAAAAACTAACAATGCACAACTTAAATCATTAAAATCCACCCCATTAATCTTCGATTATTAAACCATACCAAAAACATAATGGTAGATGTAGTCTATTAAATTTGATTTTACATTGCACCCAACGAGCTAGGAGAGATTTTCGGACAGATTAGATTGAAAGCAAGATTTTCAAACTCACCCTAAATTTCTTTCTTTTGTATTGGTTGTCTTATTTGGAATAAATGAGATAATTTATGTCTTCAATTTAAAATAGAGAGAGAGAGAGAGAGATGCAACACCAAACTTGTAACATCCAATCTTGTAAATTGGGCAATATCCACGAAATTCTTTTATCTATTTAGCTTGAGAACGACACTTGATTCAAGTAAATGGAATAGTTATGGGACCTTATTGCTTATAATAAATCTTTCCAGTTTTGGGGGTCTACCCCCACCAATCAAAATTGTCCTATCATTTTCTTTTTTTATAGTCTTATCCTATTTTTATATTTTTTTTTTAATTCAGACAGAGGTTTTTTAATCAATATGATTTAAAATAATATTGTTAAAACACATTTTAATACAAATTTGTTTGTGTGATTCTAACGACTGACCATCCTCAATCTTTGTTTCCATTCGAGAAGTAGTAAGCAATTCTTGCGTAAGCGATAAAAATGGTGCGTGGATAACACTATGTTTTTATTACTTTGCATTTTTTCTATTTTATTTGGTCTGATAAATTTTGTCGGCAGATTTTGAAGAGTTTGCTTCGACCAGAGTTTGCTGATGCAGAGGCCCTAACTCTAGTCCAAGGAGCTCACTCACCAGGCCCAACAATTAATCTACCAAAATAAAATAAAACGTGTTATTATTTTTATTTTTTTGAGAAGAACTAAGATATTTATTGAAGATTAAAATACGTATAATTCGAGAATATGAAGTTTACATTGGGTCTCAATAAAAACATTATAGGAGCTTTCAACCCAATTGAAGGGAAAAAATGTGTCCCCTACCAAAATTAACTACTAGTACTATTATTCAATAATAAATCGGAAATTACATCAGAAGGCTTTTCAAAACAAGAAATTGGGTGATCAATAGTTAGACTAAACCTCGCAAGACAATGAACCACCTTATTCGTCTCTCTTCGACCAAATGTAATCCTCCAATAATAAATCAAAAATAAAACGTGTTATTAGCACTTTAAAATTATAAATCTACATTTAAAATTTCTATATTTAGTATTTTGAAATGAATGGACGAAGAGGTTGTGCCCGAGATAGACGCAAGTACTTTCTGTTCATTGATTTTCCATTTTTTATTTAAAAGTGAAGTGCAAAAACTTGAGAGTGCAAATTAGGTGGAGACTGATCCTTCAATTCCTTAAGAAAAATTTGATGCTCCACAGTACTAAGATACTTCAGATGTTATAACCGTTAAATCTTGATTTTATATTTTAAAAATAACCCAACGGTTGAAATATCCAAAGTACCAAGTACCCAAGAAAGTATCTCAATCCATTCCACCATTATATAGAAATAGAATCAATCATCATCGGATGTCGATTTACCAACCTTCCGAGTTTTCAACCAACCAAAATTGAATAGTTCAAAGGGTCCTACCCTAATAAACCTGCAACCAACCCTACCAGATAACAAAAGATCGAGAATACTGAAACGGCTACAAGCTTAATCAAGTTCCTTAAACTTACATTAACTTCTCTAAAACCAACCTCTTTCAAGTCCCCCAACACATTGACTGACTGACATCAACTAAGCATTAACAAAATATGACAAGCTTCTTGTAAACCTACGAAATTTACTCCACCTTCATACTACTACAGCAAGAACAACAGCGCCACAGAATTCCGAAATCATCCTATCCTTCTTTCTACAAACGGGACGATGAGTTTATGAGAGAGCGAATGACCTATTTGTTAATGGTCGGTACTCTAATCCCTATCGTTTGGAGGGTCTCTCGTCATCCTCTCCTCCATCATCGTCGTCGTCGTCTGAGTCATCTTTGTCCGATCTCTTTCTCTTTGGGGGAGCCTCCACCTTCCCACCAGCGTCATCGCCCTCGTCTTCATCTTCAACATCTTCATCATCTCCATTCTCTTCAGGCTCAAAATCACTCGCATCTTCCTCGTCCTCAGCACGACCTACCGGACGGACGAGGTACTCAGTTCCTAGCTCATCCTACAGATTTTCAAAAGATGTCAGCCACGGTTTAACCATCAGTTACCATAAAAAAAACAGAACCATACACAATGAACAAATGAATTGATAACATAAGCCACCATTCAAACAATTGCAATAAAGGAGTAACAATTGAAGTAGACGTAAACACAGCTGAGAGATCCGTAAGGCTTGTCGCTGCCAAATTCAGACACCGGGTAGTTATGAAAGTACACGTAAAGGGAAACCTCAAGCCTACAAGGCTCCTTGCTTTGAGAGGGTTTGATGAACATCTATCATACGCAACATTACCATTTTCTTTACAAAGAGATTGTTTCCACAACTCGAACTCATGAACATTTCTATTGCGTTCAACGCTCGCCCTCAACATATGTCAGCGAAGAACAGTAATCACAGACGGGCCGTCCGTGGCCGAAAATCTTTTCGATTTAAAAGTAAACAGTAGCTACATCAACAAGAAACTACATGCCAGATTTACAGAAGGGTAAAAAGGAAAACCTCAAAGCAGCCGGCTTTAATCTAATCAAAATAAAGGATGAAATCAACAAATAACAAAGAAACCAAATTAATAAAAGGTTTAAAGAATAATTTCAAAAAGTTTTGTGACAAGTCTAGCAGAGGCATAAATGTAAAAGCCATGGAGGACTTTTCTCTAAATTTTGCTACATGAAAAATAAATATTTAGAAAACTAAAAAATAATAAACAGCTACATGCTTTGACTGCAAATCTACAGACTAACAGATCACAGAAAAATAATTCAAATCTAATTACAATTAAAAATATATATAGAAAAAAACCAAAAGAAAATTCAAATATACCCTGAATTCCAGGACCAGAACGCTAGAAAAATCAGATTAAATAATATCAAAAATTATTCTTCACATAAACACAATAAAAACATACAAAAATTACCAGATCTGTTGAATCTACACCAAAAATAAATAATAAAAAATAGAAAATTCGGGAAAAGGTAAAGTTTGCGTTGATTACCTCTTCATCAGGCTCGCCCTCATCATCGTCGTCGTCGTCGTCTCCCTCGCCATCGTCATCGTCGCCACCGCCTTCACCGTCTTCGTTGTCCTCGTCCTCATCGTCTTCGTCGTCTACCGAGTGAATCGGAGGGCCACCAGAAGACTGTACGACCTCCTGAACATCGTCGTCGTCGTCCTCTTCTTCGTCATCGTCGTCCTCTTCGTCGTCATCCGCGTCGTCGTCGTCGTCGTCGTCCTCATCCTCGTCAGCGTCCTCCTCCTCTTCGTCTACGCTGTCATCGGACTCGGACTCAGACTCTGACTGCGACTCGTACTGCTCCAATTGCTCGGCGGTCAAAGGCTTAACTTCGTTTTCCTCCACAACTTCCTCCATAACCTTCATCCTCTCCAAGCTCACACAAATTTGCAGAGAAAATCTCCCCTTTCTGTTCTCAAGGAAACGAATTGGGATTGGATTTGGGAGAGGGAGTGAGATAGAGGGAGGGAGGGAGGGACGAGAGAGGAGCTGCTTGGTTCGCTCTAGCAGTAGCTCTGCAACCAGCGATCTGAGCCGCTGAAACGCGGGTTCACGCGGACAGGTGACGTGGCGGGAAATCGGACGGTCCTGGTGAGCCAATTTGTATTTCTGTTCTAATAGGTTTCCTGCGGCGCTTCATATTAATTAGATGCTTTGTCACGTGCAAGGGTGGGCGTAGTCTGAGGTCACTAGGGTTAGGGTTTCCGATTAATGTGTGAAGACCCAAAAATACGGCCCATTATTTTCAGTGGATCATAAGCTGTGTAGGCCCCCACCTTCTTCTCGTTGTTTCTTTTTAGGGGCCGGAATTGGGGGACTGGCGAAGTGTGTAAATTAGGCGACATAGGGTAATAATTTTGTTGACCACAACTTCGTATTTGAGGAATCCTTTTGAAAGCGGTATTTTCTTGATCATCGTAAATAAATATAAAGGTGTCAATTAGATATATTATTCTGGTGATTAATATATTGATCTAAAGTGAATTTGCACAAATAAGCTATTAATTAAAAACCTCTACACGACTACCACAAGCACAAGTGCACTAATACAAATTTGTCACAAGAATGATAGACGTAACAAACCTATAACAATGCACACACCGATCTTCACTGATAAGCGAGGCCACATAACGTCATAACTGGAGAGCGAAACCACATAAAATCACAGTTGAAAAACGAGACCATAGAGTCATCTCTCAAAGGCGAGACCACATCATCAGCCAAACGTGACACAAACAAAACCTACACTAATTCGAAAATAGAATCCATCAGTCTCCTAAACTCAGTAGAGGACTTTAACGCTCTAGGCAAGACCACCTGCAACTACACTATAGCTTTAGTCAACTCAACATAGCTAGAGTAAGATCTGAGTGACATTTGGTCTTCATTTTTTTGTTTATGAAAAATCATATATTTATCGTTTGGCTAATAATTATAAATTACATTTTGGGCATTACAATATATCACTCAATGTTTTTCATGTGTTATTGAACTTTTGGTAAACTTTGGTAGATGATGTCGCTTATTAGTCTCTTTTGGTTTACACCTTACTAGACATAGAGGCCCTACGAGGCACATGTTGGTGTCCTTTTTCTAACTTGCAAAAGCATGCCAAACTAACTAATAATTGCATAATTTGGCTTTTTTGTGGAAACATGGCCAAAATTTTAATTGTTACTTTGGTCATAGCCACATAAACACACGACGAAGAGACTAAACACTAGAATAATTAATAGTGAAGATCTTATGGCCGGAAATGCTTTTTAAAAAAAATATCAAATTGTACTTTTGTAATTTTAACATTTGTTGTTAAATCATTTTACAAGCGTTTTTGGTTATTTGAAGAAAAAAAAATAATCATCAATGTTTAAAATCAATGAAATTGGTTTCTTTATAAGAGAAGGTTTTTGGAAAAAATGTACCCGGCCATTCAAACGCGATCAAGGGGGAATTTCAAATTTCTTTGTCAAGTAAAATAAAAAAAAATAGACTAAAATAAAATAAAAGTTAGGTTGAATACTGTTGAGATTGAGAATGACAGGGTATGCTGGATAAAGAATGGACTCAAATTGTGTGGTATATTCTTCGGTTTATTTGAAGAAAAAATAATAATAATAATAAAATCATCGTAAAACTTCTTTTATTTTAAAACAGTAAATAATTACAAATTCATTGTGAGGTTAAGTTCATCTTTTTTATTGTGTGGGTATATTTCACCAGTATTTACGATAATAATTCAATTCTTATACTTTTGTAATTAAACTCACGTCCATCCATGCAAAATTGTATGTCGCATACTGTGAGAGCATTTACCATGTATGGCTAGGAACTCTCTTCATTTTATTTCTTTGAAAAAGATGCAAATGAAAAACCATATTCCCGGGCATTTAGAACACAGGCGTAGAATCTACGTCGCTGTATGTTAATATTGGTACGTATGTAACGTGACCCCACATCAAATGCTTGTCACCACCCGAATCCGGATCTTCGTCGGATCCTCTTTGCAAGGATCTCGAAGATCAGTCAATCTTATCCGTTTATCGTACATCGTACGAACATAAATTATTTTAAATATTTTTATTTAAAATTAAATACAAATAATACTTGACAAAAATTGACTGCACGATATATGATAAATAAGCACAATTCACGAATCTTTAAGATCTTCACCAAAAAAATCAGTAAACAATCCTGTTGGGACACCACGCAATTAATCTAGTCAGCTAATCATAGCTGGAACACGTGTACTTGATAGATATTTACC
This sequence comes from Pyrus communis, assembly GCF_041283825.1. NCBI lineage: Eukaryota > Viridiplantae > Streptophyta > Magnoliopsida > Rosales > Rosaceae > Pyrus > Pyrus communis. The sequence continues at coordinate 22,266,345 of NC_142577.1, read as the reverse complement.
TAATTAACCATATTTCCCTTGACCCAAATAAATAAATAATTATATATAAAGGCATCTAATATATGATATATGTCCCATTTACTATTCCTCCAAGTCCGACTTTGTGTGTATGAATGTGCCGGAAAGCTCTCCGCCAGCACAAAGAAATATTTGAGAGATCATATATTAATTACTCATGTGCGCAGCGAGGTGGTACTCCTCGGCTTTCAGCTGGCTGGATTTCGATTTCTCCATGTCCTCGTTAGGAATATTCCGGTGGTCGTGGACCGGAATATTCGACCTCTCGTACTTCACTTCTGGGTGGAGTTTGAACTTGCAGAGCGTCCGAGGGTTCGGCTCCTCGATACTCGATGATGCGGTGTGGACGTTGATAACTGTGGTGGAGTCTTTTGCCTTGGCCTGTATGCTTTGCTTCTTCTTTCTCTTTTGTGGTTGTACCCTTTGATTAATATCCATATCAATTTCTTGATTATTTCTTAGATATAAAGATATCAGATATGTAGGTTGTGAATATATTAGTATATATAATTAACTTGTTGGAATTTGCAGAGATATGTTGGGTTCGTCGGCTAAATTAAGTTGATTAATCGATAAAATTTTGTGATATTTGGTTGATATGAGTTAATTGTGGAATTCGATTTTGTTTGGAATTTGATTTTACATTTCTTTGTCACTTACATTTCTTAATACCTAGCTAAGATAAACTACCTGTAAACTCGAATTCTGAGTCCATTAAGTGGTTTGGGTTAACTCAAGTGATTAGAAGTCGGATAATGTGTTAGGATTAAGATAGTTTCAAGTTCGATTCCGTCGAGTGTAACCAAAAATCATACATCAAGCTGCCATCAGCGATTTTGGTACTATATAAATTTTGATGCCTATTTCTCTGTATGTTCCATAACCTTCTGGTGATCTGCCGTGGTGTGTTTTCTTTAAAGTTAGCTGTAATGCAGATCACCAAGTTGCCATCAAGTATCTCACTTTTTTTTTCTGTGTGAAAAATATCTCGAAAGTTAAAAGTTCAAAAACAGGGGAAAAAGGAAAAATTATTTTTCCCTGTTAATGCTTTAGCAGCCTACTGGCAGTAAAATCACGATGGCCCTTTTGACTACTTCCCCAGGGCTACTTGACGAAAAGAACTCTCCCTTAGGATTAACCTGAGATCAGGTGAAACAAAAATATAAGTTTTATATTTTCTGAGATGTGCTTTGTAGATGATGTGTTTGAGTATATCTCCGTCTAAGTTTTTCTATGCGAACTCATAAGTTGATAAATTAACTCATCGTTCATATGATATTGGGAAGGGGATAAATCAAGGGAATTTTAACGAAAAACTCTTGATACTGTTTACTTTAACGAAAAACCACATTTTTATACTAAAAAGTCAATCCTGGAACTATTCACCTTACTCTTTATTTTTGTCCTTATCTTTAAAACTCAGTTTTCAAGCTATTTTCATTAGTTTTCCTATAAATCAAACCTATCCTTAGATTCGAAAGAATACTCTTTTTTTAAATCATAAGAACAACACAACATTAGGATTACATATTTGATAAACATAAATTACAATAAACCAATTATAGCTTACTTATTTGTAGAATACGTAAAACATAACACTTGCAGGTGACAAATGAGTCTTCTACTTTCAGCAAGCGGAAATGTTCCAGCAATAATAAGGTTTGCTCAAAATGGAATGTGTATTTTGTGAAAGCAGGGACACTCTTAATACAGTGATTAGGGTTCCTCTAAAACAGCCTATTATTGACACATCCCAACCCGGAATGTCCACTAGGACTCCTAATCGAGCTGTGTTGGCCGACACCTAGAAGGTAACGAAGCTATAAAGTACGGTGATGTGGAAAATGTGAATAAATTTAAACCTAAAAGTGCCTAAAGACTAGAGTGCGCTGTGAGCGAGAATGAACCTATTTCACACTCGACGTCAGAGTATAAGTAAAGTACAGTAGTGTGGGTAAGGATCATACCCTCGAAGATTGCAACCTATACTGAGATTTGCCAAGAATCCTCGTCGATACGAACTTTTAGTAGCTAAAACATGGAGGGGCGAAAAACAGAAGGGTGAGTGGGCACAAAAACAAAGCTTTACAAAACACATTTCTCTTTTCTGAAAGTAATAACCCCTCACTGTAAAACTCGTATAGTTTCCAGAAAATAATAATACATACGTATGTAGAAATCATTCTCAAGAGTAGTGAAAACCAAGTATATGCCATGTCAAATATCTCAGCAATGAAATAAGTAAGCCAGGTGAAATAAATCAATATAAAATGATATGCCAACCGGAGTCACCTAACATGACCTGTACAGCTGAACCTATAGGTCATTAATCAATTCTTGCACACGAGTCGAAATCACCTAATGTGGTATGTACGACAGGGTTGGGTGTAAATAAGTACGCTCAAGTGCTACAATCACGTGAAGGCTGTGTGAATAATCACAGGTCACCCACGAGTCAGAACCACCTATTGTGGTCTATACGACAAGGCTGTGCACCAAACTTGGATCCAATGTAAGTGTGCGGTGCAGGGGGTGAAAATCACATGAAGGACTGTGCCCTGGCCACAGGCGGGAGCACTAACACCGAGGTGCAGGATAATGAGCTATACATGCCTCAACGTATAACCATAACCAATGCAATCACTAACATCATATAGTACTCACCTGAAACTTACCTGGGCGTTCGCAGCGTCATGCAATAATATGCGTTTCATTTGTTATAACTCTAAATTGCGTTTCGTTTGTGCCCACACGTCCGTAGTGACGAGTACTACAAGGATACGCCAAGAAAATGAATTTTACGTAACTCGACAAGACAGTCAACAAAAGTCAACGCATTTTCCTTGAAGGGCATTTTTGTAAATTCACCTTATAAAATCCTAATAATTGGGGACGGGTTGTTACAATTATAGTTAATAGAGAGAGACACATAATCACTATTAAATCAAAATGTTTGCCCACACATATACAATATGTCTTATTTAATTAGGGTTTCAAATCTTGGTTTCATGATTCTTACTAACCAATATTGAATCACGTCAAAAGTCAAATATCTTGAAGATCAAGTTATTTGCCTTTTAAGTAATTCAATTCATAACAATTGACAACTCAACTTGAGTCTTACATTAATCTCAACATGAGTCTTACATTAATTACATGAGCTACAAATTTATTGCAATAAAAAAACAATAGCATAATAAATGATCGATGCACATGGTTTGTACAAAATCTGCTTCCCAGAAAATACGTCGCCAAGAAATAAGATTAAACTTCAATCCGCTTCCTGACGTCTTCATTCATCGTCTTTCAAGGCATGGGGCACCGTTTAAGTTTGCATTCAATAACCAATTTGATTCTCTTTCAACACAAATATTATACATTCGCGAAGCAGTCCTACGACTATCTCTAAGAGCCATGGTTATGCCAATATTATTATTTACTTTGTACTCCTTAAAGCAATTTCACCCGTTGGAGAAGGGCAACAGCAAAGCCCTGTAAATTGCTCTCTGAAAAGCAATTGCCTTTCTGCAACTCGACCTGTTGGGCAAGAGGAAGGGCAAAAGAAGAGTGATACAATTCACAACATATTTTTTTATGTCTTGCAAGTGTGTTTAAGTGTGAACTTTGTAAATATTTTCTTTGAAAATAATAAAACTCCATGTAACTTCAATAATTTAATTTCAAATACAATACAAAGCAACTAGCGTTACAACCTAAGAGATTGTAGTAAAACTAAATATTGAGTTGTGGTGCAAGAAATAAAGAAAATGGTTAGGTATTTATTGAATTTAAAAAAAAACCTTTATTTTTATTTTTTGACTTTGGATTAATCTTGGCCATTGATTTCCCTACTCATCTCAAATTAGACGCACCACAACGTACCACTAGGTTGAGAAGACTTTCATGCAAATTATTGGCCTCCATATTAGTAGCGACCATATTAGTAGGACCTTTTGTTAATTAGTAGTGACCATTAAATCTTTTTTTTATTATTTTTTTTATTTTTTATTTTTATTTTTATCAACTAAAGGCAGGAACCTTTATTAAACAGACACCATAAATTTACAAATTACTGGCCCACAGACAAAATATACAAATAAAAAAGGACCAGCCAAAAAAACAGAAAAAGCCCAACAAAAGGTTGAGCCCAAACCAGAAAAAACCAAGAACAACCTAGATCTCTGATGCAGCCATTTCCACACCAGAAAATCCCATCCAGCAGCCTGCTTCCAAGCTTCCGACAAAGCATCCCCACTCTGATCACCATCATTAGCTGAGAACAGCTCTTCAATCGCAACCACAAGATGGGAAAAACCAGCCATGAAGCCTATGGAGATCCAAACGCAACGTTGCCAAAGGCAGATAGAGAAGGTGGTGGTGTAGATAGCACTCGAACCAGTGAGAACACAGGAATTCGATACATCGACTCGGTAAATCGCGACGAATCACGATGAAAAGTGACTACAGATCGAATTGGAAATGACATCAAAAAAAAAAAAAAAATTGATGCCAAAGAATTGTGGAGAACATACTAGAAAAAGATTGGTAGGAAAGGGAAAACGCAGCAGAAAATCACCAAGGGAAAAACAGAAGAAACAGAAAAGAAACTGCCATCGACCCCAGCTAGAACTAGGATCGGCAACAACGAAAAGTGACGAAATTGCAAACACTCACGAGACGGTGAGAAGGGCTCTCAAGCATAGAGAAAGGAAAGCAGCGTGTAAATCTTTCTATTAAAGCAATTCATGTCCTTAGGAGAAAGCTAAATTTACATCCCACTTGCCTTTAAAATTATAACAAAATACTGTGAAAATTAACATTTTGGGTGGCTTCGAAGTTTTCTTGAAAGAAAGTCACCGCGTAGGCTCGCCACTTAGTACTATAGTCAAGTGATATTTCTTTTTATTTGTATATGAGAGATCTTAGGTTTGATTATAGCCGAAGACGAATTTGAACGATATTATTGTTAGCCTATTGTGAGGCTAAACCTATCCCCTTTCCCTTAGTGTAGATAATATCGTTTATTCAAAAAAAAAAAAAAAAAAAAAAAGAGTCACCGCGCAGGCTCAAATCTTTTTAAACTTTCGTATTTGACATAACTGGAGCTTCTCCTACAAAAGGGATGTTGCTGTATCCCAAAACAAAGGCACTGCCGTGTTGGAAAAGGAAAGTTTTTCTCCTACATACTCAATGACAATCTGTGTACTTCTGTTTTCAACCATTTTAAGACAGAAGTTATTGCTCACCAAACAATTTCCGGGACACAGAAAGTTCACCAAAGAAAGCATGGTTCATACATATGAGGTATAGTATTAACTATTTAGCCGAAATCTGCAAGATTTTAAGAGCCTGATATTTTTCTATTTTCTACCAATATTTGCATTGTATCTGTACAAAACTAAATAGCCAACAAATCTGTCACTCCCGGACAGAGGACTCACACCTATGCATTTTATGTGTAGAACGCATTGATCTCTAGAAAAAAACATCTGCCCGAATTCTCACAAACTCTTTTTCCTCCTCGTGAAGATGACGAGTTTCACATCTCAAACACTGATCATACTTCTCATTCAAGTTGCCCTTCTTTCAATGTTGCTCCATTGCAGGGTTTTCTTCCCATGCCAATTTCATCACCCAAACATACCAGAAAACGAAAAACCCCCGTCTTTGTGAGGGTTTAGTTCGATCAGACAATCGAAGTTTCGATGCAAAAGATGTCACGGAATTAGCCTTCATTATGATCGATATGCCTCAGCTTAAAGCGGGAGAAGGTAAGAGACAAATCCAGCAGCTACTTCAGGCCCCAGGAGCGCCAACAGACAAACTAAACTCTTGCGATAAAACTACCAAAATGTTATAGAAGATACGGAAGCAGCCTCTTCAGCTTTAACCAATGGTCCTCGCACTGCTCACGACCGCTTACTAAACACCGCCCACGAGGCTGATTTATGTGACGAACAATTTGTAGGGTCCTCCAATCCTCTGTCAGGTTTCAACAAAGCTGTTGAAACCTGAAATTATTTTGTACGAGACCAAATATTAAACTAATCTAATTTGTGGGACTGGAGATTGAATTCCATCTTGAGAACAAAAAGGTGGGTGAATCATATTATCAAATGTTAAGCCGCCCGATTAATGCAATGGGAGCTTCTAGTCTTATCTTTTTTTTTTCTTCTTGATAACCAGCAGATTATTGGCATTCTTATTTCCAATTAACTATGCGCTCATATGTAAATACCATAAAAAATCTACTTCTATTGTTTCAAAAAACGAAAGAAAAATAAAATACTTGTAATCAAAAAATTCTTCCCAGCCATCGCTCACATCAAATCCTAAGGGGTGATGAGGTGAGATTCTTTTTGGTTTTTATTATAGATATGTTTCTTGCTCTTAAATCCATCAAGATCTCTCTTTCATTATAATCCTAACAAATCTTTAAAATTTTCACAACATTTAGACTTGTGTTGACTTTTATAAAATCATAATCAATTAATTTGGATGGATTCTTTAAAATTCTAATTTGACTACACTATTATTTCAAATCCTTTTAAAATCTTCATTTAAAATCCTAATTGATTACAACCGGAATTTATAGCCTATTAAAATCATATCAAATCTGAATTTGACTACATACTCTTGTTAATTTTTTGTCATAGATCTCCTTCAATTCATTTGATCCGATGGCTGGAAATTAAGAAGGTTGTGTGAGAAGTAAGAATTGGTGTGTGAATAGCACTACCCAAAAATAAACAACTAGTTTTCCAACATAAATGGTAAGAAAATCAAATCCTACGAAGTTTTCTGAAAAGATCCCTCAAAAACCAAGTTAGTTTGACCCTTAATTACTCCCATCATATAAAAGGGACATGTAGGGTTCAGTTTCTCACATCTAGCCCTAACCATCAACCTACTTGTTCAGCTTTCAGTTTTAACGATGAAGAAATCTTTGATATCTCTAACCCCAATCTTTCTTGTTCAAATTATCCTTCTTCCAATAATCCATGGCAGGATCATCTTCCCGATGAATGCTGCCCTCGTTGACCAAACATGCAAGCAAACACCAAACTTCGATCTCTGCGAGACTCTTCTCCGATCCGACCCTCGGAGTCTCAACGCCGAAGATGCCAAAGGGCTAGCCTCCATTATGGTCGACATAGTTCAGGCCAAGGCAACCAAAAGCATGGACAAAATCAACGGTCTGCTTAAGAGCCCCGGAGAAAACCAGGCCTTGTTCACCTCATGCATTGACAATTACAACACTATCATAGATGATGATATTCCTCAAGCCTCCGAAGCTTTCAGTAATGATGATAATATTACTGCAGAAGACCGGTTGAAGGACGTTACGTTTGAGGTTGACTTGTGTGACAAGCAATTTTCAGGGCCCTCTAACCCTCTCAAAGATGTCAATAAAGATGTTCATGATGCTGCAAGTATAGCTGCAGCAATTGCAGATAAGTTGCCGTGAAGGTCAAGGAAAAACTAGTTTAAGAAGAATTTTGATGGAAATTATTAGCCTCTATATTAGTAGCACTTTTTGTTTATGAGTTGATGTAACGCAGCGGAAGAGTACTTAAGAGATGTATGGCCATTAATATACATACACTCGCAATTTTTTTTAATACATTAATCTTCCCTCTTAAATATAATCTTGTTTTCTCTTCTATAGTTCTGCTTTTGCTTGGGCTTTTTGTGGTGTGTGTAATTTCCCTTCTTATTACTGAAACTTTCTTTCTGACCAAAAAAGAAAGCTAAGATAATCTGGCTTATTTGTTTTCTGTTCAAATTCACATTCAACAACGCTTGCTTTTAAAGTTACGACGAAATAATAAGAAGCTTGACATTCCGGGTGGAATTAAAGGTTTTTTTTTTGTTAAGTCGCTTCGCAGGCATCAAATCTTTTAAAATTTTGTATTTGACATCTCTCTGAAGCTTCTCCGATCCCAAACCAAACGCACTGCCATGCAGGAAAAGGTAAGTTTCTCTCCTGTACGTCAAGTTTGCTTAGATAGTATATTCCACAATATCATATGTATGACTGAATCGAGAAACCTATACTCAATGGCAATTTCTCTACTGTTTTGAACCATGTTAAGGCATGGTTCATATAGTGTAGTATTTGCCAGCAGCAAGAATTTGGGAGCCTGCTAATTTTTTTTTCTTTTTTTCTGCCAATATTTGCATTGCACCAGCTGTACAAACTAAATATCCAACAAGTCTCACACTCCCTATGGACCCTATCTATAATGGGACTCAAACCTTTGCATTTTATGTGTAGAACTCATTGATATATCTCGAGCAAAAACATCTGCCCAAATTCTTGCAAACCCTTTTTCCTGCTCCCGAAGATGACGAGTTTCAGATCTCAAACATTGATCATACTTCTCATTCAAGTTGCCCTTCTTCCAATGTTGCTCCATTGCAGGTTTTCTTCCCCTTTTCTAACGACTTTCTCCGCCTCCTTCTTCGCTTTTTTATACCACTCATTACATATTAATTTGATAACCAAAATTGCATTCCTGGGCGTGCAAATTGTTAGAAAGTCAATGTTCTTAGTTAGGAAGTTTTTATGTAACTGATTATGTATCTACTACATTATTATTCCTAGATTATCGGATTTCTTATTGTTCAAAGGAAACTCTTGTACATATCATTGACAAATCAATGGAATTATTCAGTTGCACCAAATACAATTTTCTAAACACATAATGTTATGTTAGAATGCGAGCATCCAATTAAAACTCAAGTACCAACGAGTTGAATATCCCAACAAGTTTAGGCTCTTATGCTAGACTTCCATTCTTTGATTTGGGATATGCTCTCAACATATCTCTCTCAATGTGGTTTTGTTATGCCTACATGAAAAATACATTGGTTAGAACATGCTTTTAAACTGGAAAAATATATGATACTGATGAATTGAGTTTATTAAAGAACAGACATAAATAACCAATTTTTAGTAAAAATGCAAGTAAATTAGGGAAAATCACTTAAAGTGCTTTCTGAAAGAAGCACATAAATGATGTTTACTATAGAAAGCACTTCAAGTGCTTTTGGAACTCAAAAACATTTGTTCTAAAAACACTCAATCATTTGAAAAACACATCTAAACGAGTCATATATGAACGACGAAGTGAGTTTACTGTAATTTCACGTTCAAGAAACCCTTTAGTGCTGATGTAATTTGTTGTACACGTGGCACAATAATGCTCACAAAAGGGTCTTCGTCATAAGAGAATCTCTCCATCTTTATGCCCTTGCATCGAGACAAGAAGACCTACCACATTTACTCTTTTTGAACTTTTGTTTCTGGTTTCTGGTTTCTGGTTTTTCTGCATGTTGTTTTGCAATTTGTTTCCCAATTATTACTATAGAGGCCAAAATTTGAGGAAATTAAAATGGTGCTAATAACAGAATCATATGGAATATTCCTCCAATTTTCTCATTACTTGACCACCAAAAAAGGAGAATAACTTCTTCTGAAATATCACGGTAACATTATTTCAAATTAATCGTGCACTATTACAGACAAAATTAAAAACACGTATCTGTTTATAATTGACTTCATTTACCGTCTCAATAGCAACTCAGGAGTAGATAAGTGAAGCAACACGAAATGTAGACGCAAAATATTTAGACATGTGAAGCAACACGAAATGTAGACGCAATTGAAACTCATAGCACATGATTACAAAAAGCGCCTACGAGTGAACACGGTAGTAATAAGTGGCAATCAATCTGCCAATCCATGAAGTTGGAACATGAGTATAAATTAACTGCCAAAAGAATCAGATCAAACAATCCCAACAAAGTTTCTCTTCCCATCTCAGAAAATGAGTAGCTCACTCGCAAGATTCTCAACTCTTCTTCTTTTTCTCCACGTTGCTTTACTCATTGCAACCCCAACAACCCAATCTTTTTTTCTTCCATTAGACAAAGGCAGTAATCTGATACAAACAACATGCAAAAAAACACCCCACTATAATCTCTGCCTCTCAACCCTCCAATCAAACCCCGACAGCTCAAACGCGGATGTGCCGCGATTGGCCCGGATAGCATCCGATGCTCTCCTGGCAAATGCAAGTGACACACTGGACTACATCCACGGCCTGCTGAAGCAATCCCGGGAAGTATATTTACAGAAGGCATTGGCAAACTGTGCTGAGCTGTACATCCCAATTGTGAAGTTTAGCCTGCCGCAAGCAATTGAAGCTTTGGGAAATGGGCACTTTGGGTTTGCAAAGTATGGGATTTCTGATGCTGCAACGGAGGCTGAGGCATGTGAGAAGGGTTTTGGAGGAGTTAAGTCTCCTCTCACTGATAGGAATGCTCTTGTGAATGATCTTTCTGGTGTGGCTGTTGCCATTCTCAATTTATTAAAGGGTTGATTTGTCCCTATCTTATTATTAGGAAAATGATAACCACATGTTCATTTTCTCCTTTTGCACACTTCGGTTTTATGTACGTGGATTCTTTGATTTGTCCAATTCAAAGGCCAAAAATAAAAAGGAGTGTGCAGAAGGAGAAAGAGTGAAGAAATCACCTCTCTAGGATTATAGTTAGTGAGTATTGTGTGAAGTTGCTTTTCTTCTGTAGTTTTTGTTTGGGAAAGTTTTCAGCTTTTTAGGTTTTAGATACTTGTACTTGTAGCAGCTGTTTCAGCCACTGAAATCAAGTTTTGTTCTCTTCATGTTCCTTTGTGGGGTAAGAGGGGAATCTCCCCCCTCACATCCCCTCTCTCCCTAAGATGAGATGCATCTTGTTTTAACTGTTTTGAAGGGTAGGTTTGGGATTGGCTTGGGCCAGATTCCATGGTGACCATATGTGGTCAGATGCAAGGACACTGGCAGGCTATTAGGTGCTGAATATTCCATCGCCCGAGCAAGGAAAGGAAAGTGTCTTATAGCATCTCTAGCAGCCGAGCTAAAGGAGATTTTTGGTTACTTAAACAAAAAAGGCAGAAAAATAAAGCTTTGGTTTGGTATTAAAGTGCTTTTATAAAAAGTGGATATAAAAAAAAACTGAGCTCAAAAAGGTATTTGGTAAACACTTAAAAACAGCTTATTTTCACAGTTTTGGGTGAAAAAAATTGAAAAAGCAATAAAAATGAGCTTTGAAAAAAAACTGAAAACGTGAAGCAGCATAAATGTTGGATTATATGTTGAATGTTGGATTATGATTTCTTGTTAAACGTTAGATTATGACTTTTTGTTAAACGTTGGATTATATGTTTAAGATAAAATTTATAAATATTTTTCTTTTAAAAATAAAGTATATTTAGTAATGCACCTTTATTTGTTAAGAAAATTAAATTAGTGGCACATCTAGTATTATACCATTTTTTGTCATTTCACACAGTCACAGCTGTTTTACATAAAAGTTTACCAAACACTCCTACTGCTTTATTTCACAACTGCTTATTCTTACAGCACAGCAGAAACAATTTTTTTTTCAAAGCACAACAATACCAAACCAGCCATAACTAGTTTAACTTTGTGAACAATAACTAGATAAATTTAGTTAGGATGAGAGAGAAAGCTAATTTTTCTGCTAAATAGTAAAAACTATAAAATTGCATTATTTGTTGGCTTCAAGAGAAGAAAAAGGACTTGGGTTGTTAAGTTTAGATAAAATAAAATTTTAACTTAAGCTAAATAGCTAATATTGTTGGGAGTGGTGGCTAGCCAAATTAACATTTGGGTCATCTGACTAGCTACATCAACAAAAATTTAGCTAGTATTGTTGGAGATGCTCTTATATGTGCAAACCCCCATATCCATATTAGGTGTGTTCTGAGCTTGAAGGCTCCTTAATAGGTAGACTCAAAGCGGGCAATATCTCGCTAGAAAGTGAAATTGAAATTTTCATTGTCACATTACAGGCAGCAATTGAAATATGGTTTTCAAATTACGTTATGTATTAGTGGATGATGCCAACACAAGTGGCAATGCCATACGCAAAAAAAAAAGATGCACAGAAAATGGTAGAGGCAATAGAACTTTTGCACACTTTCATTAATCCATGAACATAATCGATATTAAAGTATCGAGAATTCAAATATCGGGTGAAAAAGTAAACGCTCTTATAAATCATGGCTTAATTTTCTACTTACCTCGATCAACATTGACCACAACCTTTAGAATCTTATGTGATTTGCATGTAGACATGTTCTATCATTTGAAAGATTTCCAAATTAATAGATTTGGATAATGTATACATGTGAAGGAAAATGGTATCTTGTGATCAATTGGGACCCTCCCTTTTTTTTATGTTGGTCACACGGACCCTTTCTATTAGGTAAAACTATTCGTAGATTTGTAAGGGAGGAGAAGGCTCTGGAATCTCACGGAGCAAATATAACTGAGAGCCGTTTGACTGCTAGAAGAAGGCAACACTATGTGAAATCACATGTTATATATGGCACCAATGCCTCAAAGCATGTTAAACTTAAAAGCACACACTGGCCAGAAGCACTTACATAAAAAGAAAATTGAAATGAGGATGCCTTGAATGGGGGCAAATTAGGATGCTGCATGCACCCTAAGAAACGCAACACGTGACACTGCATTATTGACCTGAACACCGGAATAGCACGCAACACAAAACATTGTATTATTGGCCGGAATATCAGTGAGGGTGTATGCAAGCCCTTCCACTCAAACGGGGTCTTCTATTGCCAAGTTTGCACAATATTTCCCTTACTAAAAATACCGGACAATAAAGGGATTCGCATTTAGGTGCAAAGAGAGGCACGCTGGCGTGTCTAACTCGCCTAATCCACACATTAACGAAGCATACCTCAAAGATGCAAAATTGACGTCTCCATCCTACATTCATGGCATTCCATTCATACAGGAAACATTTGCATCTTTGGAGACAAAACCCAGCGATATCGAACGCGAATAACATCTCACTACCAATTTCAGCCAAACTTATACAGCATTTGAAATGAAGAAGGAGCAGATTTGGATGATTTTCTAGTGGTATAATTACCGCAACTTTATTAGAGGCCAAACCAGTTGCAAGGAAGGCAACTTATCAGTATGCATTTGACATCACGGACAGAACACTAAAAATTGTACTGTAACCACTCTCTTTCTCTCTCTGAGTCTCTTGCTCTCCCCCATTTCTGTACATACAGGGGATCAACAGCTTCAGTAATCATACATACAAAAAAGTGCAAGCATCGACGGTTTGCACGAGGATTCAAAAGGCATGTGGAATTTGTTCCTCAACATCGACTAGGCAACCACATTGTAATATCACCCTGCCCATCTTTTCAGCTTCTCCGGCGGATCCAAACCAGCAACCTGCTCTACGATACTGCAAGGTGCAATCAAAGTGGAACATTTTATTTCAGACAGTGAAACCAACATTGGTCATCAAGTTAGAAAAGTGCATATATATATTGGTTGTTTATTCCCATACATGAAGATGCCATAAAAACCCAAAAAAAAATAAATACGAAGCATTTTTTACAAGATATTTATAAAGCTAAAATGAATTTAACATACTTGGGGGATGCAGAACCAGGTCCCTTTGATGACAGATTTGGATAGTACTGAACTGAGATCAAATTGCCCTCTGTTCGTCCAGCAGACAATGGAGATCCCTTAATGTTCACAGGTGAGCTTCTTCTAGACGAAATTCCTGCATATAAACGCCAATAGAATGTGAATGCCAATACGGAAGATGAATGAAAAGTCTTGGACTTTAGGGATCTCTGTAAACAATATATGTTGAGAAACTAATTGAAGGTAAATATGGTTTAATAAATTATCTTCAATTACAATAAGAAACAAATTCAAACTTTTTCGTGAGTCTCCTTTAAACCTAAAACATGCTATTCAGAAGTAAACCCATTTATTCTTTTGGGAATAACCAAAAGAAATGTTAAAGAAAGAATTAATGATATCCAAAAGTTGAAATTGTCAATCACAAAAAGCAAAATTGATATGCACATTACAAGTTCACCAAAGCAGTTAGGAATCGTTTAAAATCATAAAACAACAAACAAACAAGTTAAGAACTATCAAATACCAGAGATTCAATAACTATATCCTCGAGTTCAATAAAAGAAATATTACCTTGAAAGATTAGCACAAGACAGAAGAGAATGGTGAACAGCATGGCAAATGTGCCGCTATTGGAAGACGCCTTAGCAGCTTTCATCTTCTTCAACGCTTTCATTCGCTCAATCCTTGCACGTTTCCACATGGCAATCTCAGAGAGTTCCTTGATTAACTTCTGGTCTGCCGCATCCAATGATGGGCCTCGTGGAGGTCTGGGAGGTTTAGGAGGCTTTTTATTGCTCGTCTTCTTCCGCTTGTCCTTCACCCGTGTCTTCTCTACATGATCCATGCACTCATTCCCCTCCAGCACCTTGTTTGTTGCCACCTTCAAGTTATCGGGGCACACTACATTGGAGTTGGACCCATTGCCACACAAACCAATTCTATCTTCAACTTTAACCGTTCCATCCAACAGACCGCCAAAAACCTTAGCAATCAATGTCTTTGCCGGTTTCTTAGCACACGAAACAGGGGTATCGCTTGAATCCTCTTCACTAACTACCACCCCACTTTCAAGATCAACTTCAAAGTCCTTTTCCCTCGGACTCTTTTGATCCATTACAACCAACCAAACTCAAGCTAATTACCAACTCCCTTCCTGGCCTTCAAATGATCAAAGCCACGTTACACCCCTCCCAAATGGAAAAAACCAAATTTTGAATATTTGGAGTCAACCCATTAGAAGGAATGGCCTCCTTGCAATATATATTATATTCACAGTTGCAACTTGAGGACAAATATATCTAGCTTCCTCAAATAAACAGCACTTTCGAACTTAACTTGCAATTAAATCGGAGACAGCTTAATTGAATGCAATTCAACTTGTTTGACACGGCTCACCGCTTGCCCAAAGAATAATCAACCAATAAACAACAGTGCCTCCCTTCTTTTTTCCTCCCTTTCCTGTCAGTCAACAAAACCCTTCAACCATTAACAACAATACAAGCGAAAACCAACACAATCCACAAAAAAACCGATTGCAATGTGCATCAAAACGTGTCGAAAATCAAGCAATTAGTCAACTTTATTCAATGTGATTGCATATTTCAGCTTACAATTGCTAAAATGTACAAATTTAACAAATTCAGAGCACAAAAAGCAATGCTAACAGACCTGATCAAACAAAACAAGAACATGAAAGATTATGCAAAACCCATCAAAACTAGAGCAATCAACACCCTTTAATACGCATCGCCATGATATATAACATTGTTTTCGAAAACCCAAAACTCAAAATTTAAGAAATGATCTAAAAAATGCACAATTTAAAGAAAAAGAGGAAAAGTTAAAGTAGAAACCTTCAAAAGAAAGCGAAGAAGCCCCAGATCCGATGCGGAGAAAGAGCTTACAGCGAAGCTAGCGTCATATATGGAAGCTTCAACTGCTAATTAAAGAGAGTCAGAGTGAGAAGAGAGAGAGGGGGGAGAGGAGAGAGAGAGGAAGAAGGGAATGGACAGGAGGGGTTTTAGGAGAATCACCGAGAAAGTGCAGGGCTTTTATATAAATACATCAATCAAAATTTTGAATTCTGATTAAAATTGTGGCGCTATATCTTCGTCGGATAAATACCACCGCGCAAAGACTCGAATCTGATGTTTTCTTCTTCCCCTTCCTCGGCAGCTCCACCGACACTTGCATGGCATTTTTTTTTGAGTTTTTGACTTTGTTGTGGGGTTTTTTTTTATGAATTTAATTTGATTTAAAATCCCCTTTGGGCTTTAATTGACCAATTAGGGTTGACCTCTGTGATTAATGGTAAACACACTTCTAATTTCTAGACGACGTGAGTGATGGTCATGGACTCATGCAAGACTATAGAAGAAGTTTTTATATTGTTGAAGTGAGTATATGCTATACAACGTTTGCGGAATATTCTTTTGTTAGAAACTTCGTTGAGTTTACGTTTATGCATAATTAGTCGTTATGATATCGTTTTAACGATATAACATATCAGGAGTACAAATATTCTTGTAATGTTAAGTTTAGGATTAAGAAGTTATGTAACTTTAAACACATCCTTAATCTTCTATTTTTTTGCCAATTCATCTTTTTAATGGTAAAATCTCAGTCATTATTTTGATTATTAGTAATAAGGGAATTTGGAGAAGATTCAGAACTGTTACAATAACGTAGGAGACGAGAGAGTTTCAAATCTAAATCGCATAGATTGAAAACTCAACATGCTATTCACTAAGATATTAAATCACATGCAAGAAAATTTCACATTATAATTTTCTTAATACAATTATAATATTCTTAACTTTCCCTAACTAACGTGACCGTTTTAATTTGATTTTATAATATTAATTCAACTAGGTGTTTCACTTTCACATACCGCGTCAAAAATGGTGTCTGCAACTATGAAGATATAAACATTTTCTTAATGAAAAATATATATTTTTGTGGATGATTAAGTATTATTTATTTGTTAATGAAAATGATTTATTTTTGTGGATGACTAAGTATTAGGGTACCCTAAGTATTATTTATTTGTTAATGAAAATTATTTGTTTTTGTGGATAACTAAGTATTATTTATTTATTATACACCGACGCGCAAATGAGAAAAAAAGAACGGAATACATTAATTAAATGCACACTAAGTTCCAGTAGGGGTAGCTATTAAAAAACCATTTAACACTTCAAAACAATAGTCATGTCCAAAAATTTGAAAACGGGCTTAAGTTCTTCTTATTTTATTCGAGAATGACTTACCGACCCCTTAGAAAGTACGTAAACGTTGCCTTTCGAACCAATAAGCACAATGCTACTTATTTTAAGTTTTTCTTACGATATTGTATGGTTAATTTAAAAGATTTAACGTCTCCGTTTCATATAAGTTCTTTTATGGTGTTGATGATGACGAGGGCAAAACTTCTTGATCGGAAAGGGCAAAAGATGGAGGAGGGAAGGAGGGAGGGGTTAGAGCATCCCCAATAAGAGGCTCTATATAGGGCTGGAAAAGTGGTGGATATAGCCAATTTTAGAGCTCTGAGGAATCTTTGGGGTTTTATAAAAGAATCCCTCCCAATGAGGGGCTATATCTTTCAGGCTCTATATGAGACTATATATATTTATTTATGTAGTAATTTGATTAAGTGATGACTTTTTTATTTTTTTTTATTTTTATGAACCCTTCAATCTAAAAGGTTCAAATTGTGACAAAGTCAAATTTCATCACTTATGAATCGTTCGTTGGATTATATTCCTTTATATCAATCTCATCCATTGAAAGAAACAAACCCCACTTCACCCTCTGAAATAATTTGATTTTCACGTATAACACAACAATTTACCTAGCACCAATTGGTAAATTGGTATCATACAATTTTGAAAAAATTTATTTGAAAATTTCACTCATCAATGGCCCATGAACGTTAAATCAATTTGAAATTTTAATTCTTATGGAATTTAAAACAATCATTAATTAGCCAAATTGCAAGAAAAATAAGTAAGAAACAAGAATTAAAAAAGTAATAAAAGGAGAGTATAAATGAATTTGTATGTGGAGAGAGAGTGATAGAATTTTGCTCACATGAATTGCTACTTTTTTTTTTTGTGGGATCCATTGTTTTTGGGGCTAGATGTAGCCCGCTTTTATGCTACCCAAAAAATTGAGTTGTTAGCCCAGTGATGAATCTAGCCCTATTTTTCGACTCATTAAGAATAAAACTTCTCACTAAGGTTGGAAATGTGGTAGTCCCATAGAAGATAAAGTCCCCATCAAGAATGCTCTTATGGTGTTGGGGTATGGCAACCATGAACCATCTGTCTCACTCACTCACTTTCACTTACCCCACAGCCCACGACCTCCACGTGAATTAAAAATGGTGACATATGAATTTAATAAAATGGATTTTGAATCTTTGATGCTTCGTTGGTAGGGGGCTTCTCTGGACCCCACCCATGTTTCTTTATTTTATCATTTTATTTGGTAAATTATATGAAGTTGATTTGTTGATAATTGAGTTTATGTCCCATCGTTTTAACATTGAGGACCCATTAGTAAAGATTTGACACGTTCATATAAGTATCGTGCTCCCCTGGTGTATGGTGCATGCATCCTTTGGACATGTAACGAGAAAATCTTTTACATTATACTATAATTATGAGTTTAATTTTCTAAAATACAGGTCTAACTTGTGTATGATTATGAGTTTATTTTTTTTATGATATGATTAATCACGTAATGAGAGAGAAGATATTTTTTGAGACTTGATGAAGGAAGAATTGAGGAGGGGGAAATGGAAAACTTGGGAAGGGAGAAAGAGGGTCGAGATGAGTTTATTTCTCAATTTCAATCATGCTTCTAAGCGTAACTGTACACAACTAATTAAGCTTATAAATTTCTCATCAATACTCAACTTTGTTCCAAAACAACTTATATATGTAGTAGTTGATGATAAGTTTTGTACCAGCTGCTTTTTACCAAAGTGCTTTTGTTGTAGCTGTTGATAATTTTTCAAGAAAGCACAGGAACTTAAACTTGAGATTATGATATGGAAAGGTTAAGAATAAAATGGTTGTTGTCCTCTCCCTCTTCCCCTTATTTTTTTTAGGAAAATTAATAATTAATGAAAATAACTTGAAAACTTTGAGTTTTAATGATAATGACAAAATAAAGGGTAAAGTGAATAATACCGGATTGATTTCTTAATGTAAAAATATGATTTTTCGTTAAAGTAAATAGTACCGTGAGTTTTTCGTTAAATTTTTTTATTTTATTTTTTTCTGATATTTTTTTGGTCTAGCCCCTACGGAGTCAAAGGGACCACGCAAGATTCTGTTAGAACTGCACAATCAATGGTACATATGTGTCAGGGTCCCTGAGGATGACGCCTAACGAGTTAGGCACGTTCGCTTGTCATCAAAGTTTGGTCCATTCCTTGCTCTTGTAAGTACAAATGGAAAAGGATTATCCCGGAATATTTTCCTCGAATCCTAGGAATCACATGATGGTTATCGTTCATCATTTATCGTATATCGTGTGGTTATAAATAATTTTAAAATTTAAAATTTAAAATTAAATATAAATAGTACCTAACAAAAATTATCTGCACGATATACGATAAACGATCACGATCATAAAATTCCTAAGATTCTCAAGAAAATGATCCGGCAGTACAAATAATATATTGAGTTGGCAATACAGGACAAGTCATGCGTATTTTGGATTTGGGTCGAATGCCATAAAAACTTAAATTTGTTTTTTCATAAGGTAAGATAACTCTACAATAATCCAGCTCATTTATTGATTATTTGTTTTATTCATACAATGAGTTAGTCCTACTCACGTGATTTATACAATTCGAACTTAAAACTTCGAATCTATAAGTTGAATTTAAAATCTCTCATTTCCAAGTAGAGGTAAAACAGATCGTAATGCTAGACGTTAATGTCATGTTAACAAGTCATGTAATTTTCCAAATTCACATAATCAAATGATATAGCAAGTTATTTTGAGTGAAGAGTCCACAAGACGAAAGGCTAATTTGGGATTCTTCTGGGTTTTTTTTGAAAACTGCTTCTACTGTGCTGTGAAAAGCAGTTAGATATTTGGTAAACTATAGTGCTAAAAGTGCTTTTAGTAAAAAAAGAGACTGGAGTAGGATTGTCAATATAAAAGTTTATTAATTGGTAATGTTCGCCCATCTCCAATAAAAAAAATATTTTTTTAAAGAAGTACGGATAGAGCTGTTTTTGCTTTCTGCTTTTTTAAACCATGATTTTGGAAGAAATTTTTTTTTATTTTTTATTTTTTATCATTTACCAAGCATAATTTTAGCCTAACTTTTTTCAAAAAGCTACTTTTAAAAGGAAATTAAACAACCCTAAATCAGATTTTAAACTAATAAAACGCTGACACGTTTATTAATATGTAAACATTTGATGTCTCTAACATTACTCTTATCCAGTTGGACTAGATTCATGATAAAAAGAGTAACCCTCGTATGAACACCCGTATAAACGCCGGTCAATACATATTCCATGGCCCATGAATATATTGAGTTTGGGCCTCTCAGCCCAAGTCCAACTAGCTTGGACATATTTGTAACCTTACAGAGGAGGATGGGCCCATCCAGAAAAAAGGAGTTGGAAAACACAATTGAAAGTCTAACTGTTTGACTGTTATGACATCCTTTGACATTGGAAATTAATCAACTTCCAAACCTTGGAGAGAACTCTAACTCTAATGGAACCCAGCAGGTTTATTACACTGAAACAGAAATTCATGTCGGTCTATCGACGTAAATTTACTAAAAACAGATTACACTACAGTTCAAGCCGAAATCTAAAAGCACTGCACAACTTGACTCAGACAAACTTGACGATAGCAGCACCGCTGGAGGGCTTGGACGCAAAAACATAGAGGCCAAGATCGTTGTTGTTGATGACGCCTCTGTCAATTCGTGACTGGTAGAAGCGTTCCTGATACACCTCAAGCGATATTTAGGTTCAGCAACTCAAACAAAATGAACAATGGAGGGAAAGCATTAAGGATGATAGAAGATGAGCAAACCTTTAGATTGAGGATAAATTGTGGGACAATACTATCTTTTACCAAAGCAACTGCACAGCCGCCCCATCCAGCTCCCGTAAGCCTTGCCCCAAGAGCACCATTCTCCCGACAAATATTTACAAGTTCTTCCAACTCTGGACAGCTGGTTCAGTGAAAAAGAACGATGGTAAAGATAAGAGTGACAAAAATTACAAGATCTTCCAACGCCGGACAATACCATGTCCCTACATTAAGCTCTTCGTGATGTGATCAATTATTATTGCGAGAGCGTCAGTAGTGTGCATATATAAATTCAAAGGAGGTCGACAATATAAATTTGTACCTGCACTCATATAACACGCTGCAGCTATAGTGGCTATCATTCATAAGATCACCAAGCCTCTTTAGCTTATCCTCATCACTGCAAAAACAGTTCCAGCGTTAGCATAAAACCTTTTATTTGTTCACACCATTAAGCGCTCACTAAGCAACCCTATATAAATTTTCATGTTTACTAAGGAGAACATATAGTTAAATTTAGTAACGATATGCCAATTCCATTCTATATCTTAAACCATATTTACTTTTACTGCACGGGTAGTGGGAAAAGAGTTCATATGAACTAAGATAGCACACCACTGGCTGGAGTAGCACACATGGTATCTCTCTGTACTTAATAAAGGGCGGTAAGTCTTGAGTTTAACCCCTGAGAGGGGTAGGAGGGGAAGGATATCCCTTTCTTGTAACCAACAGATTGCCACTTCAGCAACTATATACGAACCTTACTGTTGATGATACGGCATCCTTGAAAGCATATACCCGCTTGGCTTCAGAATACACATGGGCGGCTCTCTGGTAGACAATAGTTGTTCAACATTAAAACAAAATTTCCAAATTCAAAGAAAAAATCAACACAATTAGCAATGACACGAGATAGCTAGCAACCAAGGAAGTACCTGGGATAACTTGAAGTGCTTTGCAGCTTTCAAAACATCCAAAGAAGATGGAGAATCTCTCAAGATAGAGGGTAGACTCTCCCCTAGGATTTTCTCTATTTCCCCAGCTGTATAAGGTTCTTCTTTTAAATTATCCTGTAGCAAAGACTGTTATGTAACCGATATAGATAGAGAAGTGACTAATATGAACCTAAAATGAAAATAATCAAATGTATATAACACTGAATGACAAAATGTTGGCAGGAAACGAATAAAAGTACCTTTACAGCCACGATCGGATCTGAAGACCCACGAGTACTAGCAAATGATATGCACAAACCTTCAACATCAGAAAGAGTTTTGACACTTGAAATTGCCTCTTGCGGTTTCATCCCCAACTTTATACCAAGCACAATCTAAAAAAATTTCCAACCCCACATTGTGAGTATATAATATTTCTGACAATAAAATTACTAAACCCTTCTCAGGTTGATACTTATCCCCTGCATTAGTAGCTCGGAAATTGGATTTAGGATTCGAAACTTACAGCAGCCAGGCGACACTCAACAACTCGGTTATTGTAATTTGTGGCAGCAGTTACTGCTTTCTGAGAATCTGCCAAAGAATGGGCCACAACAAAAGTTCCACCAGCCGGAAGTTGCACATCAGTAGCACGAATTGGGTTGAAATCAATTAGTTCTGCAAACCCAGGCTTGGCCATCACCGAGATTGCCTGCAATTTAAACCAATATCAGGACAAACAAGCAGTTGACTATCATACTCAAATTAATCAAGAATGAGAAAATAATCGAACCTGATCCATTCCACCAGATTGTGTGCCAATGTGTCGCTCACACTCACACGTAAGTTGTGCAATTTCTTTCTGCTCACAAGAAAGAATGTCAGCATTTGAAGCTTATTTATACAATCTGTAGATCTCCAGAACAGAGACAGATATTATACCTTGGGGAAATTCAAACCAAAAGCGGCCATTATCGCAATCGTAGAAGCACAAACTAATGCAGCAGAGCTAGATAGTCCAGAGCCTAAACGAAACAACAAAAAAATCAATAAGTACCGTCTCGGATTTTACTCCACCATAAGATAAACTAGTTGCCTCTGTACTTATAAATTGTTAAACCAAACTAATTAACCTTAAAATTGACAACATTAAGGTTGTTTTATTTGATATTAATTGGTGGGAACTACACCTGTAGGAACTGTTCCATCAATAAGAACATCAAGTCCAACTGGTCCAACATTTTCTCCCTTGGATTTGGCAAACTCATAAAAACCTTTATACCTGAACAACAACATAATCCATCACTTTCTGCCGTACATCAGAAATCCATAGTTTTAACTTTTGACTATCCAAATGTTTCATCATCAAACAAAAAGAAACAAAAAAATCTAGAATTTAGTCAACATACAGATCAAAGCATGGATTTTTATGTCTTACCCACAAATGAAATAATGCCCCCATTTGTGATTCTTCAAGTCAATTTCCTTCAACCAAAAAAAAAAGTCAAAAACTTTGACCGAAATTGAACTCCGATAGCAACTGGATAACGTTGTAGTTAAACGAATGATGATCAAGTCAAACAATTTGGTACCTGGGTCGGGTCGGCGGGATAAGTACAAATTTGGTACTTGTCGTTGACATTGGCAATTCTGAGAACTTTCTCGGCGTCTCCGTCGTCGTGCTTCCGAATTGCGACAATGGTGTCCTGTCGTATGGCCATCGGCAGCACCGAGTATCCCTCGTAGTCTATGTGCTCTCCGACCAAGTTCACCCTCCCTGTCCAATCAGAAATTCAAACACGAGCACAAAATCGAAACTTGAAAAATCCCACAGAGAGAGAGAGAGAGAGAGAGAGAGAGAGAGGGACCCACCTGGAGAGCGAGCGAAGAGTTGAGGGGGGTGACCGAAAACCTGCTGGAACTTGGAGTTCAGGTGGTTGAATCGGAGCTGGGCCTCGTCGAGTTGGGAGGAGTTGCCGTAGACGGCGTCGAGGGTGTCGTGGATTGGGATCGGAAGTTCTTCGTGTTTTGCCATTTGTGCCATCTGCTGGATTAACTGAACCCTCTGCAACTACTTAAAAGAAAACTCAAAGCCCCCGTGACGGTGACGGTGACGCAAGCGAACAAAATCTGATCTTCTTCAATTATTGTCGAATCCTAAATAATTAGACAATAATTTAGGACACTGTTTCGATAAAGAAATTAGAAGAGTCGGAGGAGAGAGTTATAGAAATTAAACAGCAAATTAAAGAAGAACATATATATATTTTTTACGAGAATTAAGAAAGGCGAACATCCTAGTAAGATTAAGATTCGGATAAACCTGTTTTTATCTACTTTCTATCTACTTTCTATCCACTTCGTTTTTACCTTTATAACGGATTTTACAGCGGGAATCCGAGACCTGCTAGGTAGTTACGTTCGACGTTGGATAATTCGAATTCAGATATAGGACTCTGCGTTGTCGTTTTGGATTGGTTTGCTCCTTTTCTGAATTTATTTAGGAATTTTTTTATATTTTATTTTGCAGTTACAGTACGTGGGTCAAGTGTAACTGCTGCCGGTATGCTTTGTGGGCGGCGAGGCACGGGCCGTGCGGTGGCGCAGAGGAGTGGCGGGTAAAAAACACCCGTGATGATAATAATTAAGGGAAGTTTAACGAAAAATTATATTTTTACATTAAAATATCAATCCGATACTATTTATTTTATCCTTTATTTTGTTTTTATCGTTAAAACTCAAAGTTTTCAAATTATTTTCATTAATTTTTCTAATAATTAAACATAAATATAGTTGGTGATAGTATTTACATGGAACTAATGAATTATCTAATTCGTCAAGTTAAATGCATATGATAATATAGTCTTTTAAACCCGACCCATTTCGATCCCATTCCGAGTTAGATGTTTATCTACTATTGATAAACAAGTTAAATCCAATAATCTGTATACGATCTCAAGTTAATTTGTTTACAAAGTTGCAAGTCTGCAAGTTAGCTAAATGCATTTGATAAGAGTAAGTTATCTCTAACCGGATAAATTGTTGATAACGCATTTATTACATTAATCATGTTAATCTTTTTTTTAGTATAATCGACGTGCAACACAAAATTTATTTAAACTACAAGGTGAGATGAAAGAGAAATTTAAGTTCGAATGCATAAAATGACGGATAACACACTACCCTACTTAACTTTACTAAACTTATGTGCACTAATCCAATCATGTAGTGGCTAGAAGCTAAGGAGAATAAATTCGAAAGCTTTCTTTTTTTCATGAGGTTGGGTGGTGGACCTGGTGGTCTAGTTCATTACACCTTCGCTTTCATGATATTCCAGAATAAATAAGTACAGGCTGACGCGACCATTAGTAGGTCAAGACTTAAGAGTACTAGTAACAACTAGTAAGCTTCTCTTTTGTTTGCCTGACTCTTTTTTACTTGGTAATTAAAAGTAAGGGTGGAAAAAAAATACTGAAATTCCCAAATCACATTGAAACCGAACTAAAAAAAGCCCCAACCAAAAATTCTAAAAATTTTAGTACCGAAACCGAACTGATCTCGAATTATTCAGTATGGGATTCGGTCTCACATCTTAACACCATTCGATATCCAAGTCCCGAACCAAACTTTAATAAATATCTATAATGGTGCAGAAAAGCACTTAAGCACATGATGTGTGCAAAAAACCCATGTCTCGAATCGAACTTTAATATTTATTATCTTTACTAATTAATAAAACACTCATTGTCAACCAAAATCCTATGAAATTACCAGTTTAACCCTTTAATTAAAACAAAATATGAATAAGAAATATGGGGCATAAATGTAATTTCACACAACCAAATTTTGCTGTTTTTTTTTTCTTCAAAGCCTCACTTACATGTAATCCTAATATATCTCTAATAAAAAAATAAAAAAATAAAAAAAAATAAAAAAACCCTTCCCACTCCCATATTCTCTATCACTCTCATCCTCTCTCCTTCTATTTCAAAAACAAAAATAAAAAATTTTCTCACACACACTGTGTGTGCCCATATACTAGTATATTGTTAAAATAAGCAAAGTGTGCATAAAAGCACATGATGTGTTGTGTGATGTCTAAATTTCTATCAAGCAAACTGCAAACATATAAAGAATAGCCTATTATCTTTACTAATTAATAAAACACTCTTGTCATCAAAAACCCTATGAAATTACCAGTTTAACCCTCTAATTAAAACAGAACATGAATAAGAAATATGGAGCAGAAATGTAATTTCACACAACAAAATTTTAATGTTTTTTTCTTTGAAAGCCTCACCTACATGTAATCATAACATATATCTAATTTAAAAATGAAATAAAAACAAAAAAAACAAAAAAAAAACAAAAAACCTCCCACTCCCACATTCTCTATCACTCTTTTCCTCTCTTCCTCTCTCCTTCTATTTCAAAAACAAAAATAAAAAATTTTCTCACACACATTGTGTTTGCCCATATACTAGTATATTATTAAAATAAGCAAAGTGTGCAGAAAAGCACATGATGTGTTGTGTGCTGTCTAAATTTCTATCAAGCAAACTGCAAACATATAAAGAATAGCCTATTATATAATATTAAAATAAGTAGAGTGTGCAGAAAAGCACATGGGTGCTATCTAAAGACTCAGACTCTTTAGACAAAGTCTCTCCCATCTCGCTCTCTCCCATCTCTGCCTTCGCCAAAGTCTCAGACTTTTTCTGTCTCTCCTTTCGAATTCAAAGCTCAAAGGCCACCCATCAACCCATCCTTTCACAATCTGACTCTGACCAACTTTCTCCACTTCGGCCACCACCACACCTCACTGCTTCTTCCTTACCTCCGATTCTCTTCAGCGATTCTCCGTATGTGTGGGGTTTCAAATTAAGGTTGGGGTTTCAAATTGGGGCTTAGGGTTTCAAATTAGGAGCTCAGGTCAGGAGGAAGACGAATGCCTGACTATCTTTTCACTTGGTCTCTTTCTCGACCTTTAATCTTCAACAATTCACTCACAATCTCTGATTTTAAATTGCGGTTTTAATGCAGGTTCATTTGAGTTCAAGTTTGGTTTCGGGAAATCCCAAAATATTGAAAATATTTCGGGAATATCCAAATTTTGGTTTGGGATTGGTCGTCAAATTTTCGTCCTGAAAATAGTCGGTTTGGGACTTGATATGCCGTTTTCAGTTTGGTATCCCATACCAAACCAGCCGTAATTAAAAGTTTAGGAGGAAATTAGTTACTCTCACCACTAGCTCTGCAATATTGAGCTGGAATGATTAATGCGTTGCACCTAACTGCCAGCTGCCACATGGATGAATTTACGTAAAAATTTATAGATTTCTTGTAACAACCTGTCCCGATATTTTATTTTTAGGTTTTTGGAATGAGGGTACTTTCATAAATGTCCACTTTGGGCTAGATATTTTGTTTTGAAAAGTGCTTTTGAGTCTTAATTTGTGTGCCTTGTAGGGCCACTTCTTTTGGGTTTGTCCCCTCGACCCAACTCTCCTCCTTTTCTCCCTTCACCGTAACCTCCCTTATCTATCTCTTCTCTCACAACTCCCTCTCCCCCCTCGCTGCACCATTCTTTTATTCTCTTTTAGTACCTTACCACCCACCCTCGTTGCACCATTCTTTTATTCTCTCTTAGTACCTTACCACCCACCCTCGTAGCTCCAGTGATCACTTCCACCTTTATGAACCTCCTCCATCGATTGACTTGGAACTCACAAACCCCAAGCGCAGAAAGGTTTCTCTCTCTCTTCACAGTGGCACTACCACTGTTCAAAGGATCCTTTGGCGAGTTCTTGCCGTTTTTGTTGTAGGTAAGTCCTTAGTCCTCTTAATCGAGTTTAGAGTCGTGTTCGAGACGTTTTGAGGAGTTTTTATCGACTTTGGACGCAATTGTAGTGCTGTGGAGATTTACCCAGATTCTGGTGAGGAAACCGAGGCTTTTCGGCCAACCTCGACATGGCAGGCCACAAGAAAGGTATATTTCGACTCCTTATTTTTCGGGCTTCAATTTGGTATATTGAATTGCATGTTTTGGTTAAGTATTAAGCTTGATCGGAGCTCAAGAATTCCTGGCTAAAATCCGGTTTTCTTCTTCGTGGAGTCCGGCTGACCCACGATCTAGAACGGGTCAAACCCGACCCGCCATCAAGAACCGGCCTAAATCTTTGGGCCTTATAATCAGACCCAATCCAAAACTAAGCCCAAGCCCTAAACCCATTATCCGGCCCAAACCCCTTTAACTCTAGAACTAGGCCCATGTCCATAACCTATTAACCTAGCCCAGAAATCTAAAACCCAAACCTAATACTAGGCCCAATACACTAACTTATGACCTAGAAACTACGGGTGGGCACGGTTTGGTTTAGCCCGGTTCCACCCTCAAAATGGAACCGGAACTAGAAAATTTCAACGGTTCGGTTCGATGAGGTTCTGCTTAAATTTATTACTAAAATCATACGATTCGGTTCATGCCGGTTTACGGTTCTAACCAAAATTATATATATGTTTTTTCTAATTTTCTACTTCAAATACCAAACACATATTTCAACCACAAATTCAAGTAAATTTGAGTTTCCACTACTAGATCTACAAGATTTGTGACTGGAGGATACAAAGTGTGCATATAAATATAAATCAAAAGATGGAAAGACTCATATCAAGACCAAAATGTAGGTCTTAAACTAAAACTAAAATGTACATAATGCATAATATATTGGAAAAGAATGGAGAAAAATAATATAGGGGGAGAAAAGTGATAAAACAAGAAAGGAGGGGGACAGAAGTGAAGAAAAATATTGGGCTTATGCGCATGGTCTTTTTGGAAAAATGTCTTATTTATATAAAAATAATAATAAAACAATAATTTATATTAAAAGCGATTCAGTCCCGTTCCTCCGATTCATAATATTTCCAAACTGGAACTGGAACTGTTTGAAACAATTTAGTTCGGTTTTTTGTTCTGGTTTTGACTTTTTTGGTCAACGCGATTTTTTATGGGTTTTTTTTTGTCACAATTTGATTCAGTTTTTCAGTTTGGCGGTTTTTATGCCTACCTTTACCAGAAATCCAAAACCCTTTAGCCTAGGCCTAAACCTTTGGGCCTGACAACCCATTAGTCTAGGCCCAAAAACCCCAGGCTCGTTGACTTTGCCCAAACCCAGCGACCCGGTTGACCCGACCCGTTTGACCGTTGACTTCCAGTCAATGCTGACCGTTGATCGGACTGGTCAACATTGATTTTTGTTGACTTCTTTGGGTTTCGGTCCCTCCTAGGCTAAGTTCAATGTCCTGGATCCGTTTCCGACGTCCGTTTTCCTAAATTCAATTGTTATGATAGTGTTTTATTAATTGGTATTTTTATGTGCTTAGGTGCAATTGTGTATGACATTTCTGTCATTTCTTGTTTGCACGGCTCTTTGCCAACAGTGTAAGGTGAGTGAACCCCTTCCAAAATGCATATTTTACTATTAGAAATGCATACATGAAAATCATGATTTTATGATTACATTTTATGCAACGTTTATGAGTGAATTGGTTACCATGCTTTATCAATATCATGCTTTACCGACCTTACGTTCCTTGTGGTATATATGATGGATGACTATATACATACTTATGAACGTGGTTTTATGATATGACGTTTTAGCTACTGAACTCTGATTAAGATAGTTATATATATATATATATATATATATATATATATATATATATTAGAAATATTATATGAATGTTCTTATGGAGGTCCTACCTACGAGTGTATGTTCTACCTACGGGCGAATTATATCTATATATTGGCTTTAGTTGGGTGATGTAGGGGCCTACGGGTCAATTAACATTTATATTGGCTATGACCGGGCGTTTGGTTGGTGCCTATGAGCAGAAGATACTTCTATTGGCTTTGGCCGGGAGATGTAGTGCCTACGGGCAAATGATACTACCTACGGGCGAATGATTTGCCTACGGGGGCGTGATGTAGAACCTTCGGATGAATGAAGAAGTGTTCTATATGCCTTCGGGTGAATGAAATATTATATATATATATATATGTATATGCCTTATATATACCACTACTAAACACACTATATATAATATATGTTTTACAAAAGTTTTATGGCATGTTAGGGTGTTCAGAAAACCTATTACATATTATACTATTGAGTTTTCATAAACTTTGGGGGTTAATACGTTGTTGAATAACTATTTTAGTATCAACTTGGTCCACTCATGTTTTGTTCTGCGCCCCCTCAGGACTTAAAATCGAGACGTACAATTTCGGCATTAAGGTACTCCTGCATCGGTACCTTCGAGTCATCTCGGTGTATGACCTATCTCTTTGTTCATTCACTGTCATATTATTTCCTTTCTAGTGTCTTATTTTAGTTGTATGCTCTGAACACGTTCCATAATTGCATAAGCATTGTATTTAAATTTATAAGTTTTATTTATGTTCATTACTTCACATGCATGTTAGTATGGCATCGTCACTTTTGGGTGTCGGCCAGCACGTGCCTACCTCAGGTATTTGAAGAATATCGGGGTCGGGCGTGTCATTCCGCACTAACAAAACTGCTGGCAGTAGATCGAATTACTAAGTTTACGATTCATCATCCAACCAAACACGTAGATCAAATTACTCTAATCTTCATCAATGCCCATCCAGAGTGATATCGTCCAATCCCTTTTGGTAACTAGTGAGTTAATACTTAACGCGAAGTATCACTAAAGTGCAAACTTGCCAACTTATTCATCTTCATCTTCATCTTCATCGTCTTCATCCATCATGGCTTTGCCCCTCCAATTTTGTCATTCAAACCAGTGCTCAAGACCACAGTTTCTCCCCCGAACTTCTCCATATCCTTCCTCAACTTCTCCATGTTCTCCTTTCCGTGTTCCTCCTCTAAACGTTGCTTCTCTGCCGGTCTCTTGTCCACATCAACCCTACAAAAGCAACAAGAAGCAGAAAATTGTGAAGACTAGATCAATTATACACATCCCTATTCAGTAGCATTTCAATATATATAGGTCTGTTGGAATTCAGGCATTACTTATGGCTTTCCATGTACTTTTCAGCACTTGCTTCAACGGATTAATTAAAGAATCCTTCATTCCAGCACCAGAAACTGCAGACACTCCCAACAGACCGCAA
Organism: Pyrus communis; assembly: GCF_041283825.1. Classification (NCBI taxonomy): domain Eukaryota; kingdom Viridiplantae; phylum Streptophyta; class Magnoliopsida; order Rosales; family Rosaceae; genus Pyrus; species Pyrus communis. Next base: position 22,235,641 of record NC_142577.1, on the reverse strand, counting down.
GTTTTTATAAAATTCATCCAACACAAGGGAGAGGATCTGAGCTAAATTTGAAGAGTATGAACTATATATGTCTACTCACTGTTGCTTGAAATGTCTCAAAATCTTCCATCCATTGCATAAACAGCAGTTTTCAAGACAACGGATATAAAAGAAAAACCGCAAAGTGCGTATTACATATGTGAGTTAACAGTGAAAAGGGGAAATTATAAAACTCAAGAGAAGGGTAAAACTGCTGCATTTTGAGTCCGTGACCGTAATTTAGATGATCACAATCAAAATGGTTAGGAAGTATATTCAACGACGTGTGTGTTTGTTTGGAACATCAGTTTGTATGTGTGTGAATGCATATCTAAAACGCGTGTGTGCAACGTCAATCTTGTTGAATGCAAACCAATATTTTAAGGGGCAAAGGTGTAGGTGAGACATGTTTTAGATATCCTTGCTTAGGCGAAAGCCTTAAGACATGAGGCAAAGTTTTACATTATCTAAATTTTTTAATATTTAATATATACCATATGTGTGTGTGTATTATATAGTACTTTAAATATCCTTTGTTATTCAAAATTGCACAAGAAAAACAATTTTAACTCGCAAACATACAAACAAAAAGGAAATCACTCATCTAAATGTGGTCCACATACATCAGAAAATAATAAAACGATAATCCCTCGTTAATATCCACTCATTTTACAACATTAATATGGTCCATATACATCCCCCATCCATTTTTTTTCCATCATGCACTCTCACTTTCCCTCTTCTCTCTCTCACTAATATCTATTAATTTGAACATTAATATAGTCAACATACATCCCCACCCATTCTCTCTCTCTCTCTCCCTCACTAAAACATTAAAATAGTCAACATACATCCCCACCCACTCTCTTTCACTCGGTACACTCTCCCTCACTTTCTCACTTCTCTCTCACTCTCCCTCACTCTCACTTTCCTTTTTGTTGCGTGGTGGCAGCCCTGCTCAATTGGTAGTGTTGTGCGAAGAAGAGAAATGAGGGTTTTAGTGTTTCACACAGAAGAAGAAGAATGTGGGGTTGTCGAGGACTTGAGTATCGAATAAAGAAGGTTGTGGAGAAGTTTTATATAAAAAAAGGCCTATAATGACCTAAGGCACACATCAACCACCTAGGTGCGCATCAGCCACGTTTAAATGTTTCGCCTTCTACTGCTGAGCAGAGGCGTTTTCACCCCAGCTCCATCTCCAAAGCCGCCTAGGCGTGCCTTGGGGCGTGTTTTTTAAAACATTGCAAACACAAGAGGCAACCATGTCTTGTAAAGAAGACCACAAGCATACAGTATATTACTCCTGAAAGTACCTGGGCTAGCCGAACGAAGTGTATGTACCACGTAAGCGATTACAGTAGGAAATGTGGATGCAAATGCTTCTGTGATGATAGCACCAGAGACGGATCAAGAGATATAAGAACAACCATTTCAATCATCAATGAAATGAATCAAGTAGAACAACCACATTGCTACAATAAACAAAGAAAACCGGATTAAATTCAATGAAATTACCTGCCATGTCCACAACAAATATAATAACAGGTTTTCTCTTGAAATTTGTCCCGGACTACCTTGACGATGATTCCTCAACTTGCAGTTTCTTCATCGAGTTAGTAAGTTCGTAGTCTTCTTTGCCCTTATTCTTCAGAACAAAATCAATCAAATCCAAACGAATCAAACAAGTTATAGAACAACGATTCAATACAAAAACTTTAATTGAAAAAAACCCCAAATAAGTTTGTAAAGATGGATTGTGATTTTGAATTAGTGACTCATGTTTTTAAAGATTCTCCTAAAAGCATCTCCAACAATGAAGTTCAATTTTTGCTAAAACAGCTTATGATTACAAAAGTTAAAATAGCTAGCTAATTTTATTTTATTTTTAATATAGAAAAATCTCATCACACATTGATGACAGACTAATTTCATTTTTTATGTGATCCACTACCATATGAAGCGATAACATACTTTTTGACCTCCAAATCAAACAGTGTGGGATAATCTTTTAGGAGTTTCAGTCTTTTAATCCCAACGGTCATCACTCATGTATTTCAAGCCTCGCTCACACATCTAATAAATCCACCATACCCTTCGAGATGAAAATGTGATCATTGTTCTTTTTTTGTCCCTTGACAGAGCAATACACATTTTCCCAAATGCAACCCCCCTTTTTTATTGTCGTTACATCCAAATAAGTTTGCGCAAAAAGGAGAAAAAATTGAGATGTAATTACATAGGAACAGGGAGTTTTCTAATTTATGCGTGTATGGGAGATTTCACATCCATCTATATATACATCCATATACTGAAGAATGATAAGATAAAACGGCAGCTTCTCAAACGAACGAGAATCAAATTTAGAATATAAAGCCAGAACAAATTATTGATTATCAAGGTAACATGATTTTTGTTAATATATCAAAGCAAAAGCCTAGCAATTGCTGCAGCTATACTGCTAAGGTCATGGACAACTTTGTTCTTATCGGTCAGAGGAGATTTGCTGGAAAATTCCTTTTCACATGCTTCAGCCGCATCGGCAGCGTCGTTCATGCCTTGCTCTGCAAACTTAGGGTTACCCAACTTAAAACCTTGACTGGCTTCTGGGACATCAGCAACCAGAATTGTATGGTAAAAGGTAGCGCAAGTTTTTAAACGTTGGTCACTAGGGCTTTGCTTAAGCAGCTCGTTGATTCTGTTCGCCGTGTCAGTTGCTTTATCCTTGGCTATGTCAACCGTTATGAACCCTAAGCCGGCCACGTCCGCTTTCCCACTTCGAGGGTCCGATTTGAGAGAAGAGACGCAGAGATTGTAGTTGGGTGTTTTTTTGCAGGTTTGATCGATTAGATTGGCATCCATTGGAAAGATCACAGCCCTTCTGCAATGGCTTAGGGGAAGAAACACTAGAACTAGACAAACTAGTTGGATGAGACATGCTGAGTACCTCATTTTTCGCAAGACAAAAAATGTTTTGAGAAGTTTGTTGATGCTTATGTAAGAGTTGATGATGTTGAGAAACTGAAAGGTGTGCATATATGCTACTGTGTGACCTCATTTAGATAAGATTGTCCAGAGTTTAATTTGGATGCTTATCTCTAACTCAATCCTAGGCCGTTTGATTCGCATAAAGGAATTGATGAGAAATCAAGTGCGGAATTTGGTCAATGGTGTAAATGACAAGTGACCTCATTAAAACAAGAGGTGTGCTATCCACCCACTGTATTTTACTTCACACATATTCCTTGATAATTTATGTTCATTGATCTTTTTCAATTCATCTGATTCGACAGCCGAAAATTAAAAAGGTGTGTGAGAAGTAAAATGGGGTGTGTGGATATCACACCCCTAAAACTATTAATGGTAATGTGAGAAGTAAAATGGGATGTGTGGATATCACACCCCTAAAACAATTAATGGTAAATTAATATACATCAAAATTGTTATATAAGCATGGCTAGAAAGCCTTCAAGGGAAGAGATCCCATTTTTTCATAAAAATGAGGATTAGTTGTAAGATCCACACGACATCGAATTTTAACGATTCGAATCGTCTATGTTTCAAGTTGCATCTCATAGATCATTCTTGCAAAATATTAGTCAAATCGAAAATATTTAAGCCATCTACTTGGGTTCAAAAAAATAATGAATACTTTGTTATATAATAAACAATGAAATTTTATCTTGACAATTAAATAGGCAAATGATTTTGGATTGAATTGAATTTTTGCAAAGATGATCTATGAATCAATACTTACAAACTAGACAGTTCGGATCGTTAAAGTTCGATGTGAAATGAACCCCACACCTAGTTCCTATTTTTTGGAAAAAATGGGAATCCTTTGCATAAAGTACCTAGCATGGCTATTTATCTTTGAATTTAATACTAAGAGTTAATATTAAAATATTAAAGTGCATTAATTCATTTTTCGTCTGTAGTATCATATGGATCATATCAAATTTAATGGTAGATGATCATACATGATTTGTGTTAAAAGAGAATAAGTCGCAAATGTATACCAACAGTCATCAACCATGTATACTATCACTTAATATATACTATAATCTAGTAAGGTTTTTTTAGCTAAAATGGTTCATGAGATTTACATAACATATCACTTTGGTCCCTGAGATTAAGAATCAATAGAAATGTTTCTTGAGATTGTTCACCATCCATTATTTTGGTCATTCCGTTAAAAACTATGTTAAGTGTCTCGAAGCTTTTGGCCGGAAGTTTGGGCAATTTTCAAAGCTTCGTAACTCAATCGTTTCTTAACCAAATTCGACCCATAATATATCAAAATGAAGATAGGAAAGTGTAGAACAAGATTTTACCTTTTTGGAAGCCCAATGGTTACCGGAGATGGTTGGAAAATAACCTGAAAGATGATTGGTCACCGGAAAAACTGGAAAACTCACCAGAAACTGGGTAAACTTTAAACATTCATAACTTCTTCAATACTCAACGAAATCAAGTGATTCAAAAATGAAAATCATACTTGTCGATGAGACGAAGAGAATGTTACATTTCTTGATAGCTAAATCACCGTGTTTTCGCCGAAAAACCGCTCGAAAGTGGCTATCTTGGTCTCAAGTTGGCCACTTTCGAGCCGTTTTTCGGCCAAACCACGATGAATTAGCCATCGAGAAAGGTACCATTCTCTTTGTTTCGTTGAGAAGTATGATTTTTCGTTTTTGAATCACTCGATTTCGTTGAGTATTGAAGAAGTTATGAATGTTTAAAGTTTACTCAATTTCCGGCGAGTACCAGTATATCTTCCATTCAAAAACGTACCATCAAGGAACAACATTGGCCAACACCATATGAATCATTTAACACAAGCTCCAAAAGATATGAATAACCTTTTAAACCGATGAATATTATTATCAAGTTCTAGCGTACAAAAAGATCCATCATTGTCACATACAAACTCATCAAGGTATCAAGGCAAAAATCCAAAGGAGAGAGCCTCATCACCATTAACCTCATTATATGCAATCTATTTACCATGCCAAGTTACATGATAGTTAACATCAAGACCATGACTCTCCTTCATTTCTCTCATATCATCATTTGCCTTAATAGACGAATTTGAATGAACCTTGGCAGCCAACAAAGAGGATAAAACAGAATGGCCAAATCTTTTATTCTCTTTTTGATGAATGCGTCCAACGTAAGTATGGATATTATTTAATTTTTAATGATAAAACAACCACTAGGCTGTTGCACAACAGCATGAACATGTTATTGACATCCCTCCAACAATTTCTTTAAGCAAATAGCAATAACACGGTTCCAATCATTCCTAGTTGAAAACAAAGGCAACCTCAATAGAGTATTGTGTAAGTTTTCTAAACTTAACTGCACCATCTTCGTAACTTTGACCCTCATAAGAAATATAACTCTGTTATTCATTTGTTGCATAATGTTGAGGTCCATAAGAGCCATACTTACCCAAAAATTGGTTCTCATCTCCAATACTAGTAGCTTCACTTAGGCAAGACAACACACTACTAGTAGAAACAATAGACATCTCCTTCTTTGCTTGAACATAAACATCTGTATTTGAAATCAAGTTATTCACCAGTAGAAGGGTCTGAATATCTTCATTGCATTATAATAAACATTTTGGTTCACCTCCGTATAATAAGTATTTCAACAAAAAGCCTCTTGATGACAAACTTGGAAACCTCAAAGTTAATTGCCTCCAAGTAGTAACTCCATTTTGAAATTCCAAGTCACATAGTTAGAGTCATCAAGTTTGACAATAACAGTATTACCAATAGTAGGAATTAGAGACGAAATTGGCGATTGAGTAAGTGCCAACTGAGCAAAGGTAACCATTTTCAATGATAAAAATCACAATGTGTTCAATGCAAATATAAAAATTCACAAACGGAATCAATCAACAGACTACAACAAAGTAGAACAATCCACACCACAAATTATGCTACAATCTTTCAATTAACAACAATTTCCAAGAGAACAAATTCCCAAAAGCTAAGGTTTCAAACAAGATTTTATCAAGAAATCAAGATCACAACAACAATCTATGAGATATGAGGATGAACAATATCAGTTTCCTAAAGCACAAAGATGAATGAGCACAGCCGAAAACCAGCTATGAAACGAAGAATCCAAAAAATTAGGGTTCGCAACGATCACCGACGAATGACAACATCGACAAACTTCAACCACCGACAACAGCAATGAGCTTCAACACCAACAACTACGACAACAATCAGTACAGAGAGACTAGTGAGGGGAAGCAGAGGATCGTCGACCAATGATGTTACTCGTGATTAGCGATGATACCATGTCAACACTAGCTATGGAAGATGAAAGCTTAGAAATCTAGAGAGAGAGCTCGAAGAGAGAGAAAACAAATCCGCAACAAACTTTTCTCATTACCATTAATGAATTATTACAAGGGTTTATTTCACTATAAATACATGTCAGCATAACTAACTCAACATATACAATCCAGTGACACATGTCACAATCCTGACCACTAATATATGCTAACAAGGTGTGAGCTTATTTATATAAGACTAGACAGAGTTGAATGGTTATCTCCAACTCACTTCTAGGCCCCGTTTCATTATGCGGAAAGGAATTAATGGGAATTTGCGGGTGAAATTTGGTAAATGGACGTAAATGGTAAGTCACCTATCTAAAACAATAAATGATAAATGGATAGGTATCAAAAATTTTCTTTTGGTTACCAGGTCATCAAAAAATGTATAGTTATTATTTTTTAATTTGATATTAAAGGTTGAGATTAAAACATTAAAAGTACGTTCATTTATTCTTCACCCTTGATATCAAATCCAATGTTTAATGACCATAACAAAGAGATCATGACTCGAGTGTATATTGCTTTATTTCTTTCTCAGATAACTTACCAAAAACGAGTAATCCTTTTTATTTATCGTTGTACTTCTATATTTAAGATAAATATTGAGTGATGAAATATGCATACGATGTACCTACGATTTGATTCTAATATAGTCCAATACATATAAAGAAATCAAAATCCAGCCTAACATTCCACTTTAATAAACCAATTTGATTTTACATTTTTTTATGCAAAAAATCAATTAATTTCATTAACAAAAAAGATTAGATGTTGCTACTATATTAACCACGCTTTCCTTACTTCGTCCTCAATTAAAGTAGACATAAAGTTCAAATCTCTATTCGCGTTACGATCACACTAAAATATTACTAGTTGATGAGGCTGGTTAAACTTTATGTTGCTTCTTAACTTACCATTTGAAGTTATTTAGTACTGCAATCTAGTGATACTCCTCTTCACTAGTAAGTGAGATGTTTGAGGTTCGATTTTCGCCAAAGACGAATTTGAACCACATTATTATTAACCCATTGTCTATTCCCCTTCCTGTACTAAAAAAAAAACTCACCGTTTGGAAACACACTACTAAAAATCTCCTAGCAATAGCCACAGTACATGTTGCAAACAATTTGAATGAAATTACCATAAATAAAAGCTACCTGCTTTGCCCGTTACAACAAATGAGGGGTGGTCTAGGTTTTTTGCCAAAACTGAAAGTACTATTCGGTTTGGTTTTTCAATTTGTAATGGAGAAACCGAATTATTTTGCTTTATTTTTTATTTTTTTATTTTTTCATTTGGTTCAGTTTCAATTCTTTTTTTTCATTTTGTTTTTTATTTGATAACCTATACATTGGAAAGAAAATGAAGAAAAAAAAATATAGTGAATAAGACTATAACATTTTTAGGCTTTAAGTTAGGTTTACCTAGTCTTGGATTAAAATTTGGCTAATAATTTACTCAAAATTGATCTTGGAAATTGAATACCTAAGATAGATAAGTGAATAAAATATTAATTTATATCTCATTATGTTCGGTTCTGTTTGGTTTTTGAACCACCAAATCAAAACTGAACAAAGGTTTTTGGTTCGGTTTTGTTTTGTTTTTTTTTTTTTTTTTCCGTTTTGGTTCCGTTTTTCGGTCTTTCGAGCCCACCTCTACAACAAATAAACGTTTTAGCGAGGTAAAAAGATAGGATATATAATAACAAAATGACACCATTTCTCATTTAAATGGCATTCCAAACATACTATAAAATGAAATGATTTGAAACAAACATTCACTTGCAATTTTAAAATATGACAACTTTAGCGTCCACAATATAAACAGATCTCACCTATGTTATACTGATTTAATCATTTAAATATAAATTCACTTACAACACATACTTGATGAACAAATTTGGTAAACAGAAGTTAGTGACTCCCAACATTGTTGCATGCTAAAACTAGAACTACTGCTAGCATGACATTTTTTTAGCCTTTTTCACAATTTCTATTGATCACTGCTGTTATCCAGTATGTATAAAACAACATGAAGATTACAGATTAATCAAAATTGAATTATCTAATTAATCATTTTAGGTGAATAAAAGATAGGATAGTAAAATAATCAAATTCAAACCGTGTTATAACTTCGAAGGTAAAACAACAAGAACATGTCCATTAATATATTAAATCAAAATTTTAGCAATTGCTGCAGCTATATTCGAAACATCCTGGAAACCTTTGTTCATATCTGTCAAAGGAGACTTGCCAGAAAAACTACTCTCACATGATTCAGCCTCGCCAGTGGCGCCGATCATGCCTTCCTCTGCAAACTTAGGGTTATCCGAACGAAAACCATGACTGGCTTCCGGGATGTCAGCTTCCAAAACTTTACGGTAATAGCGAGTACAATACTTTAAGGGTTTTTCTGCAGGGTTCTGCTTAAGCAGCTCCTCGATTTTGTTCACAACATCTGTTGCCTTAACAGTGGCTACGTTAACTATAATGAGGCCTAAGCCTGCAACGTCGGCGTACGCACTTCGAGGGTCTGATTTGAGAGAGGAGACGCAGAGATCGTAGTTTGGTGTTACTTTGCAGGTTTGGTCGATGAGATCAACTTCCATTTGCAAGATCTTCGCAGCCCTGCTGCAATGGCTTAGTGGAAGAAAGACTAGAATTAGACAAACTAGTAGAATGAGACATGTTGAGTTGTTCATATTTTGTAAATGATATACATATTCGCTAAGGTGTGAGCACATTTATATGAAACGGTATAGAATTAGGGTTTGGTCCATTAATTCTCATTTAACATCAAATTAATGGGTCCTGCCAAATATGAAATATTATTCTTCTAAAAAATATGAATTTTGTTTTAATGTGGGGTATTGTAGAAATTTTATTCCTTAAACGACTGTGCGTATACAATGTTTACCATATATAGGGTATTACTTAGCCCATAAGTGGTAGGAATACCCTATACTACAAGAAGCATAAATTAACGAGAAGGATCCAGAGATGTAGAATATAAAATGTTTACAATATATAGGGTATTACTCTCATATATGGAAGGAATTTAAAATAAAACTGCAATTGGGTTGATCTATGACACAAGGAAACATAAATTAAGGAGAAGAATTCGGAGATGGTGATTCTACGTACTATAACAGATGGTATCTTGATGTGTAATCCCCACATTAAATTCTTATGAATAATGTGTAACCACCACATTATATCCATTATCAGCTCCCTTCGTTTCCTTTTTATTTTTTATCTCTAATGGAAAAAAAATTATTATAAAATATCACTTGTATTGAAAAAATTAAATAAAATCACACGAGTGTTGACCGATAGTAATATGGTAGTGATTGTGCCTAGTATAATATACTAATTCAAAAATTTTAAATTGCCCTGTTACCACATAAGGCGACATTGTACTTTTGGCTTCCTCGAGTTAAACGATACAAGCAAAACCGGTGACCTCAAAAAATGCATCCATGTGAGTTGAACTCAAGTTGTATGTTTCAAACCTAGCTTTCCAATGACCAAATCCTTGAGGTTTTTTTTTTTGTCGAAAAAAAAAAATAGAAAAAAAAAATTGCTACATGATTATGATAAGATGCCTTATTAACACACAATATGATTATGATAATACAAAAGATAGCCCAAAACGGTCTATCACGATCTACCTAAGACCATCTCTACCAATGGGCTAAAAGCCAAATTCCAACCCCCACTCCCCCTAATTTCCCCCCCCCCCCAAACCCACTCCAACGCAAGCCAAATCTTTGGGCTAAAAGCCAAATGCCAAAGTTGGGCTTCCCCCTCCCCCCACCCATGCGAGTGGACTCGCAGGCAGTTGGGCCAGTCTTGGCCCCGTCACTCTCCAACGCGCCCACGTGATGGGCTTGCAAACATTGCCCGACAGGGGTGGGCCCCTCTGTCATAGGCTGTCGGCCACCCAAAAAAACCCCAACGACTCTATTTTTAAACCAAGGGCTGAGATCTAAGGATTGTTGGTTCAACCAACGGTCCAGATTCGAATTTAATTTTTTTAGAATTATTTTAAAATACATTGAATCCAACGGTTGAGATCGAATATAATTAAATCTAACGATAAAAAATAAAAAAAAGATCTAACGGCCCAAATTTAAATCCACGGCTAAAATAATTAAAAAAAAATATTTAACTCAAAATTCACCCTAAAACTCTATAAATACCTATGTATTTGTTCAAATATCCACGCAAAACTCAATTTTCTCCTACAATTCTTCCAATTTATCTTTCTACCATTTCTTTCCATTTCCAAATTGTTCAACATGGTAAGAGAGCATATTAGAGGTCGTAATTGGACCTGTGAGGAAGATGTTGCTTTATGCTTGGCATGGGTTTCTATTAACGAATATGATGTAGTTGACACAAATCAAAATAAGAAAGTTTTGTGGGATAAAATCATTGCAAAGTTTCAAGAAAATTGCAATGGCGGCGGAACGGTAGGTGAATTAAAAGTTAAAGGCTTGCTTTGTGGAAAATTTAGTGATTTTTCAATATTTATCGGAATTTAAATATTTTTAGATTAAAATGTTCATAAAATTAATTTATGATAGTCTACATATTTATTTAAAAAAAAAAAAATTAATTTAAGGAAAAAAATAGCCTAAGTTCATTATTTAATAATCCCGGACTAAAATTTTAGGCCATAACGGTTGGAGTAGTAAAACTGTTTCTGGGCTAAAAGCTAAATTTTCAGGGTTAAAAAATTTGACTTTTAGCCCAACCATTGGAGATGGTCTAAGCATGAAATATTAGAAACAAAAGCTCTATCTTGAATAAAAAATGAAACGCCTGAATACTCTCATACTGAATCGAGAAAAAAACCCATAAAACTAGCTCTATAAATATAAAGTCTTCAAGGAAACATCAAGTTAAACATTGTGCAAGTTCTCCGATGCATACTGAAAGTGCACATTTAAGTTAATTAGAGCCATTAAATCCCTTCAGATCAATTATCTTGTAGCTACAAAATTAACCATAGAAAAAAAATCAAACGGCTGAGTTTGAAGTTTTTCACTGCCCGACTAAAGAAATAAAAGCCCAGGGGAAGCCCGCCAATGCGGCCCAATCATATCCGCGTTAGTCCGTTTGGATCCGATTAGAACTGAAAGTCGGATCCATTAGCCGACCCGACTCGGTCGCCTCGACGCAGCAAACAGGAAATTGATTCTCTTTGCTTAGTACTTCCCTCTGAGTTTTACTCATTACGCTGTCGCAACGAAAGGACTCCACTTTGTCTTCGTCAACCTCCAAGTCTTCCTCTTCCGAAAATTCAAGCTCCAGTCTTGGCGCGAGCTAGGGTTAGGGTTAGGGTTCGGGTACGGCACGTAAAACTTCGCAAAGCTGGATAGCTACAGAATAGACCGCTATGGCAACAACGACGACGACGGAGATGACCACTACGACTCGGTCCCCTACCGTCAACCCTCTCGTTTCTCCGACACACCCATGAACCAGCAGAGCCACCACACTCGCTGCAGCCCCCCTAACTATCATGGTGGAGGTGGTGGTCGCGGTCCACACCGTGGCTTCGACATCCCGCCGCGTGAGACTCCCGGTGGGTTCCGGCCATTTGGGGGCGCCGGTGCCGGTGGTGGAGGGTTTGGTCCGAACTACCAGGACCCGCCTCCGATATCGGGTCAGAAACGAGGCTCTCCAGGTGCGCTGTTGTGATCTTCTTTAATTGGGATTTCATATAGCTTATGAAAATGAAATTCATTTACTGCAGCTTTGATGAATTTTGTTGCAGTTTTGTTGTGTTTTGCTTGAGCTAAGTCATTTAAGCAGTTTCAATGTACTTCATTCGTAGGAAGATAGATTGTAATGTTAGTCAATAACAATTACTATTTTGGTATTTGCCTTGGCTAAAAGGCAATATCTTTTTTGTTTGGATTATGCTGTGGTTACTTTCTGCGTTGATCATGAGTTTGATTATCTTTCAGATCGTTTCGATAGAGGCAGCTTTGCCAAACTATTTATTGGATCAGTTCCCAGGACAGCTACCGAGGAAGATGTAAGTCAGTCTAATTATTACTGTACACAAATGCTAGATGTATGTTGTTGGACTTTTTCATCCATGAAATGGTGCTGGTTTAAATTGAAACATTTATGTCATGGTGTTTATGCATGTTAGTTTTATATGATGTTAGATTCGCCCTGTGTTTGAAGAACATGGAGAAGTGATAGAGGTTGCTCTGATCAAAGATAAGAAAACAGGACAGCAGCAAGGTACGTGCGTGCGCTAATTTTATGATATAATTGTTATCAGGAATGTCTTATTTCAGGTGCTCTGAGAGGCAGATGGGAGCATGCCAAAGCTCATCTTTCATCTCACTTTGTTTTCGCAACAAGTTTCACACTTGTTGGTTTTTCTTGCAACCTTTTATTCATGTCCGTCCTTTCAAAGAAGAAGAAGGCAAGACATGTAAACCAACTAAAAACCAGTTTCTGAATAGCAGTTGGGATCTTGGAAGACACTTAGGTCCTGCGCTTCTGATAGTGGCTGCAGCAGTGGGGACATTACCCAACAAAATATTTGTAATGGGAGTGTCTGTAGCCATAACTGTAGCTTCTTTATATTAGGAGTTTTAGAAGTGCAACTGTTGTACAAAAAATTTACTCAGACATACATGGATTATTGCTTTTGAATAGTTTTAATCACAATGTAATATGGAGGATTCCTTTGGTTTATCTTATCTTGGTGAATGCTGGAGTGCTTTGTGTGAATGACTTGGAATGTCATTTGTCACTTTATAAGATTGACAGGATGTGATGGATGTGAACTGTGAAGTTAGATGTTGTGAGAGAGATGGATGATTGGTGGATGGCTTGAGTGAGTTTGTTGGTTTTATGACTCTCATTGTAAGTTTCACGTATGATCATGGTGTGTTCATGGGGCTGGATATTTTGATATGGTGTTTATGCCCCTATCTTTGTACGTATTTTAAGCTATCAAAATGTGGTGGAACTAGCTTTTTTTATTTGTTTATTCCTGGTACGGTCTCAGGATCGTTGTATGCATGGCTAATACCTCTTTGGAGCATAGGGTCTGATTTGCATTCGGATGTGTTAGTTGAAAAGTTGACTCATTTGTCTCTTTATGGTGCTAATGTGCCACTATAAGGAAGATGTGGTTGTGTGTTGTTATCTTATTTTGTTATCTTATTGAAGTTGGTAATCTGGAGTAGCTCTCATGTGGCTCATGTTTTGAGTAGTGTTGATGCAGCTGAACACTTTCAGTACCGGACTGATGTTTAATGCTTGTGAGGTTATGTGTGGTTGAGATATGTAATATTTTTAGGGCAAGTATTTTGTTTGGCCTTGTGGATTTTTATATTAGTTTTATCTGTCCTTGTAGTAAGTTTACTTTGTAGAATTCAGGGATCTTATTGTGAAGTTCAACTGAGTTTTTTGGTTATGGAATTCCATCTCTAGCTAGGGGTTTCCAACTTTAGAGCTGATCTTGTTCCCACTCCCCAGTGATAGGGAGCGCTGAGCAAGTATTGCCTTTGTTTTGTATCTTCATAGATTAGTAATATCTATAATTTCCTTAGTTTTACATTGAAACTTACCTCCCTTGTAAATGCATGAAAGTGTTGGAGAAGCAACTCTGAAGTTTTGGTATCTAGGAATATTGTGTCAAATCGTCTACACTTTTAGATGCTATGGTATCTTGAGTCGACAGTTTTCCCTTTCTGTTTGTGTGGGTGAATATATGAGTTATTTTTTGAGTTTGTGAAAAATTCAGCCATCAATCAGGCTGATTTTTTGTTTTGTTTTACGTATCTATGTGGTTCTAAATATCAAGATTTGCATTGGGTAATTCAATCTCATTCATCGACTTTTTGATAAGGTGAAAGTTCATCATATATTTGGTGAAGTTTGTGATGCAATGGTAGACTTATGATATATGTCTTTGGTTATGGTGCAGCTAAACAGTCTTTCTCTAGGATTGGTGGTATCACAGAATACAGTTTTGTCTATGGCAGAAAAATAGTTACTTTTTCCTTCAGTTATTGGTTTACTTGAATGATCTGATCATCCTTTAATGTGCTGATGTTTAGCATGCACAATATCAGTATAGTGGACTCTTGGCTTGTCTTGAGATTTGACTTGTAGTGTAGCCTGGGAGGTGGAACTTAATCCAAGTTTTCACATCCAGAATCATAGTAACAAGGGCAAACTCAACTAGTTTTTATGCAAAGCTCATATAATTTCCATGGTTTGGCTTCTGAAGGTGGTATTTGTGGCCTCTGAAGTCCCCAGTTGTAATAAACTGTCATGGTATGAACACGTGCATATTTTCGTTCTAGACTTGTGATTGATTGTTCTGAACTATTCTATGGAAAGTTCCTCAGGTTTGATTCTTCCTGGACGTCTGTTTGATAATGTCTCTCAGTTCATTGTATACTAAGTAGGGGACTTTACATTGGCAGATAGTTTACAGTGTACTAAGTAGGGGCGTTTAAATACTTGTTTATAATGACTAAATAGGATGTTGAATAAGCAGTGATATTTATTATATAGGATACTTCTGAAATCAACTTTTTGTTGATTTGTTGAAATTTAATTAAATCTGAAAGGTGTGTCAGATGCAAGAGTTTACTTTTGAGACAGCCAAGCTGCTGGGGATGGCTAGTGTGCTGGCTGTTTTTTCAGGATATTTCTTTGTAGGAAGCTTTGTGATGTGAAATGCTTGGGATTTGATATTCATCCATCTCTGGGATTTACGAAACTTTTGATGAATGGTGTATTTTGATGGCATATGCATGTTGCTTTGATGTTCATTTTTGTGCTTTTATTCCAATCACAGGACACTGATCCTGAAATCAAGTTTGAATTGTTGTCCTTTTTTGATGTTATGGTTTCTTTTGGCTCCTCAAGCTTCCCACCAGTGTGTGCCAAATTTATGAGAAGCGTACTGAAAACTTATGTTATTTGGAAAGAAAGGGTTTGACGAATACCTTTCTTTTATACTGATATAGTTTTGAGACACCACAACCATGGAATGTTTATGTTTTGGGGTTGTTCCTAGATGTGTGGCTTAAGGTTATGGGTGCTCACACCATTTTTCTAGTCAATGCTCTCCCTTTGCTTGTACATGCACTAAGGAATACGATGTGTGTGATTTATCATTTTATTTTTAGTTGTTTCTTTTGAAAAAGTTTGTTTTGCTAGCATATTAGCTTGTAAATACGAGGTTTCATGTGTTTGTGTCTGGTTTTAGAAACTTTTAATGTGAGTTTATTATGGATATGGACCAAGCTGCCTATCTTTGGTTTTTTTTACAAGGGTATAAGTTGCATATGCAGGTTGTTGTTTTATAAAATATGCAACCTCAGAAGAAGCTGGTAGGGCAATTAGAGCTCTGCATAATCAACATACTCTTCCTGGGGTGAGTTTGTTTTACTGTTTGATTTTCAATCGTCATGTAACTAATTTATAGTTGTTTCACTCTTTTTACTCCAGGGAGCGGGTCCTATCCAAGTCAGATATGCTGATGGGGAACGAGAACGCCTTGGTAACTTTCATCTCAGCGTGAATGTTTGATTGTTCCATTTTTTTGTGCAAATTTTATCATGACATGTGTATAGCCTTTTTAGAACTCTTTCCAAAAGATTAGATATACTGCTGGTTCAAATGGTCAGTCAAATCTTGGCTTGAGTTGGAGCCACTTATGAGAGGACATGATATGTGAGAAGGAACCTCATTTAACAGAGTAATCTTGTGCTTGATTTTCCTTGATCTCTTAAGCCCTTATTCACCTATGAGTGGTCCTCAACCAATTATGCTCGTACCTTTCGTTTTATATTTTTTCATCAAGACCATAGTGTGAACGGGGTGGTATCCATTTGGGGGAAGAGAGGAGGGGGGGGGGACTTTTGTATTTCAATGCACGTGTCTAATTAATATATAGTTTTTCCATTGTTGATGCCAACCCTTTTTGATGGTAGGTGCGGTTGAGTACAAATCATTTGTGGGATCACTGAACAAACAAGCTACTGAAAAGGAAGTTGAGGAAGTATGTTGTAACCCAATTATCTGTTATCATCTAGGATTAGTATTTTTCAGTCTTCTTATCTCATCTTGAAACAAATTAGCTATTCTCTTTATTTTAGAACCACAATCTTACTTTTCCTTTATAGACACGTTCCTTTGTAATTCAGAGGAGATATATATACACTCTCAGCTTAAAGCATAAAACTCTTAACTTCTGTTTATTAGAGTTAGTGCAAATTTACTGTTTGACGTTGTAAATGCAGCTGGAAAAAGCAAAAAGTTCCGATTACTGTTTTCTGTTTGCAGATTTTTTCACCATATGGTCGAGTTGAAGATGTTTACCTCATGCGTGATGAATTGAAGCAGAGTCGTGGTATGTTTCTCATTCATATTTAAAATTTCGAAATATAAGGAAAGTGCTCTTTATGAGATTTATGCATTCTTTGAACCATTCATGTTTAGGATGTGGATTTGTAAAGTACTCTCAGAGAGATATGGCATTGGCAGCTATAAATGGTCTTAATGGGTTCTATAAAATGAGAGTGAGTGTTTTCTTGTCTTTTTTTTTTTCCTTTGGATTAACTTTAGTGTAATATTATGTTATCAAATGCTATCCAATTATATCACACATATTTCTTTTCCTGCACATCAGGGTTGTGATCAACCACTAACTGTCCGGTTTGCTGATCCCAAAAGGCCTAGGCTTGGAGATTCAAGGTTTCTTCCTCATTGTGCCTTCTTATTTTCTTTGGCCGCTGTGGTTTAATCTTCTTGAAGTATAAATTTTTGTAACAGATTCCTAAATGTTTTTGACACTCTTCTGTTTAGGGGTCCTCCATTTGGGGGTCCAGGTTTTGGTCCTCGATTTCAAGCCCCAGGGGCAAGGTAATTCCCACCATTCTCTGAATATTTCTATGAAGTTTTTTGTCTGGAGTTTTCTTTGTTGTAGTCATTTACATTCTCTGTTTCTAACTTACTCCAAACAGACCAATGCCTAACTTTGGCAATCCTATACGCGATCAAATTCCAACTAATGTTTGGCATCCAATGAGTCCAGCAAACTTAGGACCATCCCCAAGTCCTGGCTTTGTGGGCACTTTGCTTCCTAGGTCCGGAGACATGTCATTGCCCTTGAATTCGGTAAGAATAGTTCAGCTATTTTGCAACATTGCTCCGGTAAGAAATGTCCCTTTTCCTGTGTTCGTGTAAGACAATCATGAAAGGCATGCAGATGCTGTAGTTAACGCATCTGTAATGATTCTTGATTGGATGGTTTTACCGTAACCTTGTCACCTCGTCTGCAGCTGAAGATGAAAGGGTGGCTGCAGGGGCATTGTGCTTTTATTGTTTATTTTATGATCCATATTTTCTAGTTTCTTATTAGGGTTTTTCGTTATAAGTGTGTTTTATGCCTTTAAAAGTCTAATGATTTGCTCCTTAAATTTAAGGGTGGCCATGGCGGCTCAGCAGAGGGTCCTCTTCCTGGAATGCAAGTTTCATCTTCTTTAACATCACAAAAGGTACAAGGCGCTCTAACTTTGTTTTAATCACATGGTAGTCTAAAGTCGAAACAATTATTTCTTATTTACCCATATTTCACTGTGAAAATAATAGCTTGATTGGATCTGTTTCAGAGTTTTAACCAGTCTATGCCACATGTCGGCCAGCAGATATCTCCATTACAGAAGTGTTTTCAGTCACCTCAGCATTTGCCACCATCCCTTGAACAGCACCCTCAAACTTCGGCATCAAACTCACACACACAAACAGTGCGGGAGCTTGGTCAGGCTCAACTTCCTCATTCTGCTGGTCAAGCACCATTTAGTCAAGCATTACCGTCACAACAGTTTATTGGCTTGGGTGGACAGTTGTCTGTTCCTCAGCCTGAGGTTCAGAAAAGTTCATCTTCTGCTACGGCACTATCAGCCCCTTTGAATATCAGCTTACAACCTCAATCCATGCCCACCGCAGCAAATCAACAGCAGCTTGGTTCTGCTCCTGGTCAGCAACAACTGATTCAGCCTCTTCAGCAGTCACCCTCTCAATTAGCTCAGATGCTGTCGCAACAGACACAAACTCTGCAAGCAAGCTTTCAATCATCTCAGCAGGCGTTCTCCCAGCTCCAACAACAGTTGCAGCAAATGCAACCATCAAATCAGGGTTTAGCAGTGCATCAGAATCCCCTGGCTACCAAACAGCAACAGGTATTTGAAGATTAGTCAATTGTTATCTTGTAGGAGTATGTGGTAATTGGAAGTGCCAGATGGGCTACCGTGAGGATGTAACTTTAGTTGCTAAATGAATCAATTGCACGACTTGTGGCTCTAGAACTGTAGAAACTATGTTTTGATTTCCAAAATATGACTAATTAATTAGACAATAATTTGGAAGTCGAATTTATTGTGCATTTACAGCGTTGGGCTTAGGTTGGGATGCATTCTGTTTTTTGTGGTTCATTCCACCCACACACACACTCAACGCCTTTTTTAAGCCATTCGGTTTTTTGATTTGGTCGTATTTGTAACTGTGGTTAGTAAGCCATGCATTTTAGCTTCTGCATGCATTTGTCCCAGACGTGGATGTTGGTTGCCTATCAACTGGATTTGTCTGTGATGCTCTATTGTTTCTAGTTCTAGTTGTCTTTACCAACCCTTACCTTGTAAGCTGAACATTATTTTTGTTCCTGCAGTCCCAGTGGACTGGTGTTGCACCACATACGGTTGCCAGCACCACTTCTTCCACACCAACAGTGGATGTGCCTTCAGTCACATCTGTTGCCCCAGCTGTTCCTGGAACCCAGGCTATAGCTCCTGCAAGATGCATTTGGACAGAGCACACCTCACCGGATGGATACAAGTACTATTATAATAATGCAACTGGTGAAAGCAGGGTAAGGATTTTGTCACTCAGATTCCCTCGTTTTCGCCTTTTGTCTTCAACTTGATTAATGCTGCTTATGTGAACTTGTAGTGGGAGAAACCTGCTGAACTTATATTGTTTGAGCAACAGCAGCAGCAACAAAAGGCATCAGTTCAGCAGCCTCATGCCCCATCACTCCCTCCAAATCGGTCTGTGCAGCAAATTTCTCAGACCCAACAACTGCATCATCAATCTCAGCTTCAACCACAGTTCCGGAACAACTTGCAGTTACAACAGCCCTCGTTTTCTTCATCGGTCAGTGTTTCCTAATGGTTCCTGGTATGTTAAAGATTTGATTGTGGTTACTAACTCATTAATTTGAATAACAGTATCGGGCCTCTGGAATTATAGGTCACCAAAATGTTCAGGTAAATTTCGCACCGACTAGTACCCAGATAATTCAGATTCACAATAAAATTAAAAATATATAATGTTTTCCCTAACCAGTCCATTTTTAATTGGTTATTTTCGTCATCTGTGTCTCCAGGAAGGAAGTTATTCACAATTACCTACACCTAGTTCAGCTGGTGATCCTTCACGCTTCCAACAGGTATTCAATTTTCAAATTCGGGTGCACAGTTTATTTTAAAGTTTTAAGTATCACGAATTAATTTTAGTTCTCTTTTTCGGCCAAGGGGCTTCAGGCTGCTCAGGAGTGGATGTGGAAGAATAAACCAACAGGTTCTAATAAATTATTTTTGTTCAAATTCTGATGTCGGTTTGGGTTTATTTAGAATGAGAGTTCATGGCTGTATGGCCTTGTGCATGGCTACAAACCGACACTCAGATCGCTTCTTATGCACTGAGCATTTGTCTACTGTATTTACCCCTTTCTAAATTGGTGAACATTTTTTTCAATCTCCAGGGGCTTGAAGTGGTAGAGTGTAAGGTGGCATGTTGTCAACAAAAAGAATAGATGCTGGGAGGAAGCCAAACGTTAGCGTATTTCTATCAATTTTGATCACGACGCAGCCAATGGTCCTTGCTAGAGCTTGAAAATGCTCGGTAGGATGTGTAGTGGAAACGTTCTTCAGCTCTTAGTTCCTTTTTTGTGAGCATTTTCTGTACCATTAGTACTGGGCAACCAATTGCCTAAAATCGAGTTGTAGGATATAATTGTAAAACATAGAAATCCGATAATTATCAGATAAATATTAGTTTAGCTTGTATTTAAACCTAAAGTAATATGTTATTAGCATTACCATCCATAATTAGCAGTACAAAGCTTCCTAATTGAGCCTTCCACTCCACTGTAGGAAAGTGGCTTACCACATTAGGCTAAAAGATCAATTGACACTTCGACAGTCCCTGCGAATCTCTCCATTCATCGTGGTAACTGCTCCCAAGCTTCCCATTTTTACCATGGAATCTTTGAAGTCTTCGAAGAAGGCGGACGGGTCTTGTGCGTAGGTTTCTACCAGTTCACGCGTTTGATCATCTCTGGTTGCGAGATTCTGGTCGGACAGAAGCAGACCCTCTCCGGAGAGAAGGTTAAGATAGTACTGGTTATCAAACGTAGCTGGGGTTGCTAGGTCAAGGTTTGCCAGCGTGTTGCCGTCAGATTCTGAGCACAGCCGCTGCAGCGACTGAACGTATTCAAGAGACGAATCCGGACCATTTGGATTAGTGGAGCCTTGTAGGCGGGCGGTGAAGGTGGTGCAGCGTGCTTTTCCCATCGTGTGTGCACCTGCCGGAGAGGAGAGCAAAATATGAGTCTTACGTCTCACTCTAATCAACCACAATACAAGAGATCAGTGGAAGCAAAGTTGAGAGTACCAGAGAGTGCAACCATGTCCTTCAAGCTAAGGTTTACATTTTGGAACTTGGAAACCAGTGTTGCAACAGTAGAATTTGGGCCTGGAATGTTGTTATTTGCTAACGATTTGCTAGCAGTGAAGCTGTCCTTCCTTCCCATCTGAACATCCCAGCTAGGTCCACCAGACTGCAGATTAAAAATCAAATTATTAGTCAAAATTCGAAGGAAGTATATCTATAAGCTAGGCCTCCCGAGAAGTCTTCGTGTTGCATCGCTTTCTTGTTAACAAAGAAAAAAGAAAGAACTATGTAGCTTTTAGCACACACACCACAACAACGGAGTCTCGGGCAGCAACTGCAAGAATGTCAGCACAGGAAACTGTTTGAGGGCAAACAATTTCAAGATCCTGTTTTATTGCATCAATCACTTCAAAACCTCTCAGAGAGTTCAAGTTAGGCGCTGCTGTTTTTTCCCCAACAAAGTTGTCATTGTCATCTAGCAACACTGAAGCATCGCAGCCCTGAACAGTTCACATCATATTATATATATATACATATATACATATATATATATATACACACATATATATATAAATAGTGAAAAATAACGTAACACACACACACACATATAAATAGTGAAAAATAAATAACGTGCATTAACAAAGCAGTCGTGGAAATGGAGACGAAGGAGAGAGGCTGCCATTCTTGGGTCTTCAAACACAGCCAGCCTGACCCCGGCATATATTATGGCCTCCGCCTCCGGGCATCTATCTTTGTACACATCGTTTCCCAAGGGGTCACCACAATCCTCATCACCATATCCTCCTCCTATGATTGTCGGCACGATTGCAAAAACAATCGCAACGCCCAGAAATAGTGAAAACAAAGCCAAGTTCATGGCCATCTCTCGTGTTCTATTCTCTACTCTCTTGTCTCTTGGCATGCAGTGAAGAAGTGAGTTGGGTGGTAGAAGTTTCTCTATTATATAGAAGTTCGATTGGAGTGGTTTAGTAACAATGAGCAGACTTGGTCACTGAGGTTTGGTGTTTGAGTATGTGAAAGAGGTCTAATGGGCAAAAAGGGTACGTACAATAATTGGTTGTTTAAGTGTAAAGATTCGTTCCTCATTGGTTTGATATGTGCATAATTTTTTCTTTTGTGATTTTATATGAGTTAGTTTTTAGGTGGACAGCTTATTCCATTGGAAGTAGTCATTCTAAAACATTTCAATCACAATTTGACATGTGTGCAGAAATTTTTTATTTTGTATTTTGATGAGTATTTCTGCATATGTGTCAGACTGTGATTTGCAGAAATGTGAGGAATGTTGTCTTCCTAAGACAGAGTCAAATTGTCTTATGTGTCAAATTGTGATTCGCAGATAAAGAAGAATGGTTCTTTGCATATAAAGAGTCAATCATGTTCAGAGGGTAGTTAAGAGACATAGTCAATTAAAAGCTTTTAGAAGAGATCATTGTTTGATGAGCACATATATGCTAGTGCTACCTAATACCATGTGCTTCTTCACTCTTTTCAGGCCTCTCTGTGACATTCATAGATATGATCATTACACTAGTGTGGTAAGAGTTTCCTTAATCGTCTAAGTGGGTTTGTTTAGAATGAAATATTTTTGCTCACCATCCTAAAGTGATGGTGATGCTTTCAACCATATTAATTATCTTTGGATGAATTTGATTTGATCTATTTACAATACAAAATCATGAAATTTACATTAATCAAACAATAATTAATAGGATGATGAGCATCATCACCACTTTAGAATGGTGAGCAAACGTGCACCCGTTTGGATTTTAGTATGAATTTTGTAATTGGACCATTTGCATGGCAATATTTGGGATAATAGAAATATGGGTAATGCTAGGGAGACTAAATTTGTGGACTAAATTTTGTAAACTAAATGACATGGAAGTTGATGATTGAATTATTATTTAAGCGTTAATAAACATACTCATTCCTATTAGTGACATTATTTAGTTTGCAAATTTTGTTTACAAATTTAGTCTCCCTAGCATTACCTAGAAATATACCATATTTTGGTTTTCAATTTAACTAATATGGTATTTGAGTGTAGATCATTCTAATCCCATTGATAGAATTAATATCATTAACTAGAAAGAAATCATGCATTTTTTTTTTGTCAAACGATAGATTTTGTTAGAAATCATGCATTCCAATTGGATAGGTGGAATGATTTCGTGCAATTTCTTAGCTTAAGGCCTTAAAGGCAGGTGTAGAATAATGTTCCATGAGCAAAGAAAGTGACTGTGCCCTTGCACTCAATGATTTGAATGATCCATGCATGCCCTTTGTGTTTATATTTCTATTTCTCTGATGCCATTTTATGAGGGGTTTTAATTAGTATTGTAAACCCAAATGATTTAAGAATTTGTCATCTCAGCATGTCCCAAAAGGCCATTATATGTGCATGTATGTATTTGGGTAAAACTGGGTGTATGACTTATAGATTTGTTTGACTGATCAAATGTTTGGATTGTTAGATAATATGGTAGGAGTTTGCTTCTGTTTTTGTTTCGGGGCTTGGTTGGGTTTCATCTTCGGCGTATACAAAGGGGTTGTTCGTGTTCGGTGACAAGTACCAAAAAATAACTTGGTAATCCAGTTGTGGTAAGCAAAGTGATTGCAGTTTCTACAATATGCTCGTGTTTTCTTTCAACCAATCCATTCTGTTGTGAAGTGCATAGACATGAAATCAACTATTGTATTCCTTTTGCAGCAAGAAATAACTTAAATGAATGACTTGTATATTCACCACCACCATCAGATTGCAAACACTTAATAGAGATACCAAACTGATTTACAAATGCATAGAATTTCACAAAGATTGCATATACATCCGATTTATTGCACATTGAAAATGTCCAAACATATCTTGTATATTCATCAACAATGGTTACATATATAGCATATGTGTCCTTCTAGAGACTTTACAGGAGATGGTCCCCATATATCAACATGAACCTTCTCAAAAGGTAAAGAACACCTATCAATCCTAGAAGGAAAAGGAACCCTAGACATATTCCCTTTGATACATTGAGTACACATACTATGTTGATTGTCTAACCAAGATTGCTTCAACATGATAGACATTATTTCATTAGTTGGATGGCCTAATCTTTGATGTCGTAGACTTGATTTTACCATTTGTCCAAGATAAGCAACTGAACTTTGAACCACAGATTGCATTCCTTTTGAACTCTTGACTACTGGAATTTGAAACAGTGTTTTAGGCCTACCCTTTCCTTGTTACAGGACCTCAATTGTCTTCTTGTCCTGCACAAAGAATTCAGTTTCATCACAGATAAACCAGCTATGGTTGTCAGCACATAGCTATTGCACAAATAATAAGCTTTTTGCAATTTTAGGAACATGCATCACATTTTTAAGAATAAGAGCATGAGAATTGGTTTTGGGAGTTGTAGAACCAATATTTTCAATGTTTAAACCTGTGCCATTTCCAATTATAATTCTTTCAGAACCTTCAAAATGTATGACATGATTCAAAGCATCCACATTTGCAATAATATGGTGTGATGCACTAGCATCAACTATCCAAGAATCCCAAGGTACATCTTGAGATGTTTGCTATGCAGTCATTGCATTCAGAGATGGAGGTGGAGGTTGACCTTGAAGTGCATAATTTCCCATATGATAGCACTCAAAAGCTGAATGCCTTCTTTTTTTCATAGATTTGGCACTCAAGCATATAACTAATAGATGGAGAATTTGAGTTCTTATGGAAACAATTCACAATTGTGTGACCTCTTGTATTGCATATTTGACACTCTATTACCACATTAGACCTGTTCTTACTGTTGCCAGACCATGTACCAGAACCATTCTGTCTTGAATTACTAGATGAGAAACCAGAAGACCCTACATTGAAATTCTTCCCTTTGAAACCAACATTGGATCTGTAATTGTTGCCACCATTTGATTTGTTACCATCATTTGATCTGTATTTGTTACCGCCATTTTGTCCAAACTGAGGTTTTGCATCTGAATTAGAAGTGTTTCCAAAGAATCCAAAATCATATGGTGATTAAGGATAAAAGGGAAGCTGTGCATATTGATATTGTTGAGGGAATTATGAACTGTACGGCTCATGCGGATATTGAAACTGGGATGAATTGTTATATGGTGATGGAGCAATAGTACCTCCTATAGTGGCTAACAAGTGATTGTGTCCTGCAAGATTGGATCCAGAAGCAGAAGATGATCCCTGATAAGAGTTACAATGCAAATAAATTCTGAGACAATACATTTGTTTCTCCTTCTATCTCTTCAGCACCTAAGAACTGAGCTCTAAACTCTTTAAGAGTTATGGATGATTCCCTGGCCAAGATTACAATTCTAATTAGGGCATACTCTTTTGGTAATCCTGCAAGACTTGCTATGATCATATCATTATCTGACACAGATTTCCCTGCTGCAGTTAATTGTCCTTGATGCTTTTCAACTTTAACAGATACTTACTAATTAAATCACTCCCTTTTTGTATTGTATGAAATTCAGTTTTCAAATTGTTTACTTTAGACTTAGACACATAAGCATATCGATCCATAAGATTTGACCAAGCTTCAAATGCAATTTTACATCCAAGAACATATTCAATAGCTTCATCAAAAACTGTAGCCAACAATAAACTCAGTAATGCCATATTTGTAGACTCTCATCCAATATATGTAGCAGTAATCTCAATAGTAACACCTTTTTCAATATCAATTACAAACTTTGGTAAACAAACAGTATTTCATCAAAGTGATCAAACATCTTATAACCTTTGAAAATTGACTGAAACTGAAATGCCTATTTTGCGAAGTTATCATCCCTCAGCTTTATAGTAGCCAAAAGACTCTCAACTTTGATATTTGTAGTAGCCATGATCAAATTGCTTTCAAATTAACACAAAAAAATTCAAGAAACAATGACACTTTCAGGAAAATTCAGAATTTAAGAAAGATTGATACTTTCTCATAGCAACTGTATACTATCTCAAAAGAATGACAGTTGTAGATTGATCAAGAAAGATTGACACTTTCTTGAAAATACTTCTTTCACAAATCAATTCTAAATTAGAAATTAACTGGAAATCATGTAAATGAGCTGGAAACTGCAGAACCCCCAAATTTGCACATGAAGTTTAACATCTCTAATCTTTGAACAACCAATTAGAATTTTCCCAAATCAAGAATCACAACAATTAATACACGAATACTGAAGAAAACAAGAACAATTTCACCTGAAAACTGCTTCGCTTTTCAATCTCACACTTGTCGAGAAATCATCTGAAAACCCCTTTTTGTAGAAACTCAACAACCGAAAGCTCATCCAAGATCGAAGACCCCAGAAGCGGAATTTTATAGCGGAATACTCCAAGGATCAGAAACAGTAGCTATCCTTCACCGACGATGATATCATATTAACTATACCAAAACTTTGAACTGAAAAGCTTGAGAGAAAGAAGAAGCTGAAAGTAATGAGCGGGAGATAAGAGAGTTTTTGATATCTTTAAAATGAAATTATTACACCTTAATACAATATGCCTTGAGAACTTTGGTTATTTAGTAACCAATACATGATACATTTACTGTATTACTCTTTAACCAACTTATTCCTTATAACTACCTTAACAACTCTAATCTTGACACATATCACTACACTTATAACAACCTTATGACAACTCAGACCATTTCAAGATTGACATATGTCACTACGGTTAATAAATGCAAGGTACAGGGTTGCTGCTGACAAACACAGGTTTTCAAGGATGAGACTTAATCATGGTGTATATGCGGAAAGAAAGGTTCCCGGTTGGTACCTACAACAAATTGCCACGCAAGTATGGCCCTTACAAAATTCTGAAGAAGATCAGCGATAATGCTTATGTTGTGGATTTGGCAGATGTTAATGGGAATTTCTTAGACCTTCAGTGTTGTAGATCTTCATACTTTTAATGATGAGTCATTGTATCTAGATAATAACTCCAGGTTAAGTTCTTCCAAAGTGGAGGAGACTGATGTAGAACAGCTAGGAAAGATATTCATGGAGCAACTTGACAAGCTTAAATCCAAGAAAACTCGGTCTTGACGAAGTTCTGCTATTTTAGCCTCAAGACTCATTTTCCAGAAACTAGGGGTCTAGTTTTGTATTAATGATTTTGAGACTCGTTTTCCCAAAAATAAAATAGAGGTCTAATTCGGTTACTTTAAGTCTTGAGACCTTTTTGGCATAAATCTTTATTTCACATTTTTTCATGTTTTTGGAAATCTTTGGTTTTTCATTATTTCCTATTTTATTTTCCTTTTAAGTTACATTACTAAATTAAACAGTTTGCACGACGAGGGAGATTTTGTCGCACAAAAACTATGGTGACCAGAAAATCGTCACGCGTATTTTGTCGGGCACATTGTGCGACGAACAATTTCGAACTTGTCGCTAAAAAAAAAAAAAAAATTGCGCGACGCTTTATTACTTGTTGCGCTAAAGTTATACGAACGAAGGTTTTCGTCGTACGATATAAAAGGGTACAAGTGCACTTTATGACTAGTTCGTCTCGAAAAATTTTGCACGACGAAAAATGTAAGAGGCGCGTGGTAATGTGCAATGAAGTTATAAGACGCGTTTAATTTTGCATGATGACTGGTCGGCATCACATAAGTGTAATTTTTATTAAAAATAAATAAATAGAAAAAAATGAAAATTAAAAAAAAAAAAAAAAAAGATTTCATACTAATGACAAAAAAAATAAATAATAATGAATAAAAATGTACGTACAATTATAAAGTTTTAAAAGAAAGCAAGAACAAAACTATGAAAAAAAGCAGAAAAATCTATAGGAATGTTGTACGAAGGATCTTGCTACTGGTTGGGGATGGGGTAGGAGGTCGACGAGCCTGATTGCTGTGCTTGCTCGATGTGGAAGGGATGTGATGATGATGGTGCAGAAAAACCAGGGAGATGTATTCCGGAGGAACTGAAGGCTTATACAAGCATCAACATTTGAGACTTGTACGATGCCAGCTCACTCGTCAGGCCAATGACTTCTTGTGTCAAAGCCGTAACCTGGCCCTTTGACTGCGAGGATGACGAGGCTCTACTTTCCTGCCGCCTGGCATTTCCTATCCCCCGACAATAAGTCCCTGACCTACGACCGAAAGTCTGGTCCAACGTCTCTGTCACGATGTGAAACCCTACATCATCAGGGGGATCCACAGACACAATCGGCATGTTTGAGGGAAGCTAGGAGACGGACTCTTGAAGCACCGACTGACTCTTCTCCACCATAGTCGCCTATGAAAAAAAAACATGGATTATTAATAGAAAACAATTTGAAATAATTAGTATAAATGTTGAATGCATAAGAAATTACTTACATGAAGGGACTCCGTCAACTTATCCCCAGGCCAAACATAAACGTCAGCAAAGACGTCGATCTCTGGAAATTTTGAACCCTCCTGAAATCTAAAAAGATACGGAAAATGTTAGTAAGAAAAAAAAAATATTAGCGACATTTTAAAATTGGAAATGAAAGATGTAATATATACCTTTCATCGCGCCTCCATCCTATAAGAGAAAGGCCTCGAACCCGAATGGTGGAGAAAAGTCTTCTTCTCCCGATTGATCTTGTTTGCCTTCACCTTCTTCGGTTATACAAAAAATAAACATATTAGTTGTAATACTTAAAGAAAATTAAAAAAAAAATTAGTAAAAATTAAAAAATGTAAAATGAAAGAAGTCGTAATTAAAAACGCACCACATAGCCCGACTCCTGAAAATGACCGCAAAGCTAAACCCAACTATCTTGTTGGTCCTCCAACTCCTTCAGACAACCCCCCTCAAGAGCGACCTGCGGATCATCAAATTGCTGGAAACATTGGTGCAGGTCACTGTTTCATTGCTTGTAGCGTTTGGAGAAGAGCCAATTGAGGTACGCGAACATGTCCTTGTCCATGTCCTCCAAATTGTAGTTTGTTTGCAATGTAACAAATATTTTGAAAGTATTAGTAATAAAAGGTAGTAATAAATATAAATATATAAATTTTACATGAAAAACATTAAAAAGGCGACGCTACTTACGGACAATTGGTTGCGCACCGTGTTCTTCGTCTCTTCCGGCATCGCCTTCCAAGACTTCTACCGCATAGGGCAAAAGGTTCACACGACATGCCCAATGTCATGGGCCAATGCACTATGCTACTCCGCCTGGTGCTGCCCAATGTCTTTGATTAGGATACGACTGGTGGTCACCCAGGTGACCTTCGCCGTCTTCAATTGCCGACAAGGTCCCCGAGTGTTTTTCTTCGCTGCAAAGAGATGAAAAAAAAATCATGAACCCAAAACTAATAACAAATCCTACTAAAATTTCAGCATAACCTCCCCTATAATTAAAACATTTCCCAAAACCTTGAAAATAACATAAACAATATACGTATCCAACACAATGATCACAACAGTTTAATAAAAGGTTTGGAACGATTACAACTTTTTAATCCTTACATTATATAACTTAACAAATTGAACCTAGGGTAAAGTACAAAAAACTACCTCAACTATTTAGGTCACGACAGTTTCATACCTCATTTTTTAAAATTGACAATGGCATACCGCATCTTACGAATTTGTGACCATGTCATACCTCCGTCAATTTTTCTGTTAGTTTTTCTGTTAAATGTTGACGTGGCAAGAGACGGGGACCACTTTCTATTAAAAAATTATTAAAATATTATTAAAAACTAAAAAAAATATTTAATATTTTTTAAATATTAAAATAATAAATAAAAGTAAAATTAAAAAAAAAAAGGGTAAAATACAAAAAACTACCTCAACTATTGGGGTCACGACAGTTTCATACCTCATCTTTTAAAATTGACAATGTCATACCGCATCTTACAAATTTGTGACAATGTCATACCTCTGTCAATTTTTCTGTTAGTTTTTTTTGTTAAGTGCTCATGTGGCTTGATTCGGGACATACTTTCTATTAAAAAATTATTAAAAACTAAAAAACATTATTTAATATATTTTTAAATATTATAATAATAATAAAAAGAAGAGAAAAAAAAAAACCATCAGTTCGTCCCTCCCCTCCCCCTCCCCCCTCCTCTCTCTTCTCCCCATCTTCATTTTCTTCCCCCCACCTGCAAACCCAAAAAAATAAAAAAAATAAAAAAATTTTGAAAACCCAACAACCCCCCTGCAGAAGAACAAGAAGGAGAAGGAGGAGGAGGAGGAGGAAGAAGAATAAGAAGAATAGGAAAAAAAGGAGGAAGGAAAAACAAAAAAAAATTCCCCCCTATCGGTGCGGAAGAAGAAGAAGGGAGAAGGAGAAGGAGGAAGAAGAAGAAGAGGAAGAAAAAATAAAAAAAAAATTTGAAAACCCATCAACACCCCCTGCGGAAGAAGAAGAAGGAGAAGGAGAAGGAAAAGGAGGAAGAAGAAAAAGAAGAGGAAAAAAAGGAGGAAGGAAATTTTTTTTTTTTTTTTTTTTTTTAAACCATCAATTCCCCTGCGGAAGAAGAAGAAGAAGAAGAAGAAGAAGAAGAAAAAAAGAAGGAAAAAAAAAAAATTTGAAAACCCATCAAACCCCAAATCCACCACTTTCATCCATTCTCCACATCCTCTTCCGCATCCATCCTCCACCTTCTCTGCTCACCCATCTTCCCGCCGACGGGATTTGGGTTTTTTTTTTTTTTTTTTTTTTGTTGGGATTTGCAGGTGGGCAAAGAAGATGAAGATGGGGAAAGGAGAGAGGAGGGAGGAGGGGGAGGGGAGGGACGAAATGAGGGTTTTTTTTTTTTCTGCTTTTTATTATTATTTTAATATTTAAAAAATATTAAATAATTATTTTTTTAGTTTTTAATAATTTTTTAATAGAAAGTAGGTCCCGAATCAAGCCACGTTAGCATTTAACAAAAAAACTAACAGAAAAATTGACGGATGTATGACATTATCACAAATTCGTAAGATGCGGTATGACATTGTCAATTTTAAAAGATGAGGTATGAAACTGTCGTGACCCCAATAGTTGAGGTAGTTTTTTGTACTTTACCTTTTTTTTTTAAATTTTACTTTTATTTATTATTTTAATATTTAAAAAATATTAATTTTTTGTTTTTGTTTTTAATAATATTTTATTAATTTTTAATAGAAAGTGGTCCCCGTCTCTTACCACGTCAACATTTAACAGAAAAACTAACAGAAAAATTGACGGAGGTATGATATTGTCACAAATTCGTAAGATGCGGTATGACATTGTCAATTTTAAAAGATGAGGTATGAAACAGCTGTGACCCCAATAGTTGAGGTAGTTTTTTGTACTTTACCCTACTTTTATTTATTATTTTAATATTTAAAAAATATTAAAATATTTTTTTTGTTTTTAATAATATTTAAATAATTTTTTAATAGAAAGTGGTTCCCGTCTCTTGCCACGTCAGCATTTAACAGAAAAACTAACAAAAAAATTGACAGAGGTATGACATTGTCACAAATTCGTAAGATGCGGTATGACATTGTCAATTTTAAAAGATGAGGTATGAAACTGTCGTGACCCCAATAGTTGAGGTAGTTTTTTGTACTTTACCCTTGAACCTAAAATAATAAAACTGATCAGTTAACATTCGCATACATTTTCTTCTTGTATTTCTCCTGAAAGTTAGTTATTGAGTATCACAACTACCTCTCTGTTTGAGGCCACTCCTTTCTCCTAATTAGAACATATATCCAATTCAAGCGTTTTCAAATACCACAACAAACTTCTGAAAATGGCGACAACTGCCATCCAAGACGACCAATTTTCGAGCTTGTATACACAGGCTCTCGACATTACTGGCAACAGGCTTGGCAAAGAATTCTAAGCTATTGTAGCAAACAATTCCATATAACCTTATCCACATTGACATTTGTAAGACTCTGATAGTCACAACCGAAACTTCTATGACTTTAAAAACTTTGCTTCATGATAATTACCAAGGTTTTCATTTCCTAGTTAAACATTTTTGCCATCTCCTCAGCATCAAATCTCTTCCACAATACTACCGTTTCAATTTCATGAGAAACCTATTTTAGTAACTAAGAAATGAAACATAAATTAACAAAAAAATTGCAAAAACATAAAAATTAACAGACATGAATTACGGAATACACACAATTTCGATTTCATGACAAAACCCATTTCTGAAAGCGAAGAAATTGCGAACAAAAAAAAAGAGAAAACAATGGAAACTTTTTAATCCTTACATGACATGACATAACAAAATGAACCTATAATAACAAAACTCAGTTAACATGGGAATGAGGGAGTGAGTTAGGATTGTATGCTTGACTGTGTACCCGAGGCATCGATTGTGGATCCCGATGGCGACATTTGGTCCGTAGTGCGGGGGTGCCGGTGAGTACGTCAGGCGCTAACAGGCAACGCCATCGAAGAAGTCGACGATGCCTGCACCTCTGGGACTGGAGGACCAACTGGGTCAATCAGATTGACCGGCCTATGGTCCATCTCTGCCGGAGCAGTGGTGACAGTAATAGGTGTAGTCGTCGAACTAGGTGTAGCCGTCGAACTAGGTGTTCATCGCCCTCCGGGTTCTAATGAGGTGTGACATCTACAAAATTGGAAATTAATTTGTTTCGTACACAAAGATTTAACTTACCGTACACATGCTAATAATTTGAACTTAAATTCAAAACGAAATTTAAAAACCCTAATTCTAG
Source organism: Pyrus communis (assembly GCF_041283825.1). NCBI lineage: Eukaryota > Viridiplantae > Streptophyta > Magnoliopsida > Rosales > Rosaceae > Pyrus > Pyrus communis. The sequence continues at coordinate 22,202,806 of NC_142577.1, read as the reverse complement.
ACCCAATTCAAGTTTGGCAGAAACAAAACTTAAAACTGATATACTATACACAAACTAATCAATTCAGATAAGATATAGACCCAGCAATTATAACTTATAAGAAGAAACTAGCATAAAGGACATCCTTACAAGTTTACTACCTAAAACCAAACAAATGTGAGGTGCCTTGGATATCCTTACTACCTTATGTTTAAATAAAGACCTCACAACAAACTAATAATGTGAGAGAGAGCATATCATTATTTACTAGTAAAATCCAGATTTGCTTATATAATGTGGGTTCCCATAGCTTGGAATAATAATAATAATAATAAATATAATGGAGTTCACAAACAAATTTCATTTGATTTAATGTGTTCCTATTGGTTTGTTATACCTAATCACCATGACATTACCCTATCTGATTGAAAACATATTTTACATATAAATTTCCCACTTTTTGTCCTTCTTGGTGAATTAAGTATAGCAAGACCCAGGAGAGAATCCATTCATGACATTCCTAAAAATGTAACTTCAGAATTGGGAGGCCGAATTCAACAAGCAACACAACTAAGTCTATCATATTAATAAGGTAACAACAAAGGCTAATACCCCATTATATATCAAGAAATCATGGCAGTCAACAATGCAAATCTCTAAAATCTTATTCCACAAATGTACATTGTAATTCAATTTTTTTCCTTTCAAACCTATAATAGAGAACACATCCTTCAATATCTTAAATTCCAACATAAAAAACCACAAACATAAATATATTTCATCTAATGGTAATAAAAGAGAATTAAAAAGGTGAATTATACGATATAAAGATAAATAAATAAAATGATTGTTGCATATCGAAAAGTGTAAGTGCAATGTTGTGGATGCATAGAACACAGGAAAACATTAACAAATCCCTAATTTAAGAACCCTGTACTTAAATTAAAAAAAAAAAAAAAAAACCCTAATTTGAACCCTGTACTTGAAATTAAAAAAACCGCTAATGTAACAACCCTAATCTAACCCCCAATGAAGCACCCTAAATCTAACCCCTAATTTAAGAAAACCTAATCTAACCTAACTGCCCAAAATCATTCCCCTAATTTAAGACCTAAATCTAACCCCAATTAAGAACCCTAAAAACTCTAATTTAAGAACCTAAATGTAACCCGCAATTTACGAACCCTAAATCTAACCTGACTGCCCTAATTCTAACCCCCAATATGAAAAAGAAAAAAAAAACCAAAAAAACCCCATATCTAACCCCCAATTTGTAAATAAAGAAAATTGAAAAAAAAAACTGAAAAGGAAATTACCTCTTCGAGATGAAGTCGCGACAGCTGGAAAAAGGGACGGAGAGACAGATGAAGATACAGAGGAAGAAGGGAGAGGGTATCGCGTAGGGAAAAAGGAAGAAGAGGTAAGTGAGGGGAAGAAGAAGAGATGGGGTTAAAATATGGAATCTTGTGCGATAGAGCCTTTGTCTCGCAAGGGTAAAGAATCGTCGCACAAGTTTTTTAAAATTTCCGCGAAAGAAAAAAGCCTTAATTGAAATTTTAGACACTTGCGCGATGAATACAATATTTCGTCCCGCAAATATACTTTGTGCGACAAAAATATGTATTCGTCAGGCAATATTCCAGCGTAAATTTTAAAAAACTGTTAAATCATGATTTTTCATTTCTAACCGTCGAAAAGTTTTGTACCGTTACTTGATTTCTGAATGTTTTTTTTTTTTGCAATTTTTGGTGTATGCAATCTGGAACCATATACAAACAAGTATGACGGTTGGATCATTGAAATTAATTTCGTAGAATGCGTATCCCATAAAAAAGATAGATTCACTAACACGAGTTTATTTATACTTTCATTAGGTATAACATAAGATTTTGTGGTATCCACTTTTGTAAATAGTTTAAATTGAAGATCAAATTCATTTATTGTATTCATATAAGCTAAATGAGTGTAGCTGTAAAAAATCATCAAAATTGGAGTTAAAATAATCGTTAAATCGTGATTTTTCGTTTCTAATCGTCAAAAAGTTTTGTATTGTTACTTGATCTCTGAATGTTTGTTTTTTGCGATTTTTGGCGTATACGATCTGGAACCATATACAAACAAGTTTGATGGTTGGATCGTTGAAATTAGTTTCGTAGAATGCGTATCTCATCAAGTTCAATGGTGTGTGTGTGTGTGTATATATATATATTTATTTATTTATTAAGTAGATTTAAATTTATTTATTTTGTACATATAACACTTAAGAAGTTGAATGGTATGTATATTTAGGTCGATCCAATGGACACCAATTTTTTAAATTTAATTTAATATATATATAATTATTATAGTTTTTAGGGGTATAAAATTGTTAAATTAATATATATAATTATTATAGTAATTTTTTTAGGGTTATAAAATTATAAAATTAATATTTTGCTTGTCGTGTCGGGTTATCAGGTCTTGTTAGGAATTGCCAGGCCTAACTTGCGGGACCAAAAATTGTTATGCGTCACGCAATTACGTTTTAAAATGGTTTTTTTTTTTAATTTTTTAATTTTGTTTACAATTTATTATAAAATACAAAGATACCAAATTTATTTACAAGGTAATTCACATATAAAATGGGAATCATTCATACCATTTTTTCCATCACTCTATATAATGCATTAACCATTTCATGTGATTTACAAAAAAAGTTACAAATAAATTGCCTTAATCTTCATCCGAACTATAATAACTTTCACTTTTGTCACTATCATCATTTTTAGTGTCTCATTCCTCATCATCAATAGGTACATCACCATCATTGTTTGTGCGCACTGGACCATTGTATCGTGGAATATTATCGAGATCAATTGTGATCAATTGAATCGGTATTTTGATTGAAGATATTCCTTCTATCTAAAATGGTTCTTCTGGCTTTCCTTTGTTTCGTACACTTTTCTTCAAGTCTCCGAGAAGCCTGCCAAAAGAAAACGATATGATACACATATTACTAATCATAATATATTTAATATTGATTAATAAAAAAAGGAGGAATATATACCTTTTTGTTGGATACATCTATCGAAAGTTGACTGGTCCAACAACCAATGCCTCCTCTGGTAAGTGAACCATCACGTGTATCATACTTGTGAAGAAAGCTGGAGGAAATATCATTCAAACTTGCATAGAACTGGCACAATGTCATGGGGCAACTAATTAATGTCCGTTTTTTGCAACGCTCTTGAAGTTAATTGCAAAAAAAAAAAAATTGGACAACAACATGATTGGTTTCACTACATCGGCTGACAAGAGATGTCAAATACCCACAGGAATTAGGTGTTGCAAAACCACATGGCAGTCATGACTCTTTAGGCCAGCTAATTTACTCTCGTCAACGTTTACGCAACGCGCGATATTTGAAGCATACCCATTGAGAAACTTTACAGACGATAAAAACTTTAAAAATTCTTTCTTGTCATTCGGTTTCATTGAAAAAAACACAAGATCCCTTCTGACCTTATCATTGTCCCTACTTATCCATAAACCCCGTTGTATTCCCATTCATTCCAAATCAAGACGAGCTTTGATCGTGTCATTTGTCTTGCCCTCAATATCTAGAATTGTGCCGACCAATGTGTCAAATACATTTTTCTCAACATGCATAACATCGAGGTTGTTTCTCAAATTTAGTTTGGACCAATAATGGGAACTCAAAAAACATTAACTTGTGCATCCAGTTCATATGTGTAGAAGGTCTAGTCCTACTGACATTAGTCTTGAAATGAGCAATATCCAAACGGTTAAACTGTTCCAAAATTTGATCATCGGATCATTCTCTGGGTTTGAGCCGATGCTCTTTCTCCCTATCAAACTTTTTGTCTTTCTCTCGCCACTCGTGGTCCCAAGGCAACCATCTCTGATGACCAAGGTAACAAACTTTTCCGGCGTGCCAACTAAATGTTACATTTTCCTTGCGTACAGGGCATGCCATATAACTCGTAGTGCTCCACTCGAAAAGCATTGCATATGTGGGGAAATCGTTCATAGTCCACATCACTGCAGCCCCCAAAGTGAACATCTTGCCAGTACATTTATTGTATGTGCGCACACCATGTGTCCATAAATCTTTTAGCTTATCCACCAACGGTCGTAAGTATACATCGATTGACTTACTAGGATCCTCGGTTATCAATAGAGTCATCATCATGTATTCTTTTTCATATATTTCCATGGCGGCAAATTATACGAAAATATGAAAATCGGCCAAGTACTATGCTGTTGGTTTAAAACCCCAAATGGATTAAATCTGTCAGTGGTAAATCCCAATCTAACGTTATGAGAATCAGTACCACAATCAGGGAACGTTCGATTGAACTATTTCCATGCCTCTCCATTTGCAGGATGCCTCAAGACATCGTCATCAACCCGTTTTTCCTTATGCCATCTCCTGTCCGTGGCAGTATGCATTGATATATACAATCGCTACAACCTAGGTTTTAGGGGCAGACGATGCATGACTTTTTGTGGGATCATATTCGTTCGATTTTGAGTTGTCATTTTGAACCTCGACTCATTGCATACAGGGCATTTATCCAATACTTTATTCTCTTTGTAGAATAAAATACAATTGTTTTTGCAAGCATGAATTTTTTCATAACCCAATCCAAGACCATTCAACACCTTGTGCGCATGTCTATGGTCTTTTAGCAAACAATTGTCCTTCAGAAGCATTCTCTTGATCCCAAGGCATACGATACTTTATTTTTCCGTGCATTAGTTCCACAATGGCCGTGAGAACGGAAAAGCTCTCACACCTCGGGTATAACTCTTGGTTGGCATTTTTTTAATAGTTTTTCATATTGTTCAAACTCTACACTGTGCATTGGTGTAGGCACATCATCTTCCCCTTACTGATTGGTGTTTGTCGATGCAAATGGAAAAGCATAATTTATAATACCCATGACTTGTTCATTAGGATCCACAATAGCTTCAACATTGTCCACTCTTGTGGCGTTTGAAGACGAAGCATTGTCTAATTGTTCCCCATGATGGTTCCAAGTATTATATGTCTCAATCATTCCATTCCTTACTAAATGAAATCGAACATTTTCAATTGTCTCCCTTAACGTGTTGTTACACCTCCTACAAGGACACCGGATTCTAGTTGCACCAGGGTTGTGTGTACGTGCAAAGTCAATAAAATCCGTGCATCTATTCGGGTTCTGTATCCATGTCATGTCCATAATTCCTGGAACACCACAATAACAATACAACAATCACAACAACTTCATACAAAATGATAATGTCACCTTATGCTTTCGGTAAGGGCCCTATCCCATTCGAGAATGCATAGTCATGTCATGTAATTTACGGCTACATCAGATTAGATTTCGACGTGGATGAATTTCGGCAGCATCTTGATACAGTTCTTCAGGTGTACGACCCAAAGAACGTACATAGATGACACCGAAATCTCCACAACCGAAACCTAATCCTTCAACCATAAACTATGCATCATTACTATGCATTACAAAACTATCCAAATAATGGGACAATTCAAGAATTAATTGGATCGTAGTCATGCTTTCGCATCCATGCGCGAAATCCAACTAATCCTCGAACGGGATACTAAGTTTTACTAAAAATAAAAAACAAGTACAAAGTTAATTTCAATTAACTCCGTACATCACAACACATATTTGTACGTCACGTACAAATTTAAGAACATAATATAAATATAATTTCACAACACAATATAAACATAACAAACTAAGTTCAATATAATTAAATTAATTTTATATGTTTAAAAAATAAAACGAAGAAAATACCTTCTTAATCATTCTCCACCAATTGCTATTCACACATAATATCCTTACAGACAACGAAATTAATGTCGTTAGTATGAATTTATATTAATACTTTTACCCTAATGACAAAAAACGTTTACCAAACACACCGAGACAGCTCGATCAACCTAGAGAATAAGATGGAGTGAGTATTAGATGATGAAATTGAGAGAAAATGGAAATGACGGATGCCGGATTGAGCAAAATCGAAGGGATGAGTGCAGAGGCACAATCTGCAACTTTTTTTGCAGTTTGCCTATGCACATGGCTGAATCCAGATTAAAAAGTTCACTTTTGGACGAACGATTTTGCACGACGAAAAAGGTCTTCGTTGCGTAAACACCTATTGAGGGACGAAGATGGTATTCGTCGCGCAAGTTTACCATTTTTTTATTTTATGTCTTTTACTTTTCAATTTATTATTTTCAACACATTGCGCGATGAAGGAATGTATCGTCGCGCAATGCATATTTTTTAATTTTTTTTTCCATTTTTGTTTTTTATTTGTATGTATTGTAAATTTTTATTTTATTATAAATAAAAAACTCAAACCTAATTAAACATTAAATTAATTACAAAACTAATTTACTATCCCAAATAGAAATTATAATTAATGCAAATATTAATACTCATCCACATAACATATATTTTTTTCATTAAATTAAATATAAAGTCCACAAAATCTTATTACAAAAAAAAAAAAAAAAAAAAAAAAAAAAAAGACAACAACAACTCTCATCAACTTCAATCCTCCACCTACAACACATCAAACTTCCACTGCCGAAAACTCTGCTTGAAAAGCCCATCCACATAAATCCGTTGCTTCTCATAGGTTTCATCAACATCTCAATGAACCTACATTAATGCCAGTAACAATAAATTAGTAATTTAAAAAATATTATGTTTTAACAAAAAAAATTGTTCATTATTTACCATAAACTTACCGATAACTTTCCTAGCATGGACTTCTTCAACTCCTCAGAGACCTTTTTCCAAGACTCAAACTCGGCAGAACAATCCCTCCGTAACAAATTCCCAATGTCATACTTAGATTCGGCGTACGCCTCAGCCAAATTTCTGCCTTTAAAGTACATCACTTGCTTCCGTCAATACCTCTCTATTCGCACTACAAGTTTTTTTTTGCCAGAACCTTCTCCAGAATCGGCCATTTTTTTGAAACAAATTTTTTTTGAAAATTAGGGCTTTGAAATTGTGTTTATATAGCACTAAGACACCTTTGCGTGACCAACATATTCGTCGCACAAATTTCAAGTTCGTCGCGCAAAATGCGTCATCTATGCGTGATTAATTGGAAGGTTTAAATGCAGATTGACCGTGCTTTGCGCGACAAACACATGAATTCGTTACACGGCGAAGTTAGCGTCGCTCAATATATTGCACGACGAATAAAATATTAATTATTTTTAGAATAAATATTTAAGGTATTATGTTTAATACATTAAATATTTATTCTAAAAATAATTAATACTTTAAATATTTATTCTATAAATAATTAATACCTGAAATATTATCCTATATATAATTAATGCCTTAAATATTTATTCTATATATAATTAATGACTTAATCCATACAATTATTTTCAGCATAAGTACGATATTCATTGAAGATTGTAAACACATATAAACCGAGAATAGGGTGCTTACATTAGGTTTCAATAAAAAAAACCAACATGAATTGAAACCAAATTAAGTCCAAATACATAATTGAAACATAATTAAGTCCGAATACATAACTTATAAAAAAAACACCTTAAATTTAAATATTGTCATACGAAACATAAATTTAAAACTATTATTTGGATGATCCTAGTCCATTCCGCAAGACTTCATAACGCCATCGATTGTAACCTCCCTCCAATGCATTATCCATCCACTTTATCAAATGTTCGTTCGTATCATCATCAAGAGTATACTTACCCTGTTACACATATATACAAATAATTAATTCCAACATATAACTAAAAATTTAACTAACTTAATTATTAATCCATCAACAATAATATACTTACTAATACTTCAACCATCACAACCTTCTTCACATTTCCGGGCACATCTTCCCAAGAACGTCACTCAGCAATGAGACAATTATTCCCCATGGCCACAGTGATCGCATGCGCAAACTCAAAATGATCCCTTAAATCATGTGGGTTGGCATCGCGTACACTCTCATCCTTGTTCTTATCTGCCATCCTGGCACAAACAGAATTTTGAAAAATAAGGATAATAGAATTGTGAAGAATCATGACAGCAGAAGCACATATTTATAGGTATGTTAGGACCTTTGCGCGATGAATCCTTTGTCGCGCAAACACCTGTGTTAAATGTAGTATTAATTCCTCGGATTCACCTGCAGTAAATGGTCAAAACTGACAGGAACTTGCACGACGAATTATTGGTCGTGCAAATGCCCCTTTTCGTCGCGCAAGTTTTTCGCACCAAACAAAATTAATCCATGTTTTCTTGTTGGCTTTACGTGACGCCAACATTTATTTGTTGCGCTAAGTGTTCTTGTGAGACAAAACTCTTCGCCGCGCAATTTTTTTTTTTCTCCTATCTTTTCTATTTTGCACGACGAAGAGTATTTTTTGTTGCGCAAGTACGTATTGAGTGACAAAATATTCTTCGTCGTGCAAACTCTTTTTTCTACTAGTGTTAGGGTTTTCTAAGATTATATAAACAACTTTTAGGGTTGTATTTTGACAATCTTTCATATTATTCAATTATAATTTTGAGGTTTCTCATATTTCCGGTGGATTCCGTAATTTATGTTCTTTCAAGAATAATGTTATTTATTCTTCTCTTTGTCATGCTGGACAATAAAGCATAAATATTACATATGTAACCTAGACCTAGATTATCTGTTTATCACAAACATCAAGTGATGGAGCACAGCTGCCTTTTGTTGCTATATCGCTGCAGGTGTATATATTGGCCCTCGTCTATTTTCAAGATTAATAATAAACTGCAAACCAATTTTGCATAAGGGATCAACTTTTGACTAATTGGTAACTTGAAAAACATTATAATTTGTTTCCTTTTCCCTAATTTCTAACTCTCATGAAATTAAAAGAATATCATGCATGAAGGGCATCTGATATGATATTGGATCCCCTTTTTACAGAGATTTTGTACAGCTAGAAAGACTTTGGTCTAACAGTAAGGTGGCATGCAGCAGTGAATTAATGGGAATCGAACCAGTCATATTTGAAAGCATATTTCTCTGCTGTTTGAATCAAATTTACACAAAGAATCTCCAAATATTATTACGCCTTTTTTCTGATAATCAGATCCTTTGGGCATCTGATTATCTGGGCAGCATTAAACTTACTGCACCGCTGCATGTGGAACCAATATTTAAACTTTTCTGAATATATATATAGTTTATGTGCTCAACGGTTAATTTGAAATTGCAATTTGGCCACATGTTTCATAATTTCCGTTTGACTGATAAAAACCTATTTAAGCCCACTAGGGTTAGCCAAGTGTTGGGGTGATAAGTCCAGGATTTGTAACCCTCGAATGTAACAAACAAATTAACAAAAGCCTTTTAACTATATATATGTATATATTGTACATTAAGAAATCCACCCATATCTCGCAATTGCAAACACAGAATATATACAGTTGTTGGTTTACTACTATAAATATTAGATTTGATTCTACTTTTGGACCCACGAAATCCCTGTATATATGTACAAATGCGTGCAGACAATCTAGTGCAAAATGCAGTTGTTGAAGAAACAAAAACTCGAAACTTGAAATGGTAGAAAAGCTATAGTTAATTTGACAAACTTTTTCCATGGTTATTAGATCCCTTTGGTGTGGACACTGAGAAAAGCACGAGCAAGACATTGTGCACAAAACGACCGCCAAGAAATTACCTCCAAGAACTTTACAAATTTTCAACATGAATCCTGCTACACACGTACGGTTCCCCAGTTTATCTGATGCACTAATCCTACTAAGAAAAGGTTAAGTTTAAAACATACTCTTAATCCTTCTTACATTTACTTATTACTATATATACATGTTTATATAGTTTTATTCAGAATCACGTGTATTGATAGTTAATTGGTACGTAGCACCAAAATAGAAAATTAGCAGTGCCATTTTGCAGACCGTCCTAAATTAGTAGTGAGCATCATCACCATATTGATTTTCATCAGATAAGTGTAATTTAATCTATGTATTACACATACATAAATACTTAAACTCAAAAAAGTATATCCCAGGAATAATCGGGATAAGGCTAGCTACACATGCATGCATGGTGCAATTCTCTGAAAGCTTGCATCTATGCTTATCTCTCATTTATATATATATATATATATATATATATATATATAGGGAAGTGTTATTGGCACTCCAAAAATCTCATTCTACACTCCTCACAAGTGTATTTTTCTTTCCTAATATAGAAAATTTGGAGTGTAGAATGAGATTTTTGAAGTGCTAATAACAATTCCCTATATATATATATATATATATATATATATATATAGCTTACACATAGATTATGTGGCTTAAAGTCCTGTATGGCTTTAAGTGGCACAAGAATTTAATACCATCCCCTAGCTAGCGAAAACAGCACGATATGGAGGACTTCATGATCTCCAATGGGTAAGAAAACCCATATTATCTTCAACAATCCTAAAAGCAATCCACATTGCACTTGCACACCAAAATCTTACACCATCCTCTAAAATCAAGAACCCAATCCTATTTCCCTGCCAAGAAGCTCACTCCATTCTTAAATGAAAAACAAACCCCATATCGATCGCCTACTCAAAGAGGAAGAGAATGTCACTAAATAAAAAAGTTAGTACTGGTGCATGGCAGTCAAGTAATGTTAATGATACACGCATATATTACACATTCATTCATCTACAGAAGTAATTTCCACACAATCTTTCTCTTTCCTTACACACCTTTATTAATTTCTGGCTATTGAATTAAATAAATAAAAAAAGAATCACTAGAAAAAAACAAACAAGAGTAAGAAAATAAGTGTCTGAAAATTATTTCTCATATATCTCTCAATGCATGCCCTAAGGTATTGCATTTAATTGGTTATGTAGAATGAATTTTCATAACCAATGTATACTATAACCTTTTAGGGTTTCCTACCATTACTGACCGAAAAGTATAGGATCAAGTTCCCATGTTCATTCTAGATTCCACCTTTTTCCCATAAAGTCCTACGGATAGTAGACATGGAAATACATGGTAAAGATTTCCAAACCTGATCACTTTGCTGATTAATATGAAAACCTAAACCTAGTTATCTATAATTGTTATAAATTCACCCTCCAGCTCCGTTCCCCTCATTATACGGATGCAAGGGTCCTACGAAATTAAACACGAAAGAAAACAAAGACTAGGAGGAAGAAGAAGAAGATGATGAACAGCTAATGAGAAGAGAATCAAAAAGAAAAATTATGTACAAAAGCATATAAATATATAATAAATTAAAGTAATATCTCCACGACGATATAAATCTCTCTCTAAGTCCAAAGAATAACATTAAAAGTTCAAGCACGTACGACTGAGAATCTGAAGGTACACTAGCTAGCTATTCAGTTAGAGATCGAATTAAATACCATGGCAGCAATTAACACATAAAACAATAATCAATATTATGATCCATTCTATTGATGTTGATGATGATGATCTTCTTCTTTGGGCTCCTTTCGAATCTGCGGCACGATATCCTGAAGAAGTCCATGGTCTCTAAGAAAATTGGTAGCCGAAGAAGAAGAAGGGGGTCCTTCAAAATTATATCTCTCTTGAAGTAAACTAGTAGAAAATGAGGAGGGATTAAAAGGACCGCCACCAGCACCACCACCGTAGGTGGAAGAGCTGATATTCAAAGAAGGGGAGGATTGATACATATAAGCATATTGCTGTTGCTGCTGTTGTTGATAGTGATGATGATGAGGTAAAAACTGCTGAACACCAAAGGGATTTGATGACGCCTCCGCAGCAGATATAAACCCAGTAGACTGATGCGGCAGTGGTGCAATTCCCATTGTGCCACGCGGTGTAATGGGACTTGGATGCGTGTGTTGGCCTTCGTATGTGGTGACCACAGTGGACGGGTCGTCGGACGACCTCTCCACCCTCTTCTTCACACCACAGCCCGCAGTGGTGCAACGATAATAGCTCCTGCGTAGACATACATACATTACAAATTAATTAACATTATTAATCATTACGTGCCCCATAAGAAATTGAGGGTGAAATTCAATTGATACACAAATGCATGTATAGTAACTATAAGTACACTGAACAAATGAGTGAATGATTGAAATAGGGGGTTGAGAATGAAGGTAAGGGGTTTGGAGAGATTTTTGTTTTAAACAACCGGTAGTCTACTCTAAAATTATTCTAAATTTCAAACTTTGGATGTAGAGCAGAAAGCACAATTTTTTTGTCAAACTTGACTAAGCTCAAGTTTGCGTGATTTCCGTCGAGGGTTTTGAGAAAATATGTATACCTGGGATAAGGGCTATTTTTGACAGCTTTTTGGCCGTATTTTCGCCATCGGTAGCCATCATCTAGGTTATCAACCTCACTCTTTGTCTTGAACGCAAATCTCGGCTCCCTCTGCCTTTTTTGGTTCTTCTTTTTCGGTTTCAATCTGTATTTCCATCATCAATCAACTTGTTAGTACTCAACTTTCCCATCACAAAAATCAGAAAAGGAAACAACGACTTCCAATGACCCATCAACAAAGGAAAATTATTATCTTACACAAAAAGTTGATTATAAAAAGAAATTAAAAAAATCTGAAACCATACTGGCTATATGTTAGCCGTCTGCACTATATTAGACAGGACAAAACATACACAAAAAACTTTAGAAAAAATCAAATGAATAATTAGCAAGTAGGTCATACTGTTTCTGGGTTTTCTCTGGATCTTGCTCATCGGCTTCCTCTTCCTGCACTTTTGTCATTTGGCCCTCATTATTATTCGCCGCAGCTTCATTCGACGACGAAGAGATCGAAGACGAGTTCGGCGTTGTCGGAGCCGTACCGCTGTTCAAAACCTCCGAGGTTGTATTGGTAGTAGTAGCACTCTCCCTCTCCGGCAGCGCTACTACTGTAGAAGTAGATGCTGGAGAGGGAAGTGGTTGTTGTTGATTGTGGTGAGGTGGCATCATCATGAGCGACGACGTAGTTTGAGGGAAATCGAATAGAGAAGAAGCGTAGTCTGGGATTCCGAGCAAGTCCATGAACCCTCCAAGAGAACCCTTTTGATCTTCGCACGAAGATGGCAGGTCGAATATGCCGGAAAATGAAGGAAAGTTGGTCGGAATCTCGTCGGAGAAAACTGCCGAATTTGCCATGCTGTTGCTACGATCGGTGGTCTTTAGCTTTTCTTCCCTACCATCCATGGATTGTTTTTAAAAATCAGAAGCACATATTCCCCATTTGAACTTGTTCTCCAAGTCTCTCAGATATTGAGATATAGAGAGAGGAGAGAGAGAGAGAGAGAGAGAGACAGAGATGGAGGAGGGGAGAGAGAGAAAGGGGAGAGGAGAGAGAGAAAGGTGGAAAGGAAGATAGAGAGAAAGTGATTTTTATTTGCCTTATTATATAAAAACCAAAATATAAAAGAAGAAAAAAAGAAATGTTTTTCTTATTTTTTAAAGTGTGAAAGGACTCGGGCAGGGATTTTGGAGAACAGCTTGGCTCGGAGACGTTTCCCACCCAAACCGACACGTGTCGGTGGGGTTCGAGCGGACGGAGCTTGTGGACGGGACGGTGGCCGAGCATTAATGGATGCTGCGTGGACCCCTTCGGAGCGGAGGAGGGCCCACAGTCGTTTCTTAACGCGGGATTTTGACTGGTGGGGAACCGGCCGAGTCCGTAGGAATGTGGACGGGGGCTTTGGCCTCTGCAGGTACACGTGGGCGATCAAAAAGGCTTCACTTCTCTGCATGCAAGTGCTGCTATCTCGAAAACCATTTCAAGTTTCTTTCGCGGCTTTTGCCTTTTAGGTTTTAACTTTCAATCGCCAAAACCTACTCTAACAACAAAAAATGAAACACAAAACTCCTTTTTTATCAAGTTACTATGTATTCAAAAAAAAATTGCAACAGTATGTTATAGACGTGCACAACATGCTAAACCAAGTAAGATTGTAAGAGGTAGAAAAAAAGAAGAGTGCATGAAAATAAAATTGGATTGCTAAAATTACTTCCGAATCTTTAAGCTTAAAGAAACCATATGAGTTTTTTTTTTTTTTTTTTTCTCAATAAGCAGCCTAATGTGATAAGTTCAAATCACCTGATCACAAGAATCCATCATTGTTGATCGTTATATAAAAGTAATCTAATGATCGATATTAAACTTAAGTTCAAGTTCAATTTTATTAGCATTTGTCTTTTTGGGGTTAATGTTAATCTTTGTATTTAGACTCAATGGTTGATACCCTGCTTTTGCACATTCACTAAATGAGCACTTGTGAGAAATTAACTAATGAAGTAAAATGACTTCCTTATTTCGGGTAAAAATATTTTTATTAATATATGCATGTCTTTTTCGTTGTGGAGTTGTTTTGTATAATTATTTTCGATGAATGTCACTTTCTTCATGGCTCACGCCATCAATTGTTATGTATCTTTTATATAAACCACATGGGCCACGTGTCTCTCATCTCTCCCCACAAATCAAAATGTACAATAAAAAACCTAAACTTACACTTTAAGGTTTAAAGATATCATACTTTAAAATTTGAAATTGATTTTTTTCTTGGAAATAAAATGTAATTTTAGTAGTAATGATCCATAACGTATATAGGGTAAGAATGTCAAAAAGAACTAAGAGATCGCATACATCAAAAGAAACAACAGAAATTAACAAGTAAAAACTCATTAAAGCACGATGCAATTCCAATCACAGCCCATATCTAAAGAAACTTGCAAGTTGCAAGTTGTACAACCATCGAAAAGGCAACACGAGGAAAAGACCACACTGCCCTCTGGTGCACTACAATAAATCGACTCGAAGAAATCCTCAGTCATTTTTCATGCACCAAACCACAAGTAAAACTTAATCCACCACCTCAACTTTGAACAACAATCTCCCAACAAAGCTCCGAGTATAACTACCAAGTTAGAGCCGTAATACGAAAACTCTTCTCAACAGAGCGAGAGAGCGATCAAAACTCTTCTTGCAGGAGCAAAAAGATCGACATAATGGTGGATCAAGATGATTAGAGGAAAGAAAAAACATGAAAGGAAATAGAGAAATAAAGAAAGTTGAAGTTTCACCATAATACTAATTGACAATATGGAGAGTACTCCAACATTTTAAACTTTTTTACCTCCACATCCTCACAAAAATAAAAAAAGGTCAAACAGAGATTGCCGCTGACTACAAGACAAAGTAAGTTTTTCTTTTTTCGCTTTATACTTGGAAATTACTTTTCTCTTAAATTTATGTATTTATCACCGTTAATATCTGAAGTGGTGTGGAAAATTTTCAAATTTAAACAAACTGTCAATAATACAGTAAACGTGAAATTATTTTGTTTATATGACATTTATGACAATATGAAAACCTGTAACGTTTTATATGAATCCATTTGTTGTCTAGTTTATTAAAAGACAAAGTTGAAGATTGTTTTGTTTTCTGTATGCGACCATTTTTTCATTTTATTTGAAGGAGAAAATATTTTCCATAATTTGTTTCAGTCACTAAAATCTTTTCATCAAGATAAGTGTATCCTTTGGACATATATATCGTCCTGCAATGAAATAGCTGGAGCTTCAAAAAGTGTCGTAATCTCAATGAAAAGGATATGTATATTTTTATCCCAGCAAATTGTTGAAGCATGTAACTTGATAAAAATTTCTCTTCAACCTCACACTTAACTTTTTTTCAAACGAAAAGGACATGTATATTTTTATCAGAGCGAATTGTTGAGGCATGAATGTTTACATTAGAAAAAAAAGTATTAAACAACCATTCGGGCTCAACATGATCCCATCTATATATGAAAGTCTCTCGAAACAAAATAAATTTCTCTTCAACCTCACACTTATTGGACGTCACAAGTAATTTTGTTAAAGACAATTTTTAATTTTAACAGAAATGAATTACTGTAACCATACTTTGACAAAAAAAATATTACTGTAATCATACTCTAAAAAAAAAAGAATTTACTGTAATTTATTTTCATATAACCCACCTTTGCTACGACATTGGCACCCAAGTCCTCATTTTTACAGAACTCGATGTGGGACAATGGAGGCCAGTTCTGCCTCTTCATATGTGAATTAATTACATGAATAAGCAGAATAAAGCAAGTTTTAAGATATATTGGATTTTCTTTGACACAGAGATTTAAATTTATCAAATGTAAAACATAGAATACATGTAACGATTCATACGTACTTATTTATTTATGCAAGTAAAAAACAACTTATTTATTTATGTATATTAAAGTTGTGGAGCATAAATAATAAGGAAATCGATGGGATGCTAAGGGATCCCACGTGTCAAATCGAAAGGTTCACCTTTATCTGATCAGGCTTTCAAGTTTCAAAGCACATGCACTTTACGCGGTTTCAGTAAATTATATTCTACGATTGCTTCCATTACACGCCCTCTATTGTCTACACTGTCTTTTCCTTTTTCTTTTTTTTTTATTCATTTCTTTTCTTTTTGATTAATATTAGAAAGATCATATTTTTACTGTATGAGAAATCTTAAGAAACCTCTAATGAACTCTCTATCGTTTTATATTTGTTTGCACAATATTTTAGATTTTGGCATGAAAGTTAAAGTTAAATTGTGAGGTGACAGAGTTCATAGAGAGTCTCATTTTGTGAGAGTTTTCTTAGCATTTCTTTTACCATATTGATATACGATAATATACTAATAAGTGATGCATACAACCAACATTTAATCATATAAATTTATTAATTGACATGATATGTAAACATCATTTATCACATCAAATGGTAGTAATAGATCTATCTCAAATGTCATATTTTCTTGTTGTTCTTCCTCTTCTGGGAAATTTCTTTTCTGTACATCAATTTCGTAGCAATATTACACCAATGACTATTGTGGTTTTCTTTATGGTCAAGCTACGTTATGGAAGTAATGGATCTATCTCAAATGTCATTTAATATTTAATGATGCATCATCCTTTCCTCAAATTAACTGACCGTTGTTAGAATTTTCTTATGAACTTATTATTATGTAATTAACTAATAATGTTTATTCTCATGTGCATATTCGAGTGACTTGTTGTGTTAAGCTTCCTAGAAGCACATATCTTAGATTGCTAATTCGACTTAGGGTGTGTTTTGGAAGTGTAAGAAATAACCAAAAAAGCATTATTTTTCATTGGATCATTTACGGAAAAAAGAAGGTATCGGTACCTTTGTTTATTAGAGGACGTTATCATCATTATTTACTTTTGGATTCAATACTTTCATGATTAACATCAATATATGAATTACAATAAATGTAATATTACACAACTCTACAATCGCAAAATGTTAAAGTTAACAACATAGAATGACATTGTTAATACTGTAATAAGTTTGATGTTTACATTAAGATGAACATTTTACATTGATAAATAAACACATACCTAAAACATACCTGTTAAAACACACCTGACTAAGAAAAATTGCTTGATATGTACAAAGACACTCCAAAAACAAACCTTTTATGGTGGATTAATTTCGGTTGTAAATGATTGCGAGGGTCGTCATGCATGCCATCTTTTTGGCTAAGCTCAAAAGTTAACACATGAGATAGATGGTGCTTTCTTGGGGTTTCATGCAACAAAAAGGTCGATATTAAGATTGAAATATAGCTAGCTAATATATGTACCCTCACTATATACCACCTAGTTTACTGAACAAGTTTTCCAAACTTGCAATATTCCACGAGATTTGAGGTATGCATATCATAAAACTATTGGGTAATATGTGTGCGCTCTTTTCCTCCTTTTCTGGTGTCTGGCTAAGGAGCAAGGAGCTGCTGCGAATAACTTATCCGTAACGAGCTGTTTAACACTTTGTATTTATCCTTTTTTATGTGACTGCGTGATACGTTAAACAATCACAAATCTTCTATATATAAAGCCAATGGAAAAGATGAATAGTGATTTTGGTGTCACCAAGCTTCAACAAAAAAAAAAAAAATTGGACAAAAATGCTCCAAGACAAAAAACTTCAAAGGCATCCCAAAATAATGCATTAAATAAGGCAGGGGCATTTTCGTTATTTTAACAGTATTTTTTTAATAATTAAATTTTTTTGTGGTTTGTTTGTTTTTTTTTTTTTTTTTTAATTAGTATCTCACAATAGACTAGTAATAATGTGATTCACTTTCTCTATTTTTAAACACGTTCAAAACATCTTAAGAGGCGTGTAATGCCAGTTATAAAAAAGGTCATTCGCACACGGATAATAATGTGATTAAATTAGTTGTCAAATGATTTTTTTTAACAAACGATATTATCTACACTAAGGGGGAGGGGTGGGCTTATAATAATGTGATTAAATTAGTTGTCAAATAATTTTTTTTTTAACAAACGATATTATCTACACTAAGAGGGAGGGGGTGGGCTTAGCCTCACAATGGACTACCACAATGGATTAGCAATAATGTGATTCAATCGTTTGTTTATTAAATATTATTTTCTCTATTTTAAACACGTTCAAAACATCTTAAGAGGTGTGTAATACCAGTTATAAAAAAAGTTTTTCGCACGCGGATAATAATGTGATTAAATTAGTCGTCAAATGATTTTTTTGCACGCGAATAATAATGTGATTAAATTAGTCGTCAAATGATTTTTTTTTAACATTAATGGACGGCAAATATTACACTCGAACGTGGTCCTTCCTTCCATGTTCATAGGTGGAAGCTCCGACATCTTCTTTTATGACACATTATATGACTCAAACTTGCATAAACATAAAACTCAATTTACAGAATACTACAACACGATTAACACTTTTACTAATATTGTATCAACAAAAGATCACACATTCTCATATAAATATAAAATATGAGTTATTCAATTATTATATTTTTCTATCGCTTTTTGTGTTTTCAAGTTTGGGGTTGACACAAACGAGTTTAAATCTTTTGCGCTCATTTTATGTGTAGTCTCTATTCTTAATTGATCCGTGTTAATAAATATAAATCTCCTTAACTTTGTTAAGAGAGAACACAAAAGGTGAACAGTGTTTTTGGTGTCACCAAGCTTCAATAAAAAATTTTGAACAAAAATGCCCCCAAGACAAAAAAACTTCAAAGGCATCCTAAAATAATGCATTAAATAAGGCAAGGGCATTTTTTTGTCACTTTAACAGTGTTTTTTTATAATTAATTTTGGTACAGTTTTTTTTTTTTTTTTTTTAATTAGTACCTCACAATAGTGTAAGATCCCACATCTCCCAGGGGTAAGGATCCTGTAAGCCTTATATGTATATTCCCATCTCTACCTAGCATGAGGCCTTTTGGGAGTTCACTGGCTTCGGGTTCCATCAGAACTCCGAAGTTAAGCGAGTTCGGGCAAGAGCATTCCCAGGATGGTGACCCACTGGGAACTCGTGTGAGTTCCCAGAAACAAAACCGTGAGGGCGTGGTCAAAGCCCAAAGTGGACTGTATCGTGCTACAGTGGAGTTGAGCCCGGGATGCGGTGGGGGCCCGGGCGGGGATGTGACAATAGGCTAGCAATAATGTGATTCAATTTCTCTATTTTTAAACACGTTCAAAACATCTTAAGAGGCGTGTAATGCCATTTATAAAAATGGTCTTTCGCACGCGGATAATAATGTGATTAAATAAGTTGTCAAATGATTTTTTTTTAACAAACGATATTTTCTACACTAAAGGGGAGGGGGTGGGTTTAGCCTCACAATGGGCTAACAATAATGTGATTCAATCAGTTGTTTATTAAATATTATTTTCCCTATTTTAAACACGTTCAAAACATTTTAAGAAGCGTGTAATGCTGGTTATAAAAAAATGTCTTTCGCATGCAGATAATAATGTAATTAAATTAATTGTGAAATGATTGTTTTGTTTTTTTTTTTTAAACAAACGATATTATCTACACTAAAGGGGAAGGGTGGGCTTAGCCTCATAATGAGCTAACAATAATGTGATTCAATCAATTGTTTATTAAATATCATTTTCTTTATTCTTAATGTAAATTTTATAAAGACCGATTTTTATTATGTGAATTCAGCTGTTTTAATTGGTTTATAAAGGGTTTCTTATAACATGATCTAAAATTATTCATTTACTTCAGATATTTGAGTTTCCTTATAAATTAGGGGTGGGTAAACGTGTCCTGGACCTGCAGGTCGGGGCGGGTCCAAAAATTATAAATACAAAACGGGACGGAGCAAGCCGGGTCCTTATAAATAATAGGGCAGGGCGGTTCTTAAAATTGGAGAAAACGGGCACGACTCGGACCGTTCATTGTCTACCTAAATGAATAACCCTCTATCTCTCTACCTATTCACTCAACTATCAGCTCTCCCCTTACCCTTGATCTCTCCAACACCACTCCGAGTCTCCTCCCTCAATCTCTCCTCCTTTGAATCTCCTTTCCTCTCTCGTCTTAGAACTTAATCTCGAGCCCAGGCTCCCATCTCCGTACACTGTACATCGACTCCCCACACTTTCTTGTTCTCCCTCCCACTGTAGTGACTGAGTCGACCTCGACTATGTCGACATCACATCAGCCAACCACCATCACCATCATCCTCGCCGAACACCACCATCATCCAGCAAATCCCTAGGTAATTTATCAATTAGGGTTTCGGATTTAGGAATTTAGGGTTTTTGCATAAGTTTTTCAATTAATTTAGGAATTATGTGGGTTTCTGATTTGGAATTTTGTGGGTTTTTTATTTTGTTTTGATTCATCAACTAGTGTAATTTGTAATGGCGAAGGTGGAGGTCGTGGATCCATGAGGAAGACGACGTCTCTGGTTTGATTTGCTGATTTGAACAATTTGATTACTTGTGAGATTGATTTGATGTAGTTTTGTGTGTAAGAGTAATGGGTTCTGTTAGAAACTATGGATCTGGGATTTCATGGTTTATTTACTTCGTGACATGCATGGAAGAATCGTTAACATGTGCGGAGTATATACATTGATTTGGTTGTGTTTAAACACATGCAGTGCAAAAATGTTCGTAGGATTTGTTTTTATGTGTTATGAGTAGTGCAAACTGCAAATGAGTGTCTAAAATGGTTGGTTTTGCTTCTGCTTCTGCTCAGCAAATTGGTGCCGTTCCAAAACCGTAAAAAAAAAAAAAAAAAAAAGGTAATTGGACCCGTGGACTTATCCCAAACTGGCCCATTTGAAACGGGCCAGGGGTTAGGTTCGATTCCCAAACTCAAAATCCTTCTACCTGACCTGGCCCGGCCTGGCTCGTGCCCAACCCTAATATAAATACATTCAAAATGTGTAAGTCACGCGTAGCACGCTGTGATTCAAAAAATGTCTTCTGCACGCGCATGAATGCGTGCATGAAGGCTAGTATATGTAATATCTGTTGCAAGTAAGATTCTCTTGCTAATGTACAATGTATTTTCATAATTACATCACACCACTGTGAAAAGTTATATTTTATAGGGTGGAAGATTCTTTCTCATCATAATTTCTTTCTCCTTCCCTTCCTTTTTATTTGAACGGCTACCTTTAAGTGACGTTAACATTTTATATTAATTTCTTATAAAGACAAAAAATAAAATGTGAGCAAAAAAAAAAAAAAAAAGAGAAAGAGCAAGAATCCTACTCCATATTCGAGACCTAGTTGACTCTGTTTTGCTTAGTAGGTAAGCTTTTGGGCGAACGTGAGATCAGACCGAAAAACAAAGGGTAAATTCCTAAAGCGTAGCCAGGGTTTTTCACATATATTCCTTTCACATGCATTCAACAGCACCAAATAATTATAAACACAAACCCTACTATTTGGAGATCGTGTAAAGCACGATATGCATTGGGGGCGTGGTGACTGACTGATGATCTGATACATGTTCGTATTAGACTCCCTAGGACACATCGAAGGTGACCGATAATTTACGTTTGACTAAAGGGTTTCCGAGTCAGATGCTGTACAGGCCGATATGCATGTCGTGTGTGGGGATCTGAAAAACTCAAAACGCATAGGTCAATAGTCAAATCTTTGAATATTTGTTTCTTCAACGACACCAAAACAGCGAAGTTTGATCTTTTCCTTTTTATTTTTTCTTGTTTGCTGCACAGAATACACTCAAAACAGCTTTGGTTGCGAGCCCTTTTAATTAAATGTGGGGTTTGGGGTGGCTTAAACTTTCCTTAAAACTTAAAAGGCTTCTAATATGTATTGATGGGGATAACAATATTTCATGCCTTTTACATATCTGTTGCATTGTATTCTTTTGGTTTGTTTTTAAACAAGAAGTCAATGAGCAAGTTACTAGGAAAATGAAAGAGGTTGAGGGATATAAAGTTAGTGGTGACCACATTTTATTATAGGAAACTTTAAAGAAAAGCTTCCGGTACTGTTCATTTTAACGAAAAATCATATTTTTACATTAAAAAGTCAATCCTGGTACTATTCACTCTACCCTTTATTTTGTCCTTATCATTAAAACTCAAAGTTTTCAAATATTTTTTTTATTAATTTTCCTTTTATTATATGATGTCTCAAAACCAATACGGAGTTGGTAAGTTAAACCATTTTGATAGTGTCAAGTTATCCAACATGATTTGTCAAAAGAAAAAAAAACTATCCAACAGGATTAACTACACATATTTAGTAATGTTAATTGTTTTGAGAAATTTTATCTACGCAACACTTTTTTCTGTGCGTACTCATGTTTATTCTTAGCTTTACAACTGAATAAATTAACAGAAAATCAATAAAAAAATAAAAAACCAAGGATGTGTTGAAGGACAATAAAAGTGCATGAAAATGATTTTGCATTCCATGAAACAAAATGCTCCAAATACAACTTAAGTTATAGAAAAAAAGAGAGAATTTTCAAACAAATGAATAAGAATTATGCATCTTCTAACAGTGTTCATGATATTTGTTTGTGTGATTAAAATTCGTTCCACATCATATATGAAAAGGAGAGATAAACCTCTAAAAGTTGATGTGACATCATTTAATTTGTTCATTCGATTGCATGCATGTATAATGCAATAGGATGTGATACAAAGGACGGTCTTGAAGGAAGATTATATTTTTAGATTATGTGGCAGCCCAAATTGCCCAATATAGCCTTGTATGTATGTTTTTTCCTTAATTAATACCTCCAACAATAAAAATTATAAATTCAAACCTGAATATATACCATGAACAATGTTCACGTATAAATTAATTGATACTATATAATTCATTGTACCTTGAATGAATGCAACTTCAATAAATTAACAAACCCTAACTTTTTTTCAGAAAATTCTTTTTAATATCTTGAACTAAAAGGCATCAAGATATTGCATGCAGTTGGCCGTTTGAATAAGAACGATTCAGTAGCACCTTTTATTGTGCATTCTCAATAAACTAAAAGGGCTAAGATTCTTTTCTCTTCCACATTATTGCTTATAAAAGCAGAGGAATCATTAGTGGCTGCTGTCTTATTGCAAACTTGCTTTATTATAGGCAGCATCGATCGATCAAGCCCTAAAAATTATAACTTCCAAATGCCACATTCGAGCTCTATCAAACCTGCCAACATATATATATATATATATATATATATATATCTATCTTATCACCGACCACTTTATTATATACTTCATATCTTTACATATATGTTTCAGAATCTAAGGTGTGAACTTTCATAAGTTTTAGATGGCTTCAACTGTTTTCTAAAATTTTAGGTATGAAGATAGATTGGACCGAATTATTGACATGCATATAGTTAACCTGCAGTTTGAATAGCTTTATAATTATTTTACAAACAAAATATATTTTGGAAATAATGAACGGTTGTGGACCTTCTGGTGCATGCATTCGACATTTCTATTGCCTTTGGATTTTTCTGGTAAACGGTCACAAAGCAAACTTCAAACCAAATGTTTGGAATCGGCTTACTAAATTAGGTTTACTATGTCGACGTCTATCAAATTAGTTTAGAATTTTCTGAATGCCCATTTGATTCCCATTTTGACAGAATAAAAAAAATATGAAAGTAAAATCATTTTGGTGCTTTAAAAACAAGTTTAAAGATGACTAATGCTGATCATTTAATTAGCATAACCCAAATCAAATTTATTTGGTTTAGAAGTCACTTTCTCGGATTCGTTTTCTAGATTAATGTTGACATCATTTATTAATATTATATGGTGCAAAATGAACTTGGAGCTTAGGTTTACAGAAAGCAATTTTTTAAAACTATATAGCGAACTACCATTTATTCTTCCTTCATTATATATATTTCTTAGTTAAGCTTAAACAAGATCCTGAAAGATTTTCTTTTATTAATTAACATATATACTATATATACAGATGACGTTTTACCACAGTGGAGAAAACAATCATGTCAATGCACTCTGATGCAGTTCGATCATCACCAATCCTCTTCTTCCCTAACAACTAACAATTTAACCCTTCAACCCAAAAAGTTAAACATATTAACCCTTTCGTTTAAAAAAAAAAAAATTATATTTTAATTTAATTATTATGAATATTAAAGTCATAGTTGTGGACCCCTGAACTTATCCTTTCACTAGGTCAATACCTTCTTAGAAGTTAGAAGTCTCTCTTCTCCAACCCCTCCAATACCACAATATATAAGACTGTTGTTTAAAGGTCTTGATGGTCGACCTAATGACCCTTGACCAACAATATAATATTTTTTTCTGTAGACATCCACAAATAAGTTCTCTCCATTTTTTGGGACCAACGGTGATGCAATGTTAAAATTTAAAACCGTTGAATAATTAAGATGCTAAGATCATACTAAAAGACACAGTGCATATCATATTTAAAGGATATATATATATATATATATATATATAAATTAATCATCAATGGTAATAGAAAACCCTCATTTTTCTGTTTTCATTAAGCAGGGTGAATTATTCTAACTTGAGACCTCTTTGAACATTGTAGAAGAGAAATACCCTTCTTTTAGTTGTATATCATACAAAAACTTCTTCTTAGTGCATTAGATATCGAATTAAGAAATAGACTCAAAACCTCTATTAAATCGCATAAATGGCTAAACAATTTGTGTTTTTAAGCTTGATATGAAATGGTAAAAAAAAAAAAGAATAACGAGAGTCAAACTCTTATTATAAATGTATAAAAAAGTGACCATGTTTTTAAGCTTGATAAAAAATGCTGAAAAAGACGAATGATGTGAGTTAAACTCATATTCACTACAAAAGAAAATCATTTTCAGACGAAATTATTTCGTCGGACCAAATAAAGTTTCGTCGCCTATAATCTTGCTCGACAATATTCCATCAGGCAATGTTTGTCATACAAATATCGTCGTAGTAGATTTTACCCGACGAATAGTACAAAGTACAAAGTGTTCAACTCAACCATTGAAGCTAATGAAGCGGAAAATACTGCAAAGAAAAACCATTGAAGCTAATGCAAACTAAATTTTAGCAAATATTACCATATTTATATCATAATCTATCTAATATATCATGTATAGTTATATGATTGGGTGACATATACCGTGTGTGGAGCCAATTCCAAGCCTTTGACTGTCTAATACTTTCTAGACGTTTGATGAGTGAACACCCCAACGATGATTGCGGCGAATTAAAGTTACCCTAATCCCTCTTTGCTATTTTTTTAATCACTCACTTTGAGACCCCAATTTTTAATAACATTATTTTTAGACTCCATCTTGTGATTTTAACATCTTGGCCGCACATGGGAGGTCAAAGTCAACAATTTTCTTTGTTTAACTATGAACTAAATGTATTAAGTTAATCTAATTGGAACAATGCTAAAACGCGTTTATAGAAACAAAACGACAAAGTGACTTTAATTACTAGGCAATAAGGACAAACCCGCATGGATTTGCGTGCACGGCTCTATAAAATATTTGTGTGTGATTCCTTCTCCTTTTCGAGCCATGATGGCATATTTACGCATCCGCACGTAAAACCGTACTTGTTTTCCCGCTCTTTTTCTATCTTGTTGTAAATTTCTTTTTACACTTGTTCCAACTTTTCAACTCGGAAATTAACCCAGAACAATATAAAAACTACAGACCAAATGATATTGGAAATTAGATTTTTAAGGTTATTGACCGCAAAAAAAATTAATAAAAAACTAACTAGGGTATGAAAGATATTTTACTCTGGGCAATTGCCACTGGTATAAACTGCGTAATTGTGCATAATTTCTTCAATTTATGATAACATGGATATATATAGAATCTATCGATGATTTTAAAAGGATGATTTTATAAGAACCAAAGTCCCAAGTTCACTAGAAAATATGAAAACCTCAAAACTTGTTGGTATGATAAAGTATCCTTTTATACCTACCTATCTCAACTCTAGACTCGGTAAGATTCCTAATTCAAAGAAAAATACGATAATATAGATACATCAAAGTTCCAAATATACGCCTAAAACCTAAAAATAAATTTTGACCTAGTAAACATTAGAATTTAATAGTATAGCTATGTATTTGATTGGAATTTAAACTATAAACTAAATATATTAAGTTTTTTTTACCATGTCAAGTTGTTCTTTGTTCCATTTCTCCATGTATATATTCTCCATCATTTTTACTTGATGAGATCTTGAGATGTTTTTATCTATGAGTGGTCTTTAATTTCTTTTAGGGTGAAACTTGAGGTGCTTGTTTTGCACTGCGAAGAAATTTGTATGATTAGGTAAGGTTCTAAAAGGCGTTAGGTGCTAGTCGGACGGTGGGTAGGGGCCTAGCACCTAGGCATCTAGGCAAGGGTCTAGGTGGTTTTTTTAATTTTAATTAAATTTTTTATATAATATATAAATAAATGTCTACTTATACAATAAATAAATAAATAATTGTATTTAAATTTGCAAAATAAAAATGGCATGAGGATTATAAAGTATTAGAACATATTGAAAACATGGAGAAAATAGAATGCAAAATGAAAGTTATCTATTTTTTGTTTAAGTGAGAGTGACCTAAGCGGGAGCCTAGATAGGTCTAGGTGCCTTTTCTTAATTTTTAAACACATAAGGATTAATTGAAGTGGTGGACAGACGCCTAGCACCTAGGCGGAGACTTTTAGAACAATGTGATTAGGTTATATATCTTAATTTTTTTTTATTGGTTATATATCTAACTTCTATTTCACAATATTCATGTTAGAGTCCACCTTACATTAATTCTAATTTTATTTCAAATTTCTGATATAATAATAAATGAAACAAGGATTAATTGATATAAAAAGTCAAAGTCATGAAAGAAAACGAAAGTCTCACAAGAACAATCCATGAACTTGCAACTTGTTTTCCTGAAAAGGAGAAGGAAAACATTTAAGCCTTGCCACAATGCGGATTCTGATGGAGTCAAAACCAATTAGAGGATCAACTTGTGTTTTAGTCCAATGAATGGACCATCTATATTTATTATATATAGAGTTTCTTATAAATAATAGAAACATAAATACAATTAAGCAAGGAGGTGGATATATGGACGAGAATGTTAGAAGAAAAATTTGAGATTTGTTTTGTTGGTTGGTTGGTGGATTATTCTGATCAACCGGAAACGATCAATTTATTAGTTAATTTGTCACCGTAAAAAATTAAAGAAAAATCAAACTTAATTAAGTTCTTAGTTATATGGACATGGAATCTTGACTTGGACTAAATACACATATGAAGGTTGTTTAATTTGAGTTGTAAGTGGTGGTGGTGGTGGTTCACGGGAACAAAACTGTGTGATCCGTTGGATTTTGTGTAGGTCCTCTTGGTTTTGTTTATCCTAAACCTAAACTAAACTAATCCACAAGACCACCAAAAGTTTTTTCTGATATATCTTTTTATTAGTATAGCAATAAAGTTTTCTTGTTGGTTGATCACTGCTGAGTACAAGCTAAGTTGTATTAATTAATTTAAAAAATCTCCACTGACTTGTTTATGATTGTTTTTTTGTAAGAAATACGTCGACTCATGTGCCATTTTAATAAGAAACACAACAAAAATAATGCTTATTAAAAAATATTTGGAATTGCTTCCTAAACTCTTATTGTTTTGTGAGGGAAGATGTTTTACAATTGAGAATTAATCTTTTTAGTTGATTACGCAAAATATCGTTATAAACACTTTTCATTATCTAAAAACGCTTTTATTCATTTGAAAAACATTACGGAACACACCATGTTTGAAATAGTTTGGCTTTTCAAATTATAATCCTCTCTTACAAGGACTTCGAAATGTTAGGAGAATTACAATATGAACATAAAAACCCCAGATTGTTTGACAAAAGAAGATAGGCAATGAACTTTATGGGCTTATTAGCCGACTCTTTACGCAAAAGTGCAAAAACTCAAACCCATATATATACAAGAGAAAAAATCCCATCTCAAACTCTCATGTATAAAACAGTAACTGAAGTGTGGCTTGGTTTACCAAAAAATAAAAAGAACTGCTAATGCTTTTTACATTAGGTGCGCAATGACATGCTTATATTGTATGCTTTACGAAGGTAAAAAAGAACAGCAGCCTGAGTTCTGAATCCCTATTTAATGATGAAAGATGCTAGCATTATTTGCATTTAGAAGTGCAGTGAAATGTTTACTATTAGTTAATACAACTCTCACACAAATCACTGAGAAATACTATATAGCGAAATATGCTAGCAGTAGTCGCACATAAAAGCGCAACACACCATATCTATTATTAATTAATGTGAGTTCCAAGCAAATTAATGGCAAATATTGCACTACGATTGATACTAACACAAATCATTCAGGTTCGAACTTTGTTGAACTGTGTCAAGCTAAGCGATCATTAAGTGCAATCCCACCAACTTAATCGAATTCGGTCAAGAACAGAAACGGTACTAACTCGATAATTAAACAGGAATTGCTCGAAAAGATAACATTTCCTACAATATACAAACAGGAAGATAATTATCCCCCTTTCAAAGGCAACAACTAGGGTCTTGTTCAAAAATCAAATCATTGTATTAGTTGACTTAATCACACATTAAGGTGTTAACATCATGTCATTTCTGACTAAAAGTGTAGGACTGCGAATATTATATCAGCAACCATCCAGATCTCCGACCCTTTTGAGAAAGGATAAGATGTGCACTGACATCACCACAGACCCAGCAACACATCCACACATAACACCTCAATCTTTGCTTAGGTTTGCCGACAAATTTCTTTCACATCGAAGTTTCCGTGGGTCCATAACATAATTTTCCATCCCAAAGTTTCAAATTTAAATCGTAGATTCCTGCCCCTAGATTAAGAGTATTCATTAACGCGTGCACTAACATGAAAACCAAACTTAAGAGTTAATCAAGGTACTGAATATGCATTTCACAACAAAGCACGCCCTATCAATTTAATGTTGTAGCAATTTCACACGTTACAGAACAAGCACAAATATTCCACCACGTATCAAAACTGGTCCTAAATAAATATAACATCTTCTGCCACGAACAAATGTTCTCTAACTAAGCAGAACACGAACTTCAAGCGCGAATATGAAGAGAGCACGTATGATTCTCGCAAGTAAATAGACGATGGACAGTTTAGTCACTAGAGAACTTAAAACTGAACCATATTCCCAACCGGCTGGTGGTGAAAATTCAATTCACAAATCTTTAGGGGAAGATTGTCGAAGTCTGCGCTGATGAACATCCCAGTTGTACACCCGAGCAATTGTTACCTGATTAATAGTAGTCAAAGCGTTATGATTTCCAGCAATGAGAAATATATACTGGTTACTAAACAGAGACATATAAGCATTACAAGTTAAGAAGTAATTGCTTTCATCAGCCACTACCGCTGTTATAGACCTTAGATTTTTTCCTTCACATTTGTTCTTTTGGTAATTATAGACATTAGACTTTAGCAAGTTTCATACTCTTTAATGCCTATAATTAAACAATGTATAGTATCCACACATAAAAAGCACAGAATCCATGAACTTATTCTTTCAAATTCAGTACCTGGGTTATTGTCACTTGATCTCTCAAGAATTGTAGATCAGCAAGAAGAACTTCTAAACTGGCTCTAGCATTGTCTAAATTCTTTTGGAGAAGAGCAGTAGCCTGCATCAAAATATTACAGAACTGATGCTAGTGTTCTAAACTCAAAAGCAATAAACAGCTAATATAAGAAGTGGCTTACCTCTTCACAAGAATACTCCAACATGACATTCGCACCCAGCCATAAACAGACTGAATCAGTATCGTCAATGCTAGCTCGTGAATATATCCCTTCAGATACCTCAAAATCTGTAATAAGTTCCTGCATCCCGAATACAGTGTGAAGAAAAAATGATCTAATTAATTGACGGGAACTTTAATGAAAAGCTCCTGGTACTGTTCACTTTAACGAAAAACCACATTTTTACACTAAAAAGTCAATCCTGGTACTATTCACTTTACCCTTTATTTTGTCCTTATCGTTAAAACTCAAAGTTTTCAAGCCCTTTTCATTAGTTTTCCTTCAATTGAAAGCTGAAATTTTGATATATGAGCAAATGGTGTGTACTCTACATTTGTGATCAATTGGCATCATCAACATGTTACCTGACTAGACACCTAATTTTATGTTTAATGACCCATGACTACAACTTCAACTATCCTGATGGTAATCGCAATCACACGGCAGAGTGCAACGGTATTCTGTAATCTGTAATTTTAGATCTAATTATCTTGTATTTCAGTAAGACTCACAGAATCTGCCATATTGAGATACTGCTTTAACTGCTGGTTACATAAAGTATGGAAATATCATTCCTCTCCTAACCCCCAGAACCCACCCACCACTCAAAACACACTCACACACAAACTCTCTAAAGCACTTTTACTAAGTCTAAACACAACTCCAATCCTAAAAGATGTAAGAAAAACCTATAAAGTTCTCAATTACATAGCATAGTTTGTAGTTAATTAAACAAGAATACCTCTTTGAAGGCCTAAAGGGACAGTACAAAATTCACAGTAAGGAAGGCAAAAATATTTAAGCCATTTAGTCCTAAACAGGAATTGCAGGGTAGATCCTCACTGAGAAAGAAAGAAATGAGAAACAAGTGGAGATGGAAGAAGATAAGTTATAGGAGATGTAAAAAAGATAAAGAATCAATCATACACCAATAATTTAATTTTTACCATCACTAAGCTCATGTATGAGAGTAAAATTCAAACCATGAATTGAGTAAAACTGCATGTGTTACGAGAAAACATGCTTCGCAAATGGGACATCACTAGGGAAAATCATGCTGCTAAACAGGTCCATCAAATACAAATAGAGATAGAACAAGTATAGTATTACACATACTGCAAAGGGTGGAGAATCACAAAAAACGAACCTCACCAGTACCCTTCTTGGCTTGCAAAGTGGCAACAACGTCTAAGCACTTCTCAATATCAGGGATCTTTGCCTAATAATCAAAATGAAGGAATTCAAAATTAATACATGGGAAAAGGAAAAAAAAACATTGGAGAAACAGTATAAGTTGATATAAAATACATCAATCCGATTTTTCAGATACTGAAGTCACAGGTCAGGTACAATCATGAGTGAAGCAATTCCATAACATGTATTTTTATAAACAGAACATGAAAAATCACTACAATCATTTTCTCTGACGCCTAGAATTTACCCCAAGGGTGATGAAATGGGGTCAAGTTAACTATAAAAACTTGGATTTTTTTTTTTTTTTTTTTTTTTTCACGGGCAAAGTCCAATATAGCTGCAGATTAGACTCAAGGTTTAAAGGCAAACTCCAACGTGCCACCGTGCCAAGTAGCATCAAATTTCATAAGTACCGGCGAAAGCTATAAATGGGGTAAAAACTATGTCAGATGCAATGGTGTTGAGTCTGTCGACACACTGTCTAATAATCACTTGTAGTTGTGTGCTTTTCGAAACAACACACGAGCCACGTTGACTAATCGAATAACAAAGAACACAATGCTATGATCTAAAGAAAAGGGCTTTGCCGAGAAAACCTGAAGATCTCTCTGCTGAGCTTGAAGCTTCATTTCAACCAATTTGTACTGCTGAAGTCTGCAAGCAACAATCACACAGGGAAAGGAAAAAAAAGACATTAACAAGCATCCATTTTAACAGTTTTTATTCCTTGAAGCAAAAAAGTACTGGAAAAATAGCTCTTTTCATATATTTCAATCCAAATTTAAAACGTACGAATCAAAAATCCGATCACAGAATTAAAATTACTTTAAAGGGTCAATAGATAAAGGAGTGAATCGAAATGGGCAGAACCTTTCTTGGAGAAAGGCGAGGGCAGAGTTGACGTCGAGGCCTAACTGAGTGAGATAGGTCTGCACGTCCTCTACGAACTGCGCTCCTGGTATTCCTCTCCGCTCTGTCACCGCCGCAGACGACGATGATGACGATTCCGTAGCCATTCCCTCTCTCTCTCACACTCTCAGGATAATTGCAATTTCAGACGGAGAAACAACTTGTAGTTGTGGATGCTTCCACAGTTTTGACTGAGCTGAGAAGCAGGGATGGAGGAGGAAGACCGAAAAACGACGTCACTTTTGGTTTAGAGTGTGTTATTGGACTGCAATCTTTGAGTCAAGTGTGGGCCGGTGGGATTAGTAAACAAAAAGTCCATAATTCAAGCTTTCAAAAGCCCGTTATTAGGGTTCAATAGATATTGGGCCAACTTGAGAGGATTTTGCATGTGGGCTCTATCCAATCATCTTACTAATTGCGTGTTGTAGCACCCAAAAGATATTCCATTTCTAAACCCATTTGGAAAATTTCAGTTATTAAAATGACCATTTTTCAGATTCTGTTGATATGTTGATGTTGTCAATATTTGATCCATAACGAGGATTTGTCATTTCCCCTAATTTTCAAACTTCTTTTTGTAGGCAACTTTTGACTTTCCTCCAATATCAAAACTCTAAATAAAATGCATAGTCCTCAGAGCTAACCCGAATTATAAAAGAGAATGACGATAATTTATGACAAAGGATCTTTTAAAGGAGGGATTTTTTTTCTTTACCTTGTTCATAGTGTGTGGATGATTGACTTGAGTTTTGTCACGGTAGAGGCTAGTGTAGGGTGGGATAATTTATGCTAGATCGAGTGAAAGGGTAATTTTATTTTCCATGTTGCGTTGGGATACAACTCATGCCAGCTTAAAACTACCTTTGACCATTGATGATATATAGGTTAAGAGTTCCATTTCGTCAAATGTGACATAAACTTCAAGGCGAAAAAATCTACTTGAAGCGTTCCAAGTGAAGAAAAATGGAGATGAAATGCATGAGCTCCACAGGCTTAATAATAGAGATTTTTGTAAAGCATCCAAGACAAGATAGATTATTCCCATCTTTTATCAAATTCAGTGAACACACATATATATATGTGGTTTGAATGAATTGGGGATAACAAGAATACGACACTAGTCTTAGAATCGTATGGTGGGTTTGGTTTATACATGTGGTCATGATAGAACAATAACATTCTTTGCTTGTGACACTGTCTTACAATCGAGCTTTATATCTGGATATTACTTTCTAATTTCCTCAAAGCTTGGAAGTAAGTCAAAGTTGGCTCAACCCGAAGACTACGTAACAATATCATATATATTGGTCAACGGCAGCTAGGGCACTTGGATAACGCATTAGAGGAATTTTTATGGTGTTTCAGAGTATTCAATGATTAAAAGGATTGAAGTAATATACTCTGAAGCACCATAAAATTGTTCTCGAATTTTTATGGTGTTTTGAAGTATTCAATGATTAAAACATTTGAAGTATATACTCTGAAACACCATATAATTGTTTGCACAATATTCATTTATTGGCTATCGTTGCATGCAATGTTATAGGATTGGTTTATGCAACATAGATGCATCAAAACAAAACCTAAATTGGAAAAGAAAAAAAGAAGAAGATACTAATGATATGTATATATAGCCCTTGAAGAGTTGAGATGGTTAAATTATCTCCTCATTAAAGTCTTTTACAACGGTTTATATGAGTTTAAACTAAACAATATATTCTGTAATTTAAACAGTCAGACTCAACCCCTGTAGAACTCAGATTCTCCAACTTACCATGCGAACTTGGTTACAATTTGTAGGAATTAATTAAACTCAAAATTTCCAGTCCAGATTTTTTTCAACTGAAGATTAATTTAATAAGATGAGAGTTTAAAAGTGAGAAAATTTGGCATCGTTTCTTGAGCGTCCTCTCATCTCTTTGACAAGGTAGCTGCTGTGTCACTGTATCACACACTTGTTTGGTCCCCGCAAGAAGATATTGAATACAATTATCTATGTGCATGACAACTAAACCGATTAATTACGACAACATTACTCCAATTATTGTTGATGTTATGTTTGACCACAATTAGACCATGCGAAAGAAACATGCATGTTTCTTTTATCGAATTTTGAAAAGAACTCGTAAGAAAACAATTCTTTTTTACTTCTACCCATAACATGAAACTAATAAGATATCTAGTAAAATCCCAGCCGGCCAAATGACACAGAGAACTATAGCCTGTAGAGAGTACGGGCATCAGAGCCCTCGAGAGAGAAAGGGAGATACATCTCGCATGGTGAGGGAGAGAAAACGGTGTTGTTTAGCGTGATCTTATTTACAACCGCACAATTAACGTCAATGGATGAGATTAGTTGGTCTGCAGGCTCCGTACAAAAAGATCTGGAGGGGATCCTAGTCCGAAACTAATAAGATATATAGAAAAATTTCAGCAGGCCAAATGCACACACAAAGAACCAGAGACTATAGAGAGAGTATGGGCAATCATAGCCCTTGAATGAGCGGAGATCTTTTTTAGGGCTCAGATATTCGAATTAAATTATGCATTGCTATCGGCATCGATCATTTTCATCTCTCTTTTTTTCAAATAGATGTTTGGTAAGTAAAATAAAGAGCCATATCACCAACTAAATCTCGACAAAATTAAGTACAAGCCCTTCGGCCCCTGACGTGAACGAATGCTTTCAATGAAAACAGCATACCTTCTTTCTTCTAAGACAGATCAGTGAAACACACATTAAAAGGGAAATATTTTCCCCTTATACAAAATTACAGTTAAACTTTTAACCTATATATATATATATATATATATATATATATATCTTATGTGTCAAGTTTTAAATCGTTAGACTTGATATAATGGCTTAGATAGAATAAAATGCAAATAAATGCACAAAGCCTAAATATGGAGATTCGATATCTCGTACATATATCTATATATATATATATATATATATACACACACGCTTTAAAGTTTGAAATATTTTGGCAGAAAAATGTGACTTAATTATACATGCATAAGGTACCTGCAGAAATGTCTAGCTTGGTCCCCTATCCATTTAAGTGAATCCCCCACCCATCTTTCTTGTATCCGAATTCTGAAGGTAAAAAACAATTTGGCAGATCTGTGCATGCATGCATCCATTTACGAAAGGCAAATGAAATTTCCTCATCAAAACGTACGTGCTTCGCATGGCTGCTGCTGCTACTGCAAGCTAGATGAAAACCCTCATCATACTCCTTTTTATCCTGCTACTGCAAGCTAGATGAAAACCCTCATCATACTCCTTTTTATCCTTACTTTCTTTTCTTTAAAACTAAATTGCTCTGTTAGCAATTTTTCTTTGGGTTTAGTTTATTAACTATACTGTGATAATTCATAAACTAATAAAAGTCTAAAACCACACATTAGTTAGCTAATCTCGGAAGATTAATAGTACAGTGATTAATTATTAGCTTTTCAGATGTTAAGCCAAATTGGCATCTTCATGCTCAATATCGATCAAATCATAAGCCATGCATGATCAGTTTTTAGTTTCTAGCGCATTGTATTAATTGAGCGGAATGCATATAAACCCTTGAAAGCTTGTGAAAAACCTTGTCACGCACTAAAGAAAAAGACTTGTCTAATCCAATCAATTAGTAACTATATATGACATAAACAATATAAAAGGTCACCTAAATTAATATGGCCCTGCACCAGAGAAAAGAAGAGTACAGCCAGCTTCTCAACTTGGGAAGCAACTTATGTATGATATGGAAATCCCGTTATCGTGACGTTTCGTGTCAACGTTATATATAGAAAAATTAAATATATCTTTATATTATTATCACGAGAAACTATGATGACAATGTACATGTATTATTTAAATCTTTCTCCTCAACTTGAGCTTATTTTCAAGGTCGGTATTATTAATGTGGCCAATCCTAATTGCATCTCGAATGGTACAGGCAATCAAAGTAGGCAAACTTGTATTATAAAGGTTAACGTGACATGTTGCCTACTGAATTGCTTCATGGAAAAAGTTTGTCACTCCAATAGTTTAGACAAACCAAATAGGCAAAATTATTTTTATTATTTTCTTTCATCTATAATATTTAATTTTACCTCTTAGTTTTGTGACATAGAATATTTTACTATAAAAGGAGATGTGAGGCGACATTGGCCTGCTCATGGTATTGTAGTTAACATTGCCTACGTACTTTGGAAGAATAGGCAAAATCTGCGATGGTTACTGCTTGTTACACACATTTTCTCACCTCATATACAACCCTCAAGTTTTGTAGCCGTTAGATTAAACAATTAAAGTAAAATCAATAATTACGATTAACAAAGGGTGTGTACAATATAAAAAGAGTGTTAAAATCACTATCCATTTGCAAACTTAATTGCCTATACCATTAGAGGTAGTTTTTGCGTATGTAGCTCATCAAAATAAATTTGTCTACTCGATTGTCGACCCTATTAGAAGTGCTCTAGTGTACAAGAAATTGCCCTCCATACTCCATATACAATAATTGGAGTTACTATTTAGGATTATTTTAGTAATTAATCATCGCCCTATGGGTTTAATAAAAGGAAAACTAACGAAAAGTCCAAAAAAACTTTAGTTTTAATGAAAAATGATAAATAAAGGTGTAGTGAATGGTACAAAAAAAAGTAAAAATATGGTTTTTTGTTAAAAATGAACAGTAACAAGAGTATTTCATTAAAACTCTTCTCTAATTCAGATTGAATATTATAAATTGAAGAAAAATATCCCTAATTCCTGGTGCATGTCACCATAAATAGGGTCTTCTCTATAAAATAAAAATGTGAGCTCAAACTGTAACAGAATCATACAATACATTAGAAGAAATTATGGTATGAAACTTAAACAATGCTATGTGTTTTCATTTTTCACTTGTTATTATATGCGGATCAATGTATTTAAACTTTAAGAGTCACCTTAATCATCTAAAAACGAAAACAAAAACATACAAGTGAGGAGGGAAAGGAGACATGAAACCTAACCCTTAAAGAATTCATTTGATGATCATTTTATTTTTATTTTAAATTTTGTATTAGAGTGGAGGAAGTACATCTAGAAGTAAGGAAATGTACAAGATGGAAAGAAAGAACTGTATTAAACTAATTGGTTTCACTTTCAAGATTTTTTTTCATTCATTCCTCTTTGTTTGTTTCGTTGTCTTTCGCACCACCCTTCTTCATTTTTCATTTCCAGCATATGTTTTTTCCCCAATATCTCAATGACAAAAGATAAAAATTAAAAACAAAGTAATTTATCAAATAAACCCTAAATTTTACTGTCAAAGTTCATGTTCAGAAATAGATTGATTAGACACACATTGTCACAATTTAAACGTCTTATATATTGGAAGAAAACTTTCAAGTTTATATATAGGATGGTTGGCCATTGGCCCCCCGAGTTTCCTACCTTCAAAAACCAATGGACACTGGTTAGAGAAGTTGTCGCCATCCAGGACGACGAACCTGATTTGCTTCACTATAACCCCAGTTGGGATTATCATATGAATCAACTCTCTCTCTCTCTCTCTAGGTAGGTAATGCTGACCATATGGAATTGCCATCTTCTCCACGACTTTTTCTTTTTCTCTTTTACTTTATTTGTTATTGGAGTTTAATGGACAAACCCACGACACCTCCATGTGGTCTAAACAACTTTAATAGTCTAGACTATACGATTTTCAAACGCATGTCCTTTTCTCTTCCCTTGGCTTTTCTTGTACTCACATGGCGCAAGACCCATATTTATGAAAAGGGTAATGCGATTAAATTTGTAAATGAAATTTTGTAAACTAAATATATGAAAGTTGATGATTGAATTATTACTAAAGTGTTGATTAATGTGTTTATTGTTTATTGGTGATACATAATTTAGTTTGCAAATTTAATCTCTTTAGCATTAATCATTGGTTGGTTGCTTACTTACATGGTCGAAGACATTTAAAGGTGATTCAATGCAATACCGATCTATGTTGTTGGTCTATGCCTTGACAGATCACATGCGACTAACGATTTTCCTCATGTGTGCCACTATATATATATCTCTTCTTAGAATATCTTTGCCACAGTACCAACAATACTACTCCTCCTCTGTCTGTTGCTTCATTGAGCTGAGAATTAGATGCAATTTTCTCATTAGAACTTAATTAGGGTTGCATATTTGAAGGAAACTGCTGCTTCTGTATGACAAATAGGGTTTCGTCTTCATGATCATGTGTGAATAGCTCTTCACCGTCGATGGAACTTCAACCAATATATATAAGTATATACAAATCACAATCACATCAGAGCCATTATCGCAAACATAATGCCCTTTTGATATTTATACCACTCATACATAAATTGCTCGTCTACAAATCTAATCACTATGACACTATATATATGGTCCCGTCTCAACCTTTTGGAGAATTATGCATTGGTAATGTGAAGTGTGAAAGAAGGAAACTGTCTCACTGGTGATATATATGGTTAAACTCAATTGAAAGCAACTAAAATAACATCATTTTGAGCTTTGATTCAATATTAAAAAAAAAGTTAGCAAAAGAATATATAAAATTAGTGGAAGATATAAACAATGTTATTTGTTTCTGTAACCTAGCTGGATGCCTGGAACAAAGATTTATATACCTAACTTGGTTTACAACGCTAGCTGGCCAAAGAACATCATATCTATCCAACTCCGAATAATAAACAAATTAATCAAGTGCGTGCAATATAGTACTGCAAATGCAACTTATTCTGTTATATCCTTTCAAAAGCAATTGACTTTACTGTTCTAAAGCAGACTCATTCAATTCACTATTTCATGGTAAAATTCAATATATATATATATATATATATATATATATATATAAAGCAGAAACATGCATGCTTGAGCAATACTACTGATGTAACTGCTAAGAGAAGCACATGCTTGCGACTAATGAAATGATGCTTTTGTGGAGCCGGCAACCTCCAATAGATTTATGATTAGGTTTCATGGAGTTTGGGCAAAGTAAACATGTATGGACGTTAATTTCGTGTTCTTATCTTTGAGTGGGTCGGGGCTAATTAATATGCATGCTAACAACTCCGCCATCTCTGCAAACAGATCTTTTGTTTTGTATAGTAATCGGGGAGATATAAAGATGACTGAATGAGAATCAAAGTTGAGTTTACGAGTAAATGCTCTTAACGAGTTGAGCAACAAAATCCCTTACATCTTGATTGTAAGATTAGATATGAATAGATGTGGTGCATCTTGTAAATTTTTATAAACCAGGTGTTTCCATCATTTATTTCTCTCTATCAACAGTTAAGAATGTAATTCCAAAATTACACTAATATTATAACACGTAATTTATGTATTAATAATACATACGCTAAAATACACATTATCATCCATTCATAATATAATCCCTAAATTAGTAACACTATGATCTTCTCCATAATAGGATTACGAGACATTCTTGGTGATAATTATATGAAACCAAATATGTTCTCAAATGCATGAGTAGACATGGTTTTAGTGATAATTTTATGATACCCGCAATATTGTAACCGGTCTTTTTATTAATAACTAGCCCCATATTACATGCTTACGTGTATGCTAATTGATTTTTTTTTTTTGTCAAATATAGTAATATTAATTTCATCAAGTAACCACCCACATCGTGGGTGCTTTGTTTGAAATTTTCAAAATGATCTAGTTTTACTATTTACCCTTGTTAATTAAATTGTTTTGTTGTGGAATTCTTAATTAGGGAGGGGCATTTTTTGGCATTTTGAATGTTTCACCTTTTTAGTCTTCTCACTTTATATAGATAGATAGATATAGATATACTCTAAATATAATTCTTGTCATTCATTACTACAGTCTGGTGATATTTATCTTCACTTGGAAATGAGAGGTCTTAGGTTTGAATCTCATGGATGACGAATTCGATACCAAATTAGGTTGCCCATTGTGTGGCTTAACTGAATTCTCCCTCCTCTTTAGTATAAAAAATATCGATGTATTAAAAAATATATATATAAACCTCATATTAATCATATTATAATACTTGAATTAGTAAGACTCCGATGACTTCACAAGGAATACAAAACATTGTGTTAGTGATAATCATATGAAACCAAATGTTGTCAAATGCATGAGTAGATTGGTGCATTTGGTGTGGTGGGTGGGAAAACCTTTAAACTTAACAACAAAGGCAATTTGCTGTTGAATGTCGGACTGATTACAGATGCTTTCTTAGCTCTCAATAAACACCATGATAATTTTAAGGTTATTCATCATCAATATGAAATCATACCACTCGTGGAATATATTAAGTAAGTGGAGAGAGTAATTGGGCGATGTATTATTGCTAATGGATTTATAGGCTGATATTATTGAAAATTGCACTTGCGCCCCCAAAAGGGAGAGAAGACCAATGCAATTATAAATATTTTTCTTAAGTATCTACATGTATTGAAGGTCTACATCTTTGAAGCCACTAGATCAAATCTAATGGTCCGCGATTATCAGTTTTAAGCTATTAAATCAAAAGCCAACAGTCAATTGTGTAACAACCAGTGCCTCAAATATAATATAAGATCTCTTACTACTTTTAAGTCGTTGGATCAAATTCAACATCCAATTATGCAACGACACTCGGTTTCTAGGTACATCTAATTGTACGTTCCTGACATAAGATTGTTTCTTTGGAGACATGGGTTCGAACTCTGTCGACTCTCTAATCTAACATTTAATCTAACAAATCTATTATTTGACAAACAAAAATTGTACGTTCCTAACATAAGATTGTTTCTTTGGAAGATATGTGGTGTAAAACTTTTGAGTATACAAGGCTACGAGTTAAATGTACTTTTTTTCGTAGATGAATATGTAATTGATATTATCGACACTTTAACCTAACAGCAATTCAAAATTGATATTTATATGGCTACGAGTGCGCTTAAATATACTTTTTTGACAAATGAATATGTAATTGATATTATCGATACTTTAACCTAATAGCGATTCATAATTTGATATTTATCAGCTTCAAGAGATGTCGATATTAGTTTTGCTTTGACTTACGAGGTTACCGATGTATTATCAACGTTCAAAAGCCAAGACATGTCAACAACTGTCTTCAAAAGGACTAATAAGGAGAAGGGGGATTAAATAATGCACATGGCTTGCATGTGTAGTCTGGTGTTTGTATGCCAAATGAAATCAATGCCACCATGTGCTCTTTCTCCTCTGCTCTTCTCTTCTCTCTCTCTCACTCTCACTCTCTCTCTCACTCTCTCTCTCTCTCTCACACACACACACACGCTTCGTTTTCGTTTTCAAACCCCTGAGTCTCTGAGTCGTATGCATATATTGACAGTATGAGCAATTGTTGTGGTGCATGTGGTCCTTTTTGAACAATATTATTACAAGGGAGCTAGTTATCCTTCCCCAGTCAGTCCAATTCAATCATCAAAAACCCTAATCCAATCCCACTGATAGCGATGAAACATAAACACCCGTGTGTGCGTTGAAGACCCCTTCATCTCTCTCTCTCTGTGGAGGGACACGTGGAGAAGGATTGTGACACTGCTAGCCAGCAAAGTGAGTGATGAAAGAAGTATGATTCCCTCCCATCCGATCTCTTCGTCTCTTACTTCCCTTTTCTATCTCTGTATAAAGAAATCAACATTAGATATTGACGTTGCTTAACCGTGACTGTAAAAATATAAGAGAATTGAAAAACAGAGTGATTTAGAGTGGAAAGAATCATACCCCGTGATAAAATGAGAGTTTTTGTCCAAAAACGTATTAACCAAAATATGTTACCCCTGTGAAGAGGGGCAGGTGAGCACAGAAGGGGGCACAGATAGAACCAGCAATCGCCCCAAATCGGGACTAGTGTGCTCTTGTCCGGTGGGGACGACAAACGCACATGCATATATATATATATATATATATGTTGTAATTTAACCCACCACCTCCTTCCCAATAATTCTATGTTGCTCCGGATCATCGCATGCTAATAAACTGTTAGATTTTAGTTTTAAAAAATCAGAATATTTAATACTCTGAAACACCATAAAAATCTCATCATTCTTCAATTAGTCTTCTGTCAAATTATTTGTATTGACACTTTCGGCAGCTTTCTTTCTTTCTACCCCCATTCTTTTTACTTATCTACCCCCTACAGTCCTACTATAGTAAGGTGTATGACCAAAACCCCATACGATATTGGATTCCATTATTCATTTTCCTAACATGTTTAAATTGCCCCTTCCCTCTTCCCTTCTTCCTCCACAACATTCAAAAAGGTCTTGTCATTTCTAAGTGGTTACAATGTGTGTGTCCCCAAACTTGCAAGTGATCGGTCATGTCAAAACTAACCCAATAGCTCCATAGAGTTCTATCCTTGCTACCCAAATGTTGTTGCCGCTTTCAGGTTAAAACCAATTGACAACGAGTAGATAATTACATTATAACATGGTATAAAAACAGATGATAAATGTGACAAACACAACGATATAACATGCGCACGTCACCCAATAAGAACCATCCACCTGTTGGTACTGCGTGAAGAATAATGGGTATTTAAGACACAAATGAGACATCATAGCTCACATACTTTATAATACTAGTGGCATTGTCAATGTATATATAAATTTTTTACATAAGGATGCATTTTTGTACGTCTAAATAGTATTTATTACGATTGCTTAAAAGAGTCTCACCACGAATTGCCAATTAAAATTGAATTGAATTCTCAAATTCTTATACATACCGCTGAACTAAGAGAAAATTAGTTACCCTTCATATCTTTAATAAATAGATAGTAACACAATATTTGCTCTATTTTATAGTTCAGAATGAGGCACAAGTTATTTTGTACAATTTGAAGATTAAGATTATCATTTTCACAAAGTTTTAGAGCTCATTTAAAAATATTTTTAAAACGGTAGAAAATAATTTTAATGAAAATATTTTTGAAACAAATTTTTAATAAAAAAAACAAGTGAATACTGAAAGAACACTTGAAAAGCTTAGGTGCTTCTTTCAAAACGCACTTTGAATGCTTTTGAAATCCAAAAACATTTTCTTTAAAACACTTGCAAACAAACCCTTCTTCTCTTGACAGCTACATTAAGAACAAAATTGGTACCTAAAACTAAGAGAGTGAAAATCGGGTTGTAGGATAAACCCAAATAAACACGTACCTAAATTATCCAATAATAATAATAATAATTTGGTTATTCAATTGAAGATTTCTTCCATTTTTTTCGTAGTGGTGTGGGTGGAAATAGAATTACTGGAAAATGAAAAAGAGAAGAGCTAGACATTATGTTTTTAACAGGGTAAATGACAATTACTTGCACTGAGAGCCAAAAAAGACAAAAAAAAGAGGGGAAAAAAAAAAAAAAAAAAAAAAAGAAGATTGATCGACATAGGAACCCATGGCAACATGCCAGCCCCGTTCAATCAAGTGGAGCCGGAAGTTGAACCGGAGAGCAGCTGAGTGAGCCGGCTCATGGCTCGGACCTGCATCTCCAGAGCCGCGATGTAATCAGTCGCTTCTTCTAGAATCACCGGCAACGGCTGTTTCCGGCAACCGGGAACCAAACGGCCGAGAACCCGTACTTTCTTCTGCACGGCCGGCAAGCCCCTCCCTTTCAGCCGCTGAACACTGAACTTGGTCTTCCTGGGCCGGGTCGACCCGGTCCCTGACGCAGCGGCGGATCTCTGCCGTTTATGCTGGCGGAACTTGATTTTAAGGCGGCTGGTGAGAATGGCGCGGCTCCAGCGGGTCTTACCCTTAGCTGCGACGGCGAGTACTCTGTCGGCAGTCTCGCGAACGGCTCGGCCGCGTGGCGGAGTAGAAGTGGAAGCGGAGGAGTTGGCGGCGGGGGCGGAGGAGTCGGGTGCGGGGTTAATGGAGACTTGGTTGAGGGCGTGGAGGAGCTTGGAGGAGTAGAGGTGCTGCTGTGCCTCGGACTTCCACTTGGTGTGGCTGTTGGCGGGTTCTTGGTGGTGGAGGTGGTCTTGTTTGGATTGGATTTTCTTCTTCTTTTTCCTTCTAGAAGGATCCCGGGCTCGTTCGGAGATGGCTACGGCATTCGAAATCAGAGTCGACGCCATGGATTTTGATTCTCCCCTTAAATTGAGAGTGTGAGGATTCGGAATCAAACGGAGGAATTGGAATGGTATTTGAAAGGGGATTTCGGTTTTCTGTTCCAACAGAGGAATGAGAAAGAGAGAGAGAACG
Organism: Pyrus communis; assembly: GCF_041283825.1. NCBI lineage: Eukaryota > Viridiplantae > Streptophyta > Magnoliopsida > Rosales > Rosaceae > Pyrus > Pyrus communis. The sequence goes on along the minus strand of NC_142577.1, from coordinate 22,158,237 downwards.
GAACGGAACGGAGGTGGCTGCGGGTGGAAGGGATGGAGAGAGAGAGTAGAGAGAGAGAAGGTGGGGACTATTAAGAAGAGGAGGAACGGTGGGAAGAGGCTTATAAAGGAATCAGATGACAGCACGCGTGATTTCCTTAAACGCACTCACTAGTTATTGTTGGGAAATGTCGTTTCTTAGATTTATTCTTCCTTTTTCTTTTTCCGAATACCATTTTTACTACCGATATATACTCTAATCTACCATTAAGAAGGAGGTACCACAATGCTAAAGAAGCAGTGAATTAAACAGAACAATCTTATATATCAAAATAATCGATCACTTGCAAAATACGATAAAATGTTCTTATAACTTTTCTATTCAAAATTCATTTTCTTGCATGATATAAAGTCTAACTAACTAAAGTATTCTTATGAATTTTTTTTAACGAACTGTTTCCTCAATACCATATCGGTAATAGTGAAATAGGATTGTGTAATTATTTAATTTTACTTCTCTACATGTGAAAAGAAATATGACTAGATAGACATTTTAAGTTAATAATAAAAAACATGATAAATGTTTGAATTTTGTATTCAAGCGCAACGAAATTTCTCTTATACATAAAAGTGCGTATCTTTATCTCAATTTGTCTACATGTGGTTTTATGCTGCTAAGTTTGATTAAACCACACGTTTAGTTCCAAATCAATCATAAATGACGAGCTAATTAAGATGGAAACAAAAAAACTTAAAAACTGTAAAAATTTCGTATCAATTAGTTTTAAGTTGAATACTGTAAGTTTATCATAAACCAACAAATTTGATCTTGTTATGCATTGCTATCAACCTTGCCCCTTCTTTGCTTAGGTCCAATTTTGTTCCTTTAACCCTATTAGGCTATAAGCATGCCCTAAAATTTACTGAAAGTTGTATGGCATACCTAAATGACCTCCCTTTGACAAACAAAGTTTTGCCATTGTCCCTTTTGTGATCAAGCCCTTTACCTAAATTTAACATCTACTCTAGAAGAAAACAAGTCACACAACTATGCTAATTTGAATAATTTAATTAATTAATTATCTTCCTAATTAGTAGCTAAACTAAGCCAACACACAAAATCCAAAACCCAAGGAACATTTAAATTCAAGAAAACGTGAGAAGTAATACCAAAAATTCAAAAAAGAATTAAGAGAAAAACAAAGTTTAATTTAGTGAGAAGTAACACCTGCCAATGAAAAGGAAGGCCACCGAATAAAATAATTTAAAATTTGATTGAAGAGGAAACTTAACCCAACAAACACCATCCAATACATTAATGATACACATGATGAAAGTATAGATTAAGGATTAAAGATTGAAGATTAAGATTAAGGCGGCATATAAATGTAACAATTTTATTGGATGGGATGGTGGTGGTGTTGGCTTCCACTAATTGACCAGGTCGGGGGGTCCCACATAAAATGTTTTGTTTTCATTCCCTGCAATGATTTTTTGAATGGTGGTGATCCAGAAAAGAAATGATAAACAAAGGGGAAATCCATGTGCAATGTGGGTTGCATTCTCAGGCGCTTTTGGTATCCTTCGCAGGCCTTCGTATTTGTACCGAGAAATGCTAAAGGAGTCTCTCAAAACGAAATTATTTACGAATTTTTTGTCATTTTATAATTTAACGTTAGTTTTTGTATAAATATTATACAGTATTATAAAAAAAAACATTAAGTATCAGAGAGTTTATAAAAAAACATGCAGTTATGCTCCAACTCCACCTCCGCATTTCCTCCCGACAGGGCTTCTTCCTTTTATTAATGTTTTTATTTTGTTAAGAAAACAAGATATTTTTCATACTATAATCGCAATTTGCGACATAATTATCGTTTTATATTCTTAAAGTAAAAGAAAACCCTCTCTTTTGTTTTTGGTTGGCTTCCATAACCCATAGAACTGTTGTAGCGCTGGTCAAATTACACATTGCTCACCGAAAATTATAATAGCATTGCTTTCCTGATTGATATTTGATATCTCAGTTTACTGCTTACCGTCAATTCCCTTAAAAACTCCGTCAAAATCACTAACATGGCACCCAAGTGAAAAAAAAATTAGAGAGTTGTGTCTTCGATTTTGACGGAATTGTTGGCAGAATTGATGCTGAATGACAAATTGAGACACAAAACATTTGGCCAAAGAAGCGTTGTGAATTTCATAGTGCAATGTGAAATTTATGCATAACTATGGGGACTGGTTAAGTTTAATGAATACCTTATACTAAGAGAATCCTCACATAAGGGTAATAAAATAGCTAATTGAACAACCATTTACTCCAAACTTTCTCTATCTAAATCCATTTTATTTTCCTCCCTTACCGTAACTTGTGGTAACTTCTAACGCATGCATAACATATTTCATGAATGATACAATACAAGCATCGAAACACAACTGGACAATCCTATTTCGCTCGACTCTACTTTGATTTCATCCTATTAAATCTTAAACTCTAAAATTAAAATATAGCAAAAATGTTGAAAATAAAAAAAATAATGAATTTTCCTAATTTATCCCTATGATTCCTATCCAAGGAACATTTCATCGGGCACAAGTCGGAGGAACACCACCGTCGACATAATTCCAATGCCAGATCTAGCAACAATTATTTGGTCCAAAACCAAAAATAAACAATTTTTTTTTTTAAACGACAAATAGTGCCAACAACCTGACAATGGGATAAACGAAGGCCCAGATGCGCATATCACTTATGGTTTTGGGATTAGTTTAGCTTATGTCTTAAAGTTTTGTTAATCATGAACCTAATCCTAATTCTCATCATAAATCATGGTGGGCATGTGTTATTGTATACTAAGAAACCTTAAAATATGCTTTTGAAAGTCTAAAAAAACCCACCACAAGATGGCATTATGATGCACCAGAGGGATTGCCTCCCCTGTGACAGACACAATCAAACAATTGAGGCACAAAAAAGTGAGAGGGGATGGAAAAAGCACCGGAAAAACCCAAAAAATTAAAGATAGGTACATATGAATGTTGAAGGTTGGAAGGGTGAATAATATGGGTTCAAATCAAGGGTTCCGGAAATGAATCCTGACCAATGGTTGTGGTGGTTTGGTGTGAACTATGATTATAAATATCTCACTAGATTATCACTAAATATCTATCTTTTTAGATCTCTAATCTCTATAGTAAATACTGTATGAACCTAGTCGGCAAAAACTTCTCTTTTTGCATCTCTCAAGATGTGGCTTATCACGTGCTGTGGGATGTAGAGAGAGAAGTAGAGGTCGTTAAAGAGTTTCTTCCCACTATCTCTACATCTCCTAGAATGTGACTAATCACATGATGAGAGATACAAATAAACAGAAGTAGACGCCCGTTACATGTAAGTTATTCTCATATAAGTATTATGTAACTAAATTCTAAGGAAACAAAAGAAAACTTGTGATATGTTAATTGGACACCTACATATGCCCTACTATGTGATTAAACTAGGTTTTTGGCACTAAGATAAATTTGTTTATGGGAAGATTGAACATAACCAAACCAATGATTTCAACACAGAATCTTCATCCATGGCTCCTAGTGTTTTTCCCTCTAATTATGCTAATCACTACTTTAAACAACAACAAACTCTCCTTCCTTTGGGAATTATACCCAAATCAGAATCTTTGATTTTCAGTAGAGCTAGCTCTCTCCTTCTTGCACTGTCACTAAACTAAAAATTATTTTCAAGATTTAAAAACAAGACATTTACCTGCGGACCATTCGTCGGCGCGATTTGATTGGTTCCCTCCAACAAGTTGCTCTCACAGTAGAAGTTTATCCCGTTCTTCATCTGTTCTCCGGAGTCCTTGTTACATTAAAATAAAAGCAATTAGGCCTCTGCTGTCAATTTATGAGGATTAAAGACAAAAGATTTAACTAGAAGGAAATAATTAATAACTAGAAGGACGACAAGCGTTTGAAAAACCAACTTATAGCTGTCGTCTAAAAATTCACCTCCCCTCCATTAATCTATTCCCTAAGATTGTTTAGTGCTGTAAATTAGAACGAATCTTTGACCCTAAGGTTTGACTGGTTTTTCTTCCCCTTGTTCCAATTGAAATTCAACTTACCATCATAGTTTAGTTTTAACAGATTTTTTTTTAAGATGGTATGATCGCATTGCTTATGTCATCACAGACCTAGCTTGGCTAATGAATGATGATTTCAACCATTCAAGAATGTGTTCTACCAGATTCACCAAGTGGATATGTCTTTTTTTTAATCTAATATATTACTAAGATTCAGCTATAGTAAATCAGCAATCAACACATCCGCCACCTCTCTTTTTTTCCAAATATGTCTATATAGGTAGAGAGCAAACAAAACGATAAACAGCAAATTAAGCAGACAAAATGATGAGCACATGAAACCCCAATCCTAACAGAATGACAAATTAAGCAAACTAGTTGGTGGATAAACTGGAGGGCTCAAGCAACCGGTTTTCGCATTACCAATAATTACAGAAGATGATTCAAATGTTAGTATATTGGAATTTCATAGTTGGGGCACACAAAACTGCTAGACGATGGACAGAAGTCACAGAACCAATTAACTAAAATCCTTGATCATACTAACTTGGTTAAATTTAAATCAATTAGTTATGTGTCGTCAAAAGTACGGTGTCAAAACTAGTTATGCGTCATAAAGTATGGTACCCAAACTAGTTTTCAGAATGACTTTCCAGACAAGAAAAACCAGATGCTCATATCAGGAGTTCTTTTACTTGCATTAACCTAAACAACTTAACATTAGGGCATCAAAGTCCTCTTCAATGCATTGATAAGATTGCACAAGTGTGGAGCATGTGTACATATGGGCCAAAATCTGGGCTCAATCCAGTACACAAAATTGGACATGTTAACTATTTTCTGTGGGCCAAAAGAAAAGAAAAAACAATTGTACAACAGAAGGGCTCAAGAATGTCCTTGTAAAAATGAGTAGAAAGGGTACGATCCAGTTTCTAGTAAATCTCCATCGACAAGTCACAAACTAATGAAAATTGGCATGCTGAAAGACTAAAAGTCACGAACACAAAATTACTAAGATTGGAATGGGGATACTAGAATATCACATTTGGGGCTCGTTTGTTGACGAGGATTGGATAGGAGTGGACAACTATCCATACTAAAGCCATGAGCATATATGTGTACACAACTAATATTTCAGATATTGATAAAACTATCCATTGTGAACTGTGCATGCCCACAACCATGAGCACAATGCCAAGAACAAGAGGATTAAATCAGCTCAAATTGGAAGAATAAAAGCTAAACCGCTACGCCCCAAGACAAGAGGTCTTACTGCTCAAGTTGGCAGAGGTCCACGAAAAGTGTTTCGGCATCCAGAGCCGAACACCCAGACAGCCAATGCAATGATCCAGAGCACAAAACACGCCATTGTTATGTAAATTTTTGTCGACAGAAGTTCAGTTACCCAGTCCCTCTCTGCAGGTGAAGTGTGGAGCTCCTCTAAGACAATGTCAACCAGCGCATCCAGAATCTTCTTAGATTTAGTATCCACCTCGGAATTCAAGACCTGAGTCCGCGCTTGCCTGAGAAATCTCTCCACAATGTCAGCCTCCATAGAACCAAAGTTCGAGCCATCAAATTCGCTTGATTTACCACTACTTAGAGAGACATTGCCCAGTCCATCCTTATTGACACTGGCCTCCGGAGACAGTGAGACATTGGATGGAAGCAATGTCTCTGATGGCATCGACAGAGCTGGATCCGGCACCAGCATCATACTCTGAACGATAAAATATGCAATTAAAATCCTCACAATCACAATTACACAGTCAATTTCAAACCAACAGAAATATTCAGATATTTCATTTCATTCGGACATTTTCTCAGTAACCAAACAGGCACATTAAGATCGATTCAAATCCAATCGACCTGAGCTAAGACGTACAACAAATCAAGAGAAATAAAACCGATAAATCAAAAACGAAACTCGGACTGAAATTTAAAACGAAAATTTTCAAAAAGTGGGACTGAAATTGAAGCTTACCTCGGTGAAATCCACATCAGAAATCACAGAAATCGGAGTGTAATCCACTGAAATCTTGGAACTCTCAGAAATCGGAGTAGAATCCACTGAAATCTTGAAATTATCCACCGGTTCGTCTTCCGAAACTGCAGAAAAGACGGTGTTCAAGCTCTTCTTCGGAATCTGCGAGAGAAACTCGGCGAATCAGAAATGTCGATCGAAATCGAATGTTGAGGTGAGGAAACTATTAGGGTTTCGAAATCGTACCTTCTTCTTGGGAACGGGAGTCGCGAGCTTCACAGGTCGGGATTGGTCCTTGAGCGGTGTTCGGTTCTCTCTCATTTTCTCTGGTTCGTTTGCTTGGCGGGAGAAAAACGAGTTTTGATTTTCCTTTCTTTTTAAAGAGCGCGTTTGGGCGACGATGTTATATATGGGCCTAAAATGCAGAAGAAAGAACAGACATAGCAAAAGGTCCATCACAAAATGGCCCAATTAAACTAAAGATGGGCTTAGAAAATCTACAGGCCCACTTTCAGTTACGTTGAGGGTTATTACTTCCATTCGGTTAAGGACGTTTTAAAATATGCCTCGGTTCGATTTTTCTTGTGGTTTGGGTCTTTCTCTTCGTTTAAAGTGTTCTGAGTTCAATCCTTTTCACTCTTTGTAGTGTAGAGTAATTTAATTACAAGGCTCAAAACCTAATTGAAAGTCAAATCGCAGATCAGAAGAAGATTGTAAGTTTAACGACATTGCTAAATTTTCCCTTCTTAATAAAAGTTGATTCAAATTTTGCACCAACACATCGTATCTAGTTTGTAATCATCATTAGAAAATGAACCGCATTTCAGCACTAAAGTCAGTGGCAGAACTAGGAATAACAATGGGATCATGAAAAAAAATCCCAACCAAAAGCCTTTGAATAATCAACGGCAATGTATTCCATAAGATTTAGTTTGTAAAATTACTTTCCTAATCAATCAATAATCGGAAAGAATCCTATAATCTAATTACGTAAAGTAATTATGCTTATACATCTTAATGATGTTAAGGTTGAGCATTATTGTCATTTTAACTAGCAAATTATTTGACTTTATACCTAAACTAAAAATATAATATTTCAAGTTAAATTATTTTAAATTTGGTATTTAAACCAAAAGCTCCTGTAGACTAACTTTTAAAAGTTGAGAAGTATAGTACGTTACAACAAAATAATAAAAAAAAAATACGAAAAAGATTGTAACCATGAATGTGTGGTAGAAGCTTAGAAAGTGTTCGAATCTAGATCATCGGAAAATCATAAACTAGCCACTGAAGACTAAAAAGAGTAATGATATTCGAATTGTATTTTTGTACCATATTTTCATATCATCTTAGGTGACATTTAATATGGACAGTCACATCATTTGAATTAATCAGATTTTTAAATTTAGTTCATTATTTAATAAACTAATAATTAAGAAAAACTAGTTAATTAAATGATGATTGTGGTATACAAGGAGTCTTTCTTATTTCTTTCCTTGGATTTTGCAAATTTTTCAAATGATGTAGCTGTCCACATCAGATATCACGTAAAATGATATAAAAATATGGTATAAAAATATAGCATGAATAACATTATTCGACTAAAAAAGTATCACATACGTGCAGCGGTGCATACGTTAGTATGGCTCTCAGCTATCTTGTCTTTTTCCTTATAGACAAGATTGATCCATAACACGTGAATCCTGAAGGCTCAAACTTTTGTGAATGCTTAACTACGCATTGCAGACTGCCGCTTATTAAATTAGCACGATTTTCATATACAAATCACAACGGCTTTTGGAGGGAGGCCCTCGCCTCTCTTCTTTTACAAATTCACAAAGCTTATTTTATGGCTTAATTGAATTAATAATTTTAATGGTGATAGAATAGTTGGAAGATAAACTATGTCGTAAAAGAATTTAGAATTTAGATTTATGTGATGAAATCAGTTATAATTTAAGTTTAAAATTAAAAGTTTCGTAACTTTTCATTTATTGTTAACACATAAGGCTCACTTATAAGGCTAAAAAGATAAAGTTAGCTAAAGTTAGTCTCACATATAGACTCACAAACAATTACCAGAGAGTTTTATTTACTCTTATATGTGTGGCTTACGTGTTAATAATTAATGAAAAATTGACAGAAATTTCAATTTTCAACCTAAATCTTATCAAACTTCATCACATGAGCTTAAATCCCTATTTTATTTTCATTTTATGGACCACCTTTCGACTATTCTATTATTATGGAGACTCATAATTCACTTAGGCCTTTTATTATTATTATTATGGGGATAAAAGGTATAGAAACACTAACAAATCACAAAAAAAATGTCTGGAAACTTGTACATCGTTTTGTTACCGATAAATTCGTGGAGTCCACTTCCGCAGTGGCCAACTACGCACTTTCATCGTGCTTGACAAAGTTGAAAAAGCTTAGAACATGCTAGATGGAGCTCCTAAATATATATATATATATATTTTTTTTTTTTTTTAATTTTGTTATTAGCACTTAAAAGTCTTATTCTACACTCTTCATAAGTATATTTTTCTTTCTAACTCACAAATGTATTTTTCTTTCTAACTATAGAAAGTTTAGAGTGCCAGTAACAATTCCAAAAAACATTATAATATGAAAGAAAGAAAAGTAAGAGAGAAATGTGAGAGAGAAAGAAAGAGCAAGAGTGAAACGGCGGTTATTTTTATTCTTAAATTAGAGACATGCTTTGATAACATGTGTGAAGGAAAGAAAAAAAAACACAATTTTTACTGCAAAATTACTTCAATGCTCATGAGTTTTCTTTTCTTTCAATTATACAAAAATATATATATTGTTTTGAACAAACGATGGTATTTATACTAAGAGGGTGAGGGAGTGGGCTAATGTCACATCCCAGACCGGCTTCGCCGTACCACGATATTGTCCGCTTTGGGCCCTGGGCATGCCCTCACATTTTTGTTTCTGAGAACTCACGAGCAACTTCCCAGTAGGTCATCCATCCTGAGATTGCTCTCGCCCGAAGTCGCTTAACTTCGAAGTTCCGATGGAACCTGAAACCAGTGAATTCCCAAAAGGTCTCGTGCTATATGAAGGTGGGCATGTACATATAAGGCACATCACCCCCTCTATCCGTTGGTTGATGTGGGATGTTACAATCCATCCCTCTTAGGGGCCCGACATCCTCGTCGACACACTCACACCACACGGCAGAGTGGCTTTGATACCATTCTATCACATCCTAGACCGACTCCGTCGTAGCATGATATTGTCCACTTTGGGCCTTGACTACATCCTCACGGTTTTGTTTTTGAGAACTCAAGAGCAACTTCTTAGTGGGTCACCCATCCTGGGATTGCTCTCCCCTGAACTCGCTTAACTTCGGAGTTTCGATGGAACCCGAAGCCAGTGAGTTCCCAAAAGGCCTCGTGCTATATGGAGGTGGGCATGTACATATAAGGTACATCACCCCCTCTCTATTGATCGATGTAGGATGTTACAGCTAAGTCTTATAATGAGCTTGCCATAATACTGTATTTGCTTGCCACTAAATTTCAGCAAAATCATTCTTTGGCATGAAAGAGAATCCTCTCTGCTAGGACTGTACTCTTTAAGGGGATGCGGTGAGTTTTAGGAAATGGTCAAAACATTATGTTTTGGACCTATAATTGGATTTTTCATTTCTCACTTTTCCATCTTGCCCCAGAAGATCAGAGATTAAATACCAACTGGAATCTTAAAGTTAGTTATTAGTCAAAATTGCTACTTGAATCCAAGGACGAAGCCTCATAGAGACCAGGTAGCCCAGACCCATTCTGAAATTTTACGAATTGATATTTGGTGTCCGCTAGGTTTTGCGATCAAGAGCTTGTAGTGCATTCGTGAGTGTAGTTTGACAATTCTACAATCCCATGGGGTTCAAAAGTTGTTGTCAACAACCTTTGTTTTGTTTTTAAACTGAACCTTATAATTAGCCTTCTATTCACCATATAAAAATTAATTCTTTTTTTAGTCTGTTCATATATGACAAGTTCTATATAATTTAGAGTAAAATCCAATTAATTATGTTGAAATTAAAATCTCATAGTAATATTTTTTGAGTTGTGACCTTAATTTTTTGTTTGAATCTTCCTTTTTTTATTAAAGCTCGTAAATAAGTTATGTTCTTATGATATAATCATCTCAATAAAATTCATAAAATTTTAAATCCCCATCGATAAATTTTTCATGCTAAAATAAAAAAAGAAGAAACCTTAAAATTTTCTCCAATATATTACTATATTTCGTCTAATTTCTTGATACTTCTCAAACACCCCTCCTCAGAGAAGTTTCTGGCTCCACCACTGCTTGGATCCAAATCGAGGAAAGTAGAAATGCTCACGAGAAATGAGCTTGTAGCAAAAATGTGGAAACTTTCTATTCCACATAAAGTTAAACTTTTAGTTGGATTCTTATTCGTGAAAGACTACAAACTACAAAAAGATTGAGTAGATTCAATCTAAATATCTCGCCTAATTGTCCCTTATGTTAAAATGAAGATGAAGATCAGTTGAGAAATATCAAAGGTGTTGTGATTGAATGTGACCCCAAGATGGTTAATGATGGGATTCTTCGCCGTTGCAAGATCTCTTTAAGGTTCGGAACTATTGTTAAGGACATCACATAGCTGATAAACTCTTTATATTTTATTCAAGGGCAACAAATCTTTAGAAAAACTAACTTCCTCGCAGATGCCATTACTTCTGCTGGTCATAATGTTGAAAATATTTATATTTGGGCAAACACTTTTTTTTAATTGTATGAGTTCCAGGTGCTCTCGTAAATTCTCTTTACCTTAATAAAATTTATTTTTTAGCAAAAAAGGAGAGTTCAAATTTAAAGTGGGTTTCCACGTTATTTTTTTGGGGTACACGTAAACATACAAGTGTTTGGTTCAAATCGCGAGGTGGGTGTCGGTCGATCTCCTCCCAATTCCCCCGCTTCTATAAATGGCAAACATTTCCCAACCCTTTATCTTCATATCCATTCTCCCACATTCTCCATCAGATCATATCAGACGGGACACATCTCCAGTTTGTGCGTGAATCGAACCCCTTTTAGCCGTCCATCTGTTTGATAGATAATCCAACGGTGTTAGATTCACGCACAAACTCGTGATCAGTCTCCTCTATCAACACCTTATCTTTTTTTTTTTTTTTTGTTTAATTTTCTGAATTACTTTTACTTTCCAAAGGGAAAATATTAGCTTTTTGGCGCCAGTTTCGATTCACATTTCCCTCTCAATCAGTTTTTGTTTCCCTCCAGACTCAAAAGAAGAAGAGAGAATTAGCGAAGAGAGGAAGAATCCTGGAAAATTTGGGAATCGGATCGAATGGATTCGGGTTTGGACTCAGGCTTGGATTCGGGGTCAACGGAGGTCTACGAGACGGACGTGGAGCTTCTGAAGAGGGCGTGGCGGCAGGAGAAGGCCGCTCCGGAGATTCTTCAGTTCGAGAGTGCTTTGGTTCGGAGAATCGTAGAGCAGATCCAATTGATGGTAAATTTCCCTAAATCCAAAACAAACAAAACCCTAATTTCTGTTTTTTACTGTCATGCTTGAGTTGGTTGAATTTGAGCTACAAAAATTTTGATATTGGAAATTAAATGAATACGGGAGAAATGTTTATTTCTTGTCGATACATACGGTATTTGGGAACCGAATAGACCTCGGATTCAGATAGACACTTTTAACCAGGTGAGTTACAAGCCCGTAGTGGATATAGGAGAAATGTTAAGTTAGGGGAGTATTCAATTGGAATTTTAAGGGATTTTAATTCTTTTAATGAAACTAGGGTATTCAATCAGTATTTTAAGTGATTCTTTGAAATTCAAGTTATATTCAATTAGAATTTGAAGATAATTTATTAAAATCCTTAGAAATTCGGATGTATTTAATTAGGATTTTAAAGAAGTTTATAACATTTCAGGTGTATTCAATTAAAAATTGATTTTAAAGAATTTGAGAAAGTCGAGGAATTGGAGGGAATTGGAGAGATTTCGTAGTGTATTTTAATCATCCACAAATCTCACCTCTCCCCATGAGATTTCGAGAGAATTGAATCAAAATTTTTATGGAATCTCTACAAATCAATTAAACTCCATAAAGATCCTGGATTTATAAATCCATCAAAGTCTTTCAAATTCTCAATTGATTTTGTTCCTTTTTTTTTTTTTTTTTAACTTTAATTATTCGGTAAGAGAGTGAAGAAATAATCTTACCGTTAGTTTACTGTGTTAATTCGGTTGAAGTTTGTGCTAGTAATTTGTGTTTTTGTGTTATTGCTAATCCCAATTGGATATATGATTTAACAGGAAGAAACTGTAGAGGAGTTCACTGAGAGTGGTATTGATCCGCTTACCGTATCACTCTACCAGATGGATTTGGACAGGACTCAATTCTTGTTGAGATCTTATTACCGAATTCGTTTGCAGAAGGTAGCAATCTTTTCTCCTTGTTCTTAATGTGTATGTTTGGTTTTGTTTTTTCATTGCATTTGAAATCAACTGTATGCTTCTTTGCTTGTTTTTCGGTATTAGAGAGATGACCATTCACTATGTTTCATGATGTTAAGTAGGGCAGGTTTTTCAAGTCCGCGTTGGTTCTGCTTTGTGATTTGTCTCTCATGAAACTTCGTTTTGCAGATTGAGAAATACATGTTTCACATCCGGGATAATGCCGAAAGCCGTCTCTCTGATAAGGAGAAGGTGTTTGTTGAAAGGTGAGGGCTCCAACTATCTCCTTACTTTATACTCTATTAATGGACGCACATGCTTAAGGTTTACTGTGATTTGGAGTTGACATGGTTATGCGTTGCAGATGCTGTGCTGATATGCAGACGCATCTTGAAAGGAGCGTTCTGTTGCAGTTGCCTTCTACTTATCAGTCTGTATTCCGTCAATCAAGCGAAAAGGAGACTGACATGGGTAAACATTCACATTATCCTTTCAGATTTTCGTGATGCATCTCTGTTCTCTCTCCACCCTATATGTGCATGTGTATCTATTATGGTAACAGCTCATTTACCCAAGATCAGTTCCAATCAAATGCTGTGCTCAGTGCTATGGTTAATGCTTAAAGTTTTCATTCGAATATATCTAGTTATGTGGTGGCCTTTCGAAAATTTACCTAAGATGCTTGCATTTTCTGATATTGTTCGGCAGATCCACATAACTTGCACTATACTATTATAAATTTTGATGTGATAAATGGTCGGTATTGTTGCTTAGAAGAACTTTAAAACATTAGCACGCGGTGAGGTATCCAATGACAAGCTAGTGTATTGAACCAAGGATTTTTTTTCTACTGTTTTTTCTTTATTTGCAAACCTTTTGTGTGTTTAATAACGAAGTTTTTATCAGAAACAAATGCATTATTTTGTTTGACAAATTCTTAGCTTTCCCGCATAGACTTGGTATTTCCTCTGTTATTACTGTTCTTGATATCTTGCTTTAACCGAATTGAATTGCTTTAACTGCATATTATTTTCTACCAAACAGATTTTTTTTATATTGATCATATGGTAGGCTAGGCAGTTTGTAGATTGGACTTCTGAACCCTAACAATGTTCTGTCTGTTCGAATTTCAGTGCCGAGACCGCATTTGGATACATTTGTTGTCTGCAAAACCAAGTACTATCTTGGACATATCCAGCTCGAGGACAATGCAGATGGAGAATCAGATAGCAGGCAACTCATATATTCATAAACATTTTTACTCTTATAGAAGAAACTGTTGTGTCTTGTTTTTTTCGCTTACCGGTTTCAATTCCCCTTGTGACAGTGCGAGCCAGAGACCATTGGACGAACCGTTTGAAATGGAGCCTAATGTGTTATACTTTGTACGTTATAAAGCAGTGAAGAAATTCGTAGATGAAGGGAAGATTGATTTATACTGAGCACCATCTAGCACCTCACTGCTTGACCGGTTTCTTCAGAAGCCAAAAAGAATATGCAAGTCATGGGAGTGAGTTTCTGAGCAACATCCCGTGCTTCTACGTAGAATGTTGAAAATGATGAAATCCTCAAACCAAAGATGATTCTGCGGTCTCTCCGCCTTACTGCTTTGCAACATTTGTTAGGAAACTATTAATGTTGCGGTGCCTTTCTTTCAAAAGAAACTATCAATGTGCAAGTTAGGGGAGCGATTTTCTCCCTAGCAAGATCTGTATGTACTCTTCGTTTATCATTGGCTAAGAATGTTCGTTGTGCGCAATTGGTATTCTTTTCGATGTTAGTGAAAGGGGTTTTGGGGGAGGGATGGAGGGACATGGTAGGGCTTGAAGTGGTACATCTACTGGTTTTTCGGAATTAGGGTTCTTTAGATTTAAGCCTTGCAACTCTTAAACTCTAAACAAAAACCCACATATATTATAACTTCTAAATAAAACCCATATTTTAAATATGATGTCATGTTGGATAAAAGATGTCCATCAATTTGTGTTTATTACATTTAATTTGTGTGAACTCCTCCAATCCAAAACCTAATTAGATCAAATATATACGGACGTATATTCTACCTTTAAGTATACTAATACCATAAAAAGAAGTAGGTAAATTAATTTTGTTACAAATTTAAAAAGTAGGCACATTAATTTTCATGTAATTATACAGTAGATAAATTATTTTCATAAAATTAAACAATGAATATTGTTTTCAAAAATTAACTTTCATGGTAGGTAAATTTTTTCTTGTAATTATATAGTAGGTAAATTATTTTCAAAAAATTAAACAATACATATTGTTGAAAATAAACACTAAATTAGGTATATTCAAATTGAAATTTATTGTCCAAATTAAAAAAAAATCCAAATTAATTCCTCCACCTAGAACCATATTTCATGGCTACAAGACCTTGCCAAATTCAATGCACGTGATCAAATAAAACAAAATTACAAGAACTTTCCATACTGGCTTAGATGGGGTATTTTAGTGATCCAAAAAATATAAAAACGGATGCACAAACTTAATTTGGTAAGTTGCTTAGTTGGATCCTAATCTTTGGGTTTTATTCGGATAAATATTATTTGATGGGCTAGAGGCTAGAGAAAAATGAGTTTGGAGGGCGAATGTGAACAAAAATGAGTTTGGGTCTCGTAAATTCAGACCATCAAATGTAACGTAGCATTGAAGTGAAACATCGTTTTTCCTATATCAACAAAAATCATTTCCTGCTCGTAGCCGGGCTCCAATAGAAACTGGTGACACTCACAGTTGTGTATTGTGAAAGTAGGTGCAAATATTGGCTGTGGTTTTCTGGCCCGGATTACTTTCTCTGTAGTCTTTATCCGGCCCGGATTACTTTTGGTCTTGAGGAGATCAACTAAAATTATTAGAAATCATCTCTTAACTGATCAAAACCAATCACAATTTATTCGAAATTGATAAATAAATCAAATAAAATGTCGACGATATATTAATAAATTGATATCCACAGCTGATATTTGAAAAGTGATAATTTTGACCGTTTATTTTAAAACATGAAAGTTTCCGATGACAAATCGCAGTGTGCAGTATTAGAAAAAGTTTTTTTTTTTTTTGGTTTTTGTTTTTGTTTTAAGAGAGATGACTAATGATAAGTTACAGTTATCCTCTTTCCGATAAAATGGTATGCAGTTCATTGCCAATATGTCACCACCAAGTTATAACCAAAGAAAAATCATCGAATATTAGTACAAAAAAAATATTCCAAACAAATGTAGACAAAACCGACCAAAACGAAACTGGAACCCACCCCATCAATTGTGCTCTTGTCATCACAAAGATTGAAACGAAACCGTAATCCCCTTTCCCACCACTTTGCCGGAAAATACAGCGAAAAACTTGCTGGAGCTTTATTCTCCATCTATTATCGAATCGAATATTTAGTAAATTATATTATCGGTACATTTGAGCCAAAAATTAAGACCTAGCAACTTGGACTTGGCCGACTTGATCAACGGCCAGGATCTTAAGCAAGCCAGCGTAAGTAACCCCTTGGTTCTCATCGCCGCCGCCCAATTTTATCATGGCCTTGATGTCTTCGTCGCAGGCGGCAAAGCCGGCGCTGCTCATGTAGCTCTTCAGATCCTCGTGGCTGAGCTTGCCGTCCCCGTCCTTGTCCATCACCTTGAACACGTCCTCCATCACTCCCGAGCTTCTCGGCCGGCGGCCGCCCGCCAAAACGCGCTCGAACTCGTCGTACTGGACGAAGCCGTCGTTGTCGGAGTCGGCCGCCGACATCATCGAACCGATGAGGTTTTCGTCAACGCCGGAGCTGGAGAAGCCGGTGTAGAAGGCTCGGAGGTCGTCTTTGCTGATTTTTCCGTCGCGGTCGGCGTCCAGGACGTCGAATGCTGAACGGAAGTCCGAGGTGAGCGCCGTCGTCTCCGTCTGCGCGCTGAGAGTTCGGCCGGAGGGACACATTGCGATGCGAAAGGCGCTGTGTGTTAAACGATGTCTGCGTGGAGCTTGTGGAATGCAACTTGGACCTTGTGAGCGGCATTCGGGTATTTATAGACAGAAAAGGTTGGTGCCACAATTGCGTGGTTGACAAGATTTCGAGAGTAAACAGTGAATTGCCACGTGGGTAATTCCGTGTGACTAATGCGTACAGAGTGACGTCATGAGTGTTAGGGTTTCTTTGGAATGGTGGGGGGACTGGCAGGTTTTGTTTGTTTGTTTGTTGGGAGTTTGATTGACAACACCGAGCGGTGCAGAACCAGCCAAAGACCAAGATGTCTTTATCTCCCATTTCCACGGTTGAGTTTGAACTTTGAATTATACGACATTGATATGAGATGGTGGTAATTATTGAATTAATGATGAATTAGGGTTTGATTTGATTAAGTTTAAACCTCAAATTAGTAGCATAAACTGACTTACCAAAACAAGTTTATTCCACCTTTTTCTTTCCATAAAAAACGAACAGATACTATCATCTATTTTCAGTGGCGTATAGGTCATCATATCAACCAAAAAAAGCTTCATTGCGCAATTTCGTCGAGCACCTAGTAGGCATCTGCCAATTCTTATCAATATATGCCGAAAGTTTATGCCAACATATGTCGACAACTACTATTATTTCTAGAGACTTGTCGAAGGTGGATGCAAGATAATGTAGAGTAATGTTGAAGGATGCCAAGACTTTTCAACTAAAGTATTTCATAGAAGAAGAGAGAAAAGGAAGATAAATATGATAGAAGAAAATAGAAGAATAATGAAGAGGAGATTGTAATTTAGTTTGTCTTTGGTGTTTATAGGGTCAAATACAATATACAAAACAAATATACATGGGTCTTCTGAAGTTGTTGGGGTCAATGACAACCAATGACCCCATGTTGGCTTCGCCACTGTCTGTTATGACATATTAATATATTTGACTTTTATTTACTTAATAGTTAATTCCCTTGTTTTCTCCCTTGTATATACCATTGATTTTTTGTTAAATGTGATTCAAATGGAATTACAATGATGACACATTACCGCAATAGTAGAAAACAATAGTGCGTATGCACTTTTGTGCATATTCAATTCCTACTTAACACCCTCCTCCACCCTAACAACTAACAATTTAGCTCACTAACACTTTTCGTTTGTGAAAAAAAATTCAAAGAGAACTACAATCTTTTAAAAGGATTACGAACCAAATCTGTATAGTCCAATGTGGCTTACCAGACGAGCCTTGAGTATGTTTGTCGTCTATTATGTGTGTATGTAGAGGGTTTAGAAGTAAACCAACAAAACATTTGCATTTCAAACGGTATCTGATTCTCCACACTACTTGATTTGTACCATTTTATATCCTCATGAGTTGGGATTTCCCCCTTTTTTATTAATAAAAAATAAAAGGAAAACTAATGAAAAAAGCTTGAAAACTTTGAGTTTTAATGACAAAGACAAAATAAGGGATAAAGTAAATAGTATCAGGATTGACTTTTTAGTGTAAAAATTTGGTTTTTCATTAACGTGAACAGTATCGTGAATTTTTCGTTAAAACTTCCAAAAATAAAATGGTCGAGCCCAAACTATCACATCAACGGGTGTGGCTCAATAAATTCCATCGGAATTAGATTCTGGGTTCGAGTTCTGTAAGGTATATTTTACTTTATTTTCCTAAACGTTTGGGCTTTGTTCTTCCTTTTTTGTTTTTTTTTTTTTTTTCTGTAGGCCCATATGTGGTCCAGGAAATATTGGGTATGCAGTTCCGGATTTGGGCTGTTTATGTTGGATCCAAGTGGGCCGAATGTACTGGTTCATTCGTAATATCACTAACAGGAAGGGGCTTTTCTTAGTATAAATCTCGACCATTTCATTTCCCCACAACCCTAATCCTCCATAAAAATTCCAGGATTTAAACCCACAACTCTGCCTCTCTGCTCTATTTTTATTTTGATTTTATTCTTTTGGTTTTTGTGATAAAAATGGAGAGAAAATATTGTGCTGTTTGCTATCGTGCGCCTCTTGATGAAGCCTTGGATCCCATTAATCTGGATCTTTAGGGTTTTATATTCTTTATAAAGAACGAGGAGGTAGATTTTGCGCAGGAACGTTGAGTCGCTTCGCCTTTGAACAATTGCCAGGCTCAGTGAATAACACCCTGCCAAATCCCCTTTCCAATTTTTATTTTTATTTTTTCCTTCCGATTGTTTGTTTGTTTGTTTTTTGCATCTGATATTATATTAAATTGATTTGTTGAAGAATTTGGATTTGCGTAGTGGGGGCTCCGATGATGGATTAAATCTTTGAGACCTGATCATGGAATTGATGATAACTATAAGCATGGTTTCTGAGGATCCCTCTAATTTTTTTTTATATTTTTTTTTAAAGAATTTTAATTTAAAAAATATATATTTATTTGGAGTGAGAAAGTATAGATGATGAAGTCAGCACTGGGTTCTGAATACATTTGATGCACCAATAATGCAGCCTGGAAAGCTATTTCTGATATATTCCGACTTTTATTTGGCCGGTTTGGTATTGCTGTATTTTGAAAAAAAAAATTGCTTTTGTTGTGCTGTGAGAATAAACTTATTTTTTACTGCATCATATTTTCAGTTTTTTTTTTTAACAAAAAACTATGAAAATAAGTTGTTTTTAAGTATTTACCAAACATCTTTTTAATCTCATCTTTTTTTTACACCTATTTTTTATAAAAGCACATCAGTACTAAATCATTTTCTTAGGAGATGGGTCAGCCACTTGAAGTAAACCAGCAGCAAGCACATCAGCAGATCGTTCCGTTCCATCTCCTAGGATGAGCATTTCCAATCGGAAAAAAATAAAATAAAATTAGAATGTAGATATAACTTCACTAATTCAAGTTCCACCCTGATGGTACGACGAGGAAAGAAGCATGACTAATGAATTTGACCAACATGGAAGCATCCATCAATCTTAGTTTCTTGCAGCGAATGGCTTCGCATAGCTTTTGAAACAGCAATAGGCAATTTCTCATGGTGATGCAATGAATGTGAACCCCCCAACGATCATAACTTCTTGGCCAACATGAGCCATTTTCTTCACTTGAGCGGGACAGACAACAATGAAATTACTATAGGAGGAGAAAGTGAAAGAATTATTCTTGCTTCCACATTACTCCATGTACTTTCGGTCCAGGCTTCCCCTTCCTTGTGGTCTAACACACAGCACACAACAGATTACTTACACCCTAAAGTAGCATGTAACTTATTCTAGCATTAGCTCTTATACAGTCTGGGAAATACCTTGCTTTGATCACCCGAGCCCATAGAGAATTGGGTTCATGTATTAGACGCCAACATTGCTTTGCCAATAGGGTGAGGTTGAACTCATGCAGTTTCCTAAAACCCATGCCCCTTTCCTTTTCTCCAAGCCCATAGAAGCCTAGCTCATCGAGTGGATTTTGAGCTCCCTCTCCTTCTGGCCCCACCAAAACCTGGCAACCACCGAATCGATATCGTTGCACAAATTTTCAGGGAAGTAGAATACATTCATCGGATATGTAGGAATGGTTTGAGTCACAGCCTTAATTAACACCTCTTTGCCAACTTGGGATAAGAAATTTTGCTTCTAACCTTGGATTTTTGCCGTAACTCGATCCTTGATAAACGCCAAATCCTACCTATTAGATTTACCCCAAATTGTCAGCATACCCATATACAATCCAGGGTCCTCCACCATTTGCATACCCAAAACCCCACATAACTCCATCCGAGTCGCGAGCGGGGTGTTGGCCCCAAAAAATGCAAATGACTTTTGCATACTAACCTCATGTCCCAACGCTAAGTAGTAAGAGTCGAGGATCCTCACAATGTTCTGGCATTTATGTGTCGAAGCTGCAAGAATATGAGGGTATCATTGACAAAGAATATGTGGGAGAGGGTGGGGCCGTGCATACTAAGTCAAATTCCTTCCAAAAAGTCATCCTTCACCGCCCTTGTATTAGCCTAGACAAGACGTCACTCATGATGAGGAAAAGCTATGGTGAGAGACGATCCCTTTTGTCGGAGGCCCCTTGACGGTTTAAATTTCTTCCTTAGCTGCCCATTGATAAGGACAGAAAAATCCACCATGGATGCACATCCTATCACCATGTTGACCCACCACTGGCTAAAACCCATATGGAGCATAACTGCTTCTAAAAAAAAATCCCATTCTATCCTGTCATAGGCCTTGTTCATATCAATCTTCATTGCTAATTCAAACTTCGTCTTGACTTTTCAGAGTTTTAGAAAGTGGAAGACCTCGTGTGCTACTAGAATATTATCATGAATTTGTCTTCCCCCAACAAAGGCATTCTGGCTCGAGGATATTAGGGATGGAAACCAGGGCTTCAATCGATTAGCCAAGATCTTCGAAAAGATTTTATACGAATAGTTACAGAGGTTAATCGAATGGAATTGTCCCACCGAAATCGGGTTTGCAACTTTTGGACTGAAAACAATATGGGTTGAATTAAGTTTCCTTGGGCTGTCATCACCATTAGCAAAAGCACGAACCATTGCATTTACCTCCCCTTGAATAATATCCCAGTAGGAGTGGAAAAGCACCCCCTGGAAACCATTGTGGCTCGAGGCCCACAGACTACCCATCTGAAAAATGACCGCCTTGATTTCAGCCATCAATCGGGCTCGAAAAATGAGAGTTCATCTCCTCAGTGACAGATGGTTGCACACTATTCAAAACCGATCCCCACTCCCAACTGCCCAAGAGGTGAAGAGACACTTGAAATGCGTATTGACCACTTCGTTAGATATCGACTGATCCCTTCTTCCAATTCCCTTGCGCATCCTACATTTTCTCAATTTTATTAAAGCGGCGGCGTTGGATAGTAATTTGGTGAAAAAAGTAGGAGTTCGAATTGCCCACTTGCAGCCATTTGATACGGGATTGTTGATGCTAGAAATTCTCGTCTTTTTCCTCCAATTTATCCATCCGAGCAGTGACACCTTTAATCTCATCTTCATTGTCTTTCCATCTACATTGCAGCTATTCCAGATAGCGGCTAAGAATCCCAATCTCCTGTTGCCTTTTCCTAAAACGAGATTTACTCTAGTTCAGAAGATTCCCCTTGTAAGAATTAATGCACCTTAGCCAATGGTCCACCTCACCTAGACCACCCCTGATACTCCAACTATTCTCAATCGCCACCCTGCATTCATCCTCCTAAGGCCAAAATGCCTCAAATCTGAAAAGTTTCTTTCATTTAGGAATAGCTGGCTCCGTGCTCAAGAGTAATGGATAGTGGTCTGAGCCACGCACTATGCAATGAGATTGCCAACTTCCATTAACTAGGCCCCAATTGAGACGTTTATGCACCAGGGTATTATTCCTTGTGCCCCGTGAAGTTTGGGCCGCTAAAACCTAAGTCAATCAATCTCATAGTAGACATAAACTTCTAAAGATATCTTGGTTCTGTGTGGAAATCCTCCCTACTGCCCGATTTCTCAAATTCCCATAAGAACTCATTAAGGTCTCATCCACAAAACCAAAGGTCAGCAATGGGCTCCAGCACCCTAGTAAGCCAATCCCAGAACTCCCTCTTATCTGCCCTATAAGAAGTGCCATATATCCATGAGGCTTGAAACCAATCACAATGATCATTCTCTTGTATCATGGTATGGATCAAATTCTTAGTCATAACTTTGATATGAATTTCCACATGATCGTTCCACCAGAGGCTCAACCTACCAATCGTTTCCACCAGTGGAATATCCCATCCATGAGTATACCCCATTCTCCTTCTCATCCCTTGTAATATATGGCTTTTCTTCTTGGTTTCAAATAAAAATACCACAGAGGGTCTATGTTTCCGTATGAGCTCGTGAATGGCTCAAACCACCATGTTCGACCCTAAACCACTATCCATAAGAGGTGCATCATGTAACATCCTACATCGCCCAGGGGAGTGGATCATCTATGTGTTATATGTATATTCCCATCTCTACCTAGCACGAGGCCTTTTGGGAGCTCACTGGCTTCGGGTTTTATAGGAACTCCGAAGTTAAGCGAGTTCGTGCGAAAGCATTCCCAGGATGGGTGACCCACTGAGAAGTTCTCGTGTGAGTTCCCAGAAACAAAACCATGAGGGTGTGGTTGGGGCCCAAAGTGGACAATATCGTGCTACGGTGGAGTTGAGCCCGGGATGTGATAATTTGGTATCAGAGCCAATCCTTGGTCGGAAGTGTGCCAACGAGGACGTCGGGCCCCTAAGGGGGGGTGGATTGTAACATCCCACATCGCCCAGAGGAGTGGATCCTTTATATATTCCCATCTCTACCTAGCACAAGGCCTTTTGGGGGCTCATTGGCTTCGAGTTCTGTAGGAACTCCGAAGTTAAGCGAGTTCGCGTGATAGCATCCCAAGGATGGGTGACCCACTGGGAAGTTCTCGTGTGAGTTCCCAGAAACAAAACTATGAGGGCGTGGTTGGGGTACAAAGTGGACAAGATCGTGCTACGGTGGAGTTGAACCCGAAATGTGGTGGGGGCCCAGGCTGGGATGTGACACATCATATCGATTTTGCGGCTGTTTGAGGCCAGCCGCCGCCTCCACCTTGGGGTTATTTTCCAGCCTTTCGCTCATGACTTTCATCCTCAGCAATACTGTCAAGGTAGTTCTAGATATTGTCTTCTTCTATCACTGAGACATCTTGCAGGTCCTCCTTTACAAGGATCGCATTCTCAACTGCAGACTATTGTTCTTACTGGAACATACCATCAAAATAACTCTTTTTCCTTCTTCCATGTATTATGATGTCTTCCCCAGCTTTGGCTTTTTTCTTGGGAGATTGCACTCCCAGATAAGACTTATTGTCATTGCTTTGCTTCAAACCCATCTATTCAAAGATATTGGGCTTTCCTTGGGCTATCTCCACCTTACATGGAATAGCCATATTAGAGATTACAAGACTCGGGGATAGGTCTATAAAGATCATCTGCACTATTGGGTTACTATGTTGGCCACCAGATGAAGATGACTCACATAATTGGGGTCTGTCAAGTGTAGCGGGCTCCTATCTCATACATTGTTCCACCAGCTCTTGAATGCTCACACAACCCCCCCTCTGGGTGGGCTTGAGTATCCAACCTAATTAAATTAGGGTAGCCATATCCAAATCCATCACCTCTCATAATTATATTATGAGCCTTATGTGGTAAGGTCCCATCAATTATCACCTGGAAAAAGCCGTTGTGTTCCTTACTTCTCGTGCTGCCAACAAATAGGGTTATAGGTTCAGGGAACCTTGGTCTGTGAGCTCCATCGCTCCTTCCGCAGAGGATGTTAGGGGATCTCTTCTCACTTGCCTACCTACCACGCGCTGCTTCGTGCACTGATTCCCCTCCGATTTGTGTTGCCTCATTCTGTCGCTCACGAATTGCCTTATCCTTCCGGCATTCCTCGGGGACGATCAGGTTAGGCTGCCTGTTTTCATATTCCCCTTGGCTGTTTTGCTTTGGTCCATTCTCCATAACCCGCTGCCCCTCTCTCCCCCCACGGTTGGGCCGGAATGAACACTCAATGCTGATATGCCCAATTCTCCCACATTTGTAACAAAAGTCTTGGAGCCGTTCATACCTAAATTCAATCCATTAGTCCGTATCTCCAGATCTTGGTAGCCAACACCTCGTGATGAATGGATTTCCAGTATTAACCAGTCATTGGGTCCTCCAGTTCAACGAACTCCCCCACCTTGGCTAAAAGATGCCTAACACTATTCTCAATACATGTTACTAGGCGATCTCTTCACATAGAAGTTTTGGTAAGACAGAGAAACCACTAAATTGTCATTCACATTGACCTAGTCCCAGATGATATATATAAGCCTTTATCTAAAAGGATCTCCATTTTTGGCGGACAACAGTTGGAGACTTTTTGAAAATATTATCTAGGACTCTAGGTCAACTTTTTGAAAATATCCAAAGAGATTCCCATTTTCAATGGCCTCATATTTTTCCTTTGTCACCTAGAGTCATGTAATAAATATGAACCTTATAAATTTTTAAGTACATTCATTTTTGTTATTGTTTATTAAGAAAATGAAGGATTCGAGCTAGAAACCTCTTTTTCTACAGCTGAGAGAAAAATATTGCTAATTAAACTAAGTGTGTTAGGTTTTAACAATGCATAAACAAATCATATTTTATGAATATGATATAGTTTTTTTAGTTGTATAAAGGTAAACTAAGAATGTCATATCCACGGATGGAGAAAATTGAGGAAGTAGTCTGGCAATTCATGGAGGTAACCATTATTCAATAGAGGGAAGGGAGTTTGCAATTGTTTCTGGGATTGGGGATTTTACATTCGTTAAGGGGTATGGGATTATGGAAACAGAGTCCATGGATACAGAGAATCATAGATCTGTTCTTAAGTTCATTGTCAAACTAAAGCAAATTAGTGAAAGTAAACGGCATTTGGTTTCTGTTTGTTTTTGTAAACGGTTGTTATTGACATTGCAAAAAGTTAATCTTACTCATACATGCATACTTATAATAGCAACAACACTGAAAAAGAGTCGACCTCACTCATACTTACAATAGCAAGTGCTTAGAAAGTGTCTCAACTTATAAATATAGATATCCATTATTTGATTTGAGTAAATTACTTTATGTATGTACAAGCAATGACATTATACATGTATAAACAATAATGTCATTGCTTACATAGACATGTTGGCTTTCCTCAAATCAAATAATGAACATACATATCTGTTGAATAAGAAGAGTATCCAAGATAACTCTAATGATCCCAAGAAGAAGAAAATAGAGCACACTCTTAAAGAAAGCTCACAAAACAAACTAATTAGCAAAGTTTTTCTTCTTTAGCTCTAGGCTTTGTTTTTCCTTGGATGATATACAATGCTTGAGGACTTGGGTATTTATAGCAAACCAAATGAAAGCTACACCACACACTTACTTCACCTACAACATCCACCTACTTCACCTACAACCTCCACTTACTTCACCAACCTCACACACTTACTTCACCTACAACATCCACCTACTTCACCTACAATTGACATTGATTCTCAACACTCCCCCTCAATGTCAGCTCTCATTCTTTGCACTGTGCTGAGCAGACAGCGAAAATTTTCGAGCTTGCCTGTACTTAAACTTTTTGTGAACAAGTCCGCAACTTGATCATTCGTCTTGACCTGTCTCATCTCAATCTCTTCTTGTAGAACCTTTTCTCTGATAAAG